>NC_086193.1:3962916-4618333 GCF_023053635.1 Elgaria multicarinata webbii | reverse complement strand
CGGGAGTGTCTTAGGGTTTTTTTTTCTGTTCATGGTACTGAAATTAGTGTGCGTCTTACAATCGATGGTGTCTTACAATCAAAGAAATACGGTAATAGGAAAGAAAGAAATACACACATACACACATGCCAATTCGGTATGAAATATTCCACAATACTGATGTTGTTTGGAGAGTTTTATTTTAAATTACAATAAATTAGGATCACAATAACTCCTGTAAGTACAAATAGCTTGGTTAATTGTCATTGACTGACCTGGAAATGAATTGGCAAGCATTCTTTTCCCGCAACAAGGTATTATACTCACAGATGGGTTCTTCTCATTAGATGATCTTTACAATTGAGGTTGGGCCTCAGGAGAATAATGTAGCATTTGGGGAGAAAGATACAACACAGGAGACCAGCACTGGAGACCAAGATGGAGAAGACCTCCACGGCCACTATGGACTTCCCTTTGGTGCTCAGGTAGGTTGGCACAAAGAGGATCCAGATGCAGCAAAACACTAGCATGCTGAAGGTGATGAACTTGGCTTCATTGAAGCTGTTAGGCAGTTTCCTAGCTTGGAAAGCCACCATGAAGCTAACAAGGGCCAGGAAGCCCATGTAGCCCAGGACAGTGGAAAACATGGTGATTGAGCCTTCATTGCATTCCATTATGATTTCTCCAGCCAGGGAATGGAAGTCCAGATTTGGGAATGGGGGAGAAGTCATCAGCCAGACAGTGCAAAGAACACCTTGGATGAGGGGACAGGCCAGGACAATGGTGTTTGTGAACTGTCTCCCCAAGAGTTTTCCTGCAATGTTTCCTGGTTTGGTGGCCATGAAGGCCAGAACCACAGTGACAGTTTTTGCCAAGACAGAAGAAACAGCAACAGAAAAGGTGGTGCTGAAAGCCACTTGTCGCAGAAGACAGGTGACCTTCACGGGTCTGCCGATGAAGAGGAAGGAGCAGAGGAAGCAGAGCAGGAGGGAGATGAGGAGGATGTAGGTGAGGTCTCGGTTGTTAGCTTTGACAAGTGGTGTCTCATGGTATTTAATGAAAATTGCCAGCACTAGGGATGTGATCAGAGAAAGGAAAAGGGCTAGAGAAGCTAAAACAACCCCCAACGTCTCTTGGTAGTGAAGGAAGTGGATATTCTTGGGGATACACTGCTCTTGATTCTTGTTTGGATGTTGGTCTTCTGAGCACGGGGTACAGTGATCTGCATCTGGAATGAGCAACAGGTATGGAAGCATCTCAAACATGACACGCGTGTTATTTTTGTGTTGACCAGCCTACAAAAGAGGAGCTTGGAATATCTCTAGCTTAGTAAACCTATTGTTTTTTTATTTAAGCTTAGTAAACATATTTCATAAATCCACAGTCAAAATAGGGACAAATTCTATTATCTCCTTTTTGTTTGTACCAGACTCAGTTTCATTTTTCTACAAAGAAGGGGGGGGGGGGGGAAACACCAATTAAATAAGAAAAACGAAAAACAAAATACACACAAACTCAAGTGTAAAAATAAAATAAAATCCATGGCCTGTCACCTGGTGTGCTATCAGAATGGCCAAACAAACAAATAGATATCTCTCATTTTCTTCAGAATATGGAGGAGGTGGGTTGTTGCAGAAATAACTGTACAGATATAACTGAAGATCAAAACCAAACCCTGCAGTCCCTTTGGCATCATCCAATTATACGAGGATGACCAATCTTCTACCCTGATCAGCATTCTGCCCAAACAGCTTCAGGTCTGATGGCACAACTACTGGGGTTGGAAATAAGGTCTTAAAACAAAATACATGAAAAGGTGGAACAATGGAAATAAGGTGGGGGAGTTTCTGTTCTTGTGAATTTAGCAGGAGTCAGTATTGTATTATTGTTTGTTTAGACTATTTCAACTGGAAATTGTGAATACTTTGGAAACTAGTGATCCATGGTGGTGTGCAGCCCAGAATGGAATTTATTCCTAGGGGAAATGGAGGATTCATCTCCTTTTCTATGATCTTCCCCCTGTCACCACTCCACTCTGACCCCAGTAAGTCCTGCACTTCTATATGGCTCTCCATTTCTAAGCTACCTGCCCAGTTGGAAATGGTTCCTTCTGGACAAGGATCGCATGTGTAGCAGCAAAGCGGATTTCCCTCTGGAACTTTTTTCTGGTGACCTGGAGAGCACCTCTCCACACACCTGGAAGAGGGCATCTTCTAAAGGGGAAATACAAACATGTAAGGATTTCCAAGGGAGAAAAAAATGAACTAAATAGAGTTATTCAACAGAATTTCCCATTTTGTGATGAATCATCAGTTTTGGTGATCCAAATACCTTCAGGATGTCTGACGATCACATGGAACTATCATAAAAGTGGTTTATATGCAATATTTATCACTGGGGAGACAGAAGTTGGAACACTGGAAAGTGCTGTATCCTGATGCTGTCTAGGGGATGTCCACCCCCCCAATGGAAACTCCCCTCCCCTCCCCTTCAGGAGACCAGCCCACCCAGTTTTACCCTCTCTGTGCACCTGTCCCAATTGGGGTGCTAGTCTAGTATAGAATATATTCTGAGACTGAAACAGGATCTTTGGGGTCTGCCTTTTATGGAATAAGACCCTTTGTTCACCAAGCACAATATTGATTGCCTTGCCTGAAGGAACCACTCTAGAGTTCAGGGAATGAGTGTCATCACTTGTACCCAAAGTTCCCGCTACTTTAATATCTTCAATCATCTCCGACCTGTTAGTAAGAACAAAATCCAAGGTAGCTGATCCCCAAGTGCCCACCTCTAACTTCTGAAAAAGAAAAGTGTCACTAATACAAGTCAAGACCTTTTCTGACATCTTGTGTAAGGCAGAATTAGTCTTCCAATCAATATCTGGGTAGTTGAAATCTCCCATCACTACTACTTCATGTTTTTTGAAGCTTCAGTTATCTGCTTTAGTAAATCTTCATCTAGCACTTTCTGACTGGTTTGATGGCCTGCAGCAGACACTTAGCAAGATCCTTCTGTCTGGAAGCAAAGCCCTATGAAGAGAGACTATGGCCTTAGCTAGACCTAAGGTTTATCCCGGGATCGTCCCAGGGTTGTCCCTGCCTGCTCCCGGGATATCCTGTGTTAGATTGTAAGCCTATGCGGCAGGGTCTTGCTATTTACTGTGTAATCTGTACAGCACCATGTACATTGATGGTGCTATATAAATAAATAAATAATAATAATAATAATAGTGTGTCATTTACATGAACAGGGATGACCCTGGGACGATCCCGGGATAAACCTTCGGTCTAGCTAAGGTCTGAAACAACTGGGCATGTTTAGCCTGGAGAAGAGAAGATGGAGGGGAGACATGATAGCACTCTTCAAATCCTTAAAAGGTTGTCACACAGAGGAGGGCCAGGATCTCTTCTCAATCCTCCCAGAGTGCAGGACACAGAATAATGGGCTCAAGTTATGGGAAGTCAGATTCTGGATGGACATCAGGAAAAGCGTCCTGACTGTTAGAGCAGTACGACAATGGAACCAGTGACCTAGGGAGGTTGTGGGCTCTCCCACACTAGAGGCATTCAAGAGGCAGCTGGACAACCATCTGTCAGGGATGCTTTAGGGTGGATTCCTGCACTGAGCAGGGGGTTGGACTCGATGGCCTTGTAGGCCCCTTCCAACTCTACTATTCTATGATTCTATATTAGGTTGGGTTTTTTAAAATCTTAACCAGAGGCTTTCAGCATTTGTGTTACCATCAGTCCAATGGACGTCTGAACAGGTAAGTTCATTCCTGATAGACAGCACTACACCCCCTCCTAGGAATAGGCAACTATTGAGTTGCCTATTCCTATGAAACAAGGTGTACCCATCAAGCTTAAATGTTCCACTGGTGTGATTCATCCCACCATGTTTCTACAATTCATATTATGTCATACTTCCCCTGGTGGCTTATGTCATCCAGCTCGTCTCGCTTGTGTCCCATACTTTTTGCATTAGCGTAGAGACAGATAATGTGTTAGACTCCCTGTGCTGAGTCTCCTTCTCAGTTTTTGCCTGTCTTTCCTTTGTTTTTCTGATAAACTAGTAGTTTCATTTTCCTGCTCGTTTAATCCATTATTTGCCAATTCATTACTCCCCTACGGTCTTATAGGCCCCTCCCCCTTGCATTTTAATTTAAAGCAGGCTAGCCAGCCGTCTTCCAAAGATGCTTTTTCCCTCCTTAGTGAGTTGAATGCCATCCCTGCAAAATAGTCTCTCATCCCTGAAGATTGTACCAGTTCCCTTCATTCTCCCACCCTTGAGTGAAGTGGTACGTTTCACGTGGTAAGTTTCCTCCTTGTGGTGAGTAATGGCATCCATAGTATTGCTCAAGGAATCTTCATCTTGCCAAGTGAGATGTAGGCATTCGCCAATCTTTGCTTTGTCTTTTAATTTTTGGACCAAGGGTGCATTTTCAGAGTGGCTTATGGTCACGTGTGAATACAGCAGACTGGCTTTTGCATGGCTTCAGTCCTGTGGGATCTGTTTCTGTTTCTGTTTTGCCCACCCCCTTGGCTTCTACTTTTCTTATCCCCCTCCCACCCCTCAACCTCCTGGGCTTGCCTCCTCCCTCTTCCTCAATTATTTCCCTGCTACCACTTCCACGTCCACTGGATTAGAAGTGAACGAAGGGTGAGAATGGCAGAAGAGGTAGGGGTCTCTCTGGTGCCATCAGGGGTCATGGTGGGCTCCCCTTGTCTGCCCCTTCCCCTGGAACTTCCCCTCCAGCCCCACCTCTGTTCCCCACACAATTGCATCAGGGTCAATTGTAAAGTCCTGGCCTGGGGGAGCCCTTGAATCCACTCCTCCAACTTTCACAGGAAGAAAAGAGTCATTTGGGAAGAAGATCCAGTTCAGGATATCATATCTCTTGCCATTTTCAGTGAAAGAGACCTCCTCCCCAGCGCTGTTGTTAAAGTGGATGTTTCTCAACGAGGCAAGGATCTGAAATGGAGCAGAGAGTTAGGAAATGGGGCAATTGTGAGTGAAGTCTGGCATTTTCTGATATATTGGCCTGGTTCACATGACACCGCAGCCCACACTGAATTGTCACCATTGCTTATTTCAAGGTGGTTGTTGTGACATTTGAGAAATTACAAAAGTATTTCTTGACAGTCCCTGCCCACAGGCTTACAATCTAAAAGACATGACACAAAAGGAAAGGGGATTGGGAGGGAGGAGGAGGAGGGGGAAAAGGAAAGCAAATTCAGGCACTACAATCTTAGTTGGAAAGTTCAGCAGTTACAGTTGGTAACAGGAGGGAGGGGGCTCTCAGCTGGAGCTGGACCCAGGCACGGTGGAGAGGTGCCTGGCTGCTGCTTCCTCCCTCACTGGTGGCCTCTGCAGAGACAGTTGGTAGCAGGAGGGAGGGGGCTCTGAGCTGGAGCTGGACCCAGGCACGGTGGAGAGGTGCCTGGCTGCTGCTTCCTCCCTCACTGGTGGCCTCTGCAGAGACAGTTAGTAGCAGGAGGGAGGGGGCTCTCAGCTGGAGCTGGAGCCAGGCATGATGGAGAGGTGCCTGGCTGCTGCTTCCTCCCTCACTGGTGGCCTCTGCAGAGACAGTTAGTAGCAGGAGGGAGGGGGCTTTCAGCTGGAGCTGGACCCAGGCACGGTGGAGAGGTGCCTGGCTGCTGCTTCCTCCCTCACTGGTGGCCTCTGCAGAGATAGTTGGTAGCAGGAGGGAGGGGGCTCTCAGCTGGAGCTGGACCCAGGCACACAATGACACACAAGCCACCCAGAGAACCCATGGGTCACTGCTGGGTTGTTCAGGGTGGCTTCTTTTCAGAGTGGCTTATGGTCACGTGTGAATACAGCAGACTGGCTTATGCATGACTTGCTACAAAGCGCTACAGAGTCACCTGGAAGAGCCTAGAAAAACTGGTTGCACCACGAATTTTGCAAGTGCTGCCTCCTGCCTCCCTCCCTGGTCCACCGCCCCATCTCTGAGACATCCACTAAAAATTATGCTTGTCAATATGTTCCTTTATGTTAACCCCATCCTAGGCGGCAGCAGCTTTTATTACACCTTTGGGGAGGTTTCTGCAAATTCAGCATAATTTCTTTTCACCATCGGGGAGATTTGCACCAATTTGCAGTAACTCCTGCAGTTTTGCAAGTTTGCGCAAATCTCCCTGAAAGTTGCAGAACAATGAAGTTCATTTTTGTGCAAAACTCCCCCATCATGGGGGTGGGGAAAGATTCCAAATGCCCAAATCTCACTGAAGGTTAAAAAAAAAATCTACAAAAATAGCTCTAATTCGCAAATGAACAAATTGCGCTATTAATGGAGAAGACAAATAGGCTGAAGAGGTTGTGCCTAGGGGTGTGCACGGACCCCCCGCTTCGGCCCGCTCCGCCCATACTCCGCTCCTCTTCGCCGCGGAGCTCCGGCTCCGAATCGGAGCTCCGCAGTGAAGGGGAGAGGCGCCAGGTAAGGCCGGGAGAGGAGGGCGGGAGGTTTACCGGGCCCTGCCACCATCGCCGCCCGTGCGGCGACGGCGGCAGAGCCCGGTAAGGGACCAAGGGGGAGGGGGGCCTTACCTGCCTTCATCCGTGGTCCATCGGCGTCTTCAATTGAGCCCGCGGTTCAACCAGCTTGCGGCCCAGACTTCCTGGTTGAACCACGGGCTCAATTGAAGACACCGACGGACTGCGGACGGAGGCAGGTAAGGGAGAGGAGGGCGGGGGGGTTACCGGGCCCTGCTGCTGTCGCCGCATGGGCGACAGCAACAGCGGCAGAGCCCGGTAAACCCCACTTACCTTTCCGGCGGAGCTCCAGATTGAGGCGAAGGATCTGCCTTCACCTCGATCCTCTTCGCCACGCTCCGCCGGCCCCCCAATCCTCTTCGCCTCCGCCTTAAGGGCAGGCGAAGCCCCCCGCTCCGCTTCTAATTCGCCGGTCTGATTAGAAGCGGAGCACATCCCTAGTTGTGCCTGGCCTACATGCTGGGATTTCCTACATGAGGAAACAAGCCTCTCCAAGCTGCAGAGGGCCTGATCATCTCCGCGAAGGGATGTGTGTTAGGGATCGAATAAGCAACCCACTGTGGCTTATTTTGAATATGGCTTATCGCGATGTGCAAACCGACCCACTGTGGCTGCCATTAAATTAGGAGACTTCTTTTTCCCATTGTTAAGTTTAATGCTGCAAATTTGTCCTCTTTCGGAAGTATGCTTGTCAAGTGGTTTGGGTTTTATTGTATTTTTTCATTTTTTGCTGGTTTTGACCTGCTACAAAATGACTTTGAGTGGGAGCCAGAGGCTGTTTCCTCAAGGAAGAAAAGGGTCTTCAGTTGGCTGGTGAGAAGGAACGTGGGGTGGAGGGAGCTGCCTGCTCTTAGCTTCTGAGGGTTGGGGAAGGTCAATGCTTCTTTCTAGATTAGAACTGTCTGTAGCAGAGTCAAAGTCCTATGAAGCGAGACTGAAAGAACTGGGCATGTTTAGCCTGGAGAAGAGAAGATTGAGGGGAGACATGAGAGCACTCTTCACATACTTAAAAGGTTGTCCCACAGAGGAGGGCCAGGATCTCTTCTCGATCCTCCCAGAGTGCAGGACACGGAATAACGGGCTCAAGTTAAAGGAAGCCAGATTCCAGCTGGACATCAGGAAAAACTTCCTGACTGTTAGAGCAGTATGACAATGGAACCAGCTCCCTAGGGAGGTTGTGGGCTCTCCCACACTAGAGGCCTTCAAGAGGCAGCCGGACAACCATCTATCAGGGATGCTTTAGGGTGGATTCCTGCATTGAGCAGGGGGTTGGACTTGATGGCCTTGTAGGCCCCTTCCAACTCTGCTATTCTATGATTCTTGCCTGATTCCTCCCTCCTCAATATCCACCATTTTAAAAACACATTTTTTAGAGAAGCAGTTTAAGGGCTTTGCTAGACCTACCTTGGAATCTGTGCAGGAGGAGGAGCGAGCCCATGCTACAAGTAGTGCGGGCTGTCACCCCGTCTACACGTAAGACGCAATGGGCTGCAGGAAGGACCCGTTGTGTCCGTCATTTTTTTTTAGTTTTAAAGGGCCATGTGCATAGGAGCGTACCAACGATAAAGGTAAGTTGTTGGTTTTTTTAAAAAAAGTGGTTTCTCGCTCCCCCTGGCTATGATGTCCCCCTTCTCCTTATGGCTCCATTTCTCTCATCTCCTCCTGGTTCAGTTCCCCCCACCCCACCCGCAATCTCCATTCCCCCCCATCCCCCTCTGGCTCCGATTCCCCCATCCCCCCACCCTGCCCTGATGGCTGCAGCACTCCTGCAGAGCACTGCGCACCATCCACTGCTTTTCCTGGCTACTCGCAAGTAAATGCAGTAGCTGGGAAAAGCGGCAGACTGGTCTACACAGCCGCGGTCTCGGGCTGAGCCCGAGACCACAGGAAATACCGGGCCACAAGCCGTGCCGGTTGCCCCGGGGCAAGGTAGGTTTGACCCCTGCCTGAGCCCGGGATCCCCTGTGCATCATCTGGACGCACAGGGACGAGCCCGGGCCTCACACCGGGTTAACCCCTCATCTAGCAAAGGCCTAAGTCTTCTCTATGTTTTAGTCCTCAATGCTCCTAAAGGGAAATGAAAGATGCTGAAAAATATCCATAGGGAATGTCTTCCTTTGCATCTTTATAGTGGACTAACACCCCTTTTCTTCTTCTTCTTCACCTTTATGTCCAGGATCAGACCTTCAGAAACCACCAAGGTACCTTTTCTACAATCGCCAAATCTGTAGGAGGACATTACCTGCCATGGCTGAATATCCAGGAGCCTCTTCCCTTCCCCAGTCTTTGCACGCTTGGACCCAAATAAGGCATGTAAGGCGTGTGCCACAGAATAAACACTGTTGTAGACACTGTAGCTGCGGCTGGACATACTCATGTCAAACCAGCCATCTGCCAGGGTCTCCAGTTTCTCCTTTCCACTACATATGCCCATCCCCCATTGAAAGTTTAGTCCCATCTTCCAAAACTGACAATGAAATGCTCTTTCCCACCAGTCATAGAGGAAGATGTCTCCTTGTGGTCTGAGTGGATCTAAAGCCTGGAGAAAAGACTTGAATTCTGGTACATCTCTTCTGTGGACAGTGAAGTGCAACGCACCATGGATGTTGTTTAGGAAGTGCAATGCTTGGGGCAACCCCGATGCTGGCATATCCCAATGGGATGGCATGATCCAAACCTTCCTAAATGAAGTATTGGTAATGCTTTCATTTTCATCCAACCACCATGAGAATTTCATTGTAACGCCGCTGTCCCCAAAGACCACCATTACTTGAGGCTCAAACCAATTCTTAGGAAGAAGCCCAGTTGGAATTTCGAACTGATGGAGCATGTGAATTGACTTGAACATTTTGGTGAAGGCCACACAGATGTCCTTCTGCTTGAGCATCGGTGTCAGTGTCTGGATGAAATGTTCACCGCTGTCATCACTGTGAACAATGAGCCCAATCCAGTTCCAGTGGAAATGCAGGAGCAACTGGACTAAGCCCACATACTGGGCATTTTCAGTGGAATCAATCCGGTAGAATGAAGGAAATACATTTTTCGCTCCTTCAACAAGGTGGGAAAAGTCATAACCGAGCTAAAAGGAGGAATTTTATATTAGTCTAATGCAGCAATATTTTGTGGCACTTTAAAGAATAGCTGTTGTTGTTGTTGTTATTGCATAATACTCCCTGGATTACAGCAGCTGACTTCAAATCATAGAATCAGAGAATTAGAGAATAGCAGAGTTGGAAGGGGCCTACAAGGCCATCGAGTCCAACCCCCTGCTCAGTGCAGGAATCCACCCTAAAGCATCCCTGACAGATGCCTGTCCAGCTGCCTCTTGAAGGCCTCCAGTGTGAATATTTAAGGTCTCAAATAACTCCTTATTTCTGCCAATTCGAAACATTTTCTTACATAACTGACCCATTGCTGACAAAATTAGTCATGCAAAGGCCACCTGGTATTCCTCCTTACCACCAAGGCTATTGCAGGGCAGGTGAGCCAAAGATCGCAAGCTGAATAGGAGCCAACAGTGCGATATGGCTGCAAGAAAGGCAAATGCTATTTTGGGCTGCATTAATAGAAGTATAGCTTCCAAATTACGTGAGGTACTGGTTCCTCTCTATTCGGCCCTGGTTAGGCCTCATATAGAGTATTGCGTCCAGTTCTGGGCTCCACAATTCAAGGGGGACGCAGACAAGCTGGAGCGTGTTCAGAGGAGGGCAACCAGGATGATCAGGGGTCTGGAAACAAAGCCCTATGAGGAGAGACTGAAAGAACTGGGTATGTTTAGCCTGGAGAAGGGAAGATTGAGGGGAGACATGAGAGCACTCTTCAAATACTTAAAAGGTTGTCACACAGAGGAGGGTCAGGATCTCTTTTCGATCCTCCCAGAGTGCAGGACACAGAATAACGGGCTCAAGTTAAAGGAAGCCAGATTCCAGCTGGACATCAGGAAAAACTTCCTGACTGTTAGAGCAGTGCGACGGTGGAATCAGTTACCTAGGGAGGTTGTGGGCTCTCCCACACTAGAGGCCTTCAAGAGGCAGCTGGACAAGCATCTGTCGGGGATGCTTTAGGGTGGATTCCTGCATTGAGCAGGGGGGTTGGACTTGATGGCCTTGTAGGCCCCTTCCAACTCTGCTATTCTATGATTCTATGATTCTATAAGTCAGAAAGGCCTCCTATTTATTCATCCAGAGTTGAGGCAACACAAACTTCAGGGGTAGTTTTCAGAGATTTGCTTTTCCATTTTATTGTCCCTGAGCTCTGCAAGTCCCCCAAATCTCTCACCGGATGAAGCCCCATACCTGTGGGATCTTGTAGATGCTAATTAATTGTGCAATCTCCTGGGATGATTTGGAATCGAGACCCCCAATGATAGAATGCTGTTGATCTTGCCTGTCACATTTATAATTGGGAACCATCAGCCCCCGAGTGGAAAGCAGACAGAGGTTGTTCATATGCATTACACTGGCAATGTCCAGGTGCTCATAGATGCGGAAGCCGAGTGTTGTGTTGGGAAGAAGAGTCGGATCCTTGTTGAGCTCAGTGATGGCGAACACCAAGGCCAGGAAGTGCTGGTAGTTCTTGATTGCCGACCTGTAACAATGAGAGTGACATTGGGTAGTGGGTGATGATCTCAGCGGAAATAATTAGAACTGGAAGGATAAAAATTCCATCTTGTTCAACAGTCTTTGAATAAAGAAACAACCTTCTTTACCAAAGGCATCTACAGAAAGGATTCTCAGACACATTTAGATTTTACTGTTGACTCACAGAGACACAGAGTCTTGGTACAAGCATTTCAAAGGAACATCTGATGCCCTTGCTGAATCAGATTAGGGCTGTGCTCCGCTCCGTCTTGGGTCATAGAAGCGGCATCAGAGCGGCCTGATTCACCTCTGTTAAAGGCGGAGGCAAAGTGAGTTGGGGTAGGGCAAAGCATCATGAAGCAGTTCACCCACTTGTGGAGCAATCTGCTTGTTGCGAAGCTCCGGACGCCGTATTGGTCATTTTCTCCCTTGTACACCGCTCTAAAAAAGTTCAATGGGGAGCGGTATATAAATATTCTAAATAATAATAATAATAATAATAATAATAATAATAATAATAATAATAATAATAATCCAGTCTTGAGGTTGCTAGTGTCCGAACCATTGTGGCCAAGCTAAATCAGAATAAGACAACGTATTGTAGAAAGAGATGAAAGTATCCGAGTGATTCAGGGATGGGGGTGGGGGAAGGGAGCAAGTTGCAAGGTAATGTAAAAAAAGGGGATTCATAGAATCATAGAATCATAGAATAGCAGAGTTGGAAGGGGCCTACAAGACCATCGAGTCCAACCCCCTGCTCAATGCAGGTAATCCACCCTATTGATTTAATGGCAGTGGGTGTGGGGGAAGAACAGAGAGAGAAAAAAGAGTCATGGCTTTCTGAGAGAGAAGCAAAGGAAAGTCTTCAAGAGAGGAAGAAAAAGCACCCGAGACCCCAGAAGACCAACGGTAGCAGATCTTTCCAAGGAATAGAGCAGTTACTCTGCACAGAAGAAGCAACCGTTCCTGAGAATGTGAAGTATCAATGTTGTGTCACTCCTGACTGAAGTGTAAAGCAGGACTTGTGTGTGTGTGTGTTTTCTGAAGGGACACCTCCGGAGGTCGGGGGAAGGAGAGACAGGACTGCAACAGACTTACGGTGTTACTGATACCATTTCTTGAAATTGTATTTATTTAAATGCTTGAAGCATTTGTATATTCTGGCATCGGTGCCATTACTGGAGGCAGAGTAGTGCCTCCAATTCATAAGGCAATCAGTAGAATCAGGTGGGTTGTTAAAAACGTACTAAAATCAAAAGGGCTTCACCAATCTTCTTGAAAACTGCACATCCCAGAAAGAAAAGCCGATTTAACATGACCTTAACATTTCAGAGATATTGGTTAAAAACTGCAGGAGAAAAGTTAACAGAGAAAAAACACTTTGGTCATGCAAAAGTGTTTCTGAACGTGTGTTGCAACTATTTAAAGAACATAAGAACATCAGAAGTGCCCTGATGCTGGATCAGACTGAGGATCCATCTAGTCCAGCACTCTGTTCACACAGTGGCCAACCAGCTGTTGACCAACAGAGTAGGACATGGTGCAACAGCACCCTCCCAACCATGTTCCCCAGCAACTGGTGCACACAGGCTTACTGCCTTGGATACTGGAGGCAGCACACAACCATCAGGGCTAGTAGCCATTGATAGCCTTCTCCTCCAGGAATTTATCCAACTGCCTGTTTTAAAGGCTTCCAAATTGGTGGCCATCACTACTTCTTGTGGTTGTGAATTCCATAATTTAACTAAACACAATGTGAAGAAGTCCTTCCTTTTATTTGTACTGATTCTCCCTCCAATCAACTTCATGGGATGACCTTGGGTTCTACTGTTTTGAGATAGAGGGGAAAAAATGTCTCCCTGTCCACATTCTGTAAACCACGTATAATTTTGTACACCTCTATTATGTCTCCCCTCAGCCTCCTCTTCTCCAAGCTAAGCAATCCCAGCTGTTGTAACCTTCCAACATAGAATCATAGAATCATAGAATAGCAGAGTTGGAAGGGGCCTACAAGGCCATCGAGTCCAACCCCCTGCTCAATGCAGGAATCCACTCTAAAGCAACCCCGACAGATGCTTTTCCAGCTGCCTCTTGAAGGCCTATAGTGTGGGAGAGCCCACAACGTCCCTAGGTCACTGATTCCATTGTCGCACTGCTCTAACAGTCAAGACGTTTTTCCTGATGTCCAGCTGGAATCTGGCTTCCTTTAACTTGAGCCCGTTATTCCTTGTACTGCACTCTGGGAGGATCGAGAAGAGATTTGTATTTGTATTTGTATTTTTTAACTTGTTGGTTGTTTTATGATGGTTTTAATTTTTGTGAACCGCCCAGAGAGCTTCGGCTATTGGGCGGTATAAAAATGTAATAAATAAATAAATAAATAATAAATCCTGGCCCTCCTCTGTGGGACAACCTTTTAAGTATTTGAAGAGTGCTATCATGTCTCCCCTCAATCTTCTCTTCTCCAGGCTAAACATGCCCAGTTCTTTCAGTCTCTCTTCATAGGGCTTTGTTTCCAGACTCCTGATCATCTCCCCTGATCACAGGGGAGATGCCCCAGCCCCTTAATCAATTTAGTTGCCCTTTTCTGCACTTTTCCCAGTATTGTGTCCATGTCTGGTAAAGCCACTATTTCCTCCACATTTAAACAATTGTTTTATTATTCCCTTTCTACTAAACTTGGTGGAATAGGATTTATTTTATTTTATTTTAAATTCAATTTACTTATTTTTCAATATTTTTATTTGTTAATAAAAACCCATAGAAATTTATAATACTATGGTAATAATATTATAAAGCCTATAATTAAAGCCTATGGAAGTTCATAATTTGGGAGCAGAAGCAGCAAACAGCAGTAGGACCTGTGTGTGTCTGTGTCTGTGCGTGTGTGTACAAGCTTCATCCCACGTACCTGTTTTCTTCAAATTATCTCCTACAGCATTTAGCTGTCATTGCTGTTGCTAGCTAAATCACACCCTGGGCAGCAGCACTCCTAAGATCCTTTGCATACCAAGAAATGGGTTTAAGGGGGGAAATGTAAAAAAAATCATAAAAAATCAACAGATGATCCAATCTGATTCAAATTTGGTATGCTTAAAGCTCTCTTTAATATCTATTACTGTGCCAATTTTGATGTCTCTATCTTTAAAACTTATGCAGAAGTAAGCATTTGCTTAATTTCTCTTTAAACATAACAAATCCTGCTCCTGTGCCCCAGCGGCTGCTTGGAAAACAACAAATGTTTCGCTCCAAAACTAGTAGCAAAATAGGTTGGGTCTTTTGGCTTTATAGCACAATTAAAGCAGGATGCCTGGGAGTACTTCAGAATCAAAGCAGATTATAAACTGGAAAACTTCAGAGTACTTCACAATAAAAGCAGATTATAAGCTGGAAAACTTCGGAGTCCTTTGCACGCAATTCGCAGTGATTGCACAGTATAACGCTGGTGTGATAAAGCTCTACGTGGGCAAGCAATTCCCTCAGTGTGACCAAATCTTACCACTTTTGTTTATTGGTCTGTGCTCCTACCCATTCCCATTTTCCCTCTACTCCCCCTTTCAAGATAGTCGATATCGAAACTAATTATTGGTGAGCTCTGCCTCTGCTCCCTACACAAAATCTCTCAGAATGGAGCCAGGGAAGAACCCTTAAGTTTCTGGCTCTCATTATGGCTCAATGTCAATCAAGAAAGCCTCTGAGACTTATATCAAATGAGGAAATTTTGAACGTCAGCAAGATCGCTGATGCATATCCCTGGATGGAGCCTTCTACTCTGAAAGCAAAGCAGGCCAATGTATATCCCAGATCCCTCTTCTGGAAACTTACTCACGAAGAGTGGAGAACTTTGCAGAGCGTAAACTACGAAAGTTTTCTGCCGTGTCATAAAAAGCAACGCCAAGTGGTAAATTCCCACCAACAATGACGTCTCCTGGCTTGTAATAATCTTGCATTTCCTTGCACATGGACAAGAGGCATTTGGTCCTCTTCATCCTCTGGGTGGCCTGATGAAGGATCCAAAACAGAAGCAGCAGCAGTTTCATCAGTGACATTGAGAGAATTCTCAATGAATTCTCTATCAAGCAAAGGCCGTTGGACAGCAGACTTCACTGGCCCCAGCCAGGAGGATTAAATCTTAGCAAGAAATGAACAGACGGCAAGTGATCAGACACCACCCCAGTCGCACATGGAAGGAATCAGGATATACTTACATTAAGCATGTTTTCTCCACCATTTCTTCCTGCATGGAAATCCAATGGGGAATTATTCTAGAATTACTGTCATTTGGATAATTCCGGGCTACAGGCAGAAGTACAACCTGAGAGCACGGGGCTGCTTTTTTACGTTGGAGGGGGAAAAACAGGTTTGCGTCACTGTTTCTCCGTGGGCCTCTTGGACCTGTCTTGAGTTGCCCAGTTCTGCCCTTTGACCTGTGTGAATTGCAAGATGGAATCCAACATTATGCCTGAGTGGATGACTGGGGATGACTTCACACCTAGCATAGCAGCATAGGGCTGGGTAAGAAGGCATTGCTGGATGAAATGACTGGTCTGTCTGCAGTTATTTACCTAGTAGGATGGTCCAACCCACCCACCCCAAAAAACACTGCAGTCTGAGGGAATCCACAATGCTTTGGGGGAACTTTTCTGTTGGCATGGCAAGTCTCCCTGCTGAAATCCTGCCTGTCACTGCTGCACCTAAATGTCTTCTATGATACTGGGGTGCTCAGATGGTTCCATGGATTTCTGGAATGCTTTGGGATATGAAGCAGCTATATAGTGGTGCAAAGATCAGAACAAATAAGGCTGAGCAGAGTTTTTTTTTATTGTGTTTTGCTAGGGTGACCATATTTGAGAAACCAAAAAAGAGGACACCTAGTGTGTGTGTGGGGGGAAGCAGCTTTCTGAGTCCTGCAGAAAGTACGTTATTCCCCCGCCACCTTAAAGAACCCGATTGGAGTGGAGGAGGGGAAAGGATTTCATTCTGCACAACCACCATCCACTCCAATTGGGGCCTTTTCTATAATGTCCATGAATGACCCACTTTCCCCTTTAAGACCTCAATTGGAGCTCGGGGTGGGGGAATGACGTGCCTCAAGAAAGCATGTCATTCCCTCCTGCCATGCTAATGGCAGCCTTAAAGGGGAAGGTGTGTCATTCCAGGACATTATTGAAAATTATAGAAAATCCCCCCTGACACCATGGAAAGAACAAAAACCAGGACAAATCCGGGGAAATCCTGACAGTTGGTCACCCTAGTTTTGCAAAATACAATATCGTACAACACTTCCCACCCTATCCTCCTACCCCTAGATCGAGTTACAAAGTCCAAAAATACAGAATCCCTCCAGAAGCATATTCAACTTTTGGAAAGAAACAAGATCAAATCATTTACAACAACCATAATGATTTATAACGTGTAGGTACCATCCGGTTTGCAATCTATTGGCACTTTCCTCATAAGAAATTCCATTTAAATGATAAAATAATGGCACCCAGTAAATTACAAATATTTGCACCTACAGAACATGTTTTCTTTCATATTTGCATTGGCAAATTTTATTTATTTATTTAATTATTTATTTATTACATTTTTATACCACCCAATAGCCAAAGCTCTCTGGGCGGTTCACAAAAATTAAAACCATCATAAAACAACCAACAGGTTAAAAGCACAAAATACAAAATACAGTGTAAAAAGCACAACCAGGATAAAATCTTTTCAAGCATCATGTTTAAAGACCAGGCCTCCATCTACAGATGATTTAGCATCAGAGCATAGGCAAGAACATTGTTCTGGACAGGTAGTCAGTTATCCTTCAAAGAATTGGAGCATGTTACCCCAATGTCAAACACATGAGCCCTTTTTTAATCTATTTACTGATTTCTGTGACCTCTTCTCCAGCCTTTGTACCAATACTTCTCAATGGACAGTTTGTAATCTTACAGAAATGACAAACAGTTATTTGTTTAACTAAACCAGTTATTCATTGAACTAAATCATTTTCAATCGGTGCAGGTAACAGATCATGAGCTTTATCACACCAGCATTATACTGTGCAGTCGCTGCGAATTGCATGCAAAGGACTCTGAAGTTTTCCAGCTTATAATCTGCTTTTATTGTGAAGTACTCTCATGCATCCTGCTTTAATTGTGCTATTTTTTTATTTTATTTTTATTTTAAAACACAAAATAAACATCTTACAAAAAAGAAACAACAACACAACATACTACATACATTTTGAATAAATGTTGAATACATATATATTGAGTAAATATTAACTATAACCTATCCTATCATTACAAATATAACCTTTCTTAACATATAAGTGCACCCTCCACCTCGGGATCTATTCCTGCTTCCAAAATCTCATACTTTCTTCCGCTGGCGGTTTCCCACTTCCCTTAGAAAACACAAATATTAGGAACTGTTTCCAAATTCCTTCAAACTCATTTATTTCCGTTATACCTTTCCTCCACTTAATATCACAAGTCAATTTATCATTAATAGCTATATCCCAAACTTCTTTATACCATTCTTCAATAGAATATTCCCCCTGGATCTTCCAGTTCCTAGCTACCATCAATCGTGCTGCAGTCAGCAAACTCGATATCAATTCTTTAATTTCTTTTCCACATTTTAAATCTTCAAATAGTGACAGTAATGCAATTTTTGGTGTTTGTTCTATTTTCATTCCCACTATTTCTTCAATTTCAAAAAACACCTTCTTCCATAATCTTTGTACATATTTGCATTCCCACCACATATGTAAATACGTTCCTTTTTCCCCACAACCTCTCCAACAATTTGCTGAATGCTGATTATTTATCTTATTCAATCTAATCGGGGTTAGGTACCACTTTAATTGTGCTATAAAAGCAAAAGACTTGCCGTATTTTGATACTAGTTTTTGAGCGTATCATCCGAGTGGCCACTGGGGTGCAGGAGCAGGATTTGAAGAAAAATTAAACAAATGCTTACATCTGCGTACGCTTTAAAGATAAAGACATCAAAATTGGCACAGTAATAGATATTAAGGAGAGCTTTAAGCATACCAAATTTCAATCTGATTGGGTTATCCATTGATTTTTTAATTTTTTTTTACATTCCCTCCTTAAACCCACTTCCTGGTATGCAAAGGATCTTGCCGCCCGGTAGCAAGAACAACAATGCCGACAGCTTAGCGCTGTAGGGATAATTCGAGGGAAACAGGTACCTGGGATGAAGCTACATGTGTCAGGTTTTTTCAAGTTTACCAGGATTGCGATTCAAGTAATGGAACTGAGGTTTTCTTCCATCCAGAATGCTGAACTTGAATCTGGTACAGGGGCTTTCCTATAAAAAACAAACAATCTATTCTTACTGTTTCTCTCCCAAGTCTTCTGACTACTGAATCTAAAAGAAAAAAAAATGATTGGAGATGTAAAATAAGCTTGAAAATAAATGTTTCCATTCCCTTCTCAAAGAAGACTTAATTATTATTATTATTATTTATTTATATAGCACCATCAATGTACATGGTGCTGTACAGAGTAAAACAGAAAATAGCAAGACCCTGCCGCATAGGCTTACAATCTAATAAAATCATAGTAAAACAATAAGGAGGGGAAGAGAATGCAAACAGGTACAGGGTAGGGTAAGCAGGCACTGGGTAGGGAAAAACTAACAGTAGAAAGTAACAGTAGAAGTCTGCACAACATCAAGTTTTAAAAGCTTTAGGAAAAAGAAAAGTTTTTAGTTGTGCTTTAAAAGCTGTGGTTGAACTTGTAGTTCTCAAATGTTCTGGAAGAGCGTTCCAGGCGTAAGGGGCAGCAGACGAAAATGAAACGAAATTAGTTCTGCGCCAAGAATTTCAGCTATGAAAATTTCGACCATTCTCATTCGATTTGATAGAAAAGAAATTGCTATCAAAAGTCATTCAAAGGAGAAGAAATTTCAGAGGAATTCTCATGGGTTTGGTTCAGGGTTCTTGTGTTTACCTTATTTATGAGATGACTTAGTTGTGTGTGAGAGTGTCCTGTCTTTCATTCTACAGTCATCTCCCTGACAGCCTGGGGCCTCCTTGGCTTCCTTCACTTCCTGGCCAAAGGAATTAGTTTCTGGGCGAAGTACAAAGTGTTGGTCATTACCTTTCAAGCCCTACATGGTTTGGGTCCAGGTTACCTACGGGATCGCCTTCCCCCGTACAATCCGCCCCGCACACTCAGGTCCTCTGGGGAGAATTTACTTTAGTCAGTCAAAGCTACACTATTACCCAGAGGACCTTTCCTTTTGTCACCTAGAGACTGTGGAAAGGCCTGCCGGAGGAGATTCGTCAACTTAACACTCTTTCCGAGTTTAAGACAGCTATAAAGACTAGCCTCTTCCGGCTGTCCTACCCAGATGAATTTAAAAGCTATGAATTGTAAGATGCCCTGATAGTTATTTTAATATTGCATTGATTTTATATGCTCTTTGAATACTTTTATGCATTTGATTTATATTGAATTAATGTTGTTCCCTGCCTCAATCCAAAGGGAAAGGCAGGTAATAAATAAATATATTATTATTACTATTATTATTATCATTATCATCATAGAATCATAGAATCATAGAATAGCAGAGTTGGAAGGGGCCTACAAGGCCATCGAGTCCAAACCCCTGCTCAATGCAGGAATCCACCCTAAAGCATCCCCGACAGATGCTTGTCCAGCTGCCTCTTGAATGCTTCTAGTGTGAGAGAGCCCACAACCTCCCTAGGTCACTGGTTCCATTGTCGCACTGCTCTAACAGTCAAGAAGTTTTTCCTGATGTCCAGCTGGAATCTGGCTTCCTTTAACTTGAGCCCGTTATTCCGTGTCCTGCAGTCTGGGAGGATCAAGAAGAGATCCTGGCCCTCCTCTGTGGGACAACCTTTTAAGTATTTGAAGACTGCTCTCATGTCTCCCCTCAATCTTCTCTTCTCCAGGCTAAACATGCCCAGTTCCTTCAGTCTCTCTTCATAGGGCTTTGTTTCCAGACCCCTGACCATCCTGGTTGCCCTCCTCTGAACACACTCCAGCTTGTCTGCGTCCTTCTTGAATTGTGGAGGCCAGAACTGGACGCAATACTCTAGATGAGGCCTAACCAGGGCTGAATAGAGAGGAACCAGGACCTCACGTGATTTGGAAGCTATACTTCTATTAATGCAGCCCAAAATAGCATTGGCCTTTCTTGCAGCCATATCGCACTGTTGGCTCCTATTCAGCTTGCAGTCTACAACAATTCCAAGTTCCTTCTCGTTTGTAGCATTGCTGAGCCAAGTATCCCCCATCTTGTAACTGTGAATTATTATTATTAATATTATGACTAATTGTTATGAGTGAGCAGAGTTGCCACTGAGGTTTCTTGCAAGGTCTGGTACCTTGTTCTGAGGCCAGTAATGAGCTTTTGTCTCTGGTCAAAACTGGCTTCAGCTGAGATAGCATAGGGTGCCTTTTCTTATGTCCCTTAGGGTGGGTTCCCCTCCCTAGATAGGCTGTAGGTCATTGGTACTGCCTCTGGATTGGGGTGATAGCTGAGATGAGGGTTAACACCTGTCTCAGGTAATGTCTGTATCTTACCAGAAAGGTTGTGGCTGTCCAGAAGAACCCAACAGCGTAGGAAACAGCCAATAATACAGGCAGGTCCAAGGGCATTTTGTCCATGTCCATGACAAGCTCCCAACTGTTCTGAGCCCAAGCTGGACTCTCCTCCTGAAGTCCCTCCTGCATTACAAAGGCCTTTTGCAACCTGGGGGAAGCTGGCTTGACCTCACAACGAGGCAGGAGCACCTAGGCAACCCACTAGCCCTTCCTCATTACTCTGAGTAAGGGGCACTGATGTGAGATCTACACACACTGGCAACCTTCCTCAAAGGTGCTCCAGGGCAGAGACAGTCTCATTGTTCATCTTTATATGTCGTTCTAGAAGACCATTTCTTTGGCTGAAGTGCAGTGTTAAAATGCATAATACGTAATATAAAAAGTTGCTGCACAAAAACAAAAAGAGATACCAGACAACAGTTGTGGCTAAAGTTAGAGAAAGATATCACACGAATCTTGAATAGGGTGACCATATTTTGGAAACCAAAAAGGAGGACAACATGGTCGTCCCCAAGGGGGCGTGTCCAGTACCAAGGGGGCGTGCCCACCCGAACATAGCCTTGGTCACATGTCTGATTTTACAGCACACATTTAAGACAAATCTGTTCTACATAACATCTTAATGTTAAAATCACTGAAATAAAGAACAAGTGAGAGATTCAATGTATCTGAAATTAACTTCACTCACTCCTACTTTTGTAGGTTTTGCTGTACTTTGAAGCTTTTGCTATACTCTGTGTGTTACATTCTCCCCTTCCCTCAAATATCTTTTCTGACTGTGTCTTCACTCATTGCAAGCTGCTGTTGTTGTTAACAGAGTTTGCTACTGCCCCCAAATCTGTTTCAAATTTGGTACGGCTAAAGCTCCACCTAAAAGCTTTCATGGTGCCAACTTTCAGCTCTTTATCTTTAAAAATGGCAGTTTAAAAAATAATAATTTTAAAACCTCATTTTTTAAAAAAATTCCTAAAAAATCAATGGATGAACAGATCTGTTTCAAATTTGGTGTGGCTAAAGCGCTACATAAATCCTATCATGGTACAAAGTTTCATCTCTTTAACTTTAAAAATGACGATTTAAAAAATAATAATTTTAAAACCTCAATTTTTTAAAAAAAATCTAAAAAATCAATGGATGAACGGATCTGTTTCAGATTTGGTATGACTAAAGCCTTTCCCAAGAGCTATCATTGTGCCAAGTTTCATGTCTTTATCTTAAAAAATGACGGAGTTATAAGCATTTTTGCTAATTCTCATTAGAACTGCTCTTTGGAAAAAACCCGGATTTCCCCTCCCCCTCCCGGATTTGCCACCAAAAACCGGGCAAATTCGGTCATATGGTCACCCTAATCTTGAATCTCACAGCAAACCTGACTCATCTGAAAGATGAAAGGCCAAAATTATGACAGAGAGGTGGGAAGCTACTTTCACCGAAGTCTTTAAATAGGCTGACCATATGGAAAGGAGGTCAGGGCTCCTGTATCTTTAACAGTTGTATTGAAAAGGGAATTTCTTCAGGTGTCATTTGTATATATGGAGAACCTGGTGAAATTCTCTCCTCATCACAACAGTTAAAGCTGCAGGTGCCCTGCCCTCTTTGAAATCTGGTCATTCTAGTATAGCTCCTGCAGCTTTAACTGTGGTGACGAAGAGGGAATTTCACCAGGTTCTCCATATATACAAATGACACCTGCTGAAATTCCCTTTTCTATGCAACTATTAAAGATACAAGAGCCCGGTCCTCCTTTTCATAGGGTCACCCTACTTTAACAGCAGTGACAAACTTGAGCCTGTAATATTTCCTCAGTTCAGTGTCTGTCGGTCCAGTGAACTCAGTATTGTCTACACCAGGAATATGAGATCTTTTTGTGCCCCTGGGCACATTTGGCCATTTGAAAAACTGTCTTGGGCACCACCACAAAATGGACCTGTGGCAGATGACAGCATTGGCCTCCAGCCACCCACCATCTTCATCTCCAGAGCATATCTCTGAGCCCTATGCCTGGCCCAGGGCCACTCATGGAGAAAGAAGCTTGAAGCCCTCACTTGGCTTGGAAGGGGTCCCAGAAGCCACCACAAACTTTCATGATGAAAAGGAAAATAATAATAAAAATTAGAGGGTGCGGCATCTCAACAGGAGCCAGGAATGGTACCCAAGTGCCCATGGGTGCCACATATCCTGGCTCAACCTGGTCTACACTGACTGGGAATGGTTCTCCAAGCTTTCAGGCAAGAGTGTTTCCCAACTTTAATTGAAGATGTGTTGGATCGAACCCGGGCCCTTCCTCATGCAAACTCTGTGCTCTGCCACGAACTACAGCCCTTCCCTGCACATCTTGAAACTCAGTGCTCAGCTTTACACAGGTCAAAGTTCAGAACCTGACAACTAAAGTCATGTCCAGCTGTCCCATAGAAAAGAAAACAGGTGATGCAAACCTATTTTTCTCCCTATAAAGTGCAAAGTGTAATCGGGATGTGGTTCTTCCTCTAGCCTATAATTATAAAAATGACAGTAATTCTTCAGGAATCCCCCATGGATTTCCACCCTGCAAATAATTACCAAAGAAAACCTGGAGAAAACATGCTTCCTATAAATATGTTCTGAGCCCTTCCGTGTGGGGATTGGGTGGTGTCTGATCATTGGATGGCCATTTATTTCTTGCTACGGTTGAATTCCTTGCTGGGGTCTGTAAAATTTGCTCTGCTTGCCACGGATGGTTTGGCTGCTGCTGCTATTTTGCATCCTGCCTCAGGTGACCCAGAGGATGCTGAGGACCACGTGCCGCATGACCAGGCCTGATGCACTGCAAGAAGACTATTACAGGCCAGGAGACCTTATAGTCGGTGGGAATTTACCACTTGGCAGTTATTCCTATGACGAAACTGCAGACTTTTGTAGGTTACCCCGATTACAGATGTCTCATGATCCAAGGTAGATTTCCACCAGTGGGATCTGGGATAGGTTCTTCCCTTTTCTGCTCTCAGATTTAGGCCGTAGCTAGCTAGACTTAAGGTTTATCCCAGGATTGTCCTGGGGTCAAACCTGTTCATCTAAGTGCCACACAGGGCATCTAGTGCTCAGGCAGGGATGAACCCGGGATGATCCTGGGATAAACCTTAGGTCTAGCTATGGCCCCTGTCTCCTTCCAGGGAATTGTATCAGTGATGCTGCAGACAGTAAATATATGTCGGTTTGATATACAAGCCTCCAAGACTTGTCTGGTTACTATTATGATGATTCCTACTATTTTGATTTATATCTTTCCTCTTTCCCTCTCGCAAGGAACCCAAGGCCACAGCTAGACCGAAGGTTTATCCTGGGATCATCCAGGGTTCGCCCCTGCCTGAGCACTGGATCCCCTATGTGTCACCTAGAAGAACAGGTTTGAACCCTGGATGATCCAGGGATAAACCTTAGGTCTAGCTATGGCCCAAGCCGGCCCACCTGGTCCTCCTCTTCTCCATTTTGTCCTCACAACAACAGCCCTCTATTTCCAGGCATTTAGCAGCAAGTGACGGGTTTTAATCGATCCCAGATATCTTTTTAAGGTTGGCCGACAGCTCAAAGTTGTTCTTAGATGTATACTGTTTGTTGTAGGTTTAAATGGTTTTAAATTGTGTACGTCGTTTTTAATGTTTTAACCTTTTGTAAACTGCCCAGACAGCTTGAGCTGTAGGATGGTATAGAAACGATACTAATACTACTAATAACAATAACTCTGTGTGGCTGTTTAGGCTGTGACTCAGTGACTGGCCCAAAGTCACCCAGTGAGCTTCCATGGCTGAGTGGGGACTAGAAGCCAGATCTCCTGACTCCCAGTCCAACATTCTAGCCACTACGCCACACTGGTTCTCCATATATACAAGCAAGCAGGTTGAAATGGAGGCTTACTAATGACTAAGAGATGTCCCGCAATCTGTGCCCAAAGAAAGAGCTCATCTAAGACATTGGTGGTGAAAGTAAGTCTTGATCTACTGGTACATCTTTGGCTGGTCTGTGGTGGATCATGAAGAGTTTCTCACTCCCTGTTGTGCAAAAACAGCAGCCACACATGACTCCTTCCCACCTGAAATGATATTGATGAAATGAAGAAACCCTGGGGGTAACTAAGAATTGGGTTTTGCTCCAAGGGCTTTTCTGTTTTGTTGCATTACTCAAAACAGAGTCCTGAGCTCTGAGGTACATGTTTCTATTTCAAATGGCAGGTTCAGGCTGGGGAAAACTCTGTTTTGAAAAGGATCGATCATGCAAGCTGGAAGTCTGTCCAACCCTGGTCTGAATCTCACACCCCGGTATTCCTGGAAGTACTTTGAACTACATTTCTCAGCTTCCATGAGAAAATGCTGGGGACTATATGAGTTGGACTAAAGAAACATTGAAAGTATTCCCATGCCTGGATACTTCAGGATTTTTGTAGGGTCTGGATGAGATTCTATAATATTCAATAATTGTATGTTTTTTGTAGCTGCAATCATGAAGGCTCCGTTAATAAAATGCTCAAATGATTAATTGTTAGTAATTGGAATATTTAGTGTGTGGAATAAAGATACCAGTCCTCGTGGCTCTGAAAAAAAAAGGCTGCTTTAAACAGAAACACAGGGAGTATCAAGTAGACCAGTATATAGCAGCAGCTCTTCAGGGTGTGAGATGGGGTCTCTGAGCTTCATCCCATATACCTGCTTCCTTCGGATTATCCTTGTAGCGCTAAGGCCCAGCGGTTCTCAACCTGTGGGCCGGGACCCCTTTGGGGGTCGAACGACCCTTTCATAGGGGTCGCCTAAGACCATCGGAAAACACATATTTCCGATGGTGTTAGGAAACTGTATTGACTAAACTATGTCATGTATCATCTTTTGTATTATTAAAGCTATTGTTATGTATTATTTTCATTAGCAAACCATCCCATGACAATGGATCATGTAGAGAAGAACGAAAATAATTTTATGGTTGGGGGTCACCACAACCTGAGGAACTGTATTAAAGGGTCGCGGCATTAGGAAGGTTGAGAACCACTGCGCTAAGCTTTCGCTGTTGTCATTGTCGTTGTTGTTGTTGTTGTTGTTGTTGTTTTTGCTACCGGGCGACAGCAATCCTTTGCATACCAGGAAGTGAGTTTAAGGGGGGAAATGTAAAAAAATCATAAAAAATCAATGGATGACCCAATTCAATTCAAATTTGGAATGCTTAAAGCTTTCCCTAATATCTATTACTGTGCCAATTTTGGTGTCTTTATCTTTAAAGCTCACGCAGATGTAAGCATTTCTTTAAAATCCTGCTCCTGCGCCCCAGCGGTGGCTTGGAAGATGCGCTCAGAATCTAGGGGCTAAATACGGCGAATCTTTTGGCTTTATAGCACAATTAAGGCAGGATGCATGGGAGTACTTCACAATCAAAGCAGATAATAAGGTGGAAAGCTTCAGAGTCCTTTGCATGCAATTCACAGTGATTGCACAGTATAAAGCTCTCCATCTCTCTCTCTCTCTCTCTCTCTCCCCCCCCCCAGGGTTGCCTGAGTCTGCCAAGTACTGGCATAGGGAGCAATAGCTCTGGAAGGAGCTTCTCAATCATTGAACTGTGGTTCCTCCTCTACAAATAGAACAAGGCCATAGCTAGACCTAAGGTTTATCCCTGGATCGTCCAGGGGTCAAACCTGTTCATCTAGGTGACACACAGGGGATCCAGTGCTCAAGCAGGGGCGAACCCTGGATGATCCCAGGATAAACCTTAGGTCTAGCTGTGGCCCAAGTTTCTTGTCCTCATCTTTCCAAATATGGGGATAATATCCGGGCAAATCCGGTCATATGGTCACCCTATCCTGGAGAGATCATGAAACAGCTTTCCTGACAGAAGAATCCTAGCATTTATTTATTTATTTATTTATTCATTTAAAAAATGTTCTCTTAGTAGACCTTAAAAACAATGAATTACAAATCTCGTGAAGCAGATCTGCAGGGCTCCTCCGATGTACCTATGAAATGCTTCTAGAAAGCTGCTGTGTCTCTGGATGTCAATAGAATAATCTGAATTTCTCTGGGAAGTTTCTCTGTCATTGGTCTATTAAGATTTGTCTTTGTTCTGAGAGGGTTGAACCAGATGGACTTTTAATTCTCTACTTCTCATCAGTTCTGTTGTGATCCCCACCCAACTCCCACTGTCACTCTCATATTTTCAGAACAATATACATGAATTATGAGCACTTCATGGCCTTGGCGTTCACCATACATGAGATCAACAAGGATCCGACCCTCCTTCCCAACACAACGCTCGGATTCCGCATCTATGAACACAAGGACCTTGCAAGATATATGCATGTGAACAACCTCGCTCTGCTTTCGACTCGGGGGCGAATGGTTCCCAATTATAAATGTGACAGGCAGGATCCACTGGTCTCCATTATTGGGGGTCCAGACTCAAAACCCTCAAGAGAGATTGCCTCCTTAATTGACATCTTCAAGATCCCACAGGTAAGGGGGTTTCTTTGGGGAGAGATGTGGGGGACCTGCAGAGCTCAGGAACACTAAAATGGGGACGCTAATCTCTGCCAATAACCTTGATGGTATCCAAGAATTCCAGGTTGCTATGGCCTGATTCACACCACGTAGTCATGGGTCACTTGTGTAAGAAAAGGATTTGTACTGGGAGAAATAACAAGGAGTTTTGTTTTGCCTTAAAAACTCACAAATGCTCCTTATTCGTTTCGCTGTAAACAACTAATGCAGCTTCTGTTCTGTGGAATGGGGAAGTCTGCACAGACAACCGTGTAGAATTTGTCAGTCTTTTATGTGTGGGACTCTTGTTCCTATGATCATATGGAACCTCCAGCAATATCAGAAGCAGTATGGTCATGTACACCAGTTAGTGGGGAACGACACTGGGAGGCAGCTGGATGAGCACTGGGTTAACCTGAATTCCTGACTAGGGGCCTTGCTAGACAAGGCGTTAGCGCGCTTTGAGGCCCGGTTTCCTTGTGCGTCCACAGGCCGGGGCTGCGGAACGTCTAGCAAGGTCCGTGGCTTTTTGCGGCTACTCGCTTACTCGGGCCGGGGGGGATCCTGGGGGGACATGGGGGGGGAAGGCCGGACCAGCAGGAGAAGGGGATGGCAAAGGGCGACACAGGACAGTGAGGGATGGCGAAGGGCGACACGGGACAGTGAGGGATGGCGAAGGGCGACACGGGACAGGGAGGGAGATGGCGAACGGCGACACGGGACGGGACAGGGAGGGAGATGGCGAACAGCGACACGGGATGGGACAGGGAGGGAGGGCGGGGAAAGAGTGGGCAGGGGGCTTAATTTTAAAAAGGGTGGGGGGCTTAATTTTTTAAAAAGGCTCCTACCTTGTCCGCAGTCTTCGGGGCGCACGTGGCCCCTTTAACAAAACAAAAAAAATGGCCGACGCTGCAGGGCTTCCGGAGTCCCTGCACGTCGGCCATCTAGGAGGCGGGGCGGCACGTGCTAAAGTTAGCGCGCCGTCAGCGCGCCTCCCTGCTGGCTTATCCAGCAGGGTCTAGCAAGGCCCTAGGTGGGCCTTTAGTCTGATACAGCAGGGCTCTCCTTATGTTTAATTCCCATACAAAATTACCTATGTTTTCGCCACATGCCTTAGAAACCAAACCAAAAATACTTGAATTGGGGCACTTCAGGAGTGTTTTATTCTGCCTCACTAGCAATGGGTCTCATTTTATATTTTGGGGAGTCCTGATCCATTTCCACACAGGATTTAAGTGTGGGGAGCGTCCCTCAAGTGAGAATGCTCCCAGCATGGGTAGAAAGGATCATATTTCTTGAATATGAAGAACCCATAGGAATATTCATTGCAAAGGTCAGGAATTGTTTCTGGGTTAGCTGCATTATTTTGTGGGGGTGAAATCTACGGGGTGTGTGTGTGTCTTTAAGACATCATTGAACTCCAGTTTATGTTTATACATCCATTTCTAAAATTGGCTTCTTCCTTCTGGGTAATGGTTCGTGCATCAGAAGTCTGTTGCAGTAGTCCAGGGAGGCCTATCACATAATGAAAAATGCTAATCTTGAAAGCTCCACAAAATTCTGTCACAAGAGACTGACAGGAATATTCATTCCTCTAGCTCAATTATGGCTTGTTCGACCATGCTCAGGGAGAGAACTGGGAATTTCCTTCATTCTTCCAGATCCATCCCAATCAAATTGCTCAGTATGTGGGCTTAGTCCAGCTGCTCCTGCATTTCCACTGGAACTGGATTGGGCTGGTTGCTATCAGTGACGACAGTGGTGAAGATTTCATCCAGACCCTGACACCAATGCTCAAGCAGAAGGACATCTGTGTGGCCTTCACAGACATGTTCAAGCCAACGGACCGACAGCATCAGCTTCAAGTACTGTCTGGCTCCATTCCTAAGTCGTGGTTTGAGCCCCAAGTGGTAATTGTGTTTTCGGTCCCCATTGTTATGGAACAATTAATAATGTTGTTGGCATTTCATGAAGAAAAGACCAAGTCCCCATTTCGGAAGGTTTGGATCCTGACATCCCATATCCTAATTCCTGGGATGCCATCACCCTTGGCCCCAAGACATTTCAAAACCATCCATGGTGCTTTGCACTTCCGAGTTCACAGAAGGGATGTGCCAGAATTCAAGAATTTTCTCCAGGCTTTAGATCCACTCCAACTGCAAGGAGACATCTTTCTCCTTGACTGGTGGGAAGTGGCATTTAAATGTCAGTTTCTGAGATCAGGCCGACCCCTTCAACAGGGAAAGAGAATCTGTATGGGGAAGGAGAAGCTAGAGGACCTTGACTTCTTCAAGTGGGAAATCAGCATGACCGATTGCAGCTACAGTTTCTACAATGCTATCTATTCTGTGGCACATGTGTTACATACCAGTGCAATGCTGGGAGAAGGCAAGAGGTGTCGGAGTATTCAGACATGGCAGGTAACATCCTCCTTCAAATTTGGCAATCTTATAAAAGGAGCCTTGGTGGGTTCTCAATGGTCTGATCGTCTTCCATGGGTGTCATTTCTCCTGAAGATCATAGATAGGACTAACAAATAGAGGAGTCATCTGCAACTTCTGTAATAATTATGTATTTAAAACCTTGAATATTCAAGATAATGAAACTAGGCATGCCTCTACCCGAAAGATAAATGGATCCCCCAGGATCATGCTCCTTCTTGACAATCAGAAGATGACATTCAGACGTTGATCCTTTTCCAGCTATAAGCAAATCCCCTGCAGGTCCCAGAAAGATATGAGGGTAAATATAAGGCAAATACCAGCCCCAAAGGCCCTAACTACTGGGAAGATGTATTTCAGCTTTTAGCACCAAAAGAAGTTGAATCTTAGGTCTTAAAGCATTGTGGGAGTGTAGTTCGTGGACCACCATGCTTGCCTGATTGATGCAAACCAGGCAAGCACAGTGGTATCCATTGATCCACCAAGCCACTATTTTGCAGAATTTTTTTTGTCTCGGTCATTTTCCTAAAGAGCTGTATAGCTTTAATAGCTTCTATATATTATCTCTTTGCAAAATTGGACCTGTCTAGCAGGCATGTATTTGAGATTAATGGCAGAAAAGGACCATTTAACCCTGCTGTTATGCATAAGTTTTATTTTATTTATTTATTTTTATTTATTTAAGGATTTTTATGCCGCCATTCAGCCAAAAAAGGCTCTCACGGCGGCTTACAAAATTATTTCTTGACAGTCCCTGCCCACAGGCTTACAATCTAAAAGACATGACACAAAAGGAAAGGGGATTGGGAAGGAGGAGGAGGAGGAGGAGGGGGGAAAGGAAAGCAAATTCAGGCACTACAATCTTAGTTGCAAAGTTCAGCAGTTACAGTTGACAGCAGGAGGGAGGGGGCTCTCAGCTGGAGCTGGACCCAGGCACGATGGAGAAGTGCCTGGCTGCTGCTTCCTCCCTCACTGGTGGCCTCTGCAGAGACAGTTGGCAGCAGGAGGGAGGGGGCTCTCAGCTGGAGCTGGACCCAGGCACAGTGGAGAGGTGCCTGGCTGCTGCTTCCTCCCTCACTGGTGGCCTCTGCAGAGACAGTTGGCAGCAGGAGGGAGGGGGCTCTCAGCTGGAGGTGGACCCAGGCACGGTGGAGAAGTGCCTGGCTGCTGCTTCCTCCCTCACTGGTGGCCTCTGCAGAGACAGTTGGCAGCAGGAGGGAGGGGGCTCTCAGCTGGAGCTGGACCCAGGCACAGTGGAGAGGTGCCTGGCTGCTGCTTCCTCCCTCACTGGTGGCCTCTGCAGAGACAGTTGGCAGCAGGAGGGAGGGGGCTCTCAGCTGGAGGTGGACCCAGGCACGGTAGAGAGGAGCCTGGCTGCTGCTTCCTCCCTCACTGGTGGCCTCTGCAGTCTGCAATCTTATTTACTCTGCAAATAAGTGGTTCTTTACAGCTGTTATTTGCATAAATGAGCAGTTCTGCAAAAGTCTGAGCCTCCATTTTTGCGTAAAATGGCCACCCTGCCAGCAATCAGGCAGGCATGTGCCACTCACAATGCACCTGTGACAATATGGCTCACCACATATGGCAAACAGGGCTCAGTGTGCAGCATGAACATCACTACATTCATTCGTCCCTAATTAAAGAACAGAGTATAGAAAAAAGCAGCATCCAAACTTGAGGGCAGGCACAATATGTTACAAGATGCCAGAACTCACTCACAGTTACCCAGTTTTCTGGATTTTATTATTTTATTATTTTTATTATTTATTTATATAGCACCATCAATGTACATGGTGCTGTACAGAGTAAAACAGTAAATAGCAAGGCCCTGCCACATAGGCTTACATTCTAATAAAATCATAATAAAACAATAAGGAGGGGAAGAGAATGCAAACAGGCACAGGGTAGGGTAAACAGGCACTGGGTAGGGTAAAACTAACAGTATAAAGTCAGAACAAAATCAAGTTTTAAAAGCTTTAGGAAAAAGAAAAGTTTTTAGCTGAGCTTTAAAAGCTGCGGTTGAACTTGTAGTTCCCAAATGTTCTGGAAGAGCGTTCCAGGCGTAAGGGGCAGCAGCAGAAAATGGACGAAGCCGAGCAAGGGAAGTAGAGACCCTTGGGCAGGCGAGAAACATGGCATCAGAGGAGCGAAGAGCACGAGTCGGGGAATAGTGTGAGATGAGAGAGGAAAAGTGAGAGGGTTTTCTCTTCCATTGCAGCTCCTGGCCTCTTTGAGGAGCATCCGCTTTAACAACAGTGCTGGAGAGGAAGTCTCTTACACTGAACATGGCAAGAGATATGATATCTTCAACTGGATCTACTTCCAAAATCAATCTTTTTATCCAGTGAAAGTTGGAGGTGTGGATTCAGGAGCTCTCCAGAACCAAGACTTCACCATTCAATCTGAGGCAATTGTGTGGGCTACAGAGGTAGGGCTGGAGTGAAGGTTCTGGGCTCATGGGTGAACTAAGGAATGTTGCAGGTCTCTCCTTTGCAAACTGAAGGTGTCTTCCTTGAGACGGTGAAAGGCCTACTGAATCTGGGAGAGGGTGTATGTTGTCCAATTGCAAAGGACAGTTTTTGCTTTCAAAAAATCCCAGGTTCAGTACTTTGAATCTCCAGGTAGGGCTGGAAAATGGTCTACCTAGCAATACTGAGCTAGGTAGTCCAAGGACCTGATTCAAATGAAGGCAGCTTCCAACATTCCTGTTTCTGCCCCAGAATATATTCAATTATTTATTTATTTATGGTAAAGCAGTTTCTGCAGCTGAAACTCTCCCCACGGCCTGAGTTCGATCCCAGCAGAAGCTGGTTTCAGGCAGCCGGCTCAGGTCGACTCAGCCTTCCATCCTCCCGAGGTCGGTAAAATGAGTACCCAGCTAGCTGGGGGAAAGGTAATAATGGCCGGGGAAGGCAACGGCAAACCACCCCACTATAAGGCCTGCCAAGGAAACGTCAGCGAAAGCTGGCGTCCCTCCAAGAGTCAGTAATGACTCAGTGCTTGCACGAGAGGTTCCTTTCCTTTTTTCCATACCGCCCAATTGCCGAAGCTCTCTGGCCTGTTTACAAATTTGATCTGAGTGTATTATATGATGGGTCAAGTAACCTGCAGGCAGGCATTAGATATTGGGCCTCCTAAATTGGTGGTCTATCATTTCATGGGAAACTCTGTGGAATAGCTCCGTTTGTCCTTTCCCTTTTAGAAAATACCCTTTGCAAGGTGTGTGGAGAGGTGTTCTCTAGGGCACCAGAGAAAAGTTCTAGCGGGGAAGCCGGTTTGCTGCTACAGATGCAATTGTTGTCCGGAAGGGACCGTTTCTAACCAGACAGGTACCTCAAATGTTCAGAGCAAAATAAAAGTTTAGAACGTATTGGGGAAAGAGATTAATACAGTCAAAGTGAAGATCATGTCAAAGAGGAAAGTCCACTACTTCCACTAGGATCCCCTTTCTAAATTCTAGTTATGCCTCTTTTTCTGAAATGTTAGTTTAGCGTCACATCTGCAGCAGTTTGGGCAGAAAATGGATCAGGGCTTGTGGTTGGTTCTCCTTGGAACAACTACAGTATGTTACCCCAAGGTCAAACCAAGTGCCCTTTGTATCCATACTAATATCTTTGTCATGTAATCCAGTCTCAGCACCAACACATCTCCTTAGAGAATAGAGCATAATATGAAGAAAATGACAGATAGTAACCTATTTTAATTTATTTATTTGTTCATTCAGAATGATTTTCATGGAGTCAAGTTCTTACCTGGTTTTCATTTCCAGTTACAGAGTTTGCGATTTTTATCCTTGTTGAACATATCTGATAGAAAAGGTTTTTTAAAAAGTATCTTTTCTGACTGTGGTCTTATAAATCCTGATGTGAATGAAAGCTGTAAAATAAAACGAGAAAAGGGCATTTCTATTCCCATTTTGGGGACTGAATTTGCCCCCAAATAAAGAACATCCCTCTCATTTTGAGGTACTTCAATGGTTCTTGCTCTTTCAGATGCAGTTCGCTGTGCTCCGTGCTCAGAAGATCAACACCCAAACATGGAACAAGACCAGTGTATCCCCAAGAAGACCCACTTCCTTTCCTATCAAGAGACACTAGGGATCATTTTAGCTTCACTGGCCCTTTCCCTAACTCTAGTCACATCTCTTGTGCTGGCAACGTTCATTAAACATCGCAAGACCCCAATTGTCAAAGCCAACAACCGAGACCTCACCTATGTCCTCCTCATTTCCCTCCTGCTCTGCTTCCTCTGCTCCTTCCTCTTCATCGGCCGACCCACAACAGTCACCTGTCTTCTCAGACAAACTGCTTTCGGGATTATCTTCTCCATTGCCATTTCATCCATTTTAGCAAAAACTGTCACAGTGGTTCTGGCCTTCATGGCCACCAAGCCAGGAAACATGGCAAGAAAACTTTTGGGGAGGAAACTGACAAACTCTATTGTCCTGTCCTGTCCCCTCATCCAAGCAATGGTCTGTGCTGTCTGGCTTGTGACCTCTCCCCCATTCCCAAACTTAGACTTCCATTCCCTGGCTGGAGAGATCATAGTGGAATGCAATGAAGGATCGGTCACCATGTTTTATACTGTCTTGGGCTACATGGGGTATTTGGCTCTCATCAGCCTCATGGTGGCTTTCCTAGCAAGGAAATTACCAGACAGCTTCAATGAGGCCAAGTTTATCACCTTCAGCATGCTGGTGTTTTGCAGTGTTTGGATCTCCTTTGTGCCCACTTACCTGAGCACCAAGGGGAAGTCCATGGTGGCTGTGGAGATCTTCTCCATCCTGGCCTCTGGGGCTGGTCTCCTGGGTTGCATCTTTCTCCCCAAATGTTACATTATTGTGCTGAGGCCCAATCTCAATTGCAGGGATTGTCTCATGCAAAGAAGTAATCTGTGAAATTTATTCTTTGGCAAATTTCCTGGTAATTCATTTATTTGCTGGCCAGTCAATCATAAATCCCCATCATATTTATCAATAGAAGAGTTAATCTGACCTTGTCTGTTTTACTTGAAAATTGCTGTTGGCATTCTCTTCCCCTCCTTATTGTTTTACTATGACTTTATTAGATTGTAAGCCTATGCGGCAGGGCCTTGCTATTTACTGTTTTACTCTGTACAGCACCATGTACATTGATGGTGCTATATAAATAAATAAATAAATAAATAATAATAATAATAATAATTAATCTGACCAATCAAATCAAAAGTCGTGGTATGTAACCTTATGTATTTATTTATTTATTTATTTATTTATTTATTTATTTATTTATTTCATTTACCTTTAGTCTAAAGAATTCCAAAAATCCAGAGGGCACATCTTGTAAACTGTTCTCATATGTGTACTAAAAGTCATTAGAAGGTAATAACGCATTATTGATTTTTTTTAAAAGAAGTATAGCCATTAGGAAAGTTGTACAGTTTCAAAATATTTCTTAGAAGCCTGTGGACTACCCCATTCTTCACTGTACTTCTCCTGGACTTAAACAGAAACAGTGATGGACTTCACTACCACAAGATGTTGTGATGGTCACTAATTTGGATGGCTTTGAAATGGGGTGGAATAAAGCATTGCTCTTCTTCTGTTTCATCTTACCTTAAGTACTTGGATATGCTGAATTAATTAAGAATTACTTGGACAGGGACTTTGTCAAATTCCTGCTCCTTTTACTGTCTCCCACCCCCTCAGCTTACGAAGTTGCATCATCTCTCTGCACCTAAATCAGAGATAAGATGCATCCACAATCACCCCTCAGAAATTTAACGTTTTGAAAGTCCTGGGGGAATTGCTGAACCCTAAAGAATGAGAAGTAGAGCTCAGCCAAAATTTCTCAGAGGACATTTTCCCTCAGAATTTTCCTGAGAATTTTCTTTTTCTTAACCTACTCCCCCTTGGGGGAAAAAGGCTGCTTTGCAGGACTTCCCCAAATTTTCTTTTCCATATTTTAATGGGTTTTTCTTTCCCTCGGCACCACCTCCAATGCTCCTGAGTGATGCTAGGTATAGGGCATTGTGGAAATTGCAAAAGCAGGAGCCATCGTAGAAGATAGTCATAAACTTCACAAATGAAGCGAGTTCCAGTCCAAGCCATCTGGTGGGCATGCTCGGTCTTAGGGTTCCCCAGGATCCATTTCAGGATGCAGTTCCAGCACTCCACCAGAAAAATATGTCCAGGGATGGCAGGGAAAGGATTGTGCTGCCTGAACTCTTGAGATGAAAATCTTGTTTTATTTGTTGAGCTTCACAAAGGCCCAAGGGCAGATCCTGATGCCCAAATTCTAAACTTGAGGGTGTCGTGGTGGCTAAGATAGGGTGACCATATGACCGGATTTGCCTGGATTTGCCCGGGTTTCTGATGGCAAATCCGGGAGGGGGGAGGGGAAATCCGGATTTTTTCCGAAGAGCAGCTCTAATGGGAACTAACAAAAATGCTTATAACTCTCACATTTTAAAAGATAAAGAGATGAAACTTTGCACCATGAAAGGATTTAGGTAGAGCTTTAGCCACACCAAATTTGAAACAGATCTGTTCATCCATTGATTTTTTAGGAATTTTTTTAAAAATGAGGTTTTAAAATTATTATTTTTTAAACTGTCATTTTTAAAGATAAAGAGTTGAAAGTTGGCACCATGATAGCTTTTAGGTAGAGCTTTAGCCATACCAAATTTGAAATAGATCTGGGGCCAGTAGCAAACCCTGTTAACAACAACAGCAGCTTGCAATGAGTGAAGATACAGTCAGAAAAGATATTTGAGGGAAGGGGAGAATGTAACACACAGAGTATTGCAAAAGCTTCAAAGTTCAGCAAAACCTACAAAAGTAGGAGTGAGTGAAGTTAATTTCAGATACATTGAATCTCTCACTTGTTCTTTATTTCAGTGATTTTAACATTAAGATGTTATGTACAACAGATTTGTCTTAAATGTGTGCTGTAAAATCAGACATGTGACCAAAGCTATGTTTGGATGCACACGCCCCCTTGGTACTGGACACGCCCCCTTGGGGGAGACCATGTTGTCCTCCTTTTTGGTTTCCAAAATATGGTCACCCTAGGCTAAGATGGAGGCCTTCTTCTCTGCCATCAACACCTCGCAGTTGGGATGCTAATGGCTTTTTATGTGTGCTCCATCACATTTGTTCGGATCCTTACGCTGCTTGAACTCTCGCCATGTTCAGTCCAACTTTTAGAAGTTAGTCAAGTCCAACTGTCCCACAGAGGAACAAAGTATGACGAAAATCTGTTTTTTCTCCATCCGAAGTGCAAACGGAGCCCAGCGTTCTGGGGCTGTGCTTCATTCACCATCTTGGGATTATCGAAATAACAGTAATTCTTCAGGAATCCCTATGGATTTCCACCCAGCAAGTCAATAACAAGAAATCCTGGAGAAAACATGCTTCATATAAATATGCCCTGAGCCATTCCATGTGGGGCTGGGGTGGTGTTTGATCACTTCAGGGGCATTTTATTTCTTGCTAAGGTTGAATTCCTTTCTACAGCCTGTAAAATCCACTCTACTTCAGAGGCTGTTTGTAGCTGATCTGGGAGGGATGATTTGGCAGGTGATAATTTGGCTGCTGCTCTTGCTATTTTGCATCCTGCCTCAGGTGACCCAGAGGATGCTGAGGACCACGTGCCGCATGACTGGGCCTTATGAACTGCAAGAAGACTATTATAGGCAGGGAGACCTCATCGTCGGTGGGAATTTACTACTTAGCAGTTATTCCTATAAGGAGACAACAGACTTTCATAGATTTCCCCAATTACAGATGTCCCATTATCCAGGGTAAATTACCACCAGTGGGATCTGGGATACCGTACATTCTTGCCTGTTCTGTTTTCAGTTTTGAAGGCTCCTTCTCAGTAATTGTATTAGTGATGTTGTAGACATTAAATATATGCTGGTTTCATATACAAGCCTCCAAGACTTGTCTGGTTACTATTATGACGATTCCTACTATTTTGATTTACATCCTACCTCTTTCCCTCTCGCAAGGAATCCAAGCTGGCCCACCTGGTCCTCCTCTTCTCCATTTTGTCCTCACAACAACAGTCCTCTCTTTCCAGGCATTTAGCAGCAAGTGATGGGTTTTAGTTAATCCCAGATCTCTTTTTAAGGTTGGCTAGGGTGACCATATTTGGGAAACCAAAAAAGAGGACACCTAGTGTGTGTGTGGGGAAGCAGCTTTCTGAGTCCTGCAGAAAGTATTTTATTCCCCCACCACCTTAAAGAACCTGATTGGAGTGGAGGAGGGGAAAGGATTTTATTCTGCACCACCACCATCCACTCCAATTGGGGCCTTTTCTATAATGTCCACGAATGACCCACTTTCCCCTTTAAGACCTCAATTGGAGCTCGGGGTGGGGGAATGACGTGCCTCAAGAAAGCATGTCATTCCCTCCTGCCATGCCAATGGCAGCCTTAAAGGGGAAGGTGTGTCATTCCAGGACATTATTGAAAATGATAGAAAATCCCCCCTGACACCATGGAAAGCACAAAAACCAGGACAAATCCGGGGAAATCCTGACAGTTGGTCACCCTAAGGTTGGCTCACAGCTCAAAGTTCTTCTTAGATGTACTGTATAATGTCTCTTGTATGTTGCTATGGTTTTAAATTTTGTATGTCGTTTTCAATGTTTTAATCTTTTGCAAACTGCCCAGAAAGCTTTGCAATGGGGCAATATAAAAATGTTAACAACAACCCTGTGCAGTTGGTTAGGCTCAGACTCAGTGACTGGCCCAAAGTTACCCATCTTGCTTTTAGTAATGACTAAGAAATGTCCCATAATCTGTGCCCAAAGCAGACCTCATCTAACACAGGGGTGGCAAAGGTAAGTCTTGATCTACTGGTACATCGGCTATGGGGTGCTAGAGAAATGGGATAAATAGTAATAATGGCTAGGTGGGGACAAGACCTGGATCTCCAGACTCCCAAGCCTACACTCTAATCACACCACCACACTGGCTCTCTTGGGAATGACTAAGAAATGACTGGCAATGTGTGCCTAAAGTAGACGTCACCTAAGACATGGGTGGTGAAGGTAAGTATTGATCTACTGGTACATCTCTGGGTGGTCTGTGGTAGATCATCAAGACTTTCTGATTCCCTATTGTGCAAGAACAGCAGCAACACATGACTCCATCCCACCTTAAACGATACTGATGAAATGAGGAAACCCTGGGGTTAACCAAGAGTTGGGTTTTGTGTCAAAGAACTGTTTGCTCTGTTCAGTTGTGCTACTCAAAACAAACCCCTGACCTCTGAGGAGTTCAATTCAAGGTACATGTTCCTATTCTGAATTGAGCAGGGGGTTGGACTTGATGGCCTTGTAGGTCCCTTCCAACTCTGCTATTCTATGATTCTATGATTTCAAATGGCAGGTTCAGGAAACTCTGTTTATTTTTAAATGAACAGATCCTGCCATCTGGAAGTTTGTCCACCCCTGATCTGGATCTCATGCCTTGGTATTCTCAGATATAGTTTGGCCTACAACACCCATCATCCGTGAACATGGGCTGGGGACTATAGGACTTGTCCTGGAGACCCAAGTTTAGGAAACACTGAAAGCATTTCCACGGCTGGATGCTTGAGGGCTTTTTGTAGCTGCAGTTATGAAGGCTCTGTTTAATAAAATACTGAAACACTTACTTATTAGAATATTTCATGCACGGAGTAATGTTTTGGCAAAAAGTCCTCATGGTTTTGGCAAAAAGTCCTCATTCATTGAACTGTGGTTCCGCCTCTAAAATTAGAACAATTAAACGTTGAGCGCAGTGTACGGGTAGGTTCATGTCGGTTCATGTTCCATCACATATTGTGGTCCCAAGCTGTGTAGGGCTTTACAGGTTAAAACCAGCACCTTGAATTGGACTCAGAAACGAATAGGCAGCCAATGCAAGCCGGCCAGAATCGGTCTTGTATTTTCAAACCTTCTGGTTCCAGTTATCAATCTGGCTGCTGCATTTTGCACAAGCTGCAGCTTCCAAACTGTAGCCCCACATAGAGCGCATTGCAGTAAATTAATCTGGAGGTTACCAGAGCATAGACAACTGAAGCTAGGTTATCCCTGTCCAGAGAGGGGCCTAGCTGGGCCACCAACCGAAGTCAGTTCCATTGCGACCCTCACCCAATTCTCACTCTCATATTTTCAGAGCAGTCTACATGAACTACCAGAACTTCCTGGCCTTGACGTTCACCATACATGAGATCAACAAGGATCCGACCCTCCTTCCCAACACAACGCTCGGCTTCCGCCTCTATGAACACAAGGACCTTGCAAGATATATGCATGTGAACAACCTCGCTCTGCTTTCGACTCGGGGGCGAATGGTTCCCAATTATAAATGTGACCGGCAGGATCCACTGCTCTCCGTTATTGGGGGTCCAGACTCAAAACCCTCAAGAGAAATTGCCTCCTTAGTTGACACCTTCAAGATCCCACAGGTGAGGGGATTCACGTGGGGAAAGATGTAGGCAGGGCTGGGCAGAGGGGGGCGGCAGGGGGGCCAATTGGCATGGGCCTACGATTTTGAGGGTAAAGTTAGCGCGCCGTCGCCCCGCCTCCAGGCCGGCTCAGCCGGCCTGGTCTAGCAAGGCCCCCAGTCTTCTGGGGGTGAAATCTAAACTAGTGTATGGGGCCCCCCGAAAGCATCATAGAGCTTATTTTTATGTTTATACATCCATTTTTGAAATTGACATCTTCTTTCTGGATAATATGTCATGCATCTGAAGTCTGTTCTAGTAGTCCAGGGATGCCTGTGCCATAAATAAACATGCGAATCTTTATATCTCCATGAAATTCGGCCACAACAGACTGACAGGAAATTCATTCCTCTAGCTCAATTATGGCTTGTTCGACCGCGCTCAGGGAGAGGACACGGAGTTTCCTTCGTTCTTCCAGATCCATCCCAATGAAATTCCTCAGTATGTGGGCTTAGTCCAGCTGCTTCTGCATTTCCACTGGAACTGGATTGGGCTGGTTGCTATCAGTGATGACAGTGGTGAAGATTTCATCCAGACGCTGACACCAATGCTCAAGCAGAAGGACATCTGTGTGGCCTTCACAGACATGGTCAAGCCAACCGACCCAGCCCATCACCATGGAGTACTGTCTGGCTCGATTCCTGCTTCTTGGTTTGAGACCCAAGTGATAATTGTGTTTTCTATCCCTGATGTTGTACAGCAATTAACGATCATGGTGGCAATTCACGAAGAAAAGATCAAGTCCCCATTTATAAAAGTTTGGATCCTGACATCCCACATCCTAATTTATCAGCTGCCGACACCCCTCCGTGGTGCTTTGCACTTCCGAGTCCACAGAAGGGATGTGCCAGAATTCAAAACATTTCACAGGGCTTTGGACCCACTCCAGCCACAAGGAGACATTTTTCTCCGTGACTGGTGGGAAACGGCATTTGACTGTCAGTTTCTGAGATCAGGCCGGCCCTTTCAATGGAGGGTGAGAAACTGCACTGGGAAGGAGAAGCTGGAGGACCTGAATTACTTCAAGGGGGAAATCAGTATGTTCGATTCCAGCTACAGCTTCTACAATGCTCTCTATTCTGTGGCACATGCGTTACATAACGTGGGCTCATATGGATCCAAACGTGTATTGAGGGGAGAAGGCAAAAGGTGTCTGAATATTCAGCCATGGCAGGTAACGTCCTCTTTCAGCTTTGACAATCTTGTAAAAGGAGTCTTGTAGCTTCATCCCACGTACCTCTTTTCCCCGAATTATCCCCTACACCGCTAAGCTGTCACCGTTGTTATTATTGGTGTTTTATTTTATTTATTTATTTATTACATTTCTATACCGCCCAATAGCCGGCGCTCTCTGGGCGGTTCACAAAAATTAAAAACATTCAAAGTATAAAACAACAGTATAAAAAACCATCATATAAAATACAATAGAAAAGCTCAACCAGATAAAAACAGCAGCAATGCAAAATTACGAATTTAAAACAGCAAGTTAAAATTTATTTATAGACTGTTCAAATGCTGGGAGAATAAAAAGGTCTTCACCTGGCGTCTAAAAGCATATAATGTAGGTGTCTAGCGAACCTCCTTAGGGAGCTCATTCTGGGCGGCAGCGCTTCAAAGATCCTTTGCATACCACGAAAAGGGTTTAAGGCTCGGTGCTTGGTCCGTTGTTGTTTTCTTTATACATGTTGTCCTTGGGTAATCTTGTTCAATCTCATGGCCTCCAATATCATCTGTATGCCGATGATACACAATTATATCTTTCATCTCCGGATCTTTCTCCTGATGTTCACGATCGTATCTCGGCATGTCTTTCAGATATCTCAGCTTGGTTGCTTCATCGTCGTTTGAAACTTAATATGGCAAAGACTGAATTGCTTGTTTTTCCTCCGAAACCTTCTCCTCATCTCCCATTCTCTCTTACTGTCAATAATGTTACGCTTACTCCGGTCAAGGAAGTTCATAGTCTTGGCTTTATATTTGATTCCTCGCTCTCCTTTATTCCTCATATTGAGGCAGTAGCTAAATCCTGTTGTTTTTTCCTGTATAATATTGCCAGGATTCGATCATTTTTGTCTGTCTCTTCTGCCAAGACTCTTGTTCATGCATTGGTTATTTCTCGGTTGGACTACTGCAACCTTCTTCTCACTGGCCTTCCTTCTTCTCACATCAGTCCGTTGGTTTCTGTTCACCCCTCTGCTGCTAAGATCATCTTATTGGCTCGCCGCTCTGACCATGTTACTCCGCTTCTGAAATCTCTTCATTGGCTTCCAATTCACTTCAGAATCCAATATAAACTTCTCCTGTTGACCTACAAAGCTTTTCACGGTCTAGCTCCTTCCTATCTCTCCTCTCTCATCTCACACTATTGCCCCGCTTGTGCTCTTCGCTCCTCTGATGCCATGTTTCTCACCTGCCCAAGGGCCTCTACTTCCCTTGCTCGGCTTCGCCCATTTTCTTCTGCTGCCCCTTACGCCTGGAACGCTCTTCCAGAACATTTGAGAACTACAAGTTCAACCGCAGCTTTTAAAGCTCAGCTAAAAACTTTTCTTTTTCCTAAAGCTTTTAAAACTTGATTTTGTTCTGACTTTATACTGTTAGTTTTACCCTACCCAGTGCCTGTTTACCCTACCCTGTGCCTGTTTGCATTCTCTTCCCCTCCTTATTGTTTTATTATGATTTTATTAGAATGTAAGCCTATGCGGCAGGGTCTTGCTATTTACTGTTTTACTCTGTACAGCACCATGTACATTGATGGTGCTATATAAATAAATTAATAATAATAATAATAATAAAGGGGGGAAATGTAAAAAAAATCATAAAAAAATCAACGGATGATCCAATCCAATTCAAATTTGGTATGCTTAAAGCTCTCCTTAATATCTATTAGTGTTCCAATTTTGATGTCTTTATCTTTAAAACTTATGCAGATGTAAGCATTTGTTTAATTTGAAGCTTAAGAGTATCAAATCCTGCTCCTGGCCACTCGGAAAACAACAAATGATTCGCTCCAAAACTAGTAGCAAAATAGGTCAGGTCTTTTGCCTTTGAAGCACAATTAAAGCAGGACGCCTGGGAGTGCTTCACAATAAAAGCAGATTATAAACTGGAAAACTTCAGAGCACTTCGCAATAAAAGCAGATTATAAAGTGGAAAACTTCAGTGTCCTTTGCTCTCAATTTGCAGTGATTGCACAGTATAATTCTGGTGTGATAAAGCTCTACGTGGGTTTTCAATGGTCTGATAGACTTCCATGTGTGTCATTTGTCTTGAAGATCATAGATTTGAATAACAAATAGAGGAGACTTCTAGAACTTCCATTATGCATTTAAAACTTTGAATATCCAGGAATGTGGAATCAGGCATGCCTCTACTCAAAAAACAAACAGATCCCGCAGGACCATGCTCCTTCTTGACATTCAGCTGATGACATCCAGGTGTTGATCCCTTTCCGGCTAGAAGCAAATCCCCTGCAGCTCCCAGAAAGATATGAGGGTGTTTTCACCAGCCAAAAGGGCCCTAACCAGTGGGCAGGCATATTTCAGCTGATAGCACCCAAATAATTTGATTAATAGGTTTTAAAGCTAGGTGCATTAAAGGAGTCCTGTTTGTGGACCATCATTCTTGCTCTAATTGGTGCAAACCAGGCTAGCTCAGTGGTATCCATAAAAATGCTGGCCTGGCCATTTTTGTAAAGAAATGTATACCAGTAATTGCTATTGTCCATTGTCTTTTTGTCCAATTGGACCTATATAGCAGCCATTTTTTGGGGAGATTACAGGCAAATAAGCCTTTTAAACCTATAATCCTGCATAAATGGCTGCTTTACAGCAGTCATTCACATATATGAGCATTTATGAAAAGGGCTGGGCCTCTGTTTTTGTTCAAAATGGCCACTCAGCAAGGAAATGTGAAGCCATGTGCCATTCACCACGCACCTGCGACCACCGATGGCTCACCACATATGGCAAACAGTAGGGTGACCAACTGTCAGGATTTCCCCGGATTTGTCCTGGTTTTTGTTCTTTCCATGGTGTCAGGGGGGGATTTTCTATAATTTTCAATAATGTCCTGGAATGACACACCTTCCTCTTTAAGGCTGCCATTAGCATGGCAGGAGGGAATGACATGCTTTCTTGAGGCACATCATTCACCCACCCCGAGCTCCAATTGAGGTCTTAAAGGGGAAAGTGGGTCATTCGTGGACATTATAGAAAAGGCCCCCATTGGAGTGGATGGTGGTGGTGCAGAATGAAATCCTTTCCTCTCCTCCACTCCAATCGGGTTCTTTAAGGTGGCGGGGGAATAACGTACTTTCTGCAGGACTCAGAAAGCTGCTTCCTCACACGCAAACTAAGTGTCCTCTTTTTTGGTTTCCCAAATATGGTCACCCTAGCAAACAGGGCTGGGTATACAGCATGGACATCAGTACTTTCGACCATCCATAAGTAAAGAACAGAGTACAGAAAAAAAGCAGTGTCCAAACTTGAGGCAAGACACAGTATGCTACAAGACACCAGAACTCACTGACAGTTACCCAATTTTCTGGTTTTTCTCTTCTATTTCAGCTTCTGGCCTCTTTGAGGAGCATCCGCTTTAACAACAGTGCCGGAGAGGAAGTCTCTTTTGCTGAAAATGGCAAGAAATATGATATCTTCAACTGGATCTACTTCCCAAATCGATCTTTTCATCCAGTGAAAGTTGGAGGAGTAGATTCAGGAGCTCTCCGAAACCAAGACTTTACCATCCAATCTGAGGCGATTGTGTGGGCTACAAAGGTGGGGCTGAAGTGAACGTTCTGGGCTTGTGGGAGAACTGAAGAATGTCACAATCGTCTTCTTTGCAAACTGCAGGTGGCTTCCTTAAGAGGGTGAAAGGTCTCCTGAATCTGGGAGGGGGCACTGTCAGGTTTTCGTGTTAACCTTAACAGTAATTAAGGCAGATTATTGGCAAAGACTTGCAAGCTCAGCACGCCTGTTGGTAATAGAGTTAAGTAAGTAAAAGGCTCGCTCTTTCACAGCAATATGCAGTCAGCCAGTGGAGGTTTGAGGGTATGGCGTAAGCTGCTGCCGCTGCCAGAGAAAGGAGTTTGCTGTTTTGATGCAAAGCCAACTTTTGTCAAGGAGAACCGTAAAGCTGTTATGCTTACTTTGATTTATGGTGAGACAATTGCTTTGTTATAATTTGCTGCTACAAGCCTGGTTGTTTTGTTTTTGAAGAACTTCTCTAAATAAACTGCGTTGAAGATTCAAAACTCACGCTTGCGTTTATTTGCGAGCTGCGGAGGAATTTGTACAACAATACTTGTTTCTCCCAACAGGCGCGTCTTGTCCCATTGCAAAGAACTATCTTTGCTTGCACAAAATCCCAGGTTCCGTCCTTGGAATCTGCAGGTAGGGCTGGAAAATAGTCCATTCCTGAAACATGGGAGAAGAGCTGTGTGTCAATTCAGGCAATACTGGGCTAGGTAGTCTGACTCAGAAGAAGGAAGCTTCCAATGTTTCTTTTCCCACCCCAGAATATATTTTATCTGAGCCTCTTATATGATGTTTCAAGTAACCTGCAGGCGTCCGTTAGCTATTGGCCTTCCTAAATTGGTGGTCCATCATAGAATGGGAAACTCTGTGGAGTAGCTCCGTTTGGTGAAATGGTTGTCACTTGATATTCTCAACTGTTTGTCCTTTCCCTTTTAGAAGATACCCTTTGCAAGGTGTGTGGAGAGGTGTTCTCCAGGGCACTGGAAAAAAGTTCCAGAAGAGAAGCCAATTTGCTGCTACAGATGTGATCACTGTCCGGAAGGGACCATTTCTAACCAGACAGGTATCTTAAATGTTGAGAGCCAAATAAAAGTTTAGAACATATTGGGAACAATATGAATATGGTCATATTGAAGGTCATGGTCAAAGAGAAAAGTCCGCCATTTCCGCTATGATCCCACCCACCCCGGAGAATTCTATTTTTTATTGCATATGCCTTTGGTTTGCTGGATTGCAAAGGATTCACCATTTCCTAAAGAAATATTTAGTAATAAAATCATAACTCTTATGCCTCATTTTCTAAAATGTTAGTTTTAGAAACAGGTCTGTAGCAATTTGGGCAGAACACAGATCAGGCCAGATGGCTGGTTCTCCTTCGAACAACTGGAGCATGGTACCCAAAGCCAAACTAAATGCCCTTTTGTATCCATACTGATATCTTAGCCATGTAATCCAGCCTTGGTACCGACACAGCTCCTAAAAGTATAGAGCATAATATGAAGGAAATGACGGATAGCAATCTATTTTTTAAAATAGTCATTTGCTCATTCAGAAGGATTTTCATTTAGTGAAGTTCTTACTAGGGGTGTGCATGGACCCCCCGCTCCGAGCCGCTCCGCCCATCCTCCGCTCCTCTTCGCCGCGGAGCTCCGGCTCCGAATTGGAGCTCCGCAGTGGAGGGGACTGGTGCCAGGTAAGGCTGGGAGAGGAGGGCGGCAGAGCCCGGTAAGGGACCAAGGGGCAGGGGGGCCTTACCTGCCTCCGTCCGCGGTCCGTCGGCTTCTTCAATTGAGCCCGCGGTTCAACCAGGAAGTCTGGGCCGTGCGGCCTAGACTTCCTGGTTGAACCGCGGGCTCAATTGAAGAAGCCGACAGACCGCGGATGGACACAGGTAAGGGAGAGGAGGGGGGGTTTACCGGGCCCTGCCACTGTCGCCACATGGGCGACAGCGACAGCGGCAGGGCCCGGTAAACCCCACTTACCTTTCCGGCGGAGCTCCGGATCGAGGCGAAGGATCCGCCTTCACCTCGATCCTCTTCGCCACGCTCCGCCGGCCCCCCAATCCTCTTCGCCTCCGCCTTAAGGGGAGGCGAAGCCCCCCGCTCCGCTTCTAATTCGCCGGTCCGATTAGAAGCGGAGCACATCCCTAGTTCTTACCTGGTTTTCATTTCCAGAGTTCAGGATTTTCATCCTTGTGAAACGTTAACATAAATCAGTTACAGAAAGTTTTTTAAAAATGTATCTTTTCTGACTCTGCTCTTATAAATCCTGATATGAATCAAGGGGTAAAATAATTTTGAAAGGGGGTATTTCTATTCCCCTTTTGAGGATTGAATTTGCCCCAAACAAAGAACATCCCTCTCATCATTGTTGCTCATTCCAGATGCAGATCACTGTGTGGCTTGCCCAGAAGATCAACACCCAAACATGAAACAAGACCAGTGTATCCCCAAGAAGACCCACTTCCTTTCCTATCAAGAGACACTAGGGATCATTTTAGCTTCTCTGGCCCTTACCGTCACTCTAGTCACATCTCTTGTGCTGGCAACGTTCATTAAACATCGCAATACGCCAATTGTCAAAGCCAACAACCGAGACCTCACCTACGTCCTCCTCGTCTCCCTCCTGCTCTGCTTCCTCTGCTCCTTCCTCTTCATCGGACGACCCACAACAGTCACCTGTCTTCTCAGGCAAACTGCTTTTGGCTTAATCTTTTCCATTGCCATTTCATCCATTTTAGCAAAAACTGTCACAGTGGTTCTGGCCTTCATGGCCACCAAGCCAGGAAACATGGGAAGAAAACTTTTGGGGAGGAAACTAACAAACTCTATTGTCCTGTCCTGTCCCCTCATCCAAGCAATGGTCTGTGCTGTCTGGCTCATGACCTCTCCTCCATTCCCAAACTTGGACTTCTATTCCCTGGCTGGAGAGATCATAGTGGAATGTAATGAAGGATCGGTCACCATGTTCTACACTGTCCTGGGCTACATGGGTTTCCTTTCCTTTTTTAGCTTCATGGTAGCTTTTCTAGCAAGGAAATTGCCTGACAGCTTTAACGAAGCCAAGTTCATCACCTTCAGCATGCTGGTGTTTTGCAGCGTTTGGGTTACCTTTGTGCCCACTTACCTGAGCACCAAGGGGAAGTCCATGGTGGCCGTGGAAGTCTTCTCCATCTTGGCCTCTGGTGCTGGTCTCCTGGGTTGCATCTTTCTCCCCAAATGTTACATTATTGTGCTGAGGCCCAATCTCAATTGCAGGGACCGTCTCATACACAAGAAATAATTTGTGAAATTTATGCTTTGGATAATTTTCTGGTAATTCATTTTCTGGCCAATCAATCATAATTCCCCATCACATTTATCAATACAAGAGTTTATCTCTACCAGATTACTTGTGGTAGGATTTATTTAAATTACAAACATTACTGAAGGAATAATTATGCTCTAATGCCAGACTTGGCTCTGGTCCCATCTCCTTGTGGTTCTGGCAATGCCCCCTTTTCTTATGTGGCCCCTGATAGACCACCCAACACCCAGTTTGGTCCCTGATCCTGAGAAGGTTGTGAACCTTCTCAGGAAATTTGGTTTCTATTTAGGAAATAGAAACCAAAGGCACAGTTACAAGATGGGGGATACTTGGCTCAGCAATACTACAAATGAGAAGGATCTTGGAAATGTTGTAGATCGCAAGCTAAATATGAGCCAACAGTGCGATACGGCTGCAAGAAAGGCAAATGCTATTTTGGGCCGCATTAATAGAAGTATAGCTTCCAAATCACGTGAGGTACTGGTTTCTCTCTATTCGGCCCTGATTAGGCCTCATCTAGAGTATTGCGTGCAGTTCTGGGCTCCACAATTCAAGAAGGACGCAGACAAGCTGGAGCGTGTTCAGAGGAGGGCAACCAGGATGATCAGGGGTCTGCAAACAAAGCCCTATGAAGAGAGACTGAAAGAACTGGGAAAGTTTAGCCGGGAGAAGAGAAGATTGAGGGGAGACATGAGAGCACTCTTCAAATACTTAAAAGGTTGTCACACAGAGGAGGGCCAGGATCTCTTCTTGATCCTCCCAGAGTGCAGGGCACGGAATAACGGGCTCAAGTTAAAGGAAGCCAGATTCCAGCTGGACATCAGGAAAAACGTCTTGACTGTTAGAGCAGTGCGACAATGGAATCAGTGACCTAGGGAGGTGGTGGGCTCTCCCACACTAGAGGCCTTCAAGAGGCAGCTGGACAACCATCTGTCGGGGATGCTTTAGGGTGGATTCCTGCATTGAGCAGGGGGTTGGACTCGATGGCCTTGTAGGCCCCTTCCAACTCTGCTATTCTATGATTCTATGAACCCCTGCTCTCCATGATGAAAATATCGGCCCACCTCATGATACCACGCTTAGGAATGGTCAAAAACAACAAACTCTGGACAAGAATGAGACCTGAGGATCACAATATAAATGTGCAGACAGGCCAGGAATGGCTTCATTGTTTACCCTTGCAGTGTCACCACTGAGTACTTGTCAGCCATACCCAACTCCTATCTTTCCCCCACTGATAATCTAGTTAATGATCTTTGGTCCCAGCTTCGACTTGGATTGAGGAGCTCAGTTTCACACAGGCCCAAGGCCAGAACCTGACTGCTCTGGCCACATCTGTCCACTTTGGGGAGCCATGTTAATGGAGAAGTAAGCCTCCTTTGCTGCTACTACCACCACCACATAGGAGGTAGGATTGGGTGCACACTCTACTTTGTTTGAGCACATGGATTCCAAAACTTGTGCCATTGTTGCTCTAGCCGTTGTCGAACCAGCTTCCGAGTTTGACATTCTCCTAAAAACCAAAGATCCAACTCAGGTCCACCTGCCTGAGCACCAAGATCTTCTCCACCTTGGCCTCTGGGGCTGGTCTCCTATGTGGAATCTTTCTCCCCAGATGCTACATTATTGTGGTGAGTCCTGATCACAATATCGAGGATCATGTCATAAGGAAAAAACATTAAGTCATTTGCTCTTTCCCAGGGAACTTGAAGTGGATTTCATAGAATCATAGAATCATAGAATAGTAGAGTTGGAAGAGGCCTACAAGGCCATCGAGTCCAACCCCCTGCTCAATGCAGGAATCCACCTCACAGCATCCCTGACAGACGGCTGTCCAGCTGCCTCTTGAAGGCTTCTAGTGTGGGAGAGCCCACAACCTCCCTAGGTCATGGGTTCCATTGTCGTACTGCTCTAACAGTCAGGAAGTTTTTCCTGATGTCCAGCTTCCTGCCATCTCCTGATGTTCCTGATCTGGCTTCATAGGTTTAAAATGTTTATCTGTATGGCAGTATATTCCACATCAAAACCTTGCAATGGCAGAAGTGTTTTAAAATGGTGAGTTGATTATATCTGACACATGGCACTGCAATGAAAATGTTGCGGTTTATCTTTGCCTCCTAAGGGTTCAGGTTTCCTGCCTGTCAGTCATACCCTTTTCTGTGATGCTATGAGCTCCATCATACCTACACTTTTGCCCTCGTATTATCCCCCTTCGTTTCCATAGCATGTGAAGACCTGATCACACCTGTGCACTTTTAGGGTTCATGCATCTTTACACCTCTCCTCCCCTGTGCACCTGTGAATCGCTACTGCATCCTCCCATGGGTCTCCTTCCTACCTCCCCCTACACTTTATTGGTTGTCGTTGGTTGGACAACTCCCCACTCCCACTACTACGTGTTGCTCTGCTTTTTCCACGGCAGTAGCTTCTCTTGTTGCTGAACAGGTCTGGGGAAAACAAGGACCTCTCTCCCCTAAGTAGTTTCGTGGATATCCCTTGCAAGTCATTAAGCGCCCTTCTACACATCTTTACTTGGAAGTTAAGTCCGGGTTTGTTCCATTCTGCCCTTTAAATAAATAAATAAATAGCCCACTTACCTGAGAGGTAGGTGAACTCATCGAGGCTTACTTCTGAGTAGACTTGCCTATGCCTGCCCCCCAAAAGTAAAAAAATGAAACTGTCCCTGCTAGGATCGGGGCCAGATCTTAGAGGAAAGAGAAAGAGCACTAATCCCAGGCAGAATTAGGAGCAATGAACACTGCCTGGAATCGGGCTGGTAGGAAGAAAGAAAGGAAAGGTGTGTGTGTGTGTGTGTGTGTGTGTGTGTGTGAGAGAGAGAGAGAGAGAGAGAGAGAGAGAGAGAGAGAGAGAGAGAGAGAAAGAGGGATTCTACATGTCGTACTCAGGGCGCTTCCATGCGCCCCCAGTGCACCCTGAAAATGATCGTATAGCTTGCCTGGAAAAGAGACGAGGAAGAGGCGTCCTTGCCACCGCCGTTGCCACCCACCTACCTCCTCTCCGGCCGGCGAGGAGAGCTCGGCGGAAGAAGGCGGGGTGGGAACAGCATTGCTGAGACATTATTCCTATTTCTGTTTGTGTGAGATCATGACAAGACTTTGGGGGTGGGGTGGGGTTTCAATTTCAAGGAAACGAGGCAGTTTTCCCTTTGGAGAGTTGGTGGGAACCCTGGAAAACCTGACGCCTTTCCTGGCAAACATGGGGACAGGGCTATATAAAAGGGCGCTAAGACAGGGCAGTCAAAGAAAGAGGAGCCACAAAGAAGGCAGGCAGAGGACGGGAGGAAGAAAATCACGCTCCCGCACTGCTCTTCTGGCCAATTTACCCTTTGCCGAGTTTGGGGAGCCGCCGCCCACTGAAATCAATGGGTCGAGGCGCGCCTCACTCGCTCGCTTTAGGGGGGATTCCACCCCGCCTTCTTCCGCCGAGCTCTAGGTGGGTGGCGAGGTAGGTGGGTGGCGGTGGCAAGGACGCCTCTTCCTCGTCTCTTTCCCAGGCAAGCTACACGATCGTTTTCGGGGTGCACTGGGGGCGGATGGAAGCGCCCTGAGTACGACGTGTGGAATCCCCCAGAGAATCCCACTTCAGTAAAGTGCCCACCTGGATGGAAAGAGACACGGGGCTCTCGCTTCCCCACCGCTTGACTCTAGGATGCCTCTCCTTGGTGCAAAACAGAGCCCCCCACCAACCTGGAATAAGAGAAGAAGCTGCCACTACAGCCCTCCCGGGATTGGTATCTTCAGCCAACTGTGGAGACAGCTGGTGTCCAAGCCTTGTGGAAAGGGCACCAGGCAAACCCGGTTCCCCTCACCTTTGCCATTGATCCTTTCGAGCGTGAACTGCAGAGGCGTTGCAGGGTTCCCCTTGCCATGCACTTCCAAGCCCCCAAAAGAACGCTGGTTCACTCGTGTGCTTATTTGTGGGTGGGTGCTGTACATTTTAAAGGAATTGTGTGTAGAAAGCTATGGCCTTTGCCCCTCCGACCATCTCTCCAGGGAGTTCCCTTTGGAGGTGGAGGGAAGATGAAGCGAGATCTCCCATGACCTAAGAGAGAGACTTGCGGCTCTCGTAGAGGCACCACCCCCTTACTTCCCCGCCTCGCACGGTGCACCTCTCATGCACGCTCCATCTGTCAAATGCATGCGCGCGCACACATGCACACACAGAAGCCCTCCGTGGCTCTCTAGAACTGGAATATGTCTTTACTCAGAAGTAAGACTCTCGCTGTTCAATGGGGTTTATTCAAAGGTAAACCTGCATGTGATTTTAGCAGTTGAAATTAATGGGATTTACTTTTGAGTATGGGAACCAGCAGATCTGTAGTTTATGAACTTGAAGATGCACAGCTTCGCATGATCAAAGCAATGGAAGATCGATCCTATGATCCTTCACACTGGTGGAGGTAGAGTCAAGTATGAGAGAGACATTCTCTATTTTCATAGAATCATAGAATCATAGAATAGCAGAGTTGGAAGGGGCCTACAAGGCCATCGAGTCCAATCCCCTGCTCAATGCAGGAATCCACCCTAAAGCATCCCTGACAGATGGTGGTCCAGCTGCCTCTTGAAGGCCTCTAGTGTGGGAGAGCCCACAACCCCCCTAGGTCACTGGTTCCGTTGTCAGGCTGCTCTAACAGCCAGGAAGCTTTTCCTGATGTCCAGCTGGAATCTGGCTGCCTTTAACTTGAGTCCGTTATTCCGTGTCCTGCACTCTGGGAGGATCGAGAAGAGATCCTGGCCCTCCTCTGTGTGACAACCTTTTAAGTATTTGAAGAGTGCTATCATGTCTCCCCTCCATCTTCTCTTCTCCAGGCTAAACATGCCCAGTTCTTTCAGTCTCTCCTCATAGGGCTTTGTTTCCAGACCCCTGATCATCCTGGTTGCCCTCCTCTGAACACGCTCCAGCTTGTCTGCGTCCTTCTTGAATTGTGGAGCCCAGAACTGGACGCAATACTCTAGATGAGGCCTAACCAGGGCCGAATGGAGAAGAACCAGGACCTCACGTGATTTGGAAGCTATACTTCTATTAATGCAGCCCAAAATAGCATTTGCCTTTCTTGCAGCCATATCGCACTGTTTTGATATTTTGAAAGTGCAGGAGTGAAAAATAGTTCCATAAGACCTCCTATGCGATTTAACATGGCTCTTCAGCCAAAATAACACTAGAAATGTGGCATATGGAATGTGCCATGCGCCCCAACATTTATCAGAGCGCATCAATACCTCTATAGAGTATTAGTGCAGATCTTTCACACTTTCAATCTTGCGAAGACATTTTTCAAATGTGTTTGTAAGCTTGAGAATTATACAAGCTTCTTTTGATAATTTCAGTCACTCTGACATTTAGAGTTGCAAAGGGGGCACATTCCAGTCCCCAACAGTTCTCAGCGCACTTCAATAAAGTAGTAGCATAGATCTAGCCCACATCCATTCTTGTTAAGACATTTGAAGTGTCTATTTGGGCTGGGGATTCCTTTGAGGAGGAAGTGCTGGTGGCGTTCCCGCATCATCCTGGTGAGAAATCCCATTCTCTAAGGCCAGCTTTTACACCATCCCTACTGTATCTCCCATGGCTGGACTTCCAAAAGGTCCCATACAGCAGAGACTCTTCAGGAAGGGACATCTCTCAGAGACACTCCCAGACAGAGATAAGGCCTTTGCTCAGCCAGGCCTCCAGACGGAGCCTGGCTGAAGTGCACGGGACATCCAGGCCCAATGAAGGCCAGTTAGAGATATATAGACATAATTGATGTGAGTCTGCTTGTGCGCGTCCAGAGAGCTTTGTCCATAAGCCATGAGATTCTTGCTATGCTGCAGCAACACCTCTCTCTGTCTCTCTTTCTCTTTCATTCCTAACTCAGAGTCCCCCATCCCCTTTTATTAAAATGCCAGGTGTCTAACACATTCTTCACCCATTCTTCATCCGCCTTCACCTCGGTCCTCTTCGCCACGCTCCGCCGGCCCCCCAATCCTCTTCGCCTCCGCCTTAAGGGCAGGCGAAGCCCCCCGCTCCGCTTCTAATTCGCCGGTAATTTTCTACACAAAAAGTGTAGAAGCGGAGCACATCCCTAATCAATTGCACCAACGTACTTAAGCAGGGCAGAAAGGGCCACAGTGTCACCCCCAAGCGGGGCCCACCTTGTCTCTCACACACTGGGTTTTGTTGCCACCAGGACTACTGAGGCTCAGGCCCAATCGTTTGCTCAGTCCTCATTCTGCTAGGACGGACAGACTTGACTTTATAACATTGTACTGTTCCCTTCATTCCCTCCCTCTTACATAGCCAAGAGCTGAAGGCACATGATTCTATGACCAAAGGAAGCTTTATTAGTTACAGTAATAACTTCTTGAACTAACTCTTAAATGGCTCTATCAATTCAAGTTCTGTCAATCACAATGCCCCTACCCTGTGCCTGTTGGCATTCTCTTCCCCTCCTTATTGTTTTACTATGATTTTATTAGATTGTAAGCCTATGCGGTAGGGTCTTGCTATTTACTGTTTTACTCTGTACAGCACCATGTACATTGATGGTGCTATATAAATAAATAATAATAATAATAATAATAATAATAATAATAATAATAAAATCACTCTCTCAAACTGTCCTTGAACCATCACCCCCAGAGGGATGAGAATATACCCAGCACCCTGCTCAGTCAGAAGGAAGGTCGATGCAGGGCAGCCTTCTCCTTCCAGGGCTGCAGCTGGTGGTTGAGAAGGAACTCTGCCTGCAGTAGAGACCAGGGCAGGGCAGGGACCCTGCAGAGTTCCAACAAGTCAGTGTGAAGTGCGGCAGAAACTCAGGCCCAGGGGCTAGCGATGGGGCAGAAATCTGCCTGGGGCCACGAGGGCAGCAGATGCCCCTGCGTCCAGCTTGCCTGCGCCCCAACAGATGCGCCCAGTGGATTTCTGCCCCGATGCTGCCAAAAGACCAAAGGGGTGCAGCTCTGGGTGGAACTCAATTCTGCCCTGGGTGCACTTTGTCCTTTACTCCCACTGCGTTCCCCCCCTCCCCTGGTGCACTGATGGGAGCCTTAAGGGCCTCTTAAAAGATTGGATTAAGAGGGGTTTTAAGGTCACAATTGGCCTGGGGCTGAGGGTAGACAAAGCATACGTTCTGTGGCCTCTGGAAAGTGTGCTTTGCTGAGATGCTGGCCAAGCAACGTCCTGCGAGTTCTCGATCCCCTACCATGGCTACATGGTTTCCCAGCTTTATCCCCCCGCCCCACACACCATTCTTAAAGATTGAAATGTCTCTCCTAAGCCTTAGTCACTGGAGGTAAGAGGTTTGAACTAAACTACAGTTATATTTTCAGTATTTTAGCCTCCAATCACAATTCCTTCTCCTTATTAGATGGTCTTTACAATTGAGATTGGGCTTCAGCACAATAATGTAGCATTTGGGGAGAAAGATGCAACCCAGAAGACCAGCACCGGAGGCCAAGATGGAGAAGACCTCCACGGCCACCATGGACTTCCCCTTGGTGCTCAGGTAAGTGGGCACAAAGGAGACCCAAACGCTGCAAAACACCAGCATGCTGAAGGTGATGAACTTGGCTTCGTTGAAGCTGTCAGGTAATTTCCTTGCAGGGAAAGCTACCACAAAGCTGATAAAGGAAAGGAATCCCATGTAGCCCAAGACAGTGTAGAACATGGTAACTGAGCCTTCATTACATTCCAGTATGACCTCTCCAGTTAGGGAATGGAAGTCCAAATTTGGGAATGGAGCAGAGGTCACCAGCCAAACAGCACAGATAATAGCTTGGATGAGGGGACAGGCCAGGACAATGGAGTTTGTCATTTGTCTCCCCAAGAGTTTCCTTGCCATGTTTCCTGGCTTGGTGGCCATGAAGGCCAGAACCACTGTGACAGTTTTTGCCAACACAGAAGATACAGCAACAGAGAAGGTGATGCTAAAAGCAGTTTGTCGTAGAAGACAGGTGACCTTTGTGGGTTGGCCGATGAAGAGGAAGGAGCAGAGGAAGCAGATCAGGAGGGAGACGAGGAGGGTGTACGTGAGGTCTCGGTTGTTGGCTTTGACAATTGGGGTCTCACGGTGTTTAATGAAGGTTGCCAGCACTAGGAAAGTGATCAGAGAGAGGAAAAGGGCTAGAGAAGCTAAAATGGAACCCATTGTCTCTTCATATGGAAGGAAGTGGATCCGCTTGGGGATACACCGGTCTTGGTTCTTGTTTGGGTATTGATCTTCTGGGCATGAGGAACAGCGATCTGCATCTGGAAGAGTAACAGGCAGTGAAGCATCTCAAACATAATTCAGATGTGATCTGGGGGGCAGTGGTGACCTCAAAGAAGGGGGTGGCAATATCAATTTTCAAGCATATATTACACCTTCAATCATTTTGCCGTTTGATTCACCAGTCATAAAACTTCTGTCCGAGAGCTTCAGCTATTGGGCGGTATAAAAATGTAATAAATAAATAAATAAATAAATGTTAAAAAAGAGTTGATTTAGGCTGGAGAAGAGAAGATGGAGGGGAGACATGAGAGCACTCTTCAAATACGTAAAAGGTTGCCACGCAGAGGAGGGCCAGGATCTCTTCTCGATCCTCCCAGAGTGCAGGACACGGAATAACGGGCTCAAGTTACAGGGGGGCAGATTCCAGCTGGACATCAGGGAAAACTTCCTGATTGTTAGAGCAGTGTGAGAATGGAACCAGTGACTTAGGGAGGTTGTGGGCTCTCCCACACTAGAGGCCTTCAAGAGGCAGCTGGACAAGCATCTGTCAGGGATGCTTTAGGGTGGATTCCTGCATTGAGCAGGGGGTTGGACTCGATGGCCTTGCAGGCCCCTTCCAACTCTGCTATTCTATGATTCTATGTTTTACAGGACAGACCCCTGTACCAGATTCGTGCTTAGTATTCTGAAAGGGTGAAAACCCCAGTTCTATAACTTGAAATCCAATCATGGTAAACATGAAGAAACTGGATTATGACCTGTTGCCTGGATGGATTGAATCAGCAAATAAATAAACATATAAATAAATATCTGTAATTCTCTTAAGAAACTGTCCAGTGAAGGGATGTGTTGGTATGTAGGCTGGGAAACAGGTCACAAAAATCAATAAATAGATAAAAAGAACTCTAATCTGCTTGACCTTGGGGTAGCATTCTCCAATGGTTAGAAGCACAACCAACCACCTGCCCTGATCAATGTTCTGTACTTGCAAAATTTTCTTAATTTCTAGGTGCAGTTATGTTATCATTTAAATGGAATATTTCTTCAGAAAAGTGCAAATGGATTGCAAACCACTCAATTACAGATTTATGCAATCCAAAATGGTATTTATCGAGAAAATATTACTGGGGGAAACAGTGGAGTCTCCCCCTTCTCTATGACCTTCCTCTTGGGCCTGCTCCACTCTTACCACAGTACGGTCAGCACTTTTCTTTGGCTCTCAAAAACTGAGGTACCTGTTGAGTTAGAGAAGGTCCCTTCCAGACAGGGATCGCATGTGTAGCAGCAAACCGGCTTCCCCTCTGGAACTGTTCTCTGCTGCCCTGGAAAACACCTCTTCACACACCTTGCAAATGGCCTCTTCTAAATGGTAAAAGGCAAACAGGTGAGGATATTTAGTGATAAAAGTGGCACAGAGTTACTCAACATTGTTTATTACTACATGATGGATTGGATCCCCAGTGCAGGAGGACAAAATATCTTCTAGATGTCAGAAGGTTATATAGAAGCATCATAAAAGAGACTCAGGTACATTACTGTATCCTGATGATACCAAGGGGACTGACATCTCTTGAAGTGCCACATCCTCTCCCCTCCCATGACATTGGGATCCCGTTCCATCCACTTTTACCTCCTCCATGCAGAGAGTCGGAAAGAACTCTGTACATCCCTCTGACTTGGTTCTGCAACCTTCTCCAGGTTGGGGACCTCCTTCCTTCTACACTCAGGTCCCAGTTAGTGTATGAGGTTAATGAAAAGCGTATTCTGAAACAGGAACATGGGAACCTGCCTTTGCCCAGGTCAGCCCCTTCATGCACATTACTTCCTGCCCTGACCAGCAGCTGTTCTCTGGACTTCAGACAGGATGTCTCCAGTTTTTCAAAGATAGGACCCTTTTCCAGGCCTACCTGGAGATCCTGGGAGTGAACTTGGGAGGTTGTGGGCTCTCCCACACTAGAGGCCTTCAAGAGGCAGCTGGACCACCATCTGTCAGGGATGCTTTAGGGTGGATTCCTGCATTGAGCAGGGGGTTGGACTAGATGGCCTTGTAGGACCATTCCAACTCTGCTATTCTATGATTCTATGGTTTTTTGCTTTGAAAGGGAATAATTACCCCTCTCTGGACCTTGGGTCTTATCTAGAAAGAAACCTTCTATTCTCAAGTGAGAGAACGGCAAAATCCTCTAATTCTGCCATGACTGTCGAACATTCATTTCAAACCCACCTCTGATGCCCATGTGATCACATCCGTGCGGATTGTAAAGTCCTGGCCTGGGGGAGCCCCTAAATCCAGCCCTCCAACTTTCACTGGATAAAAAGATCCATTTGGGGAGAAGATCCAGTTCAGGATATCGTATCTCTTGCCATGTGGAGTGGAAGGAACTTCCTCTCCAGCACTGTTGTTAAAGCGGATGGTCCTCAAAGGCTCAAGAATCTGAAATGGAAGAGAGACTTAGAAAACAGGGCGAATGTGATTGAGTTCTGGCCCATTCTGGCATACTGTGGCTACCATTAAGCTAGAAGATTTCATTACGCCAGGATTATCTTGTTTAGTTCATTGCTTCTAGATGCCCAAATGGATGGATGGAGTCACCTCTGTCCATGTGGTGCGCTGCGTGCTGGTGGTCACCTGCCTGCTACCCATGGCTTTCTGCTGCACTGCATAAGCCACCCCATGGTCTGCAGGCACTCAGCGACCAACCAATCCCTCACTGAGCAGCAATTTTACAACAACAACAACAACAACAACAGAGCTTGTTATTGTTTGTAAATGTAATGTTACGTAAATGGTGGTCACAACGGGGCCATTTAAGCAAAATGAGAGTCATGAATGGTCCAATCAGGAACAGGTGTTTTGCAAGGCCCGGAAGCCTTGCAGATTGTAAGTAGATTTAATTAGAACTATTTTGGAATGTCAGAATCTGAGTGGGCTTATCTCTATCAGGGTTCTCAGGAAAGTATAGACAGTAGTAGTTTCGTCCCCCCCCTTCCTTGGCCTTGGGGCTGACTTCTGTGGGAAAGTTATAAGGCATTTAGAAAGGTGGAGTGGGGGCTCTTGTTGAAGGAGTCACTCAGATTGTAGCATCATCTTGGTGGTCTAATAAGTGCCACCCTGTTTGGACATGATACCAAGGGGTATCATGGGGACAATTTACTGAGCAAGCCCCTGTCTGTCAAGGCTTTCATAAGCTGGAGCAATGGCAAGGAGCCTTTGCTAGAATCATCTTTCGACTCATTGCCTGAAATCCCTCCCCGTTTGGAGCTATCCTCGTTTGGGACTTTGAAAGCACTCCGCACATGGACTCTCTTCTATTTGAACTTTGGATTTCTAAGGACGGCGCCATGAAAAGTACTGTGGGGCTTTTCATAGACTTGAACTTGCATTTCCTGTGGGTTGTGTGCTTGTGGTCAGCTCAGCATCATGGCAGGCTGGGATTTGTTCTACCTGTGTCCGTCACGGCCCATCCCAGCTTCACTAGAGCCCGCGGCTCAACCAGGAAGTCAGGGCCTACAGTTCCTGGTTGAGCCGCGGGCTCTAGTGAAGCTGGGATGGGCCGTGACGGACACAGGTAAGCGGGAGGAGGGAGGGGGGCCTTACCTGATGACACTCCCTGCCACTGCGGAGCTCCGATTCGGAGCCGGAGCTCCGCAGCGGAGCGGAGTGGCCCCCAGGCGGATCGAGGCGGGGCGGAGCGGGCCTGATCCGCGATTTGCAGATCGGCCGCGAAGAGGATAGGGGGGTCCGTGCACACCCCTAGAAAAAACATAATTATTGCAGAATAAATCTTCTCTACATTTGCACACTACTTTATGCTTGTTTAGGGAAATAAAAGCTATGGAAAAAGAGCCATGGAGAATGCGCTTCTCAGGATTTTTATCTTGGACTCACAGCACTTGTCCCAGGCCTACCGTGTGCTTTCCAGATCAGACAAATGAAGTCTTTACCTGCCACGGCTGAATATTCAGATGCCTCTTGCCTTCCCTTGATATTGTGTGTTTGGGTCCAGATGAGGAAACAGCATGCAATGCATGTGCCAAGGAATAGACGGCATTGTAGATGATGTAGCTGTAAGTGGTCATGCTGACATCAAACCAGGAAGGCGGCAGGCTCTCTATCTTCTCCTTGCCCGTACATTTTCCCTCCTCCTGTTCTAAATTTTGGCCTGGCTTCAGTAACTCGCACTCAAAGACCACTTCCCACCAGTAACGGAGAAAGATGTCTCCCTGTGGTTGGAGTGGATTTAAGGTTTTCAGAAAAGGCTTGAATCCCGGCACCTCCCGTCTGTGGTCTCTGAACTGCAAAGCACCATGGATGGTTCTTACCAGTTCCCAACCCCGGACGGATCCCATCACAGGAATTTCTGAATGGGACGTCAGGATCCAAACATTCCTCAATGGGGATTTAGTGTTTTCTTCATGTGCATCCAACAACATTGTTAATAGTAGTACCACACTGTAGTCACCAAAGAAAACAGTAACTTGGGGCTCAAACCAAGAACTATGAATAGTAAAAGACAGGATTCTAAACACATTAAGGTCTGCTGGGCTGAACATTGCAGTGATGGCCACACAGATGTCCTTCTGCTTGAGCATTGGTGTCAGGGTCTGGATGAAATTTTCACCACTGTCATCCTCAGAACCAAATAGCCCAATCCAGTTCCAGTGGAAATACAGGAGCAACCGGACTAAGCCCACATACTGAGGAGTTTCATTGGGATCAATCTGGCAGAAGGAAGGGAATCCCCTTTTCCCTCCCTGAACATATTCCAAAAAGCTGTAACCGAGCTGAAGGAAGGAATTTCATGTTAGTCGTTCCAGCAGAATTTTGTGATCCTTTAAAGACAAGATGCTTTTTCGTTTATGGCATAAGCCTCCCTGGACTAGTACAGCTGACTTCAAATGCATAAAGTACATTGTACATTGTACATTGATGGTGCTATATAAATAAATAAATAAATAAATAAATAAATAAATAAATAAATAATAAAGGAAGATATCAAATGAAGCTCAATGATGTCTTCAATGGAGTTTTTTACATGAAACATTTATTGTGTGCTCACAATTGTTCACTCACAGAATTTGTGGGGCCTTCTCATGATGCCACGAACCTCTAGTGCATCTCTTGTCGTGTTTTAGGCTTATTCCACCATTTTAAGGCTCGCCGAAAATGCAGAAACAAAAACCCCGGCCAATAATGGCCATTAAAGAGGTGGTGTAATTTCAGAATTGGACAATAATTTAGAGATCTTCCAGTGCCATCTAATGACTGTAGAAATGAAGCATGTGGAACTTTCCCACAAAGGACCCTGGGAAAACTGGGGAGGCAGGGGGAAGCACATGTATTGTGATTAGGGGTGTTCACGGACCCCCCAATCTGCTTCGTGGCCCGATCCAGAAAATGCGGATCGGGCCCGATCCTCTTCGTGCCACTCCCCCCGTCTCCCGCTCCGCTTCGTGGAGCGAGATCCAGCTTCGCCGCCGTCACTATATGGATGGCGGCGGTGGTGGCAGCGCAAGAGAAACCACCCACCCACCCCGCCCCCTTACCTTCCAATTGAAGCCGGCGACGGAGGAAGGTAAGCGTCCCTCCTCCCTGCTCCCTTACCTTCAGGCAAAGCTCCGGATTGAGGCTATCCTCTTCGCCTCGATCCGCAGCCCCCCCGACTCTCTTCGCCTCCGCCTTAAGGGTAGGCGAAGCCCCTCGCTCCGCTCCTGCTTCTCCGGTTCGAGGAGAAGCGGAGCACATCCCTAATTGTGATCATTGTAAACCCACAAGGACTCTGGAAGTCAAAGCCCCAGTAAGGGAAGTTTTCAGCAATGAAGAGAAACCTGAAGGCTCTCTCCAAACCCCACCCTGTCTCCCCCCACCCCCCAGGAACTGTGACATAATTTGTAACCATTGGAATGAATAAGCTATTGGTGGCTACATTCAAGAATTGCGAGTGTTTGTACAGAGAATGGGGAGTTTCTGTCCCTTTCCCAAAGGCAATAAGCCTTTTTTCTGGACAACCATCTGTCAGGGATGCTTTAGGGTGGATTCCTGCATTGAGCAGGGGGTTGGACTAGATGGCCTTGTAGGCCCCTTCCAACTCTGCTATTCTATGATTCTATGATTCTTTCAACAAGTGGGGAAAAGACAAATGGAGTTGTCTTATATATTAAATCATATTTAAACCCAGAATCAATACTGACGGATGAACAAGGCTGATTTGTGGGAGTAAAAATTACTTGAAATGGAGTGTCAACATTGGTGTTAGGTGTTTATGCACCTAATGATCATTAAGCAGAGTTTTATGAGAAGCTTATGACTAACCTGATTGACCGATCTTATGACAATTGGTGTTTGGTGGGGAATTGGAATGGGGTAATTTCACCACAACTACAGTAGGTAGGACATTGGAGAAAATGATTAAAAGCCATCAAGGCAAATTCCCCCAAAGTTTTTTGACCTGATGGACAATCTGGGGCTAGTGGATGTAGCTGTCCTTAGTTGTCAAAAACATACCTATTCTTGAGAAGGACTTATGCCTTTCTGAAAAGTAGGTCTACTCATTTGAGCTACCATTTGTGACTCCATACATCTCCCCAGATGAATCCCCTTACCTGTGGGATCTTGTAGATGCCCATTAAGGATGCGATCTCCCTTGAGGATTTGGAGTCAAGACCCCCAATAACAGAGAGCAGTTGATCTTGCCTGTCACATTTAGAATTGGGAACCATTCGCCCCCGAGTAGAAAGCAGAGCGAGGCTGATCTCATGCATCTCTCTGAAAAACGCCATGTGGTCATAGATGCGGAAGCCGAGCGTTGTGTTGGGAAGGAGAGTTGGGTCTTTGTTGATCTCAGCGATGGAGAACACCAAGGCCAGGAAATGCTGGTAGTACTTGACCATTGACCTGCAATGATGAGAGTGAGATTAATAAGTGAGGCAGGATCCAAACAGAACTGATGGGAAGTGGAGGGTTAAAAAGTCCTCTGGTTCAACCCTCTTTGAAGAGGTGCAAAACCTTCTAGCCCAAAGACATCTAAACTGAGGATTCATTGAGGAATTCAGATGTTTAAGTCACCAATACAATACAAAGAGCCTTTCTATTCAAGGCTATTAATTGACAATTCATCTGCTGAATCTACATACAATTTCAGTGCAAAATTTAGATCTGAGCACTATACAAGGAGTGTTTCCTTTCCTATTTACAGTCCAGCTGACAATGTAATGTAGCAGAATAGTGCAAGTAAAGAAGTGAGAAGTATGATTATTTGCGCTTTTACAATTAAACATGACATATTCGAAGACCTAAAATAAAAGCTCACAGAAACTGCTCTTTAGATACATAAATGAAATGGGAGGGTCATGACATTGTGTAAAGAACATGTAAACAACCTTATGTGTGGAATGATGAGTGCACATTAAAAGACTTGTTTGGAAAAGTACAAAGTCTTATGGGATATATATTTCATAGGGACCTATGAGTCACCTTCCTGGATCAGAGCTCTAATTCAGTACAGTTATACTGGATTTCTTTTAAATGAAATTAAAATGCTTTTAATGATGCCCTGGTTTTAAATGTTTGAATTAGTTTTATGTACTGGGCGCAAAGATTACTGCAGACGCTGACTGCAGCCAGGAAATCAGGAGACGTTGACTTCTTGGGAGGAGAGCAATGGCAAATCTTGATAAAATAGTTAAGAGCAGAGACACCACACTGACAACAAAGGTCCGCATCGTTAAAGCAATGGTATTCCCCGTAGTAACCTATGGCTGCGAGAGCTGGAACATAAGGAAGGCTGAGCGAAGGAAGATAGATGCTTTTGAACTGGGGTGTTGGAGGAAAATTCCGAGAGCGCCTTGGACTGCAAGAAGATCAAACCAGTCCATACTCCAGGAAATAAAGCCAGACTGCTCACTTGAGGGAATGGTATTAAAGGCAAAACTGAAGTACTTTGGCCACATAAGGAGAAGACAGGATACCCTGGAGAAGAGGCTGATGCTAGGGGAAGTGGAAGGCAAAAGAAAGAGGGGCCGACCAAGGGAAAGATGGAGGGATGATATTCTGGAGGTGACGGATTCGACCTTGGGGGAGCTAGGGGTGGCGACGGCCGACAGAAAGCTCTGGCGTGGGCTGGTCCATGAAGTCACGAAGAGTCGGAAGGGACTGAACGAATAAACAACAATAACTTTATGTTATTTTTAATTGTGTTGTACCCCACCTCGATCCAGAGGGAGAGGCGGGTAACAAATAAATAAATAAATAAATAAATATTATTATTGTTGTTGTTGTTGTTGTTGCTGTTTTCATTATTTATGTTCCACCTTTCAGGATGCAAGTGCATCCATGGTGGCTCACTGGCAAAACCAAAATGCAATAATAAAATCAAAATATACTATAGCAAATGTTTGCCAGGATCCTTCCTACAGGGCATATTTATCTGACAGAACAATGGCTAATCTTTCCTGATTGAAAGAGCCTCCTCCATTAATTTGTCAGGAACATAGCAAGAAGAACATCAGATGATCCCTGCTGGATTAGACCAAGGTTTCTACATCTAGCCCCAGTATACTGTTTCCGCCTGTGGTCAGCTATGATGCTTGCTGTGAGGCCCACAAGAAGGAGACAAGGACAACCATTTTCCTGTCTTCTCCTCCCCCATATAATGACTCCTGTTCAGAGGTGGACTGCCTCTCGAATGGAATCTCTGTTTAGATATCAGGGTTAAAACCTGACAAGAGGCCCGTCCTCCTGGAATTTGATCCTTTTTAAAGCAAACTGAAAATCCAGCAACCAATCCGGGCAAGAAATAACGTCCAAATTGCACCTAAAATCTGACATGGCATAAAGCAACTTCCAAGTTTAACTCAGCCAGGCATCCATGACATTTAAGGCTGAGGACTAGAACCTTGTTTCATTTTTAGAGGAAGCTATGAAAGCTGTTTAACGCAGCCCTTTGTTCACAGCCATGAGGACCAGCGCCTGGCTTTCCTTTTTAGCCAAAGGACCCAGAGAACACCTGCTTTGTACAGGGAAGCCCTCGGGCAGAATGTCTGTGTAGGAGGGGGAAGGAGACCACTGGAACTCAGGGCAGGTGAGTCTCTGGCCAGTTTACAACAATTCGTAAACATGCAAACGGCAACAGAATAATAATAATAGAAAAGTCTAAAAAATTCAACACAGCAAAATAAAATAATGTAAACAGCGAAAACAATTTGAATCAACTCTTTCCGACTCTTCGGAGTCGTTTCCGACTCTTCGTGACTTCATGGACCAGCCCACGCCAGAGCTTTCTGTCGGCCGTCGCCACCCCTAGCTCCCCCAAGGTCAAGTCTGTCACCTCCAGAATATCATCCCTCCATCTTGCCCTTGGTCGGCCCCTCTTCCTTTTGCCTTCCACTTTCCCCAGCATCAGCCTCTTCTCCAGGGTATCCTGTCTTCTCATTATGTGGCCAAAGTACTTCAGTTTTGCCTTTAATACCATTCCCTCAAGTGAGCAGTCTGGCTTTATTTCCTGGCGTATGGACTGGTTTGATCTTCTTGCGGTCCAAGGCACTCTCAGCATTTTCCTCCAACACCACAGTTCAAAAGCATCTATCTTCCTTCGCTCAGCCTTCCTTATGGTCCAGCTCTTGCAGCCATAGGTTACTACGGGGAATACCATTGCTTTAACTATGCGGACCTTTGTAGATGCCTCATCTTAGTGGTCCAAGGTACCTCTTAACATGTATATCAAATGATATGGATAAATGCGTAATTTTCAAAAAGGGACCCAGGTTGTTGTCTTAGTTGTGAAAGGAGTTTTTGCATAGAAATGGAGAAGAATGTACAGAGCATTTCTTTTCTCACCTTTTGTTGGAGTTTTCTTCTTGGAAGGGAAGTGTTCTGTCACTGTTAAACGCAATATACATTTTAGCACGTTTGAAGATTTTGATGAAAGCTCATTCCTTGCATTAAGTTTACTACTGACTCAACTTGAATTATTTTAGCCTTTGATGATCAGAACCCTTGATACAATCCAAGCAGCAATTGCGGACTACAGAATCTAATCTGCACCCTGCAAAGTTCCTGAGGCATTCCAGGCACCTTGGATGGGCAGTACAAGTCCCATCATTCCTTGCGTTCTGTCATGCATCATGGGAGATGTGGTTCAGACAACATCTGGGAATTTAAGGTTCAGAACCAGATCAAGATCCCCCAGATAAAATATTCTGAGCTCCAGAGTTTGTTTTGAGAACTAGAACTGAACGGAGCCCACAGGCCTTGGACACAAAACCCCATTCCTGGTTTCCCACAAGGTTCCTTCACTGCAGCTGTATAATTTAGGGTTGGTGGAGTCATAGAACCATAGAATAGTAGAGTTGGAAGGGACTATGAGGGCATCTAGTCCAACCCCCTGCTCGATGCAGGAATCCACCTAAATCATACCTGACAGATGCCTCTTGAAGTCATTTGTTGCAGCTTTCATTGCACAGTTGGGAGTCAGAAATGCTTGCTAATCTCATGCAGATCACCCAGAGATCTCACAATAGACCCAGACCTACCTTCACCATGCCTGTCTTAGAAGAAGTCTTCTTGGGGCAGAGGCAGAGGGGCTTTTCTGAGTCTCTCCTAGATTGTCAGCATGAAATGAAAATTGTTGGTCAGCTCTGCTTCTGCTCCTTTCAGAAAATCCCTGAGAACGAAGCAAGAAGAGAACCCCGAAGTCTCTGATTCTCATTATGGGTTGATGCCAAACATGACCAGACTTTGACACTCATGTATCAAACCAGGACATTTTGAACATCAGCAAGAGCCCTCTAATCTGAAAGCAAAGCAGGAAAACAAGTATCCGAGATCCCTCTTGTGGAAACTTACGTAGAGACAGTAAAGGATGCAGATGGGTCTGGACCATAGAAGCTATGTGGATGTTCAAGATAATGACTGGAAAGTGGTAAATTCCCACCAACAATGAGGTCTCCTGGCCTGTAGTAGTCTTGAGATTTAGAAGACCTCATCCCAGGGCATTTGGGTCTCTGCATCCTCTGGGTGGCCTGAGGCAGGATCCAAAACAGCAGCAGCAGCAAAATCATCAGCGGCAGAGAGGTACTTTCTGTCCCAGGTCAGAGACAAACAGAAGCTGGAAGAGAGTGGTCTTTTCAGGCCCCACAAAGGGAATTAGATCTCAGCTACAAATGAACAGACACCAGAAGTGATCAGAGACACATACACACCCTCCAGCTACACACGGGAGGGCATATGTATCTTCAGCATGTTTTCTACAGGTTTCTTTGTTATTGAGTTGCTGGATGGAATTCTATTGGGAATTCATCAAGAATTACAGACATCTTGATAATTCTGGGCTAGAGAAAGAACCAAAGCCCCAGAGTGCTGGGCTCCCTTTGCACTTTGGAGGGAAGAATACTAGTTTGCGTCACTCTTTGCTTCCCCATGGGCTCTTTGACATGTGCGAAGCTGAGCACCGGAGTCCAACTTGGAGTTCAGGCTGGTGCCAAAGTTTTTGAGCCCAGATTGAGGTCTGGGCAAGGAAGGGGTGGGTGAAGCTGCCTGAGTCTGCTCCCCGCTTGGCAGCTGCCCACAGCCCCAGCTTGAAAATGCTGCTCTTACCCCATTCCACGTAGGATAGGCCTGCCGGAAAAGGCTAGTCTTTAAAGCTGCCTTAAAACCACACATAGAGTTAATTTTACGAATCTCCTCCGGCAGGCCGTTCCACAATCTGGGGGCGAGAGAAGAAAAGGCCTTCTGGGAAACTTATGTCAGCCTAGTTTTAGCGGACTGAAGTAAGTTCACCCCAGAGGACCTGAGTGTGCGGGGCGGACTATATGGGAGAAGGCGATCCCGCAAGTAACCTGGACCCAAACCATTTAGGGCTTTAAAGGTAATGACCAACACTTTGTACTTTGCCCGGAAACTAATTGGCAGCCAGTGGAGTGATTTTAATGTTGGTGTAATGTGGTCATCCCTAGGTGTACCGGTGACCAACCTGGCTGCCATATTTTGAACTAGTTGAAGTTTCCGATGAGAGCCTCTCTCTTGACTGGCACCTCATTGTTGGTCGTGAGAGTTTTTCTCTAAGGATGACCCTTCATCACCAATAATAATAATAATTAATAATCGTTTATTTATTTGTTACCCGCCTCTCCCTCTGGATCGAGGCGGGGTACAACACAAATGCAAACACCATAAAATACATATAACTAATTAAAACATTTAAAATTAATACATTATTAAAAGCAGCACATTATTAAAAGGCCTCTTAAAATTCAACTGGGTAGGGTGGAATTCCATGATGTGGAATTCTGAGAAAAAGGCCTCTGGCCCGTTCTGTTTTGCCCTGTGGGCTGCTTTGACTGACCTTTCCTTTCCCACATTTTGATCTATGGCCTCTGCTGCCCACCAAATCTGCAACAGGAAAGGTGCCCTGTTACCCAGCACTTCTTAGCTAAATACTGGAGATCCCCTTGATGCCAAGGTCTGAAACTGCTCAAAGTGCAAGACAACAAAGAGGAGGTTTGACAATCTGAGTTTGAAGGATATGGCTCCAGCAGGTTTTTTAAAAAAAAAACAAAATTAATTTTAAAACCTTCAAACTTAAAAAATTCCTAAAAATCAAAAGATGAACAGATCTGCTTCAAACTTGGCATGGCTAAAGCCTGACTTAAGAGCTATCATGGTGCCAAGTGCCATCTCTTCACCTCTAAAACTGACAGTTTTCTAAAAATAATTATTTCAAAACCTCAAATATGAAACAAAATTCCTAAAACTCATTGGATGAATGGATTTACTTCAAACTCAGCATGCCTAAAGCCCTTCTTAAGAGCTATCACGGTGCCAATTTTCATCTCTTTAGCTTTAAAAATGACATTTTGGGGGGGGGGAACACCTCAAACTATAAAACAAATTCCTAAAAAACAAAGGATGAATGAATCTGATTCAAATTTAGCATTGCTAAAACTCTACTAAAGTGCTATCATGCTGCCAAATTTCATCTCTTTATCTTTAAAAATGACAGGTAGCTTTTTAAAAATAATTGTGAACCCTTAATATTTAAAAAAATCCTAAAAATTGATGGATAAACAGATCTGCTTCACATTTGGCATGGCTAAAGTGATATGTAACAGCTATCATGGTGCCATGTTTCATCACTTTATCTTTAAAAATGGCATTTCCGTAAGCATTTTTCTTAATTCCCATTAAAGTAGAGCTGCCCTTTGGGTGGGGAGGATGGGGAAAATCCAGATTTCTCTTCAAATTTCATAACCCCCCTTCCAAGATTTGTTACCAAAAATCCTAACAAATCCGGGTTTTTCCTGTCATACAGTCACCCTATTTTTCCTCACTAGGTGATCCCTACTGTTGAGGTTGGGCCTTAGCACAATAATGAAGCATTTTGGGAGAAAGATGCAACCCAGGAGACCAGCCCCAGAGGCCAAGATGGAGAAGACCTCCACGGCCACCATGAACTTCCCCTTGGTGCTCAGGTAAGTGGGCACAAAGGAGATCCAAACACTGCAAAACACCAGCATGCTGAAGGTGATGAACTTGGCTTCGTTAAAGCTGTCAGGCAATTTCCTTGCTAGGAAAGCCACCACAAAGCTAACGAGGGATAGGAAACCCATGTAAGCAAGGACACTGTAGAACATGGTGACCAATCCCTCATTACAATCCACTATGATCTCTCCAGTCAACGAATGGAAGTCCAAGTTTGGGAATGGGGGAGAGGTCAGCAGCCAGACAGCACAGATAACAGCTTGAATCAGAGGGCAGACTAGAACAATGGAATTTGTCAGTTGTCTCCCCAAAAGTTTTCTCGCCACATTTCCTGGCTTGGTGGCCATGAAGGCCAGAACCACTGTGATGGTTTTTGCCAAAATGGAAGAAACAGCAACAGAGAAGGTGAAGCCAAAAGCAGCTTGTCGGAGAAGACAGGTGACCTTTGTGGGTCGTCCAATGAACAGGAGGGAGATGAGGAAGCAGAGCAGGAGGGAGATGAGGAGGACGTAGGTGAGGTCTCGGTTGTTGGCTTTGACGATTGGTGTGTCGCGGTGTTGAATGAAGGCTGCCAGCACAAGAGATGTGGTTAGACAGAAGGATAGGGCCAAAGAAAGTAAAACGATGCCCAGTGTGTCTTGATAGGAAAGGAAGTGGATGTTCTTGGGGATACACTTGTCTTGATTGTTGTTTGGATATTGATCTTCTAGACATGAGTCACAGTTACCTGCATCTGGAATGAGCAATGAGTATTGCAGCATCTCAGTTACGACACAGATGATCTTTCTGAGGGGAGGGGCATTTTGACACCCAATGTAATAACACAGCCAGAATAGCTCCAGTCCATTATTATTTTTACCAGATTCATATACTGGTAAAAATAATATGGCACACAAAAATAATATGGCAAATAATATGGCACAGAACTCCCATGTTAGAACAGCTCCACTGGCTTCCGGTCTGTTTCCAGGCCCAATTCAAAGTGCTGGTGATGACCTATAAAGCACTATAAGGCTCAGGTCTAGGTTATCTGAAGACCGTATTCTCCTTTACGAGACTGTCTGTGCTCTGAGATCTTCATGGGAGGCCTTTCTCTCAGTCCCACCACCATCACAGGCGTGCCTGGTGGGAACGTGGGAGATGACCTTCTCACTGGCTGCTCCAGGGCTCTGTAACTCCCTTCCCAGGGAAGCTATTTATTTATTTATTTATTTATTACATTTCTATACCGCCCAATAGCTGGAGCTCTCTGGGCGGTTCACAAAAATTAAAACCATTGATAATATAAAACAACAGTATAAAACCATAATATAAAGTATAATAAAAAAGCTCAACCAGATAAAAACAGCAGCAATGCAAAATTACAAATTTAAAACACCATGTTAAAATGTATTTATAGATTGTTAAAATGTTGGGAGAATAAAAAGGTCTTCACCTGGCGTCTAAAAGCATAGAATGTAGGTGCCAAGCGAACCTCCTTAGGGAGCTCATGCCACAGCCGGAATGAGGGAAATTTAAATTTAAGTTAAAATTAAGTGTTAAAATACTGAGAGAATAAAAAGGTCTTCAGCTGGCGACGAAAGCAGTATAGTGTAGGCGCCAGGCGGACCTCTCTGAGGAGCTCATTCCACAGCCGGGGTGCCACAGCAGAGAAGGCCCTGCTCCTGGTAGCCACCTGCCTCACTTCCTTTGGCAGGGGCTCACGGAGAAGGACCCCTGAAGATGATCTTAGGGTCCGGGCAGGTACAAGCTAGACTGAATCCCTCCTTGCTATGCTTCTGGAGGCAGGCAACAACGTTTTCGTTCTGGCAGGCCATTGGGGTATAGCCTGGACTTCTATTTATGTGTATGGGGGTCTTTAAAAAAAAGATATTTGTATTTTAAATGTTTTAATACTGCAGCAGGCTTAATTATAGTTTATCTTTTGTATAGATCTATTTATATATGTTTTAATTTTGTAAAGCTGCTTTGAGTCCCAGTATTGGGAAAACAGCGGGATACAAATAAATATACTACTACTAATAATAAAATTATTATTATTATTATTATTATTATTATTATTATTATTATTATTATTATACTGGTTCCTCTCTATTCGGCCCTGGTTAGGCCTCATCTAGAGTATTGTGTCCAGTTCTGGGCTCCACAATTCAAGAAGGATGCAGACAAGCTGGAGCGTGTTCAGAAGAGGGCAACCAGGATGATCAGGGGTCTGGAAACAAAGCCCTATGAAGAGAGACTGAAAGAACTGGGCATGTTTAGCCTGGAGAAGAGAAGATTGAGGGGAGACATGATAGCACTCTTCAAATACTTAAAAGGTTGTTACACAGAGGAGGGCCAGGATCTCTTCTCGATCCTCCCAGAGTGCAGGACACGGAATAACGGGCTCAAGTTAAAGGAAGCCAGATTCCAGCTGGACATCAGGAAAAACTTCCTGACTGTTAGAGCAGCGCGACGGTAGAATCAGTTACCTAGGGAGGTTGTGGGCTCTCCCACACTAGAGGCCTTCAAGAGGCAGCTGGACAACCATCTGTCAGGGATGTTTTAGGGTGGATTCCTGCATTGAGCAGGGGGTTGGACTCGATGGCCTTGTAGGCCCCTTCCAACTCTGCTATTCTATGATTCTATGATTCTATGATAATAATAATAATGAAAATCTCAAACTCTATAACTAGAAAAAAGAACTAGCAACAACAGAATTACACTGGCAAACCTGCAGATCCTTCTGAATGAGAATTCATTCATTCATTCATAATTCTCTGTTGTTTTTTCAGACTATGGTCTGTCTTCTGAGGAGATGTGTTGGGCAAACACTGGAAAACAGACTAATGGACTAACTAAAAAGGCCGATATGTTTGAATTGTGGGTAATGTGCTCCAGCTGTTATAAGGATGACCAACCACCTGCACATATCTGTGTTCTGACTGAATTGTTTCAGCTGTGATACCCCCCCCCAAAAAAAATAGAAAATGATGCATGAGGAATGTTGTTTATTATTATTATTATGGCAAAAGATATTTTTAGGAAATGGTGAATCCTTTGCAAAGCAGGACACCTCAGATGTGCACGATCCAAAATAGTCTTTATAGAAAACAATATTCTTTGGGGAAATATTCTCCCTGTCCCTGGTCATCCCCTTGGACCTGCTCTTTCCTTACCACAATATGTTCTGCCGTTCACACAGCTATGAATGCTTGAGGTACCTGTTGAGTTAGAAATCGTCCCTTCCGGACACCGATCACATGTGTAGCAGCAAACCGGCTTCCCCTCTGGAACTCTTCTCCTGTACCCTGGAGAGCACCTCCTCACACACCTGGCAAAGGGCACCTTCTGAAAGGGAAAAGATAAACAGTTGAGGATGTCCAGTGACAGCAATTGCACTAAATGGAGCTACTCCACAGAGTTTCCCATTACATGATGGGCCACCAATTTAAGGCCAAATATTGAAAGGATCCCTGCAGGTTATTTAGAGCCATCAGGGAATAGGCTCTTAGAAATATATATTCTGAGATGGAAACAGGAATGTTGCAATCTGCCTTGTAGTGTGTTAAAGCCTTCACCCACCTAATCCAGTATTTGTACTGTGTGAAAGCATCTCCCCAGAGTTCCAGGCATGGACCTCTCTCCAGCCCTAACTGGAGATGCCATGGTCTGAAACTGGGACTTCTCACGTGCAAAGATTGAACATTTCAAATGGTCAATGCCAAACCCTCCCGGACGTAGTAGGCCTTGGGACGCATCTAGGAATACAGCTTCTGTTTTGAAAGGACAAGCCTCGTGTGGCGCAGAGCGGTAAAGCAGCAGTTTCTGCAGCTGAAACTCTCCCCACGGCCTGAGTTCGATCCCAGCAGAAGCTGGTTTCAGGCAGCCGGCTCGGGTCGACTCAGCCTTCCATCCTCCCGAGGTCGGTAAAATGAGTACCCAGTTAGCTGGGGGAAAGGGAATCACGGCCGGGGAAGGCAACGGCAAACCACCCCGCTATAAGGCCTGCCAAGAAAACGTCAGCGAAAGCTGGCGTCCCTCCAAGAGTCAGCAATGACTCAGTGCTTGCATGAGAGGTTCCTTTCCTTTCCTTCCTTTGAAAGGACAGAACTGCAATATGCTTCAGTTCTCCCATGACCCCAGCAGAGTCACTGCAACCCCACCTCTGTAGCCCACACAATCCTTTCAGGGCGAATTGTAAAGCGTTGGCCTGGAGGAGCCCCTACATCCACTCCTCCAACTTTCACTGGATAAAAAGACCGATTTGGGAAATACATCCAGTTGAAGATATCATAACTGTAGCCTTTTTCAGTGAAAGAGACTTCCTCTCCGACAGTGTTGTTAAACCGGACACTCCTCAAAGAGGCCAGAATCTGAAATAGAAGAGAGAAACGTGGACTTGGGGGAAATAGGAATGTGGACCCTGAGATCTTTCTTAGAGCTGGCGGGGGTGGGGGGCATTCTCATTATCGCAAAAGAAAAAAAATCTACATCTGGAGGTCATCTGCTGACTGTTTAGGAGGAACGTGGACTTGCCTGCTGTTTCCCTCTGAGGGTTTGTGATGGAGCATTATTATTATTATTATTATTATTATTATTATTATTATTATTATTATTTATATATATATAGCACCATCAGTGTACATGGTGCTATACAGAATAAAACAATAAATTACAAAACCCTGCCGCATAGGCTTACATTCTAATAGCAATACTGCTCTGTTGACTAGAACTTCGTCTTGGGGAGGAAGCATTCCTGATTCCTTCTCCTGGATCTTCAAGGTTTTAAATGCATAATGAATACAAAACCACTATACTGTAAGTATCCTCTATTCCTGATCCATTCTGAAAACCTTCAAGGGAAAGAACAGGCATGGAAAAGTACTCATGGGGAATGTGTTTGCTTGGAGCTTTAGAGTGAACTGCACCCCCTCCTCCAAGGCTCACCCTTTGCCTCCAGGATCAGACCTTTGAGACATCGCCAAGGCACCGTTCATAAGATTGCGAAATCTGAAGCAGGACATTACCTGCCAAGGTTGGATATCCAGAAGCCTCCTGACTCCTTCTCTCACTCTATGGCTGGTTCCTGATGAGGACACAACATCTAGAGCATGTGCCACGGAATAGATGCCATTGTAGATTCTGTAGCTAGAGTCAAACATGGTGTTTCCCAACTTGAACTTCAGCAGATCTGCTAGATTCTCCTTCCCTGTGCATGTTCTCTGTCCCGATTGGAAGGGTTGGCCTGGTCTCAGAAACTGACAGTCAAATGCCACTTCCCACCAGTCATGGAGGAAGATGTCTCCTTGCGGTTGGAATGGATCTAAAGCCAAGATAAATTGCTTGAATTCTGGCACATCTCTCATATGGACACTGACTTGTAAAGCACCGTGGGTGGTTTTTAATTGCCCTGGGGCCAAGGGTGATGGTATCCCAGGAATTGGGGGATGGCCTGTCAGGATCCAAACCTTCCCAAATGGGGACTTGGTCTTTTCTTCGTGGGCAGCCAACAAGCGAATGAATTGTTCTACAAAAGCGGGCATCGCAAGTGCAAGGATCACTTGGGGCTCAAACCAAGAATTTGGAACTGTGCCTGTTTGCACTTGAAGCTTATAAAGCAGATCCGTTGGCTTGAACATATCTGCGAAGGCCACACAGATGTCTTTCTGCTGGAGCATTAGTATCAGTGTCCGGATGAATGTTTCACCTTGATCATCACTGGGAGCAATCAGCCCAATCCAGTTCCATTGGAAATACAGGAGCAGCTGCACTAAGATTGTAAACTCATGAATTCCACTGCGATCAATCTGGAAGAAGGAAGGAAATTCCCCTTCCTCTCCCTGAACGTCATGGAGCAAGCCAAAACCAAGCTGAAGAAAGGAATTCCCTGTCAGTTTCTTGTGTCAGAATTGTGTGGACCTTTAACGAATAGCATAGAGTTCCCTGTACTAAGACACCCAAAGTCAGATGTATGAAGTGCTATCCAGAAGGAAGACATCCCTTTTAAAGATGGATATCTAGACATAAATATCTATAAATAATCTTCAAGCCTTCAAGGTTCCACCCCGCTTAGTGTTGACGTCACCCCTAAAAAGGTTTCTGTTCACCACTCTGCTGCTAAGATCATCTTCTTGGCTCGCCGCTCTGACCATGTTACTCCACTTCTGAAATCTCTTCATTGGCTTCCAATTCACTCCAGAATCCAATATAAACTTCTCCTGTTGACCTACAAAGCTTTTCACTTTCTAGCTCCTTCCTATCTCTCCTCTCTCATCTCACACTATTGCCCCGCTCGTGCTCTTCGCTTCTCTGATGCCATGTTTCTCGCCTGCCCAAGGGTCTCCACTTCCCTTGCTCGGCTTCGTCCATTTTCTTCTGCTGCCCCTTACGCCTGGAACGCTCTTCCAGAACATTTGCGAACTACAAGTTCAATCGCAGCTTTTAAAGCTCAGCTAAAAACTTTTCTTTTTCCTAAAGCTTTTAAAACTTGATTTTGTTCTGACTTTATACGTTAGTTTTACCCTACCCAGTGCCTGTTTACCCTACCCTGTGCCTGTTTGCATTCTCTTCCCCTCCTTATTGTTTTATTAGGATTTTATTAGATTGTAAGCCTATGCGGCAGGGTCTTGCTATTTACTGTTTTACTCTGTACAGCACCATTTACATTGATGGTGCTATATAAATAAATTAATAATAATAATAATAATAATAATAATAATAATAATGGGGGGAAATGTAAAAAAAATCATAAAAAATCAACGGATGATCCAATCCAATTCAAATTTGGTATGCTTAAAGCTTACCATAGAAAAGCTAAAAACCCTGGATGATCCCAGGATAAACCTTAGGTCTAGCTGTGGCCGATGTTAGTGGGACTTAATAAAAACTCTAGCAGTGTCCCAAGTCCAATCATCATCATCATCATCTGTTTAAAGCCTAAGGCATGTGGCTGAAACATGGGCCATTTTGGATCAGCTGAAGGGTCCATCTAGTCTGGTGTTCTGTTCCCACAATGGTCAACCAGGTGGCTGTGGCGATTGCAGAAGGAGAACATGAGTCATGTTCCCACTAACTGGTATACAAAGGCATACTGGTTCTGATGTTGGAAGTGACCTATGACCATAAGGACACATAGCCAATGAGAGCTCAATAGATAAAAGACGGACAGATTTTATATTGGGGTGCTTCTCCCAATCCCCGCAAGGGAGCTGCTTTCATTGATGGCAGCAAAGAAGAAGAAGAAAATGGACATCTGTAGCACCTTGCTTGTTTCTGAGTCCCCACAGTGTCACAGGAGTCTTTATTATTTCCCCCAATCTGAAATATTTTCTTAGACAATACCCCATTGCTGGACGAGGTTCATCACACAATAGCCAAATGAGATTCCTGGCTACCACTAAAGTTATCACGCGGAAGGTAAGCCTAAATCAGAAGGCCCCAATTCCTGTAAAATAGCATTTATATCATATATTCAAGCTTAGTCTATTAAACATATTCATACTCAACATAAAAGTGCACCCCCCCACCTCGGGATCTCATTCCTGTTTCCAAAAACTCATAGTTTCTTCTGTTGGTGGTTTCCCGCTTCCCTTAGAAAACACAAATACTAGGAACTTTTTCCAAATTCCCTCAAAATCATTCGTTTTTACTATACCTCTTTTCATTTTAATATTACATGTCCATTTATCATTAATAGCAATACCCCACACTTCTTTATACCATTCTTCAATACAATAATCTCCTTGAGTCTTCCAGTTCCTAGCTACGGTTAACCTTGCAGCCGTCAGCAAATTCGTTATCAGTTCCTTAATTTCTTTACTACATTTAAGATCTTCTTGCAGTGAGAGTAATGCAATCCTTGGTGTATCTTCTATTTTCATTCCAACAATCTGCTCAATCTCGAAGAACACCATCTTCCACAACTTTTGCACATATTTACAATCCCACCACATATGTAGATACGTTCCTTTTTCAACACAGGCCCTCCAACAATCTGCCGAATGCTGATTATTAATCTTGTTTAATCTAACCGGAGTTAGGTACCACCTCCATAAAATTTTATAATAATTCTCCTTTATCCTTTCTGACATAGAATCATAGAATCATAGAATAGCAGAGTTGGAAGGGGCCTACAAGGCCATCGAGTCCAACCCCCTGCTTAATGCAGGAATCCACCCTAAAGCATCCCTGACAGATGGTTGTCCAGCTGCCTCTTGAAGGCCTCTAGTGTGGGAGAGCCCACAACCTCCCTAGGTAGCTGATTCCACCGTCGCACTGCTCTAACAGTCAGGAAGTTTTTCCTGATGTCCAGCCGGAATCTGGCTTCCTTTAATTTGAGCCCGTTATTCCGTGTCCTGCACTCTGGGAGGATCGAGAAGAGATCCTGGCCCTCCTCTGTGTGACAACCTTTTAAGTATTTGAAGAGTGCTATCATGTCTCCCCTCAATGTCTCCCCATAATGAGACCCTCAATGTCTCCCCATATTTCTCAACACTCTCTGTCTCCATAGTCCTTCCCAACTCTGCTGTCCTATCTGTATCTTCAAATCTGTCTCCCAAACCAATTTTCCTACACTATCCGTGCAAGGATCATGTCTGAAACCCAGGAGAGCCAGCATCAATCAGGATAGGACAGGGGCAGGCAGTGGGGCACCCGTGGGAACCATGGCTCCCTCCAACACCTTTCCTGGTGCCTGATGAGATGCCCTACTACTCAGTCTTTTTATTTTCTTTCTTTCTGTAATAGTGACATTTCTTAGAGGCTATTCTTATCCCCTCAAAACCAAGCGAGGGCCTCAAGCTGCTCCCAGCCCCTTTCTCTGAGAATTTCCCCTGGAGGACATGTGGGGCTTGGCTCTCTCCATAAGAAAAGAAGATGGCAGGAGAGCATTAAGATAAAATAGGCTGGGAGGGGATTGAATTTTACACCCCACCTCATTTACCTTTGGCGACACCCCCTTTTGTCTTTAGCCATGCCCCCTTGCCCTTTGCCCCCCTCCCCACAAAAGTTTGTCATAAATTGAATTCGGCCCTTGGACTGAAAGCGGTTCCTAAGCTCTGCTCCAAGATACCCTGAATGCAGAAAGAGACGATGAAAGAATTGTGAGCTGTGTGCTTCAGAGCAGAAGAAATGCTCACAGTTGTGTGAAGAGGGAGCCCCATAAGTCAGGGTCTAAAATTTCCTAGCTGCACCATTGCTATCCTGCCATCATGAAAGAAAAGTTGGAGGAAAGGAGGTTGGGGGGGGGGGGAAGACAAAAACAAAACTTTTTTTGATTTGGTTCAAGGGGTTAGGATAGATATAATTTGTTTGTTTAATTTACAGCCCAGCTTTCTACCAGGAAATGGGAGTCAAGGGGGCTAACAACAAGGAAAGTCAAAATATAGAGAAAAAACAGAATCGAAACAATCATACAACTAATTAATTAAAAACACAGTTATGGGGACATCAATAGAAGAATAAAAACATCACCCAACCCGACAGACCAGCTTCCATAGCAAAGGCATGCTTGAGTGAGAATGTCTTTGATGGACCCTTGGTGTGATCCAGCAGAACTCTCCTGATGTTCAGCAACAGGCTTTAAATAAAATAATATTAGACATTCGACTTTGCTCATACTTAAGTGAACTGAGTTTCAAGTTGGTTATATATCAGAGCAGGCATTGAACTTAATTGCTTGTCAGCTGGACTTTGATTGGAAGAGATGCCTTTGGAGAGGGGTGGGTCCACTGGACTTTTTAAGCAGAGGCTGGTCAGCTACCTCTGAGGGATGCTGTAGCTGCATCCTGTATTCAGAGTGTGCATTGTGCCGGGGTTGGACTAGATGACATCCAAGGTCCCTCCTGAGTCTGTGATTTGATGATATCAAGACAGCCAGGAAAGGAATTATCTGGGCCAAGGATGGGGCACAGAGATCTGCCACATAGGATCTGCCAAGGCTGGTGAGACAGAGATTGCTCATGGCATCCTCTTCCACATGTATGTCTTTTTGCCTGGGGGACATTTCTGGAAAGGGCTTAACTGTTGGATCCTTCAGCCGGCTCCTCTCTGCAGCCCAATTTGATTGGAAATCTGGATTGATTGTTAGATTGATTGGCAACTGAGTTAGCAGAATAGACAACAAAGTGTTACATTTCATGATTGGTTTTCCTCATGAGATGATCTTTGCTGTTGAGATTAGGCCTCAGCACAATAATGTAGCATTTGGGGGAAAAGATGCAACCCAGGAGACCAGCACCAGAGGCCAGGATGGAGAAGACCTCCACGGCCACCATGGACTTCCCCTTGGTGCTCAGGTAAGTGGGCACAAAGGAGACCCAAACGCTGCAAAACACCAGCATGCTGAAGGTGATGAACTTGGCTTCATTGAAGCTGTCAGGCAATTTCCGTGCTAGGTAAGCTACCACAAAGCTAATAAAGGAAAGGAAACCCATGTAGCCCAAAACAGTGTAGAACATGGTGACCGATCCTTCATTACATTCCACTATGATCTCCCTATCTAAAGAGATGAAATCTAAGTTTGGGAATGGAGGGGAAGTAACCAGCCAGACAGCACAGATAATAGCTTGAATGAGGGGACAGGCCAGGACAATGTAATTAGGCAGTTGTCTCCCCAAGAGTTTCCTTGCCATGTTTCCTGGCTTGGTGGCCATGAAGGCCAGAACCACTGTGACAGTTTTGGCCAAGATAGACGAAACCGCAACAGAGAAGGTGAAGCTAAAAGCAGCTTGTTGGAGAAGACAAGTGACCTTTGTGGGTCGTCCGATGAACAGGAAGGAGCAGAGGAAGCAGAGCAGGAGGGAGACGAGGAGGACGTAGGTGAGGTCTCGGTTGTTGGCTTTGACGATGGGTGTGTCACAGTGTTTAATGAAGGTTGCCAGCACTAGAGATGTGATCAAAGTGAGAAAAAGCACCAAAGAAGCTAAAATGGAACCCAGTGTCTCCTGATGGGAAAGGAAGTGGATCTTCTTGGGGACGCACTGGTTTTGGTTCCTGTTTGGATGTTGATCTTCTGGACATGGGACACAATGATCTGCATCTGGAATGTACAAATGCTACTGAAATCTCTCAAAGATCACTCCAGTTTTGTGTGTGTGTAGTAACACATTCATGCCTCAATGAATGAGCAAATGAATACAGAAATATCCTATTCTTCAGAATATGAGCCAACCCACCTTCCCACCCCATCCCTGGACAGAGACTGGTAGAATGGATGGGGAATGAGGTACAAAAGGCACAATCACACAAAAAAACACAATCTGTGTGGGATTGGTGTGTAGTATTATGTCACACGATTGTTACAAAGGAGACCAACTATCGAGTGAAGTATCTCTGACATGACACACGTTCTTTTTCTGGTGTCCAGTTCAGCCTACAAAGACAGATACTGAATTATCCGTTCTGCAATGTATTGCACCCTTTGATTGCCTTCTCTTTCGGTTTCACCGACATATTTACGAAGACTGTCTGAAAAAGAGCAAAGCATTTTAAAAGCAAAGGGACATGCCTGCCCCCTCTACCAACCCCACGTGCAATATCCCGCAGGAGGAAGGGGGACCCAATTCTGTAACTTGAAAATGAACCGATATCTGCATATCTGCAGTGAGCAAAGAAATAAGTACATATCTGTCTGTGCAGAGGCTGATGGACAGAATAGATCCTGTTCAGATGTCATGCTAAGCTATGGTGGTTAATAGGTTGTTGAGGGATTCATCCAAAATCTGCATCTTTCCTATCCCATTCTTGTCCAGGTATGTTCTGCAGTTAAAGAAGGTATCTACCTGTCTGGTTAGAAATAGTCCCTTCTGGACAGCGATCACATCTGTAGCAGCAAACCGGCTTCCCCTCTGGAACTCTTCTCCTGTACCCTGGAGAGCACCTCTCCACACACCTGGCAAAGGGCACCTTCTAAAAGTGAAGAGAGGAGTAGTTGAGGTTTCCCACATGACAGGCACTGGGAGGACGGGACTTGGAGATAACCAGTGGAATTTCCCAATGTTGTAAACTGCCCAGAGAGCTTCAGCTATGGGGTGGTATATAAATGTAATACATACATACATAGAATCATAGAATAGCAGAGTTGGAAGGGGCCTACAAGGCCATCGAGTCCAACCCCCTGCTCAGTGCAGGAATCCACCCTAAAGCATCCCCGACAGATGCTTGTCCAGCTGCCCCTTGAAGGCCTCTAGTGTGGGAGAGCCCACCACCTCCCTAGGTAACTGATTCCATTGTCGCACTGCTCTAACAGTCAAGAAGTTTTTCCTGATGTCCAGCTGGAATCTGGCTTCCTTTAACTTGAGCCCGTTATTCCGTGTCCTGCAGTCTGGGAGGATCGAGAAGAGATCCTGGCCCTCCTCTGTGTGACAACCTTTTAAGTATTTGAAGAGTGCTCTCATGTCTCCCCTCAATCTTCTCTTCTCCAGGCTAAACATGCCCAGTTCTTTCAGTCTCTCCTCATAGGGCTTTGTTTCCAGACCCCTGATCATCCTGGTTGCCCTCCTCTGAACACGCTCCAGCTTGTCTGCGTCCTTCTTGAATTGTGGAGCCCAGAACTGGACACAATACTCTAGATGAGGCCTAACCAGGGCCGAATAGAGAGGAACCAGTACCTCACATGATTTGGAAGCTACGGTATTCTGTATTTCTTGCATGACTGCAGAAAGTTCACTTCAACCTCACCTCTGTAGCCCATATGATTGCTTCTGAGTTCAAGGTGAAGTCTTTGCTTGAGGGAGCTCCTGGGTCTATCCATCCAACGACCACAGGATCAAAAGATTCATTTGGAAGGAAGATCCAGTTCAGGATATCATATCTCCTGCCATTTCCTGCTAAAGAGATTTCATCTCCAGCACTGTTGTTAAACCGGACATTCCTCAATGAAGCAAGGATCTGAAATGGAAGAGACTCTGAGCAAACAGGATGTCACTGTGCCATCGATTGTCTTCTAATGTATGGTGATGGTCATCAAGGAAGGAGATTGCATTTATCTGTACTCCACTGTTTAGTTTAGAGGTGGGCAACACTCGGTCAAGCAGCTGCATGCAGTCCCCACAATCATCTAATTCAGTAAAAATAAATGTTCTATATGAAAATGAAATGGTGTCCTTCTGGAGCACCAAAAGGGTGAACATTAGCTTCTTTGCCTTGTTTATGCTCCATAGTCACTGCAGGAGTCATCTTGTACTTATTGTTCATGCTTTATTTCCAGCACCTTAATTTTTTGGGGTGCAGCCTGCTGAGGGGGTGTTTTTTTGACAATATTTTCCCCAGACCTCTCAAAATTCACCACCAGGAGTTCAGATTTCCTTTTCTTATAATGCCTAACATGGAGTTTACCTTTTGTACAGCAGCCACACAATGTGTTGACACTCCCAGACTGTGGAATGGCTGGCCGGGAGAGTTTTTTCAACTTAACAGTCTTCCGGAATTTAAGAAAGCCATAAAGACTGATCTCTTCCGACAGGCCTATCCAGTGGAATTTTAAGATGCCTTTTTAATAATGTGAAGCCTTTAAATAATGTATGTTTTTAATCAATTATATGCACTTTATGGTATTTTGTATTTGTATTGTCCACTGCCTCGATCCAGAGGGAGAGGCAGGTAAGAAATATTATTATTATTATTATTATTATTATTATTATTATTATTATTATTATTATTATTATTATTTCATTGAGCTGTCTACCACAACCCCAATACTTCATTCTTGGATTCTTTGGAATGGATTAATAGGACTTCTCCAAAACTCACTCCTTACTTCTAGGATATGATCTTTAAACATCTCCAAAGCATTTTTAATGACATTGCCATGTCTTAATTAGAACATTACCTGCCATGGCTGGACATTCAAAAGCCTCTTTGCCTCGCCTGTCATTGCACATTTTGATCCCGGTAAGGACGCAGCATGTAACGCATGTCCTACAGAATAGACAACATTGTAGATGCTGTAGCTGCGACTGGTCATGCTCATTTCGAACCGTTGGCCTGGGAGTTTCTTTAGACTCTCTTTCCCAGTGCATTTCTCTTTTTTCTTGTGAAACGTTTGGCTTGATTTCTGAAATTGACAATCAAATGCCTTTTTCCACCAGTTGCGAAGGAAGACGTCTCCTTGTGGTTCTAATGGATCTAGAGCACGGAGAAAATGCTTGAATCCTGGCACATTCCTTGTGTGTACTCTGAAGTTCAGAGCACCATGGAAAGGTTTTAGATGTTGCCAGCGGTGTTGGGACCCCTTTGTAGCAGTTTCAAAATGGGATGTCACTATCCAGACCTTCCTTAATGAGGTATGGGCCTGTTGCAGATAACGGAATATCGCTATAAGTTGTCCCTTCCCAAAGAGAATAATAACGTAGGACTTAACCCAAGAACTCATAATATACATCGAAACCATTTGTTTCTCCATCATGAGGACATTGTCAGCAGGGTACACCATTTTAGAGAAGGCCAGACAGATGCTCTTCTCCTTGAGCATTGGCATCAGTGTCTGCATGAAAGTTTCACCTCTGTCATCACTGTAGGAAACCAACCCAATCCAGTTCCACTGGAAATGCAGGAGCAGCCGGACTAAGCCCACATATTGATTTTGTTCATTGGGATCCATCTGGTAGAAGGAAGGAAATACCCCTTCCTCTCTCTGAATAGAGTTGGACAAGCCATAACCAAGCTGAAGGAAGGAATTTCCAGAGACGAATTCCTGTTAGTCTGGTGTAGCAAAAACAACAAGTTTTCTGGCACTTGAAGGACTAATACTTTTTTTTTTAATGGCATAAGCTTTGCTGGACTCCAATGGCCTATTTCAGATACATGAAAAGATATCCTGAAAGAAAAGTTGAAGAATAGTTTCTGCATATAAGCTGAAGCTGTGTGGTGATATCAAGGCCATCACCCCAAAAGTCAGGGCTGTCATGGAGGTAACCCCGACACAGTTGTCCAAAAGAGAAGTAATTTCATACGGAAATGTATCCCAGTCCTTAGAATCAAAGTATCATGGAGTTGGAAGGGGGCATTTAGGCCATTGAGTTCAACTCCCTGCTCTGTACATGGATCCACTTTAAGCATCCCTGAAAAATGGCTGTCCAGTCTTTGCTTGAACAACTCCGGGGATGGAGAGTCCCCCATCCTCCCTAGGCAGATACACGGGCTGATTCCTCTGACACTTAGGATTATCATAGAATCATAGAATAGCAGAGTTGGAAGGGGCCTACAAGGCCATCGAGTCCAACCCCCTGCTCAATGCACGAATCCACCCTAAAGCATCCCTGACAGATGGTTGTCCAGCTGCCTCTTGGAGGCCTCTAGCGTGGGACAGCTCACAACCTCCCTAGGTAACTGGTTCCATTGTCGTACTGCTCTAACAGTCAGGACGTTTTTCCTGATGTCCAGCCAGAATCTGACGTCCTGTAACTTGAGCCCATTATTCTGTGTCCTGCACTCTGGGATGATCGAGAATCATAGAATCGTAGAGTTGGAAGGGGCCTCTAAGGCCATCGAGTCCAACCCCCTGCTCAATGCAGGAATCCACCCTAAAGCATCCCCGACAGATGCTTGTCCCCCCTCCCTCTTGATGTCCCACTGAAATCAGCCTTCCTGTAAATTAAGCATGTTAACTCATATTTTAGAGCCTTGGATGATGAACAGTTTGCAGCCCTTTTCTGTGGGACAACACCTTAGGTACTTGAAAAGTGCTATCATATCCCCCATCAGTTGTCAAGGCTAAACATACCCAGTTCCTGCAATCTTTCCTTGTAGGACTTACTTTCTAGTTCCCTGATATTTTTTGTTCCCGTTCTCTGAACTCATTCCAAGTTATCCGAATCCTTCTTAAAATGCATTTTCAGGAACTGGTCGTAGCGTTGGAGCTGAGGTCCCACCCGGGCAGAGAAGAGTGAAACTCTTACTTCCTACGATTTTGAGATTGTCCTTCTATTGGTGCAAGCTAAAATTCAATATGCCTTTTTTGCAGCCACATCTCACTGCTGACTTGTATCATCTTTACGATAACTGCAAGATCCTTTTTGGCATGTACTATTGCCTAGGCAGGTATCCCCCATTTTATACTTGTGCATTTGATTTTGCTTTCCTAAATGAAGAACTTCGCCCCGCCTCCCAGACGGATTATCAGGTAGGTCTAGCAAGGTCCTCAGTCAAGTCAGGCTCTGTTCACTTTCATGCTGTTAGTTCTGCCCAGTTTTCTAACCTATCCAGATCATTTTGAATTTTCCCCCTGGATTCTAAGGTTTAAGCTGTCCCACCCAATTTGGTGTCATCTGCAGATTTGATATCCTACTCAATACTTCGTTCAGTTTGATGAAGGACCCTTGGCAGCCACTCTTTGAGTACAATTCTCCAGGCAGCTGTAGATCCATCTACCTTGCTAATCAGAATGAGATGAGTCACTTTTTCAAATGCCTCGCTTAAGAATATATATATTATGTCCACAGCACTGGACATAAAACTCTGGCAGACCCTATATTGTAGTGGGGCAGAGGGACTTCACCCAGTCCCCAAAGAGGTAACTGTGTTAGTCATTTGCAGCAAGAATAAGAAGGAGTCTTTTACCAACTTGTTTAGTCTGTGAGTCTTTAAGGTATTTCTAGCATCTTCGTTGTTTCCCCAAATGAAAATCTTTCTTTACATAAAAGACCCATTGCTGGGATTGGTCATGCAAAACCCTCCTGAGATATCTCATTCCAGATTATCCCCAAGGTTATGGCTGAAGTTGGAAGAAAATGCATTTTTTTCCCCACACAGAATCACAGCGACAGAGTGACGCCACACACCCACTGCATTGTTACTGGGTTGGTCTTTGCACCTCCAGTTCCTGAGTCCTGCTGGGCCTCCATTGAAAATGCTCACTTGTAAATCCTTACCTGTGGAATCTTAAGAATGCCCAAGATGGAGGCCATCTGCCTTGAGGAGTCAGAGTCAAAACCTCCAAAAACAGAGAGCAATTTATCCTTCCTGTCGCATTTATAATTGGGAGCCATTTGCCCCCGAGTGGAGAGCAGAGCGAGGGTGTTTGTGTAGATCCATCTGGCAATGTTCCTGTGGTCATAGATGCGGAAGCCGAGCGTGATGTTGGGTAGGAGAGTCGGATCCTTGTTGAGCTCTTTGGTGGCAAATGCCAAAGCTGGTATTTGCTGGTAGTACCTGAATGATATCCTGCAATGAGATTGACATTGGGAGGAAGGGCAGGGATCCCAATTAAACTGCTGAGACTTGGAGGATGATAAGGACCATCTGGTTCAAACCATCTGGCCAAAGTCACCATCAGTCCAAATAATCAAGAATACGCAAAGAAATCTGGATTCTGCTCTTGACTCCCTACCTCTATTTCATGCACACACAGAGACACTGACACAGGCCTTAGCTAGACCTCTGGTTTATCCCAGGTTCGTCCCGAGGTCATCCCTGTTCATGTAAATGACACACAGGGGATCCCGGGAGCAGGCAGGGACGACCCCAGGATGATCCCGAGATAAACCTTAGGTCTAGCTAAGGCCACAGTTAACCATATTCCTTTCTTTTCATCAGCCTCAGGGCTTTGCATTTCAAATATAACATACGAAGAATAAAAGTGAGATTACCATTGACTGAAGCTATCCAGGCGACATTCTAAAAACTTCCATCAAGCACATGTGCCAAAATTAATACACATTCCTTCTCATGTTTTTTAACGGACCCATAAGCAATTGCCCTGCTTATGGGTCAACAGCTGGTTGGCCGCTGGGGGCCTTGCTAGACCTACCTGGTAATCCGGTTGGGAGTCGGGGCGAGGCCGCGCTGCAGCTAGCGTGAGCCGTCGCCCCTAGCTAGACATAACATGCGACGGGGTAAGGAAAAGCCCCGTCGCGTCGGCCATTTTTTTAAAAATTAAAGGGGCTATGTGTGCAGGAACGTGACCAATGAAAAGGTAAGGCTTTTTTTAAAAAAATAAAGGGTTCCCCACTCCCCCCTGCCCCCAATTTCCCCCCACAATGTCTGATGCCCCCCCGCTCGCCAGTCTGCTCCCCCCTGCTCGCCTGCTCGCTCATCTGCTTGCCCCCCTCGCCCCCCCGCTCACCTGCCCATCTGCTTGACCCCCTTGGGCCACATCTCTCCACCCCCACAATTCCCTTGCCCCCAGCACTCCTATGGAGCACTGCGCGGCTTCTCCCAGCTACTCGCGAGTAAGCCACATAGCCAGGAAAAGCTGCGGAACCTGCTAGACTTTCCGCAGCCCCGGGCTCAGCCCGGGGCTGTGGAAAAACCGTGCCAAAAGTGGATCTGGTTATCCCGGGTCAAGGGAGGGTTTAGCCTGGCCTGACTCTGGGATCCCCTGTGTGTCATCTGCATGCACAGCAGTGAGCCATGGGCCACAGCTAGACCTAAGGTTTATCCTGGGATCATCCAGGGTTCGCCCCGCCTGAGCACTGGATCCCCTGTGTGTCACCTAGATGAACAGGTTTGGCCCCTGGACGATCCAGGGATAAACCTTAGGTCTAGCTACGGCCTGGGTTTCAGCCCGGGCTAAACCCTCGTCTAGCAACGGCCTGTGTGAGCAGAGTGCTGGACTAGAAGGACCCTTGGTCTGATCCAGCAGTCCTTTTTAATATCATGGAGGCAATGTCTGATAAGATTTTTTGCTTTACTAAACCTCAGAATTAATAACTGTTGCAGTGAGAGGCCAAAAGAATAAAGCTTTAAAGTGGTGTCCTTCAAACAAGGACTTTCATGGGAATCCTGCAGAACCAAGTGGAGAAAACCAATACGAGTTTAGTTATTATTATTATTATTATTATTATTATTATTATTATTATTATTATTATTATTATTATTTTATATAGCACCATCAATGTACATGGTACTGTACAGAGTAAAACAGTAAATAGCAAGGCCCTGCCGCATAGGCTTACAATCTAATAAAATCATAGTAAAACAATAAGGAGGGGAAAAGAATGCCAACAGGCACAGGGTAGGGTAAGCAGGCACAGGGTAGGGTAAAACTAACAGTATAAAGTCTGAACAACATCAAGTTTTAAAAGCTTTAAGCCAGAAATTGAGCGTCCTGCACCAGGCCTGTAAACTGACAGAGGGCAGAGAGGCAAGGAGGAATTTAGGACACAGCATGAAACAGAGAAAAAATGCCTTTAATACGTAGAATGAACAACTTCAACTGATCTAGAATTAGCATCCTCCCAAATTTGATCCCCATATAGTAACACAGCTAGAGAGCAAATGGTTACCACCTTTTATGTAAAGGAAGTGCATCAAGATTTTAACGCTCTGAGACACTTCTGCCACCAGAGACTTCTGGGGGGGATCCGCACGTCGTACCCAGAGCGCTTCTATGCGACCCCAGTGCACCCTGAAAACGATCGTCTAACTTGTCTGTAAAAGAAACGAGGAAGACGTGTCCTTGCCCACACCGGCGCCACCCACAGACCTCCTCGCCAGCTGGGATGGAGAGCTCGGGGGAAGAAGGCAGGGTGGAGAGCTTCTTCCGCTCTCCACCCCGCTTTCTTCCGCCAAGCTCTCCTCACCGGCCGGCGAGAAGGGAGGTGGGTAGCGGGCAAGGACACGTCTTCCTTGTTTCTTTTACAGGCAAGTTAGACGATCATTTTCGGGGTGCACTGGGGTCGCATAGAAGCGCTCTGGGTACGACGTGCGGATCCCCCCCCCAGATGGGCTGATCGTGCCCCTGTTGATTAAACACCCACCCACCCCCATGCATACACATGTATTTGGAGACTCTGACTTGTTCAATTAACTGTTTATCCAAATGCTGTCTGTTCTTTTTGGCAGTGCTCAGACAACGTCCCCACATCGATCTTTTTAAATCCAGTTTTGCCTGAGAAAGCAGTACAGCATCATCTGTGTACGATGGGATGGAAATGGCTTTTGTAGCTAGTTTAGGGGCATGACAGGCTGGAGATGTTAGATACTGGACGATATCACTTATATATATAAACTAAACAATACAAGAGGCCAAAATGCAGCCTTTATTTAATTCCTATCGTGGTTAATACAGTGTCGATAACCTGTCCATCTATGGAGCATTGCATCTTCAACCAGGCCTGACACAGAAATCATATTGGGTGGTGTGGTAGTTAGACGGTCCTCAGATTCCCATTACAGGTTGAAACAGACAAGCCTTTGAGACTGGTATTTCAAATCTGGATAATTTGAGTGCCAACTGCATGACCTGTTCCTGAAAGGAGCCTGTGGCATTCCTGCCCCTCTCCTAGTGAGAACTCCCCATCTCTAAGGCCTTTCTCACCCCAAGCAGGAACCACGTTCGCTCACATACACTGGATTTTGACGTCACCAGGACCTTTAAGGCTCAGGCCCAACCCTTACGTCTCCCTTTATCAGTGAGGACACACAGACTGTACTTCATAACCTTATACGGCTCTCTTTATTGCCTCTCCCCTTGTGCAGCCATGAGGAGGAGATGTAGAAATTTATAAACAAAGAAGGTTTTATTGATTGCAGGAATAAGTTGATGAATAAAAAAGCAAGTCTATCAATCTAGGTTTTTTCATCCAAAACGCTCCAAATCATTCTCGAACGATCCCTGCACATTCACCACGGATCTCTCTCAGTTCTCAATCCTAAATCCAATCTTGCCTCATATCCCTGTCTCACATGGGCACACCACCAAGCTGATATATGCCACACACATCTCACTTTCTCCTTCTCACTCTCTCATCTCACACTTGCAAACCCAGCATTCTCGCCCTAGAGATACTTACCAAACCTCAGATCTATTACAAGAAAACACAGTTATCAACATCAACTCAGTATGTACAGACATGGAACATCACAGAGCCCTCTAACCTAAAAGCTAAGCAGGGAAGCATCTGGCCCAGATCCGTCTTGTGGAAACTCACGTAAAATATCTGTGGAATGACGATAGAGATAATTCACTAAAGTCCTGAGTTTTTGTTGGAACATAATTGCCAAGTGGTATATTTGCACCGATAATGAAGTCTCCTGGTTTGTAATAGTCTTCATGCAGTTCATAACTCCTGGTCAAGAAGCACTTGGTCCTCAGCATCCTCTGGGTGACATGAGGCAGGAGCCAAAATATGAACAGCAGCCCCAGCCAAACCATCAGGACCACAGAGAGAACTTCCCTTCTCGGTCAGTGACAAAGAGAACCTGAAAGGGGAATTATATCATAGTCAGAAATGATGAGATGCCAAGTGACCAAGCATGTTTTCTCCAGGATTTCTTCGTTAGTGATTTCTTGGATGGAAATCCACAGGGGATTCCTCAGGGATTGCTGCCATTTTTATAATTACAGGGAAGAGAAATAACCACAATCTCAGAGCTCTGGGCTCCCTTTGCACTTTGGAGGGAGAAAAACATGTTTGCGTCACTCTTCGGTTGTGTCTGGAGCAGAACAGGCCTAGGGACTTTTGTTGCCAGGTTACAAACTTGGGTCTTTGTGAAGTTGGACTCTTACTTCCAAGATGGAGTCTAGGCTTGTGCCAAAGTTCATTAGTCCGGATTGATGGCTGAGGAGTGAAGGATTAGAGCTAGTGCAGTTGAGCACATCACCATCCCTACCACGTGGTGGTGCTGGCAGTGAAGAAGTCCTTCTTGACTACCATTGGGCAATGACGGATTTGACTTTAATAGTGAGGGTTGGTCCTTGGGCCGGTGTGATGCTGAGCTCCTAAGCTCACCATTAACATCACAGGAGTCAAGGCAGCCTGGACCTTCCCCTCGCATCCCATAGATGTTCTAGTTCAATGTTAGAACTTCAGCCTGAAGTTTCGTATTAGAACTTCAGCCCACAGAAGGTTACTTGGGAGAACCCTCAGACCTAAGAGAACATGGGGGATTCTACACGTCGTACTGAGGGCGCTTCCATGCGCCCCCAGTGCGACCCCAAAGCGATCGTGTAGCTTGCCTGGAGAAGAGACGAGGAAGAGGCATCCTGGCCGTCAAAACTAATCCCAGCCAGCAATGTTATGTAAGAAAGATTATGTAAGAAAGGTTTTCAGACTGATTGAAATAAAGAAGAGTCTTGTGACATATTTATTTATTTATTACATTTATATACCGCCCCACAGCCAAAGCTCTCTGGACGGTTCACAAAGGTTAAAACAGTAAACATGAAAAAGTATACAAAATTTAAAAACCATCAGAAACATAAAAACAACAGTATAAAAACATCAGTATCCATTTAAAAAACAACCGTTCTGGGGTCCATTAGAAAACAAACTTAGCATTGTTAAAAGCTGTTAAATCTTAAGGGCTCACAAACAAACAATTGTTGTTTCAGCAATTGAGTAATGCAGCTTCTTGTCTGGGAATTGGGGAATTGGGAATGACATTACAGTTGTCACTCTTCTATGCATTTGGCTACCAAATTCTATTTGAGGTGAAGCTTTAAAATGCAAGTCTTCCATCTAGGTAACAGTTCATGCATCTGAAGTGGGTTGAAGTAGCCCATGAAAGACGATGCCATAAGAATGTGCTTGGGTTTAACGTGCCACCAAATTCTGCCACAATACTGACAGGAAATTCCTTCCTTTAGCTTGGCTATGGCTTAGGCAACTGTGTTGAGGGAGTGGAATGGACATTTCCATCCTTCTTCCGGATTGATCCCAATGAAAATCCTCAGTATGTGGGCTTAGTCCAGCTGCTCCTGCATTTCCACTGGAACTGGATCGGTTGTTCACAGTGATGAGCGTGGTGAAGATTTCATCCAGGCCCTGACACCGATGCTCAAGGAGAAGGACATCTGTGTGGCTTTCACTGACATGTTCAAGCTTCTGGACCCGCTCCACAGACTTCGAGTAGATACTGGCTCTATTCCTAGTTCTTGGTTTGAGCCCCAAGTGATGGTTGTTTTTGGGGGCTCCACTGTTATAAAACAGTTAACACTGTGGTTGGGCATTCATGAACAAAAGACCAGCATCCCATTTAGGAAGGTCTGGATCATGACATCACATTGGGAGAATGCTGTGACGGGAACCCCTTGGACTGGGCAACTTCTAAGAGCTATTCATGGTGCTTTGCACTTCAGGATCTACAGGAGGGATGTGCCAAAATTCAAGCAGTTTCTCTGGGCTTTAGATCCCCTTCAACCACAAGGAGACATCTTTCTCCATTTTTGGTGGGAAAGAGCATTTAAGTGTCAATTTATGAATTCAGGACAAAACCTTCAACATGGAAGGAGTAAGTGTACAGGGAAGGAGAAGCTAATGGATCTGCCCTACTCAGTATTTGAAATGAGCATGTCCAGTCGCAGCTACAACATTTACAATGCCGTCTATTCTGTGGCACATGCACTACATGCCGTGTCCTTGTCTGGATCCAAACATGGAATGATGGGAGATGGCAAGAGGGTTTCAAATATTCAGCCGTGGCGGGTAACATCCGCTTTCAGATTTGGCAATCATACAAAAGTTTCCTTAGTGGTTTCTCAATGGTTTGATCCAGGAAACAAAGGATGAACCAGGGTCTCCCAGTGACGCAGCCCTTCTTGTGTGCTGGTGCACTTGCGCCAGCACACAGGAGAAGGGGAGGGCGTCACTGGGGGATGCAGGACTGGGCCAGGGCCCCGATTTCCCCGGACATTTGGGGGGATTTTGAAATCTCCCCCGGATCCTGCTTGGGGGCGGGAGTTCTGGCCATGTCTGGGCAAATCCGGGCGTTTGGTCACCCTACTTAGCCCCCCCACCAGTTCTAATGGCTCCATTGGTGGCTGCCAAGTTGAAGCCTGGGTGGGGTGGGGATGGGGGCGGAAGAGATGCTTGGGGTCCCATGGCCAGGAGGGAGGACTGCAAGAGCTTTCATGACAGGCTCATGGCTGCACTTCCTGCCCCCATTCTTTGTCAATTATTATTATTATATTATTATTATTATTATTATTATTATTATTATTATTATTATTATTATTATTATTGTATTTATTTGTATTTATTTATTTATTACATTTCTATACCGCCCAATAGCCGGAGCTCTCTGGGCAGTTCACAAAAATTAAAAACATTCAAAGTATAAAACAACAGTATAAAACCATAGTACAAAATACAATATAAAAGCTCAACGAGATAAAAACAACAGCAATGCAAAATTACAAATTTAAAACACCAAGTTAAAATTTATTTATAGACTGTTAAAATGCTGCCCAATACTGGGCCTCGAGGCGGCCTTACAAAGTTTAAAACGTACATTGGGTGGGTGGGGGAACAATAAACATTTAAAATACACAACAAAATTATAAGACATTAACATAGATGGAGGGCCAGATTATTCTCCAAAGGCCTGCTGGAACAAAAAAGTTTTAGCCTGCTTCCGAAAGCCCAACTTCCTGACACGGCTGCTGCACTGAACACAACTGCAGCACCACCACACACCCCGCCATTCCTGGGGCTGCTCTGAAGCTCCTGCCTTCTTTTTAAGTCGGAAGGTCTGATCACAGATCTTCTGCATCAGCCATCTGCTTTGAACGCAAGAAAGGAGACTGAAGTCATGGGCTGATGGAGACGCAGAGGAAGCCTGACATCTAGTGGTTGCTTGCTGCAACTGCGAGGCTTAAAAGGGCGACTGTGGGGGAATCCGCACGTCGTTCCGAGATCGCTTCTAAGCGACCCCAGTGCAGCGTGAAAGCGAGCGTGTAACTGGCCTTTGGAAGAGCCGATGAAGAGATGTCCTTCCCGCCGCTGCCACCCGCAGACCTCCTTGCCGACCGGCAAGGGGAGCTCGGCTGAAGAAGGCGGGGTTGAGAGCGGAAGAAGCTCTTCACCCCACCTTCTTCCCCTGAGCTCTCCGTCCCAGCTGGCGAGGAGGGAGTTGGTTGGCGGCGGCGCAGGAAGGACGTCTCTTCGTCGGCTCTTCAAAAGGCAAGTTACACGCTCGCTTTCACACCGCACTGGGGTTGCTTAGAAGCGATCTCGGAACGACGTGCGGATTCCCCCCTCACCTTTGGGTCAGGCTCTAGGAGCAGCTACGGAACTTGAAAACCCTCAACAGTTCAGATCCCAAATAACTGAAGGATCAAAACCCATCAAATAAATACATATAAAAATATGCTGTTGGGCCTTTAAGGCAGTGTCAAGAACTGCTGCCCGCTGCCTTTTGACCATTTGCCAGGTGCAGCCAATTTGCTCCCAAATCCGGTTCTTGGTGCAAGCACTTCCTTTTAAGACTCTAAATGATGCATCTCCCAAATAAATGCTGACTATTGCCCCCGAGTGTTGAGATCCTGAAACTGCAGCCTCTCCTGGAAGACACTTCTAGCTCTCACCTGGCCATTGGCTGCTCCTGGGCAGGAAGGAATATAAAGGACTTCCTTTTCCATCTGAGCCTTGCTGGAGCAGTGAGGTCTACTTGGGCTCTGCTATTTTTATTTTCATTTATGGTATTGCTCTCAGTCCTGATCCCTGGTTGTTCTCAGATCCTGGTTTTTGGGTTTAGATCCTTCTTCCGGACTCCTAAGCCATTGCTCAGCTATGAGAACATAAAAGGAACCATGCTGGATTGGACCAAGGGTCCAGCATTCCATTCACACAGTGGCCACCAGTTGTGGACCAAGAAGCCATAAGCAGGACAAAGTGCAAGAGCACCCTCCCATCCATGTTCCCCAGTAACTGGTAGGTGTATTGCCTCTGATATTGGAGGCAGCATATAGCCATCACAACTAGTAGCTGTTGATTGCCTTCAGCTCCAGGAATTTTTCCAACTGCCTGTTTTAAAGCCATCCAAATTGGTGGCCGTCACCACATCTTGTGGTAGCGAATTCCATAGTTTTACTATGCACTGTGTAAAGAAGACCTTCTTTTTATGTGTCCTGTATCTCCCAGCTTCATGGGATGGCCCACATAGATTCATGGGATGACCCTGGGAGGGAAATGTTTTCCTATCCACTTCCTCCGCACCATGCATAATTCCATGCATGTCTATTGGCAAGAATCCTTAAGGCATCTATTTTGCATTTGACTTGATGAATGCCAAGGAAAGAAATCTAGGAAAATAACGTTTTGTTGAGCAACGTGCCAAAAGTGGATTGGCCCATTGTTGGTAATCATAGAGGCTCAGACTACTTTAGCACATAAGGATAAACAGCTAATCAGAGACAAATTTTTTGAAGTAGATTGTCATGAAAATATGTTAAAGCCAATTTCAACCATTTTCCTCCTGGCTCAGCCTGTTCAAAAGAGGACAGCAGGCCTCAGAAATAGCCAACAGATTGGTCACAGATGCAGGAAGGGGTTTCTCTACTGAGTCACAGTAGGGTGACCCTATGAAAAGGAGGACAGGGCTCCTGTATCTTTAACAGTAATCTAGAAAAGGGAATTGCAACAGGTGTCAATTGAAGTGGGTGAAATTCCCTCTTCATCACAATAGTTAAAGCTACACTAGCTATAGTAGAGTGGCCAGATACAAAAGAGGGCAGGGCTTCTGCGGCTTTAACTGTGTTGATGAAGAGAGAATTTCACCCTCTTCAATTGATACCTGCTGCAATTCCCTTTTCTACATTACAGTTAAAGATACAGGAGCCCTGTCCTCCTTTTCATATGGTCACCCTAAGTCACAGGGCCAAACCTAACCTGGGCCCTGCACCTCATTCATGCTGGTATTGACATTTAAAGCCCTAAACGGTTTGGGGCCAGGTTATTTGAAGGAACGCCTCCTCCCATATGTACCTGCCCCGACCCTAAGGTCATCCTCAGGGGTCCTTCTCCGTGAGACCCTGCCAAAGGAAGTGAGGCAGGTGGCTACTAGGAGGAGGGCTTTCTCCGCTGTGGCACCCCGGTTGTGGAATGAGCTCCCCAGAGAGCTCATTCCTGGCACCTACACTGTACTCCTTTCGTCGCCAGTTGAAGACCTTTTTATTTTCTCAGTATTTTAACACTTAATTTCAACTTAAATTTAAATTTTACTGTTTTAACTCTGTATTTTAATTTCATAGCAATTTTGCTGCGTGGTTTTTATCCTGGTTGTGCTTTTTATATTGTATTTTGTATTTGTGCTTTTAACCTGTTGGTTGTCTTACTATGGTTTTAATTTTTGTGAACTGGCCAGAGAGCTTCGGCTATTGGGCGGTATAGAAATGTAATAAATAAATAAATAAATGCAGAGGCATCAACACAGGAGTTCAAATGAGGCAGAGCATGTTGAAGCTTCTGGGGCCTCCCAAATGGTAAATATCAGAGGAGGCAACATGTCATCCTAGGCCTTTGGATTCATCTATCATGGTCCAGTTCTAGCACTTTACCAGACCATCCATCTGAAGATAGAAAGGGGGCAGCTCTACCCATAGAAGGAGGTCATTGTGGCTGTGATGTGAAGGTCATTACTGCAACTGCGAGGCTTAAAAGGGCGACCAGAATTCTTGGAGAAAACCCCTCAGATTAAGAACCTGTGTGAGCTTGCAAAGAATGGCAGCTGTGTCTTACTGAGGGAGGAGGGCCTCTTGATATCTAGTGACATCATCTACCATCATTGCATGAAATATTCTATAGTCCTAGGATGTAAGAAAGTTGGACCCCACTAGATGCCCATAGCTAGTATGCCAAAAGTAGTCTCCCTCCTGAGATGCCTACCCTAAGAGTAGCCACCTCAAAAAGGGTTGTTTGACATCTCTTGGGTTAGAGGTTTTCCGGTCATGGGGCTGGGCCATGATCCACACATCACTTCTCCCTGTTCCTCAAACTGGGGGTTTCCTCATGGCTGAATGTTTCCTCACTGAATGTGAATCAGTCTAAGGTGGAGGTTTAATCGCCATAGGGTGGAGACAATCCCTACTGCAAAGGCTCTGAGGGATATTTTCCTTGCCTCCAAGAAAACTCAGATCACCTGGATGAAGGTGGCCACTGGCCATTACCCTCCCTAAGATCTACAGTGAGACTCTTACCTAGTTGAGGAACAACCCTAGAAGGGTCTTCACAGTTGTCTGTGGGCCTTGCTAGATGAGGCCTTAGCGCGCCTTGAGACCCGGTTTCCCTGCTGTGCGTCCAGATGACGCACAGGGGAATCCGGGCCCAGGTCGCACTGAGGCCTCCTCCAACGCGCCATAAGCAAAGTTGCTTATGGCGCGCCTTTTTCGCAGCCCCGGCCTCAGGCCGGAGCTGCGAAATGTCTAGCTACTTCCATGGCTTTTTGCGGCTACTCGCTTACTCGTGAGTAGCCGCAGAAAGCCGCAGACCTGGCACAGTGCTCATACGAGCGCTGTGCCCATCGTGCGAGGGGGGGGTGTGATCCAGGGGGGGAGATGGGGGAGGAAAGGCCGGACCGGCAGGAGAGGGGAAGGCGGGGGCGACGAACAGGAGATCGCGAGGGAGGGCGGGGGGGCGACGAACAGGAGATCGCGAGGGAGGACGGATGGGTGTGCGAGAAAAATGCAGACAGACCAGGAATGCAGTTATTCTCCATTTCTGCACTGTTATAATTCCATATGGCTGCACCATGGCCAACTCTTCCTCACTTTGTCCTGCCATCATACTTCATCTTGGAGTTAGGAGCTCAGCTTTACATAGGCCCAAGGCTTAAACTTGACAACTAAAGTCAAACCCTTGAGTCCACCTGGCCCATGGACAAAGCAAACATGTTTTCCTGCTCCTGAAATGCAAAGGGAGCCCTGCGCACTGGGGCTGTGGTTCTTTCTCTAGCCTGGAATTATCAAAATGACAGTAATGCTTGAGAAATCCCCTGTGGATTTCCATCCAGAATGTCAATAACCAAGAAATCCAGGGCAAAACATACTTAATGTTCTGAGCCCTTCTATCTGAGGCTGGGGTGGTGTCTGATCACTTGGCGTCTGGTCATTTCTGGCTAAGATCTAATTCCTCTGCTGGGGCCGAAAAAGTCAGCTCTCCTTCAGGTTCTGTTTCGCCATTGACCTAACAAAGGAAGGTCTCTCTCTGTGGCCCTGATGATCTGGTTTCTGCTAGTGTTGCTGCTTTGGATTCTGCCTCAGGCCACCCACAAGATGCTGAGAACCACATGCCTCTTGACCAGAACTTATGAACTGCAAGAAGGTTATTATAAGCCAGGAGATCTCATAGTTGGTGGGAATATACCACTTGGCAATTATTATCCCAGAAAGGGACCAGACTTTCATAGCTTCTCCCCATCACAGGTCTTTGCTTCTCCTTCGTAAGTTTCTCAAAGAGGGATCTGGGATAGATGTTTGTCTACTTTGATTTCAGATCAGAGGGGCGTTTCTGGGGATATGCATTAACGATGCTGTTCATATTCACTATTTCCTGGTTTGATATGTGAATCTTAAAAACTGGCCATGCTTGGCTTCAACCAGTAATGAGAGTCAGAAACTTGAGGTCCTTTTCTGGCTTCATTCTGAGCCAGAGGAGGATCCCCTCTGCCCCTCTCTACCACAATTGATAATGCTATGTGCACAGTCATGCTGGTAACTATTATTTCCAGAGAGTGAGGGAATCAAGTGGTGCTGTTGCATCATTTACTGGTATAAACTGGGAGTCCGGAAGAGGACAATAAGGCTAATGGTACTGGCATTAAGAGCTTTAAGCTAAATTATGCTGCCATTTAGGGGTGGGTGGTTCCCCCCCAATTTTGGCTCCACCCCCTTGCCTTCAGACCTTCTCACTACTGGAACATGCGTCCTCCTCCACAACCGAATTTGTCCTTCGGGCTGAAAGAGTTTCAATTCCCCAGCTGTAGAGTGATCTGCTCAGAATAAACTATTTTCACACCGGGGGCCAGTTGCTTGGTTTGCAAAGTCTTATTCCGAACTGAGCTGGGGAGAAGGCTTGATTTAGCTTCTTCTGACCTGGGGAGCAGAATCGGGCAACTTCTGGCCCTCCAGATGCTTTGGTCTAAAACTCCCATTATCTCTTGCCATTGGCTCTTCTGGCTAGGACTGATGTCCATAACATCTGGTGGGCCACATGTTATCCACCAATAATCTAGAGGCAGTTTGGTGCAAGGAGGGTGGAGGGGCATAGTCAATAATTTGGTTGCATGTTCAGAATTTGGCAATTACTAAGAACTCCATCTCCTTTCACAAGTAGTCTTCATCTAAGCCAGTGATCGGCAGACCGTTGCTCTGGACATACAGGTAGATCTATGGCTGTTCTGCAGTAGTAGAGCAGAATTACACTCTAACAATTTTGTTTAATAATAGCTGCCAAAAAAAATGGTCTCTTCCACCCTAGATTATAATGTTGTATCTATGAGGGGATTTTTACGTGGAAGGACTGTGGGTCACCTTGGAAGGATCTGCATCCTGATAAATGCAACATAAATAATGAAATTGATAACAAATAAATCATCAGTGTAATGAATTAGGTTGCTTATCTAGCAGGGCTCCTCAGATGTTCCTATGAAATGCAGTTATCAAAGTGTTGTGTCTCTGAGTGTCCATAGAACAATTTAAATTTGATTATTATTATTATTATTATTATTATTATTATTATTATTATTATTATTATTATTTATTTATTTATTTATATAGCACCATCAATGTACATGGTGCTGTACAGAGTAAAACAGTAAATAGCAAGACCCTGCCGCATAGGCTTACAATCTAATAAAATCATAGTAAAACAATAAGGAGGGGAAGAGAATGCCAACAGGCACGGGGTAGGGTAAGCAGGCACAGGGGTAGGGTAAAACTAACAGTATAAAGTCTGCACAACATCAAGTTTTAAAAGCTTTAGGAAAAAGAAAAGTTTTTAGTTGAGCTTTAAAAGCTGCGGTTGAACTTGTAGTTCTCAAATGTTCTGGAAGAGCGTTCCAGGCGTAAGGGGCAGCGGAAGAAAACGGACGGAGCCGAGCAAGGGAAGTAGAGGCCCTTGGGCAGGCGAGAAACATGGCATCAGAGCAGCGAAGAGCACGAGCGGGGCAATAGTGTGAGATGAGAGAGGAGAGATAGGAAGGAGCTAGACCGTGAAAAGCTTTGAAGGTTAACAGGAGAAGTTTATATTGGATTCTGAAGTGAATTGGAAGCCAATGAAGAGATTTCAGAAGCGGAGTAACATGGTCAGAGCGGCGAGCCAAGAAGATGATCTTTGCAGCGGAGTGGTGAACAGAAACCAACGGACTGATGTGAGAGGAAGTGTCCATGGTCTTGGTCAAAAAGTTTCTCTTTGTACAAAGAGGGTTCATTGAGAGAGACTTCATTCACAGCAGTTCCATTGGAATCCTCATCCTTCTTCCCAATGTCACTCTCCTTGCAGGATGATATTCAAGTACTACCAGCACATCCTGGCCTTCGTGTTTGCCATCAAGGAGCTCAACAAGGATCCCGCCCTCCTTCCCAACACAACACTCGGCTTCCACATCTATGACCACAGTGGCATCATGAGAAGAATCCACTTGAACAGCCTCTCTCTGCTTTCCACTCGGGGGCAAATGGTTCCCAATTATAAGTGTGACAGGAAAGATCAACTGCTGTCCATTATTGGGAGTCTTGACTCCAAATCCTCAAGGGAGATCGCATCCTTAATGGGCATCTACAAGATCCCACAGGTAAGGGGATTCATCTGGGGAGAAATGTGGGGGCCCTGTAGAGTGAAAGAAAACTGAGATGGACAGGCCAATCTCCTTGAAGAGGGGGTTGCGATGCCAGTGTGTAGTGTGACAGTCCCCAAAATTCTGCTGCAAGAGACTAACAGGAAATTCCTCCCTTCAGCTTGGCTATGGCTTGTTGGAACCTGTTCAGGGAGAGAACAGGGTGTTTCCTTCCTTCTACCGGATTGATCCCAATGAAATTGCTCAGTGTGAGGGTTTAGTCCAGATGCTCCTGCATTTCCACTGGAACTGGATTGGGCTGATTTCCTATACTAGTGACAGAGGTGAACATTTCATCCAGACCCTGACGCCGATGCTCAAGCAGAAGGACATCTGTGTGGCCTTCACAGAAATGATCAGGCCAACGACCCTGCTGGACCTGCAACAAGCAATGTCTGGCTCTAATCCTTGTTCTTGGTCTCAGTCCAAAGTAATTATTGTTTGGGGGGACCCCATGGTTATGCAACAAGTAGCAGAGACGTTGAAGTCTTATGAAAAAATTAACAAGACTCCATTTAAGAAGGTTTGGATCCTGACATCCCATTGGGAAATTGCTGAGAAGAGATCCCACTTGGGCAGGATAACTGAAAAACCGTTCCATGGTGCTTTGCACTTCAGTTTCCACAGAAAGGATCCACCAGAATTCAAAGATTTTCTTCGGGCTTTAGATCCACTACAACCACAAGGAGATGTCTTTCTCCGTTACTGGTGGGGATGGGTATTTCTCTGTAAGTTTCTGAAACCAGGTCAAAGTCCTCAAAGGGGAAGAATTTGTACTGGGAAGGAGAACCTAGAGGACCTGCCAGGTTCTGTTTTTGAAATGAGCATGACCAGTCACAGCAACAGCATCTACAATGCTGTCTGTTCTGTGGGGCATGCGTTACATGCTGCGTCCTCATCTAGATCCAAACATGCAATGACAAGGAAACAGGAGGTACTTCTGAATATTCATCCATGGCAGGTAATGTCCTAATTTAGATCTAGAAATACATAGACAGCACCTTGGAATATTTTCAGTGGTCTGATCCTGGAAGCAAAGGGTAAGCCTGGGAGAACATAAGAATATAAGAAGAGCCCTGCTAGATCAGATGAAAGATCCATCTAGTCTGGCATTCTTCTTACACAATGGCCAACTAGCTGCCTGTGTTAAAGACACAAGCAGGACATGAGTGCAATACCACCCTCCCCACCATGATCCCCAGCAACTGCTGTACATAAGCGCACTGCCTCTGATACTTGAGGAAGCATATAATCCATCTGGATTAGTATCCATTCATAGAATCATAGAATTCATAGAATCATAGAATCACAGAATCATAGAATAGCAGAGTTGGAAGGGGCCTACAAGGCCATCGAGTCCAACCCCCTGCTCAATGCAAGAATCTACCCTAAAGCATCCCTGACAGATGGTTCTCCAGCTGCCTCTTGAAGGCCTCTAGTGTGGGAGAGCCCACAACCTCCCTAGGTAACTGATTCCATTGTCGTACTGCTCTAACAGTCAGGAAGTTTTCCCTGATGTCCAGCTGGAATCTGGCTTCCTTTAACTTGAGCCTGTTATTCCGTGTCCTGCACTCTGGGAGGATCGAGAAGAGATCCTGGCCCTCCTCTGTGTGACAACCTTTTAAGTATTTGAAGAGTGCTATCATGTCTCTCCTCCATCTTCTCTTCTCCAGGCTAAACAGGCCCAGTTCTTTCAGTCTCTTTCCAGACCCCTGATCATCCTCTAGGAATTTGTCTAATCGTCTTTTAAAGCCATCGGAATTTGTGGCTAACTTATAACTGACGGGAATGAATTTCATGGTTTAACTATGCGCTCTGTGAAGAAGTCCTTCTCTTTTAACTCTCCTGAACCCCACCATCAATCAGCTTCATGTGGTGTCCCATTGGGTTCTAGATTACTGGAGAAGGAGAAAAATGTCTCCTTATCAACTTGCTCCACACCATGCGTGATTTTATAACCCTCTATCATGCCCCTCTCACCCACCTCCCCGCTGTCCGTCCCATGCTAAATATTTCCAGATGATGTGACCTTCCCTCACAGGAGAGTTGTTTCAGCCCCTTGTTTATTTTAGTAGACCTTTTCTGCACTTTTCCCACATCTACAATGTCCTTTTCAGGTGTCGTGGCCAGAACTGTGCACAGTCTTCCAAGTGTATTTGCACCATAGGTTTGTACAGGGGTGGTATGATCTTGGTATTTTTATTTTTGATTCCTTTGCAAATTATGTATTGCATGGAATTTGCCTTTTTTACTGCCACCATACACAGTGTTGACATTTTCATCAAGCTGTCCACCACAACCTCAAGATCACTTACCTGGTCAGTGAAAAATAGCTGAGATCCCATCAATGTATACATGAAGTTGGGATTTTTTTGTCACAACATGCTTCGCCTTACACTTGCTTTTATTGAACTGCATTTGCTGTTTTGATGCCTTTTCTTCCAGTTTGGAGAGACAGTTTTGGAACTCTTCACAATCTCTTTTTGCTTTAACCATCTCAGATAGTTTGGAGTTATCAGCAAACTTGGCCACTTCACTGCTCACTCCTAATTCCAGATCATTTATGAACAAGTTAAAGAGCATTGGTCCCAACGCATATCCCTGTTGGACCCCACTATTTGCATCCCTACATTAGGAGAATGTACCATTTATTCCTACTCTCTGCTTTCTGTTCTTTAACCATTTACTGATCCATAAGAGGACCTCTCCTCTTACTCCATGACTGCTAACTTTGCTCAAGAGACTTTGGTGAGGGACTTTCTCAAAAGCCTTTGTAATTCCAAATAAATAGTGTCTACTGCATCACCCTGTCCATATGTTTATTGACGCTTGCAAAGAACTCTAAAATGTTAGTGAGACATGTGTTACCTTTGCAGAAGCCATGTTGATTGGTTTTTTCCCCCAGAAGCGCTTGTCCTTCTATATGCCTACTAATATTATATTTAATAATGCTTTCAACCATTTTACTTGGGAAAGTTATTAAGCTAACTGGTCTGAAATTGTCCGGATCCCCACTCCCCCTTTGTTAAAAAATGGCCTTACAATGCCAGTTCTCCAGGCCTCTGAAACAAGATAGGCTGATCTTAGGGATATGTTACATAGTTTTGTTAGAATATTAGCAATTTCACATTTGAATTCTTTAGGATCGATGCTATCTGGTTCCAGTGATTTATTAGCTTTCAGTTTGTCAATAAGGTTGAGAACTACATATTTTGTGACCACCATTTGCCTCAGTTCCTCAGACTCCCTTCCTGAAAACATCAAGAATATTCTTTCATGACAATCATTTCTCTTAAAGAGCATTAATAAGTAAGTGGTAGAAGAGACTTATAATTACATATTTACAAGTGTAGATATAGAAGAGTGTGGGATCAGGCAAGTCCCCACCCCGAAACACATTGTTCTAGTCTATGAAGAAGATGGGTTGTCCCTGCACCCATGTACCTTCTTGTAAGACAGCTGAAGACCCTCAGATGTTGGTCTCCTTGCTTCTATGAGAAATCTCCCTCTAGATCCAACTAAAAGATCTGAGAGTCCATTGCAGCAAGTGGACAACAGCGCCCCCTCCCCCAGAAACCACTGGGAGCAAATTCAAGCATATAGTATTCAATGAATATGGAGCTTAAGTATTAAACTAGATGAAAAATTGTCTATTAACTTAATGGCAGTCAGAGTATGTTAGAAGGCACCAGAACTTCAACACATGGGTATGTTCTTAGTCTCTCTTCCATTTCAGATTCTTGCATCTTTGAGGAACGTCCGATTTAACAACAGTGCTGGAGATGAAGTCTCTTTTTATAAAAAGAGCGAGAGATATAATATTGCAAACTGGATTTTCTTCCCAAATGGGACTTTCGATCCTGTGAAAGTTGGATGGATAGACCCAGGGGCGCCCCCTGGCCAAGACTTCACCATTCAGTCTGATACAATTGTGTGGGCTACAGAGGTGGGGTTAAAACGAATGTTCTGGGCTCATGGGGGTATTAAAGCATATTGCAGATCTGTCCTTTGAGAACAGAAGTTATCTTTGTAGATGAGACCAAAAGCCTATTGATTATAAGGATGGGTTATTGTCTGGTGGTAAAGAACCATCTTTGTGTGCTAATGCAACAGATTTGGTCTCCAGGATCTCAAGAACTTTTAAAGTTGGTGCTGCCTGTCAATGCAGACAATACTGGACTGGTTGAACTGCAATTTCCAAATTTTCAGTTTCTGTCTCAGAATATATATGTTTTGAGCTTTAATTATAATGGTTCTAAGTTAGGGTGACCATATTTGGGAAACCAAAAAAGAGGACACCTAGTGTGTGTGTGTGTGTGGAAGCAGCTTTCTGAGTCCTGCAGAAAGTACGTTATTCCCCCGCCACCTTAAAGAACCCGATTGGAGTGGAGGAGGGGAAAGGATTTCATTCTGCACCACCACCATCCACTCCAATTGGGGCCTTTTCTATAATGTCCAGGAATGACCCACTTTCCCCTTTAAGACCTCAATTGGAGCTCGGGGTGGGGGAATGATGTGCCTCAAGAAAGCATGTCACTCCCTCCTGCCATGCTAATGGCAGCCTTAAAGAGGAAGGTGTGTCATTCCAGGACATTATTGAAAATTATTGAAAATCCCCCCTGACACCATGGAAAGAACAAAAACCAGGACAAATCCGGGGAAATCCTGACAGTTGGTCACCCTATTCTAAGTAATTTGAAGGTATCTTCGCAATATCTGTAATGGGGAATGCCATTGAGTAACTCTGCTTCCTGTTTAGTGCAATTTCGGTAATCTGGAAATCCTCAACTGGTGTTCAACTCTTTCCGTTTAGAAGGCACCATTTGGAAGGTGTGTGAAAAGGTGCTCTCCGGGGCAGCAGAGAAAAGTTCCAGAGGGAAATCCACTTTGTTGCTACAGATGTGATCGTTGTCCAGAAGGGACAATTTCTAACCAGACAGGTACCTCAAAGTTGAGAACCATAGAAAAGTGCAGAGCATACTGGAGTCAATTGAATCATAGAATCATAGAGAGTTGGAAGGGGCCTACAAGGCCATCGAGTCCAACCCCCTGCTCAATGCAGGAATCCACCCTAAAGCATCCCTGACAGATGCTTGTCCAGCTGCCTCTTGAAGGCCTCTAGTGTGGGAGAGCCCACAACCTTCCTAGGTCACTGGTTCCGTTGTCGTACTGCTCTAACAGTCAGGAAGTTTTTCCTGATGTCCAGCCGGAATCTGGCTTCCTGTAACTTGAGCCTGTTATTCCGTGTCCTGCACTCTGGGAGGATCGAGAAGAGATCCTGGCCCTCCTCTGTGGGACAACCTTTCAAGTATTTGAAGAGTGCAATCATGTCTCCCCTCAATCTTCTCCACGCTAAACATGCCCAGTTGTTTCAGTCTCAAAGAATCATAGAATTCTTTGATTCTATGGAAGGGGCCTATAAGGCCATCAAGTCCACCCCCCTGCCCAATGCAGGAATCCACCCTAAAGCATCCCTGACAGATGCTTGTCCAGCTGCCTCTTGAAGGCCTCTAGTGTGGGAGAGCCCACAACCTCTCTAGGTAACTGAGAGAAGGGGAAGATCATAGACAAAGAGAAGAGACTGTTATTTCCCCAAAGAATACTTTTTTTTTTTTAATGCTGGGCCAAATCCTGTCCCCCTATTTTCAGGAACTCTCTCTCTCTTTCTGCAAAAGAGGCATGTTTTTTTTTCTGCTTCTTTCACAGGGAGGGGAGAAATTCAGAGAATTTTTCTCCTTGGGGAGGGGGAAAGGGTTTCCACATATCTTTTTTTTAGTGTAGCTGGTTGCTAAGGGGGCCTTCTTCCTATTTTTTAGGTTTGTTTTTTTTAAACCCACCTTCTTCCCTTGGTATTTGGAGGGGCCCAATAGTTCTTAGTGAATGCCTTTTGGAGACCTTGTGACCTCGTCTTCTCCAGTAAGCATCCAGGAAGAACTCCCGGGCTCCTGAAAATGCCAGGTGTGTTTTAAAAAAAATTTAAAAGGAAGAAACAAGACCCCCATCAGCAACCAGCTACACTCAAAAACAGGTATGTGGAAACCCTGTCCCCGTCCACAAGGAGAAAATTCTCTGAAATGTTCACCTCTCCCAGCCTGCTTTGCCTGAGTTTTCATTCCTCCTCGCACACACAAAATGCCAAAAATGGAATGAAATTCTCAGCACAGCACTAATATTTTTCTATCAATTCCATTTTGGGTGGAAAGCCTTGGGTGTTTTTTTACTTGTTTGCAAAATGTTCACAGTAGCCTGAAGAAATCTTCTACTTAAATAGTGATAATAATAATAAATGCCAGTAAATTAATAAAATTCCCAAGTGCAGAATCCGTTGGGCATTCTTCCATATTCTTCCATCTTTGAAAGAGTGTGTTCCCAACTTTGCTGATGATGTCACCAATAGGCAAAAGCTGATCCTGGCACCTGGTTGGTCATCCTTGTAACAATTGGAGCATCATACCTCGTGTTACAAACAGATTGCTTCTCCAACCCTATAATGTTTTCTGCAATTTAGAAATCTGAGGAAATGACAGGGAGTAATCTCTTCATTTGTTTGCTCACTGGGAAGGCACTGCAGGTGATTGATGGGGTTTCAGTTCATACACTTCCCCAATTTTCATTTCTAATGACAGAATTTGAGTTTTTCTTCTTTGCAGAATACTGAACATGAGTCTGGTACAGGGGTAAGGGGCATCAGCTGAAGAATTATTTCAAACCTTGTTCTGACTCTGGCCTTATGAATGAGAAAATAATAAAAGTGAAGTTATCTCCTGAGGTGCAAGGATAAGCTAAAGAATGAATTTTTCTTTAGCACCCACAGAACAGGCGCCCACAGAAAAAATCATTTGTGTCACATATTTATGATACTTATGGTACCTTCCAGATGCAGATCAGTGTGACCTGTGCCCAGAAGATCAACACCCAAACAGGAACCAAGACCATTGTATCTCTAAAAAGATCCACTTCCTTTCCTATCAAGAGACATTGGGGTCGATTTTAGCTTCTCTGGTTGTTTTCCTCTCTCTGATCACATCTCTAGTACTTGCAACCTTCATTAAACACTGTGACACACCAATCGTCAAAGCCAACAACCGAGACCTCAGCTACATCCTCCTCATCTCCCTCCTGCTCTGCTTCCTCTGCTCTTTCTTATTCATCGGTCAACCCAAAAAGGTCACCTGTCTTCTGCGACAAACTGCTTTTGGTATCACCTTCTCTGTTGCTGTTTCTTCTGTATTGGCAAAAACTGTGACAGTGGTTCTGGCCTTCATGGCCACCAAGCCAGGAAACATGGTACGAAAACTCTTGGGAAGACAACTGACAAACTCCATTGTCCTGGTCTGTCCCCTCATCCAAGCAATAGTCTGTTCTGGCTGGCTGGTAACCTCTCCTCCATTCCCAAACTTGGACTTCCATTCCCTGGCTGGACAGATCATAGTGGAATGTAATGAAGGATCGGTCACCATGTTTTACACTGTCCTGGGTTACATGGCCTTCCTGTCTCTCACCAGCTTCTTGGTAGCTTTCCTAGCAAGGAAATTGCCTGACAGCTTCAATGAAGCCAAGTTCATCACCTTCAGCATGTTGGTGTTTTGCAGCGTTTGGGTCTCCTTTGTGCCAACCTACCTGAGCACCAAGGGGAAGTCCATGGTGGCTGTGGAGGTCTTCTCCATCTTGGCCTCTGGTGCTGGTCTCCTGGGCTGCATCTTCTTCCCCAAATGCTACATTATTGTGCTGAGGCCCAATCTGAACTGTAAAGATCACCTAATAAAGAGAAAGAAACTTTGAGTACAATATATTGTTGTTGCTTTTTTAAAAAATAAAAATAAAAAATCTTGCTAATTCATTTTTCAGCCAATCAGTTACAATTCACTATGCTAGTCATTCTTACAGGATGTATTGTTTTATTTTAAAATTAAAAACTTCTAGTCAAGTTCTGTGTTCCTGAATATTTTTCTACTGCCTGGGTGGAATAGTGTTTTGTTTGTTAGCTTAAAGGTATGGAAAGCCATAATATTTTTATGGCTTTCAGATTGGTCTAAGTGATCAATTGAGGGTACCTTACAGCCCAAAGACTCTGAGTGCAAAAAAGAGATACAGGGCTCCTCTCAATGAGTGATTTATTTTACACTCATGATTGGCCACTCATGAAAGTTTGTAAGTCTTTTAAATGACGCCGTAAATGACCAGGACATCTCCCATGGCATCCATTGGAAATCCCATCATGAAAAGAACCACTTTTAAAGTGGCAACAACTGAAAAAAAAAGGAATCTTCTGCCATTAGATGGTGCTGTCTCAATAGAAGTGAACAGAGCATGCTTAGAGGGGATATATTCAATTAAAAATGTAATAAATAAATAAATAAATAAATAAATAAAAGTCCTTCCTTTCATCTACCCTGAATTTCCCACCATTCAGGTCTATGGGATGACCCCATTGGGTTCTAGTATTATGGGAGAGGGAGAAAAATGTCTCTCCACACAAACGAACAAACAAGAAGAAGACATGTTCTACAATCGCCAAAATTAAAAGGGGGGAAAAAAACTGATATAAAATAAAGAGCTTGGTCAGGAGCACTCAGGCAACATCCTCCTGTTCTGGGGCCCCTAGTAATTGTGCAAGTGAATTGTGTAAGTCAAGATTCTACAGTACCTATTCACACTCTTCCTTGTCATAAGTGCCATGCTGGATCAGACCAAGGGTCCATCTAGTCCAGCAATCTGATCACACAGTGGCCTACTAGACATTGGCCAAGGACCAAGAAAGCAGGACATGGTGCAACAGCACCCTCCCGCCCATGTTCCCCAGCAACTGGTGCACACAGGCTTACTGCCTCGAATACCAGAGATAGCACACAACCATCAGGGCTAGTTGTCAGTTCGCAATTTATCGGTAAATGATTAAAGTGCCATATAGCTTTTGCTGGTCCCAGGCACTCTGTCCTCTCATTCTGTTGTAGAGACATTCCTCTAACCCTTCCATCTTCAAATTAATGCCATAGCAAGGCCAAGCAGCTCTTTCTGCTGAGGACTGAGGCCGTAGCTAGACCTAAGGTTTATCCCTGGATTGTCCAGGGGTCAAACCTGTTCATCTAGGTGACACACAGGGGATCCAGTGCTCAGGCAGGGGCGAACCCTGGATGGTCCCAGGATAAACCTTAGGTCTAGCTGTGGCCTGAGACTTCCATAGCTCCACCCAGGACTCAGCTGCAAAACATCAGAAGACCTCCTCGTAAGGAGCTGTGAGGGCTATCACACAGCAATAGCTCTGGCTTGTCTCTTGACACTGCCACTCTCAGGGTCCAGGTGGTCCCCCAGTGTCCACCTAGAGGTAGAACTCTTCTCCTGAATGAACCCACCGACATCACCACCAAAGGCAAAGGCTCCTCCTGTTCCATCTCCTGGTCTGGGAATGAACTGCTTCTCACTGTGATTTCAATCTGGAAGCTCTAGCTCTTCCTCTGAAGAGGCTATCTCCACCAAAGACTATGACAATTTTGGGTTTGGGTCCTCAGCTTTGCAGAGGCCCAAGGGCAGAACCTGACAGCTAGAGTCAAATCCACATACTTAAGGGTGAAATGGTAGCTAAGAAGTAGGCTTCCATGGTAGCTGTGATAACGTGATTCCTCCTGGGCTCAGTTGCATTTAAGTTGATACTCATGCCACATGTGTCTCTATTCCACAATGAGACTAGGGGGGATTCCACACGTCGTACTGAGGGCGCTTCCATGCGCCCCCAGTGCGACCCCAAAGCGATCGTGTAGCTTTCCTGGAGAAGAGACGAGGAAGAGGCGTCCTTGCTGCCGCCGCCGCCACCCACCTACTTCCTCGCCGGCTGGGTCGGAGAGCTCGGCGGAAGAAGGAGCCGTGCTCTCCGACCCAGCCGGCGAGGAGGTAGGTGGGTGGCAGCGGTGGCAAGGACGCCTCTTCCTTGTCTCTTCTCCAGGCAAGCTACACGATCGCTTTGGGGTCGCACTGGGGGCGTATGGAAGCGCCCTCAGTACGACGTGTAGAATCCCCCTAGGGCATTGGCAAGCATGCCTGCCATACCAAAACAAAACTCCCTTAATGCTTTCAGGAATTCCTCATATTCCATCGTCCTTTTGGAGCAGGCCATCCTAATGGGTCTTGCACCCCTGGCAAGCCATTATAATTGCAGGAAGACCAGTCATTTTATCCAGACTGGGTTAATGAGCATTGCCCCAAACCTGGAGTCATTCTTGGATTTAGGTGTGCAGATTGACACAGGTCAAAGGGCAGAACTTGACAACTAAAAGCACAGTTCAACTGGCCCGCAGACAAGCAAAGAATGATGCAAACCTGTTTTCCTCCCTCTAAAGCACAAACGGAGCCCAGCACTCTAGGGATACAGCTCTTCTTGTAGACTGGAATTATCAAAATTACAGTAATTCATGTGGATTTTCACCGAATGGATCAATAACCATTACATCCCAGAGAAAACACGCTCAAAATAAATACACCCTGAGCTGAAGAGCTGGGGTGGCATCTAATCACCTGGCATCTGGTCATTTCTGGCTAATTTCCCTGCTGGAGTCTGTAAAGTTAGCTCACTTGCAGGCTCATTTGTGTCTGACTTAGAAGGGGAGGTCTTGTCTACACTGCAGATGACTTTGCTAATGATGCTGCTTTGGATCCGGCCTGAGACCACTCAGATGCTGCTGAGGACCACTTGCCCGATGATGAGGACATATGCATTGACCGGAGACTATTACAGGCCAGGAGACCTCATTGTTGGTGGGAATTTACCACTTGGCAGTTTTGAGGATACAGTGACACGTGACTTTCGTAGTTTAACCCCATCAAAGTTCTCTGCTGATCTGTTGTAAGTTTCCACAAGAGGGGATTTGGGAAGGATGCTCATGTTCTTTCCTTTGCTTTCAGTTTAAGAAGGCTACTTCCAGGAATATGTTTCACCAATGCTGCTGCCATTTGAAATTTCATAGAATCATAGCATAGAATAGCAGAGTTGGAAGGGGCCTACAAGGCCATCGAGTCCAACCCCCTGCTCAATGCAGGAATCCAACCTAAAGCATCCCTGAAAGATGCTTGTCCAGCTGCCTCTTGAAGGCCTCTAGTGTGGGAGAGCCCACAACCTCCCTAGGTAACTGATTCCATTGTCGTACTGCTCTAACAGTCAGGGAGTTTTTCCTGATGTCCAGCTGGTATCTGGCTTCCTTTAACTTGAGCCCGTTATTCCGTGTCCTGCACTCTGGGAGGATCGAGAAGAGATCCTGGCCCTCCTCTGTGGGACAACCTTTTAAGTATTTGAAGAGTGCTATCAATCTTCTCTTCTCCAGGCTAAACATGCCCAGTTCTTTGTCTCTCTTCATAGGGCTTTGTTTCCAGATCCCTGATCATCCTGGTTGCCCTCCTCTGAACACGCTCCAGCTTGTCTGCTTCCTTCTTGAATTGTGGAGCCCAGAACTGGACGCAATACTCTAGATGAGGCCTAACCAGGGCCGAATAGAGAGGAACCAGGACCTCACGTGATTTGGAAGCTATACTTCTATTAATGCAGCCCAAAATAGCATTGGCCTTTCTTGCAGCCCTATCGCACTGTTGGCTCATATTCAGCTTGCAATCTACAACAATTCCAATACTCGTTTGTAGTATTGCTGAGCCAAGTATCCCCCATCTTGTAACTGTGCATTTTCCTAAATGTAGAACTTGGCATTTGCTGATTTGATATGTGAATCTCAGAGGCAAGTCATGATGGGCTTCGTTCTGGCTCTGTTCTGATAAGTTTTGGGCAAATGGCAGAGGCAGAGCTAACTGACAAGCTAGGTTCATGTTGACCATCTGGAAATGATGATGACATAGGGTGACCAACTGTCAGGATTTCCCCGGATTTGTCCTGGTTTTTGTTCTTTCCATGGTGTCAGGGGGGATTTTCTATCATTTTCAATAATGTCCTGGAATGACACACCTTCCCCTTTAAGGCTGCCATTAGCATGGCAGGAGGGAATGACATGCGTTCTTGAGGCACAGCATTCCCCCACCCCGAGCTCCAATTGAGGTCTTAAAGGGGAAAGTGGGTCATTCGTGGACATTATAGAAAAGGCCCCAATTGGAGTGGATGGTGGTGGTGCAGAATGAAATCCTTTCCCCTCCTCCACTCCAATCGGGATCTTTAAGGTGGCCGGGGAATAACGTACTTTCTGCAGGACTCAGAAAGATGCTTCCACACACACACACTAGGTGTCCTCTTTTTTGGTTTAACAAATATGGTCACCCTAGATGACATGTCCCTCCCACTCCTCACCCAAGCAGACTTAAATTAAGACAGAGGTGGTGAAGGTAGGTCTGGATCTACAGGTAGATATCTGGGGGATCGGCATTGCATCAGCAAGCATTTCTGACTCTGAATTGTGTAATAATAGCACCAACAAATGACTCCCCCCTGCCCTAATTGATACTGTTGAAATGAAGGAAACCTGGGGGTAACTATAGAGTGACCAACTGTCAGAATTTCCCCAGAGTTGTCCTGGTTTTTGTTCTACCCCGGGTGTCAGGGTGGATTTTCTGTAATTTTCTATAATGTCCTGGAATGACATGCATTCCCTTTAAGGCTGCCATTAGCATAGCAAGGGTGAATGACACACTTTCTGGAGTCTGCAGAAAGCCACTTTCCTGCCCCCCCCACCTCTTTTTTTGTTTCCCAAATACATTTACTCTAGTTAACCAGTGCTTTCTGTCCAAGACCTGTAGGCTCCATTCAGTTCTCATACTCAAAACAAACTCTGAAAATTTAAATTTAAATTACATGTCTCTAATTTGAAGTGCAGGCTTCAGGTCAGGGATCTCAGGGTGCTAGTAAAAAAATAATTAAAAAATAAATAGATCCTGCAAGCCTGAAATTTTCCCACACCTGATCTGGTTCCCTAATAGGAGTTGTACTGGGGAGCCAATTTTGGGGAATACTGAAAGTATCTGTAGGGCTTGATGTTTCAGGCATTTTGCAGAATGCGGGTGAGATTCTGTGCTATGCAGTAATTGAATGCTCTTGAATCCTCAAGTGCACCTATAATATTTGGGCAAAACCAGGGCTATTTGAGAAGGGTGATCCTGGATATCTAATACAAGAAACCCTGGAATTTTAGTCTTATACTTTCCACACGCACAACCCCACCCCGCCCCACTACATCCTGACTCTTGGATTTTTCTGTGCCATGACCCATGTAGCATGGAGGTACCAATGAAGATTTCAAGGTTGCATTTGTGGATTTACTTAGGTCTTTTTCTAGACAGCTTGTCTTTGATTGCCCAGGATGGTTTATGCCAGGAAACTCCCAAGTCCCTTGTCTTTACCTTTTGACAGTTCTTTGAATTTAATATTGAGCCTATAGCTAATTGGCATCAGCTACGATTTCTGGAGAGTTACAACCATTAAACTTTTGTTGTGATAGCTAAGAAGCTTATTGATGAAACCCGATTCACTACTAATAAATGTTCTCACTATGTCTGGTATTTTGTGTTAGCTTGCAAGGATTTATCTGTGTCAAAAGTTGAGCACAGATTATTGGCAGACCGCAAGCAAAGGCGGGAAGCTAAGCTAGATGGAAGCACCTTGGTCCATCAGGGCTCTTCTGATGTTCTTCTTACTCTGCTCTTCTTTGTTTTTCTTGGTTCAATCATAGAATCATAGAATCATAGAATAGCAGAGTTGGAAGGGGCCTACAAGGCCATCGAGTCCAACCCCCTGCTCAATGCAGGAATCCACCCTAAAGCATCCCTGACAGAGGGTTGTCCAGCTGCCTCTTGAAGGCCTCTAGTGTGGGAGAGCCCACAACCTCCCTAGGTAGCTGATTCCACCGTCGCACCGCTCTAACAGTCAGGAAGTTTTTCCTGATGTCCAGCCGTAATCTGGCTTCCTTTAACTTGAGCCCATTATTCCGTGTCCTGCACTCTGGGAGGATCGAGAAGAGATCCTGGCCCTCCTCTGTGTGACAACCTTTTAAGTATTTGAAGACTGCTATCATGTCTCTCCTTAATCTTCTCTTCTCTAGGCTAAACATGCCCAGTTCTTTCAGTCTCTCTTCGTAGGGCTTTGTTTCTAGACCTCTGATCATCCTGGTTGCCCTCTTCTGAACACGCTCCAGCTTGTCTGCGTCCTTCTTGAATTGTGGAGCCCAGAACTGGACGCAATACTCCAGATGAGGCCTAACCAGGGCCGAATAGAGAGGAACCAGGACCTCACGTGATTTGGAAGCTATACTTCTATTAATGCAGCCCAAAATAGCATTTGCCTTTCTTGCAGCCATATCACACTGTTGGCTCATATTCAGCTTGCGATCTACAACAATTCCAAGATCTTTCTCGTTTGTAGTATTGCTGAGCCAAGTGTCCCCCATCTTGTAACTGTGCCTTTGGTTTCTATTCCCTAAATGTAGAACTTGGCATTTATCCCTATTAAATTTCATTCTGTTGTTTTCAGCCCAGCACTCCAGCCTATCAAGATCACTTTGAAGTTTGTTTCTGTCTTCCAGGGTATTAGCTATCCCACCCAATTTTGTGTCATCTGCAAATTTGATCAGCAAATTTGATCAATCAAGTCATTACTATAAGTCTGATATAGCTGCCTTGTGACTTGCCTTATTTTCCTTTTATTATTGCACTCTGGTGTTACCTGTAAGTCACTTTCAAAGCATTTGTATACTGAAAGGTGGAACATAATGAACATGGATAAGAAATATATACATTATAAATGTCTTGAAGTAGATCTCTGATCTAGAAGGACTCTTCAGATGTTCCTATGAAATGCCTCTAGAAAGATTTTGTGTCTTTCTGTGTCAATAGAACCATCTGAATTTTTCTGTGAATCCATTCCGTAGACATCTTTGGTCTGGAAGGATTGAGCCAGGTGGACTTTTTAACCCTCCACTTCATGGTAGTCTCGTCAGGATCCTCACCCACCTCCAAATGTAATCCTCGTTATTGCAGGTCTATGATAAAGAACTACCAGCACTCCCTGGCTATGGTATTTGCAATCACTGAGGTTAACAAGGATCTGACTCTCCTTCCAAACACAACACTTGGTTTCCGCATCTACCAACACAAGGATATTGTCAAAGAGATCCATGAGAACAGCCTCTCTCTGCTTTCCACTCGGGGGCGAATGGTTCCCAATTACAAATGTGACAGGCAAGATAATCTGCTCGCCATTATTGGGGGTCTTGACTCCCAATCCTCAGGGGAGGTTGCATCCTTAATGGGCATCTACAAGATCCCACAGGTAAGTGGATATATCTGGTGATAGATCTGTGGGACATGCAGGAGCTGAGGAATGCCAAAATGGGCAGGGCAATCTCAGAAAACAGAATTGCCCATACTTGATTTTGGATGGGAGGAATAAAGTGCCTTCTGACCTTCTCTAACATACCATGTGAAGCTTTGGTGGTAACCAGGAATCTCAGATGTCTATTGCATGACTAATCATAGCCAGCAATTGGTCCGTTATGTAAGAAAAAGTTTCAGATTGGAAGAAATAACAACACTTGTGACACCTTAAAGACTTACAACTGAACATGGTGCTACAAGACTCCTTGTTGTTCTTGTTGCAATCGACTAATGAAGCTACCCCTTTAGGAATGGGGAAGCCTCCCATGCCCTCCCCAAACGCAAAATATAGCATTTGTCTATCTTTTGTGTATAGGGAATTCAGTGGCTATTTATCTTGATGGTCATATGCTACCAACAGGAGTTTCAGAGGCAGTAAGCTTATATTCACTAGTTATTGGGGAACATGGACAGGAGGGTGCTGTTGCACCGTTTCCTGCTTGTGGGTCCCTGGTCAACAGCTGGGCTATAATGACCTATAATGACCAGCTCAGATCTTCTCATGTTCTTATTTACATATGAAATGGTCTACGTAAACAGAGAGTGTTTGAATTGGGGCACTTTGTGGATGTCTGGTTAAACCACAATAACATTGTGTACATTTTTTTTACAATTTTCTGTGACCTGATTCATTCTAATATGGAATTGAACCAGTTTGACCAGACTATTGTATTTGGAGAAGGACCACCAAAGACAAAAGCCCCCAATACGTGTACAATGAGACACATTTCTTGAATATACACAAAATGACATAATCAATTGTGTTAGCCTTCCCTTGCTTGGTATCCTTGACTTTCTGGATGGTATCTACATGAAAGAGGGATCACCATTTTTGGGGTGATATCCATACCCGAAAGGATGTTGGAAAAATCCATTGGAAGGGTTCTTAACAAGATTTTCTAAGCTCACCCCCCACCCCTGGACTTCAATTTGGTTCCCACTGGGTGGGTGTGCAAATATTGCACCAACTATGGCCAGAGCTGCATAATTTGCACAAATTCAGTTGTAATTTGGGCAAATTTCTCAAAAATGAGCTCAAATTTCAGAAGCTTTCAACAACAACAACAAAAATCATTTAAACGTTCCTAGAGTTTGGGGGAAAGCCCTGTAGTCTATCTGCAGATGCAAAGCAAATTGTATACACCACAAAAATGCATCAAGAGCTGGACCTCCCAATGACAGGCATCCCTAGTGGTGATACCCACACAAAGGGGAAAGACATGGGAGGACAGTCTTGAAGACATCATAGAGATTCACTTTATATAATCCAGTTTTAAGATGGATGCCTTCCTTCAGAATAACACGTCAAGGCATATGAAGTTGGCTGTACTAATCCAGGGAAGCTTATGTATTAAAATGTGGTAGCCTTTAAATGCCTCAAAATGCTTTTGCAAGGGCATAACAAGAAATTCCTTCCCTCAGCTTGGTTATGGCTTGTTCAGCCTTGTTCAGGGAAAGAGAAGGGGATTTCCTTCCTTCTACCGGATTGATCCCAATGAAATTCCTCAGTATGTGGGCTTAGTCCGGTTGCTCCTGCATTTCCACTGGAACTGGATTGGGCTGCTAGCTTCTGAGGATGACAACGGTGAAAATTTCATCCAGACACTGACACCAATGCTCAAGCAGAAGGACATCTGTGTGGCCTTCATGGAAATGTTCAGTCAAACCAACCAGCTCTATCTACTTCTAACACGAACTGGCTCTATTCCTCATTCTTGGTTTGAGCCTGAAGTGATTATTGTGTTGGGAAACACTATTGTTATCTCATCATTGTTAGGGCTATTGGTGCATTATGAAGTAAAGACTAAGACCCCATTTAGGAAGGTTTGGGTCATGACATCCCACTGGGAAATTTCTGAGATGCGATCCCACTTAGGTAGGCACGATCTACAGATCTATCATGGTGCTCTGCACTTCAAAATCCACAGACAGGATGTGCCAGGATTCAAACAATTCCTTTGGGCTTTAGATCCACTTCGACCACATGGAGATGTCTTTCTCCATGACTGGTGGGAAATAGCATTTTTCTGTAAGTTTCTGAAATTGGGCCAAACGTCTGCAAGTGTCAAGAGAAGGTGTACTGGGAAGGAGAAGCTAGAGGACATGCCAATCCGTTCATTTGAAATGAGCATGTCCAGTCGCAGCTACAACATCTACAATGGTGTTTCTTCCGTGGCACATGCGTTACATTCTGTGTCATCATCTGGATCCAAACATACAATGAGGGGAGAAGGCAAGAGGCTTCTGGACATTCAGCCGTGGCAGGTAACATTGTACTTTGGATATAAGAATCTTATTAAAAATGCCTTGGTGGTTTCTCAGTGGCCTGTTCCTGGAAGCAAAGTGTGAACCTGGGAGAAGGGCTATTAGTCTTAAGAGCCTAAGAACAGCTGTAGTGGATTAGATCATGGTCCATTGTCACCCAGTGACAAGCAGCTCCCACAAGCAGGACATAAGAGCAATAGTACTCTCCCACCCATGTTTCCCAGCAACTGGTATGCATAGGCATACTTGTTTCTGACACTAGAGGCAGGCAACACATAGCCATTAGGACTAGTAGACATTGATAGCCGCCTCCATTAATTTATCCAACCCCTGTTTAAAGCCATCCAAATTGGGGATCATCACTACATCCTATGGTACTGTGTTCCATACTTTAACCATGGGCTGTGTGAAGATGGACTTCGTTTGAGCCATCCTAAATCTCTCACCTGAATTTCATGAGATGAGATGTTGGGGGTTCTAGTATTATAGGAGAGGCAGAAAAATGTCTCTCTAGCCTCTCTAAAGACAATTTTAATGATTTGAAGAAAGGGTATATCTCTGTCAGACGAGCAATGGGAAAGGATATTTCTCTGTCAAAGCTTTCAATGAGGATGCAAACAATTTATTTATTTATTTATTACATTTTTATACCGCCCAATAGCCGAAGCTCTCTGGGCAGTTCACAAAAAATTAAAACTATAATAAAACAACCAACAGGTTAAAAACACAAATACAAAATACAGTATAAAAAGCACAACCGGGATAAAACCACGCAGCAAAATTGATATAATTTACACTGTTAGTTTTACCCTACCCTGTGCCTGCTTACCCTACCCTGTGCCTGTTGGCATTCTCTTCCCCTCCTTATTGTTTTACTATGATTTTATTAGATTGTAAGCCTATGCGGCAGGGCCTTGCTATTTACTGTTTTACTCTGTACAGCACCATGTACATTGATGGTGCTATATAAATAAATAATAATAATAATAATAATAATAATAATAATAAGATTAAAATAGAGAGTTAGAACAGTAAAATTTAAATTTAAGTTAAAATTAAGTGTTAAAATACTGACAGAATAAAAAGGTCTTCAGCTGGCGGCGAAAAGAGTACAGTGTAGGCACCAGGTGGACCTCTCTGGGGAGCTCGTTCCACAGCCGGGGTGCCACAGCGGAGAAATGTACTGGGAAGGAGAAGCCAGAGGACGTACCACTACCAGCCTCCATGTTTGAAAAGAAGATGTCCAGCTGCAGCTGCAGCATCTACAATGGAGTGTATTTTGTGGCTCATGCGCTACATTAGGGTGACCATATTTGGGAAACCAAAAAAGAGGACACCGTGTGTGTGGGGGGGGGAAGCATCTTTCTGAGTCCTGCAGAAAGTACGTTATTCCCCCGCCACCTTAAAGAACCCGATTGGAGTGGAGGAGGGGAAAGGATTTCATTCTGCACCACCACCATCCACTCCAATTGGGGCCTTTTCTATAATGTTTTCTCTACTTTTCTCTACTTCCCTTGCTCGGCTTCGTCCATTTTCGTCTGCTGCCCCTTACGCCTGGAACGCTCTTCCAGAACATTTGAGAACTACAAGTTCAACCACAGCTTTTAAAGCTCAACTAAAAACTTTTCTTTTTCCTAAAGCTTTTAAAACTTGATGTTGTGCAGACTTCTACTGTTACTTTCTACTGTTAGTTTTTCCCTACCCAGTGCCTGCTTACCCTACCCTGTACCTGTTTGCATTCTCTTCCCCTCCTTATTGTTTTACTATGATTTTATTAGATTGTAAGCCTATGCGGCAGGGTCTTGCTATTTACTGTTTTACTCTGTACAGCACCATGTACATTGATGGTGCTATATAAATAAATAAATAATAATAATAATAATAATAATAATAATAATAATAATAATGTCCACGAATGACCCACTTTCCCCTTTAAGACCTCAATTGGAGCTCAGGGTGGGGGAATGATGTGCCTCAAGAAAGCATGTCATTCACTCCTGCCATGCTAATGGCAGCATCAAAGAGGAAGGTGTGTCATTCCAGGACATTATTGAAAATTATAGAAAATCCCCCCTGACACCATGGAAAGAGCAAAAAACAGGACAAATCCGGGGAAATCCTGACAGTTGGTCACCCTATTTAATGTTCACTGTTTTTAACTTTCATAAACTGCCCAGAGAGCTTCGGCTATGGGGCGGTATATAAATTAAATAAATAAATGAAATAAATTAATTAAATAAATAACTTGACGGCAGAGACAGTATGTTATAAGACGGCAATGCTCACTCACATGTCTTTTTCTCTTCCATTTCAGATTCTTGCCTCTTTGAGGAGCATCCGCTTTAACAACAGCGCTGGAGAGGCAGTCTCTTTTGCGGAAAATGCTCACAGATATGATATTGTGAATTGGATCCTCTTCCCGAATGTATCTTTTTCTCCTGTGAAGGTTGGAGCACTGGATTCAGCAGGCCAAGACTTCACCATTCACTCTGATGGGATCGTGTGGGCTACGAAGGTGGGGATGAAGTGAATGTTCTAGTCAGCAATGGAGCACCTACCAACCTGCTGATGGTGCCCACCAGACCCTTTCCTCACCCCCTTCATACAGGTGGAAGAGGGTGGAAGGAATCAAAGCAAGGGGTAGCAGGCAAATAAATAAATCTTATGGGCCCAAAGGGCTTTGGGGCAAATTGACCCCAGGGAGTGGGTATTATCCAGTGGTAAAAGATAGGGTGACCAACTGTCAGGATTTCCCCGGATTTGTCCTGGTTTTTGTGCTTTCCATTGTGTCAGGAAGGATTTTCTATAATTTTCAATAATGTCCTGGAATGACACACCTTCCTCTTTAAGGCTGCCATTAGCATGGCAGGAGGGAATGACATGCTTCTTGAGGCACATCATTCCCCCACCCTGAGCTCCAATTGAGGTCTTAAAGGGGAAAGTGGGTCATTCGTGGGCATTATAGAAAAGGCCCCAATTGGAGTGGATGGTGGTGGTGCAGAATGAAATCCTTTCCCCTCCTCCACTCCAATCGGGTTCTTTAAGGTGGCGGGGGAATAACGTACTTTCTGCAGGACTCAGAAAGCTGCTTCCACACACACACACACTAGGTGTCCTCTTTTTTGGTTTCCCAAATATGGTCACCCTATAAAAGAACACCCAATCTTTACATGAAAATTTCCCAGATTCAGTCCCCAGCATCTCCAGGTATAGCTGGCTAAATGCCTCAGCCTGAAGCTATGGAGAGATGTGGCCAGTGAGTGCAAATAATACTGGGCTAGGTGGACCAAGAGGCTGAATTGGCTGAAGGCATCAGACTATGTTTTATATCAGAGTCATACCCCAATTGGGACACAAGTGGGGTGGGAATGGGACGCGTAACCCAGACCTTCTTGCAAGACCAGTTGGCTTCCTCTGTACAGAGAGTGGTAATGGAGTTGCATCTCCCTCTCAGCATGGAGGGAGGGGGGAAGTGGGTAGGGTGGATTCCCTCGGTGGGAGACGGGATTTGCAGTTGGCGTTTGTCCCCTTGATGTCATCAAGGTACAAAAATTTCCAACATTACAATTTCTTCCTCCCAGATGAGCCTCTTTTCTGGTTGTTCTAAGTAACTTGCAGACATCCAGAAGATATTTGGGCCTCCAAAATTGGTGATTCTGCCTAAGGATGTACAGATGCTATGAAATTCATTAATTTTATCAGCCATAAAGACTGATCTCTTCCGGCAGGCCTACCCAGTTGAATTTTAAAATGCCTTTTAATAACGTATTAGTTTTATATGTTTTAATCAAACATATTGAGACATGATAGCACTCTTCAAATACTTAAAAGGTTGTCACACAGAGGAGGGCCAGGATCTCTTCTCGATCCTCCCAGAGTGCAGGACACGGAATAACGGGCTCAAGTTAAAGGAAGCCAGATTCCAGCTGGACATCAGGAAAAACTTCCTGACAGTTAGAGCAGTACGACAATGGAATCAGTTACCTAGGGAGGTTGTGGACTCTCCCACACTAGAGGCCTTCAAGAGGCAGCTGGACAAGCATCTGTCGGGGATGCTTTAGGGTGGATTCCTGCATTGAGCAGGGGGTTGGACTCGGCCTTGTAGGCCCCTTCCAATTCTGCTATTCTATGATTCTATGATAATCTGCTCCAGAATTTTCCCAGGGATGGATGTCAGACTGACTGGTCTGTAGTTCCCAGGTTCTTCCTTTTTGCCCTTTTTGAAGATAGGGACAACGTTAGCCCTCCTCCAGTCATCCGGCACCTCATCCGCCTTCCATGATTTTGCAAAGATAATAGACAAAGATTGTGAGAGTTCTTCCGCTAGCTCCTTCATTACTCTAGGATGCAGTTCATCGGGCCCTGGAGATTTGAACTCATTCAAGGAAATTAGGTGTTCTTTGACCATTTGTTTATTAATCTCAAACTGCAATCCTGCCCCCTCAACTTCTGCTTCACTTTTTGCAGGGGGGTCATAGACCCGCTTTTGGGAGAAGACCGAGGCAAAGTAGGAATTGAGCACTTCAGCCTTTTCTTTGTCGTCTGTTATCAATTTGCCATCCTCATTAAGCAGTTGAACCACCATTTCTTTCCTCTGTCTTTTACTACTCACGTATCTGAAGAAAGCCTTTTTATTGCTTTTAGCATCCCTCGCTAATCTCAGCTCATTCACAGCTTTAGCCTTCCTGACGCCATTTCGGCACTTCTGCGCCACTTGTCTGTACTCTTCTTTTGTAGCCTGGCCTTCCTTCCACTTCCTATATGTATCCCTTTCTGTTTTCAGGTCATCTCTAAGCTTTTTGTGGAGCCACATTGGTTTCCTCTGTTGTCTTCTATCTTTTCTCCTTGTTGAAATGGTTTGTAACTGTGCCTTTAAAATTTCCTTTTTTAAATACTCCCACCCATCCTGCACTCCTTTTCTCATTAGGCTCCCTTGCCACGGGACCTTACTTATCATAGCTCTGAGTTTATTAAAATCAGCTTTCCTAAAATCCAGAGTACGTGTATGGCTACACTCAACTTTTGTCTCCTTCATAATCAAGAATTCAAGTATGACGTGGTCACTTTCCCCCAGAGTTCCCGTAACTGCCACTTTATCCACTAAGTCATCCCTATTGGTCAATATCAAGTCAAGGATTGCCGATCCTCTAGTTCCTTCCTCCACTTTCTGTAGGAGAAAGTTATCACCCACACATGTCAGGAATTTCTTGGAAGGGCTGCTTTTGGCAGTATTGGTCTCCCAACAGATATCAGGGTAATTGAAGTCCCTCATCACTACTACATCACACTTCCTTGAAACACAGGCAATTTTTTCTCAAAAGTTTCGTCCTCGTCTTCTCCTTGATTGGGTGGTCGGTAGTATACTACGATTATCATGTTCTTTTTATTCCTTGCCCCATTTATTTTAATCCAGATGCTCTCGATGGGGCTCCCAGTCTGATCCGCCTGTATTTCTGTGCAGGGATAGGTATTTTTAACATGTAGTGCAACTCCACCTCCCTTTCTATTTCTTCTGTTCTTTTTGAACAAGTTATATCCTTCAATTGCTATATTCCAGTCATGGAGTCATCCCACCAAGTTTCAGTTATACCTATCAAGTCGTATTTGCCTTCATGTAATAAGAGTTCAAGTTCATTCTGTTTGTTTCCCATGCTCTGGGCATTAGTATATAGACATCGAAGACCATGTGTTTTATAGTCTGGCTTTGTTCCTACCTTGTTGCAGACACTATTTTGGGACACTGTTGGAGCTGTTCTCTGTACTGTGGTGCCTTGGCCTTCATCCATTGTTGCCTCGAAATTTACGTCTCCCGCCCCCGTAAGATTCAGTTTAAAGCCCTCCTGATGAAGTTCTTCATGCTGTGGCCGAACACATTCTTTCCAGCCCTTGTGAGGTGCAACCCATCCCTTGCCAGCAGTCCATGTTCCATGTAGCGTAGCTGCTACTTGGAACATGGAACTATGATTAACTGTTTACCTTTTCCCTTGTAGAAGATGCCCTCTGCCAGGTGTGTGGAGAGGTGTCCTCCAGGACACTGGAGAATAGTTCCGGAGGGGAAGCTGGTTTGCTGCTACAGATGTGATCGGTGTCCGGGAGGTACAATTTCTAACTCAACAGGTACATCAAACTTTGATAGCCATGTAAAACCACAGTATATACTGGGGCAAGAGTGACGGAAGGTCAAGGGGAAGGTCATAGACAAGAAGAAAACTCTGCCATTTCCCCTAGACATAATTTTTATATAAATGCCACTTGGGTTTGGATATCATTGTGGTTTACTTGTTTGCAAAGTATTCACAATTTCTTGGGGGGGAAACTAGCGATAAGATAAAATAAAAAGTATCGGTAAATTTCTAATACATGGAACAACAGAACCTGTCAGAGTTTCTTCCATATTCACATTGGCTCATATTTCCATAATTCCTTAAAGACAAAGTTTCCAACCTTGAGTCCTTTCATATCAGATGTGAAGCACTTTGGGCAGAATGCTGATCAGGGCCAGTGATTGGTTGATTGGTCATCCTTATAAAAACTAGGACATGATCCATCAACGTCAAGTAGATGGCCCGTTTTCTCTGTAGTGATTTCCTGTAACAGGACCCTGCACCAACACGTCTCCTCAGAGGACACTGTAGAATAACAAGATAATGACAGGTAGTTGTCATTATCTTAATATTAACAATTGGCCATCACATTAATATTTCTGTCAAGACTGAGATATTCTAATAGTAGTTGCTTATTCCAGATGCAGTTCAATGTGCTCCATGTCCACACGATCAACAACCAAGCAAGAACCAAGATCAGTGTATCCCGAAGAAGATCCACTTCCTTTCCTATCAAGAAACACTGGGGTTCATTTTAGCTTCTCTAGCCCTTTTCCTCTCTCTGATCACATTGCTAGTGCTGGCAACCTTCATCAAACACTGTGACACACCAATTGTCAAAGCCAACAACCGAGAATTCACCTACCTGCTCCTCCTCTCCCTCCTGCTATGCTTCCTCTGCTCCTTCCTGTTCATCGGTCAACCAATGAAAGTCACCTGTCTTCTCAGACAAGCTGCTTTCGGTATCATCTTCTCTCTTGCCATTTCTTCCATTTTAGCAAAAACTGTCATGGTGGTTCTGGCCTTCAAGGCCACCAAGCCAGGAAACAGGGCTAGAAATCTCTTGGGGAGACAACTGACAAACTCCATTGTCCTGACCTGTCCCCTCATCCAAGCTGTGATCTGCACAATATGGCTGGTGACCTCACCTCCATTCATAAACTTGGACTTCCACTCCTTGGCAGGGGAGGTCATAGTGGAATGCAATGAAGGGTCAGTCACCATGTTTTACACCATCTTAGGTTACATGGGTTCCCTGGCTCTCACAAGCTTCTCAGTGGCTTTCCTAGCAAGGAAATTACCTGACAGTTTCAATGAAGCCAAATTCATCACCTTCAGCATGCTGGTGTTTTGCAGTGTTTGGGTCTCTTTTGTGCCCACTTACCTGAGCACCAAGGGGAAGACCATGGTGGCCGTGGAGGTCTTCTCCATCTTGACCTCTGATGCTGGTCTCTTGGGTTGCATCTTTCTCCCAAAATGCTACATTATTGTGCTGAGGCCCAATCTCAACACCAGAGATCAGCTTATCAGGAAAATGAAATAAGGCATCTCACACTTCTGGAGTATGCCCTGCCGGTCCAATTTCATGCCAAGTTTATACATTTTGGAAAGCCCATACAATCACTCAAAAATTAAGATGCTGAGTTATTTATTAAATGGTGAGGACTTTTTTTGGAGGGGGGTTAATCCATTTTGTTTTTGCTAAGCAGTTTTATCCAGCCATCCTGTTTTCATAAGAACATAAAAACTGCCATGCTGGATCAGACCAAGGGTCCATCTAGTCCAGCACTCTGATCACACAGTGGCCAAACAGCCATCAGCCAGGGACCAACAAGCAGGACATCGTGCAACAGCACCCTCCCGCCCATGTTCCCGAGCAACTGGTACACACAGTCTTACTGCCTCGAATACTGGGGATAGCACACAACCATCAGGGCTAGTAGTCATTGATAGCCTTTGCCTCCAGGAATTTATCCAACCCCCTTTTAAAGCCATCCAAATTGGTGTCCATCACTACATCTTGTGGTAGTGAGTTCCATAATTTAACTCTGCGCTGTGTGAAGAAGTCCTTCCTTTTATTTGTGCTGGATCTCCCACCCATCAGCTTCATGGGATGACCCAGGTTCTAGTATTTTGAGAGAGGGATAAAAATGTCTCCCTATCCACATTCTCCGCACCATGCATAATTTTGTACACCTCTATCATGTCTCCCATTAGCCTCCTTTTTTCCAACCTAAACAATCCCAGTTGATGTAACCTTCTCTTGTAGGGGAGATGCTCCAGCCCCTTAAACATTTTTTTGCCCTTTTCTGCACTTTTCCCAGCTCTATAACATCCCTTTTTAGGTGTGGTGACCAGAACTGTACACAGTATTCTAAGTGTGGTCTCACCATAGATTTGTATAAGAGCAATATGATACCTGCCGTTTTCTTCTCAATTCCTTTTCTTATAATGCCTAACATGGAATATGTGCATTGAAAGTGATTAGATTAAAATTACTCAGAAAATTAGATGAATGCAGGAGCATAGTTATTTGATAAGTTTTGCCAAGTCCAAGGGGCCATCATCATGGTTAAAGACTGTTGTCAAGGAATTTTTTAGAGAATCAAGGGCTTTCTTCAGCAAATGGAAGTCTTTCTCAAATGAGGAGGATGAAGAGGAGCACATACTTTCACAAAGGAGATCCAACCATCCAATAAGAGAGCCAAGAAAAAAAGAAAGGAAGAAAGCATCTTGAACAGCATATTGCTAAGAACATCAAGGGCAACAATAAATAAATAAATCAAAAATAGGAAACCATCTAGGGAGGCAGTCAGACTTTTGGATGGCAAAAGTGTTAAAGGGGTACTTAAGGAGGATAAGGAGATTGCAGAGAAGCAGAATGAATTCTTTCTATCTGTCTTCACTGCAGAAGGTATAGGACAGCCCCCTGTGCCTGAAGTAATGTTTTCAGGAACAAGGCCTGAGGAACTGAGACAAATAGTGGTGACCAAAATTCTCAATGTTATTGACAAATGGAAAGTAAATACATCACCAGAAGCAGATGGTATCCACCCTAGTGCTCTTTAAAAAATCATATGTGAAATTGATCTTCTAACAAAAAACTAAGAACAGCTTCTTTACCAAAGGACTGGAGACAGACCAATGGATCACTAATTTTTAGAAGTCACAGCAAGAATACTGCAGAACAAAGCTCCTCCACCTAATTAATGGCATAGCAAGACCCAGCAGCTCTTTCAACTTCCTGAACCCCACCCTGGGCTCAGCCGCAGAACATTAAAGTCCTCATATGGAACTGTGACGATTATCACACGTAGATTATTCTGGTCTGTTACTTGAGATACCTGTATTCTCCAGAGCAAGGTGGTCACTCACCCTCCATCTCATAGATCATGTGGAGCGCTCCACAAATAAGCAAACCATCCCATGTCGCTCTGCTGCCCCTGGACCCGATTCGCCTCCACCTTTGGCGGAGGTGAAGCAGATCGCTCTGCTCTCGCTTCTATGATTCTATGATTCTATGGACACAAATACATTCTTTAATTCAAAAAATATTAAAGACTAATATACAAATGAAACCAGAAGCCTTTCTATTGGGACTAATGGACAATCAACTGAAAGAGAAGGGGGAACTCTGTTTTTATACATGACAATAGGACCGAGACTATTGTATGCACAGAAGTGGGGGAATGAAGCAATGCCAACAATGGAAGAATGCCTACTGAAGACATTGGAGTTGGCAAGGATGGCAAAACTTACAGCGATAATGAAAGATAAATCAACAGCCACATTCATATCTGAATGGAAACTTCTGATAGAATTTTTGCAAGAAACAGAGAAAAATGATGTATTTATCTCAGTGTATGAGATTCTGGCCTTTGCTAGACCTAAGGTTTATCCCGGGACGACCCTGGGATGATCCCGGGATAAACCTTAGGTCTATCTAAGGCCATAGTTAACATAGAAGAAAGAAAAGAATTTGATTACTGTCTTAAATGTAATTAAATGAGGAGAGTTGTTCACATTTGGGATGCATAGAGAGTCAAAAATACACCTTAACCTTTGTGTGGGTTCACCCCCCCATCCTTCCTTCCCCCCTTTTTCCCGTTTCCCCCCCCCCCCCCGGATGTAATGTTTTCATGTAATGCTTTTATGTCGTGAATGTTTGCAAAACAATAAATATTAATAATAATAAAAAAGAACTCATAAACCAACATGAGTATGGAATCAGGAACACACAATAAACGCTTTATCTAGAAAATCACTTTATATACTGTGAATCATAGAATCATAGAATAGCAGAGTTGGAAGGGGCCTACATGGCCATCGAGTCCAACCCCCTGCTCAAGGCAGGAATCCACCCTAAAGCATCCCCGACAGATGCTTGTCCAGCTGCCTCTTGAAGGCCTCTAGGGTGGGAGAGCCCACAACCTCCCTAGGTGACTGGTTCCATTGTCATACTGCTCTCACAGTCAGGAAGTTTTTCCCAAAGTCCAGTTGGAATCTGGCTTCCTTTAACTTGAGCCCGTTATTCCGTGTCCTGCACTCTGGGAGGATCGAGAAGAGATCCTGGCCCTCCTCTGTGTGACAACCTTTTAAGTCTTTGAAGAGTGCTCTCATGTCTCCCCTCAATCTTCTCTTCTCCAGGCTCAACATGCCCAGTTCTTTCAGTCTCTCTTCCTAGGGCTTTGTTTCCAGACCCCTGATCATCCTGGTTGCCCTCCTCTGAACACACTCCAGCTGGTCTGCGTCCTTCTTGAATTGTGGAGCCCAGAACTGGACGTAATACTCTAGATGAGGCCTAACCAGGGCCGAATAGAGAGGAACCAGTACCTCATGTGATTTGGAAGCTATTAATGCAGCCCAAAATAGCATTTACCTTTCTTGCAGCCATATCGCACTGTTAGCTCATATTCAGCTTGCGATCTACAACAATTCCAAGATCCTTCTCGTTTGTAGTATTGCTGAGCCAAGTATCCCCCATCTTGTAACTGTTCCTCTGGTTTCTATTTCCTAAATGTAGAACTTGGCATTTATCCCTATTAAATTTCATCCTGTTGTTTTCAGCCCAGCACTCCAGCCTATCAAGATCACTTTGAAGTTTGTTTCTGTCTTCCAGGGTATTAGCTATCCCACCCAATTTGGTGTCATCTGCAAATTTGATCAGTGTTCCCTGCACCTCCTCATCCAAATCATTAATAAAAATGTTGAAGAGCACTGGGCTCAGGACTGAGCCCTGTGGTACCCCACTCATTGCCTCTCCCCAGTTTGAGAAGGTTCCATTGATAAGTACTCTTTGAGTCCGATTCTGTAGCCAACTGTGAATCCACCTAATAGTTGTTCCATCTAGCCCACTTTTATCTAATTTGTTAATCAGAATATCATGGGGCACTTTGTCAAAAGCTTTGCTGAAGTCAAGATATTTGACGTCCACAGCATTCCCACAGTCCACAAGGGAGGTTATCCTATCAAAAAATGAGGTCAAATTAGTCTGACAGGATTTGTTCCTGACAAATCCATGTTGGCTTCTAGTAATCACTGCATTGTTTTCAAGGTGTTTACAGATTGACTTCTTTATAATCTGCTCCAGAATTTTCCCAGGGATGGATGTCAGACTGACTGGTCTTTAGTTCCCAGGTTCCTCCTTTTTGCCCTTTTTGAAGATAGGGACAACGTTAGCCCTCCTCCAGTCATCCGGCACCTCACCCGTCTTCCATGATTTTGCAAAGATAATAGACAAAGGTTCTGAGAGTTCTTCCGCTAGCTCCTTCATTACTCTAGGATGCAGTTCATCGGGCCCTGGAGATTTGAACTCATTCAAGGAAATTAGGTGTTCTTTGACCATTTGTTTATCAATCTCAAACTGTAATCCTGCCCCCTCAACTTCTGCTTCACTTTTTCCAGGGGGGTCATAGACCTCGTCTTCTCCTTGACGCAAGCTGAATAGTGGGGGTTGGTGTGGCAGAGGGGCACTCCATTACAACAATGGAGAAAAATGAAAAGCAAAAAGTTTAGGGACTTTATTGTTTATCAATTCCAATGTTACTTTTGCTTCTTTTCCACCTTACTGTTAAAAAACAACCATCTGGTTCTTATTTGATGTGACGCAGACTTAAAATCTTATTAGAAAACTACGGCTGAGATTGATCTGTATCCATAGCTTTGGAACAAGAGCAAGTGTGGTGTAGTGGTTAGAGTGCTGGACAGAGAGTTGGCAGATCAGGGTTCTCCTTATTTTGTTTTTGGTGAGGATAAAATGGAAAGGAGAATTATGTATGGGTTCCTTGGAGGAAGAAAGGCGGGATATAAATGAAATAAATAAATAAACTAACAGTCAACCCGGCCTGCCCTTGAACTCCTCAGAATTTCACGAGAATGTCATTGGGGGGGAGAAAAGAATGCTGTCTTTCTCGGGGAATTGAAATCTATATGATATATTGTATCTCAGAAGTGGGCAGGACCCATACAACAACGTTTTCTTGTAGTTGACATCCACCATATATAACATGAATACCTGACAGTTACAAAAAATTCTACAACTGAAGTAGATTTATAGGGAATATAAATCATTCCCTATAAACCACTTTAAATTAACTTCCAGTTGACTTGGAAAAAGCAAATGTGTAAGCAGTGGACAAAGGCTCCAGTGTAGTAATGACCCTATTGGGGTTAAAAAACACACAACTCAGTATGTTAAAATTTGAATAATTTTATTGGACTCGGTAGATACATATACTTCACTGGAAACTGGACTAGCAGAACATGCTCCAAAGTATTAGATTCCTCAATTCTTTCTCCTTATTAGGTGATCTCTGGTATTGAGATTGGGTCTTACCACAATAATGTAGCATTTGGGGAGAAAGATGCAACCCAGGAGACCAGCCCCAGAGGCCAAGATGGAGAAGACCTCCACGGCCACCATGGACTTCCCCTTGGTGCTCAGGTAAGTGGGCACAAAGGAGACCCAAACGCTGCAAAACACCAGCATGCTGAAGGTGATGAACTTGGCTTCGTTAAAGCTGTCGGGCAATTTCCTTGCTAAGAAAGCCACCATAAAACTAACAAGTGAGAGGAAGCCCATATAACCCAAGACAATGTAAAACATGGTGATGGAGCCTTCATTACATTCCACGATGATTTCTTCAACGAGTGAATGAAAGTCCAAGTTTGGGAACGGAGGAGAGGTCACCAGCCAGACAGCACAGATAAGAGCTTGGATGAAGGGACAGGCCAAGACAATGGAGTTGGACAGTTGCCTCCCCAACAGTTTTCTTGCCATGTTTCCTGGCTTGGTGGCCATGAAGGCCAGAACCACTGTGACAGTTTTTGCCAACACTGAAGACACAGCAATAGAAAAGATGATGCTGAAAGCAGTTTGCCTGAGAAGACAGGTGACCTTTGTGGGTCGTCCGATGAAGAGGAAGGAGCAGAGGAAGCAGAGCAGGAGGGAGACGAGGAGGACGTAGGTGAGGTCTCGGTTGTTGGCTTTGACAATTGGTGTGTCACGGTGTTGAATGAAGGTTGCCAGGACTAGAGATGTGATCAGAGAAAGGAAAAGAGCCAGAGATGCTAAAACAAACCCCAATATCTCTTGATAGGAAAGGAAGTGGACCTTCTTGGGGATACACTGGTCTTGGTTCCTGTTTGGGTGTTGATCTTCTGGGCATGGGACACAGCGAGCCGCATCTGGAATGAGCAACAACAATTGAAGTACATCAAATGTGACACAGATGTTCTTTGGGGGGGAACGGTTCAGTACTCGAAGCAGAAGATGGAAATATACATCCTCTAGCTTATTTAACACACATTTCATGTTTTGTTAAAGTGTTGGCACGTGCATGTTCAGAGACAGAAAAGGTACAAATTATTTTTTTAACCATTTGATAGCTGCTGTACCTGACTCATGTTCAATATTCCGCAATGAAGAACATTCTCTGAGGCCGTAGCTAGACCTAAGGTTTATCCCTGGATCATCCAGAGGTCAAACCTGTTCATGTAGGTGACACACAGGGGATCCAGTGCTCAGGCAGGGGTGAACCCTGGATGATCCCAGGATAAACCTTAGGTCTAGCTGTGGCCTGAGTAGAAATAAAATCCGGGATCTGTAAGAACTGAACCACAATCTGACACCTGTGGTGCCTTCTACATGGGCATACGAATGATCTCTACTGTATATCTAGCTATTCATTATATTGGGACAACAATAATTGAAGTATATCAAATGTGACACAGATGTTCTTTGGGGGGGGGGGGACGTTTCAGTACTCAAAGCACCTCTAGCTTATTTAACACATTTCATGTTTTGTTTAAGCGTTGGCATGTGTGTGTTCAGAGACAGAAAAGGTACAAATTATTTTTTCAACCATTTGATAGCCCCTGTACGTGACTCATGTTCAATATTCTGCAATGAAGAACATTCTCTAAGTAGAAATAAAATCCGGGATCTGTAAGAACTGAACCACAATCTGACACCTGTGGTGCCTTCTACATGGGCATACGAATTATCTCTACTGTATATCTAGCTATTCATTATATTGGGATTATGTATTTTCTTCTGAAGAGATGTTCTGTTGCAGAGTCTGAGGAAGGATTTAATGAAATCACTGTCGATATCAAAGTTTCAATTGATAACTTGCACCAGTTGTATTTCCCGCAGTCTTGGGCTGAGCCCAAGACCATGGGCGTGTAGGCCGTTCTGTCACTTTTCCTGGCTACCGCATTTACTTGCGAGTAGCTGGGGAAAGCGGCATGCAGCGCTCCACGGGAGCACTGCGACCATCAGGGCAGGGTGGAGAAATGGGGGGGGGGACAAAACCAGGGGGGGAACGGGGGGAATGGGAGATTGCGGGCGGGCAGGGGGGATGGGAGATTGCAGGCGGGCGGGGGGGGATCGTGGCCAGAGGGGGAAATTGGGGGCAGGGGAGAGCGGGGAACCCTTTTTTAAAAACAACAACAACACCTACCTTTATCATTGGTACATTCCTGAGCACATGGCTCCTTTAAGTTCCCAAACAAAATGGCAGACGCGATGGGTCTTTCCTTTACCCCATCGCGTTGAAGTGTGGAAAGGAGAGACAGCCTGCACTACTTCTAGCGCGGACTGGCCCCTCCATATGCCAGGATTTTAAGGTAGGTCTAGCAAGGCCCTTAGTCTATGGGTTTCCCCAGGTCCACTCCTACCCCAGCACTTTTTATTTTATTTTATTTTATTTAAGGATTTTTATGCCACCATTCAGCCAAAAAAGGCTCTCACGGCGGCTTACAAAAGTATTTCTTGACAGTCCCTGCCCACAGGCTTACAATCTAAAAGACATGACCCAAAAGGAAAGGGGATTGGGAGGGAGGAGGAGGAGGAGGAGGGGGAAAAGGGAAGCAAATTCAGGCACTACAATCTTAGTTGCAAAGTTCAGCAGTGACAGTTGACAGCAGGAGGGAGGGGGCTCTCAGCTGGAGCTGGACCCAGGCACGATGGAGAGGTGCCTGGCTGCTGCTTCCTCCCTCACTGGTGGCCTCTGCAGAGACAGTTGACAGCAGGAGGGAAGGGGCTCTCAGCTGGAGCTGGACCCAGGCACGGTGGAGAGGTGCCTGGCTGCTGCTTCCTCCCACTTTCTGCCCTCGTATATATTTCTCAAAGGTTGAGGTACCTGTTGAGTTAGAAATAGTCCCATCCGGACAACGGTCACATCTGTAGCAGCAAACCTGCTTCTCCTTTGGAACTTTTCTCCTGTGCCCTGGAGAACACCTCTCCACACACCTTGCAAAAGGTGTCTTTTAAAGAGGGAAGGACAAACAGGTAAGGATTTTATGGGGAGAAAATTGCACAAACAGAGTTACTTAACAGTTTCCCGTCACATGATGGATAGGATCAGCAGTTTAGGAGGGCCAAATATCTTCCGAGTGTCTGCAGTTACTTAGAGATAACATTAAAAAAGCTCACATAAAACGGAAGACAGAAATTGGATTTACCAGTCTGCACTTTTCAGAGTGAACTTGGACTGAAACACAATTGTGGCCAAAGTCTGTGCATTTTCAAGTTTTCAATGTCATACTTGCAACCCCACCCCAAATGCTTTTGATAGCAGGAGTACATATGAAAGTATACATGAAATTGTGTTCTTTTGAAAAACGCATAGAAATCTGCTTTAATTAATGGGAGAAGAAGCGTACCAAAGATGTGTACGTTTTGAATAATATACCTGAAAATATGCTGAAATATTCTGAAATCTCTTCATTGGCTTCCAATTCACTTCAGAATCCAATATAAACTTCTCCTGTTAACCTTCAAAGCTTTTCACGGTCTAGCTCCTTCCTATCTCTCCTCTCTCATCTCACACTATTGCCCTGCTCGTGCTCTTCGCTCCTCTGATGCCATGTTTCTCGCCTGCCCAAGGGCCTCTACTTCCCTTGCTCGGCTTCGTCCATTCTCTTCTGCTGCCCCTTACGCCTGGAACACTCTTCCAGAACATTTGAGAACTACAAGTTCAACCGCAGCTTTTAAAGCTCAACTAAAAACTTTTCTTTTTCCTAAAGCTTTTAAAACTTGATGTTGTGCAGACTTCTACTGTTACTTTCTACTGTTAGTTTTACCCTACCCTGTGCCTGCTTACCCTACCCTGTACCTGTTTGCATTCTCTTCCCCTCCTTATTGTTTTACTATGATTTTATTAGATTGTAAGCCTATGCGGCAGGGTCTTGCTATTTACTGTTTTACTCTGTACAGCACCATGTACATTGATGGTGCTATATAAATAAATAATAATAAATAAACAGACAAAGGAGCTTGCAGGATGATATGGGCACAAGATGGATCAAGCTTCAAGATGGAACTTGGAGAACCTCAACAAGCTCTGGGTTTGCTTGTTCACACATCCCTTGGCCCACAGACCGGGCACTTTTTTCAGCCCTACCATGAAATGTCAGGATCCAAATCGGGGACATCAGGGAGGTGTCTATGCAACATGGCTTTGTGGCTGATTCCCTCAAAATGCTGCAGTATCGGCATTTAAGATGTTTTTAGAATTTTTAGAATTTTTTTAGGATGTTTTAACAATGTGTATTACGTTTAATTCAGTTTTATGTATTTTACCGTTTACTGTTGTTCCCAGCCTTGATCAAAATGGAGAGGCGGGGAAGAAAAGTTATTATTATTATTATTATTATTGTTGTTGTTGTTGTTGTGCAGCAGAGCTGATAAATATAGATGTCAGGAGGGGGTGTGGCCTATCTGGCCACCACTGTCAGAGGGGAAAACAACGTGGTGACCTCAGAACCACCACCACAACAAAGCATGGTAAAACCACACTGCAAAAAAGTGCAATTTCAGGGGTGGGGGAAGCCTGATGTTGGAGGCTGCATCGTCTAACCAATGCAGCACCACTGCACAGCCACAATGGGGGTAAATAGGGTGATGATCGGGTTCATAGTTTGTGGGTGCTCTTGAATCCAGAACTGTTACTTCAGGCACAGGTGAACTCAGTGGCAAAGAGCTCCTTTTATCAGCTTAGGCTGATATACCAACTGCGCCCTTATCTGGACAGAGATAGCCTAGCTACAGTGATCCATGCTCTGATAACCTCTCACTTGGATTACTGCAACGCGTTACACGTGGGGCTGCCTTTGAAAACGGTCCGGAAGCTTCAACTGGTACAAAACAGGGCAGCCCGTTTACTAACAGGGACTGGCCGACGAGACCACATCACGCCAGTCCTTTTCCAGTTTCAATGGCTGCCAGTCCAGGTCCAGGCCCGATTCAAAGTACTGGTATTAACATTTAAAGCCCTAAACGGCTTGGGGCCAGGCTATCTGAAGGAACGCCTCCTCCCGTATGTACCTGCCCAGACCATAAGATCATCCTCAGGGGTCCTTCAAAAGAAGTGAGGCAGGTGGCTACCAGGAGGAGGGCCTTCTCTGCTGTGGCACCCCGGCGGTGGAATGAGCTCCCTAAGGAGGTTCGCTTGGCACCTACATTATATGTTTTTAGATGAAGACCTTTTTATTCTCTTAGTATTTTAACAGTCTATAAATTAATTTTAACTTTGCTGTTTCTAATTTGTATTTTAACTTTGTATTTATTTATTTATTTATTTGTTTATTTATTTATTTGAAACATTTATATCCCACCCTATATCAATAAGATCTACAGATAAAAGCATACAGTATAAAACAGTAAACATACACAGCTAAAAACAAATTAAACCATAAACCAAGTTAAAACGATATATAATTTAAAAGCAGTAAAACTATATTTTTGCATTGCTGCTTTTTTTATCTTGGTTGTGCTTTTATATTGTATTTTATATTATGGTTTTATATTTTGAATTGTCGTAATTTTGTAAACAGCCCAGAGAGCTTCGGCTATTGGGCGGTATAGAAATGCAATAAATAAATAAATAGTGTAATATTCTCCCATGACCCCAGGACATTTGCTTCAACCCCACCTCTGTAGCCCACACGATCGCATCAGGCTGAATGATTAATTCTTGGCCTTTGGGTGCCCCTGAATCCACTCCTCCAACTTTCACAGGACAAACAGATCCATTTGGGAAGATGGTCCAGTTCAGGATATTGTATCTCTTGCCAGTTTCTGTGAAAGAGACTTCGTCCCCGGCACTGTTATTAAACCGGACGGTCACCAAAGGGACAAGAATCTGAAATGGAAGATGCACAGAGAAATCAGGGTGAGTGAGTTCAGGCATCTCCTAATATATTGTGACTGCCATTAACTTTGCAAATTGCTTTTCCTCATACTCCATTGTTTAGTTTAATGATTAATACTGAACATTATGCTCAGATATGCTTATTCAGTGGTTTGGGCTTCTGTATTTTGTATTTGTGTTTTTAGATTGTTGATTGTTGAACGTTGTCCCTATCTTCAAAAAGGGCAAAAAGGAGGAACCTGGGAACTACAGACCAGTCAGTCTGACATCCATCCCTGGGAAAATTCTGGAGCAGATTATAAAGAAGTCAATCTGTAAACACCTTGAAATCAATGCGGTGATCACTAGAAGCCAACATGGATTTGTCAAGAACAAGTCCTGTCAGACAAATTTGATCTCATTTTTTGATAAGGTAACCTCCCTTGTGGACCGTGGGGACGCTGTGGACGTCATATATCTTGACTTCAGCAAAGCTTTTGACAAAGTACCACATGACATTCTGATTAACAAACTAGCTAAAAGTGAGCTAGATGGAACAACTATTAGGTGGATCCACAGTTGGCTACAGAATCGAACTCAAAGAGTACTTATCAATGGAACCTTCTCAAACTGGGGAGAGGCAACGAGTGGGGTTCCACAGGGCTCAGTCCTGGGCCCAGTGCTCTTCAACATTTTTATTCATGATTTGGACAAGGAGGTGCAGGGAACGCTGATCAAATTTGCAGATGACACAAAATTGGGTGGGATAGCTAATACCCCGGAAGACAGAAACAAACTTCAAAGTGATCTTGATAGGCTGGAGTGCTGGGCTGAGAACAACAGGATGAAATTTAATAGGGATAAATGCCAAGTTCTAAATTTAGGAAATAGAAACCAAAGGCACAGTTACAAGATGGGGGATACTTGGCTCAGCAATACTACAAACGAGAAGGATCTTGGAATTGTTGTAGATTGCAAGCTGAATATGAGCCAACAGTGCGATATGGCTGCAAGAAAGGCAAATGCTATTTTGGGCTGCATTAATAGAAGTAGAGCTTCCAAATCACGCGAGGTACTGGTTCCTCTCTATTCGGCCCTGGTTAGGCCTCATCTAGAGTAATGCGTCCAGTTCTGGGCTCCACAATTCAAGAAGGATGCAGACAAGCTGGAGCGTGTTCAGAGGAGGGCAACCAGGATGATCAGGGGTCTGGAAACAAAGCCCTAGGAAGAGAGACTGAAAGAACTGGGCATGTTTAGCCTGGAGAAGAGAAGATTGAGGGGAGACATGATAGCACTCTTCAAATACTTAAAAGGTTGTCACACAGAGGAGGGCCAGGATCTCTTCTCGATCCTCCCAGAGTGCAGGAAACGGAATAACGGGCTCAAGTTAAAGCAAGCCAGATTCCGGCTGGACATCAGGAAAAACTTCTTGACTGTTAGAGCAGTGCGACAATGGAACCAGTTACCTAGGGAGGTTGTGGGCTCTCCCACACTAGAGGCCTTCAAGAGGCAGCTGGACAACCACCTGTCAGGGATGCTTTAGGGTGGATTCCTGCATTGAGCAGGGGGTTGGACTCCATGGCCTTGTAGGCCCCTTCCAACTCTGCTATTCTATGATTCTATGATTCTATGATTGTTTTGTTGTGCTTTTCATGGCTTTAATTTTTGTGAACCGCCCAGAGAGCTTCGTCTGTTGGGTGGTATAAAAATGTAGTAAATAAAATAAATACATAAATAAATGATTGTCATGAAAGCATCTCCATGGGAAATGTCTTTCTTAGGATGTTTAGAATGTTTTGGGATCTTGTGGAGGGGACAAATACCAATTTGTTCATATAAAGGCTTGCCTGATTCCTCCCTCCTCAATATTCAGAAATGTAAACACTCAGTTTTTAAAGGAGCGCTGTAACTCTGCCCTCTTCTTCACTCACTTCTGAATGCTGCTTAAGGGAAATATCAGCCATGGAGAATGTCTTTCTCACCATCTTTACAAGGGATGTACAGCCCTTTCCCCAGGCTCATCCTTTACTTTTTATTTATTTATTTATTTAGCACCATCAATGTACATGGTGTTATATAAACAAACATATAGATCAAGCAATGAAGGCACCATTTAAAAGATTTCTAAATCTGCAGGAGGATGTTACCTGCCATGGCTGAATAGCCAGAGGCCTCTTGCCTTCTCTCCTCATTGCACGTTTGGATCCAGGTACGGCATGTAAGGCGTGTGCCACAGAATAAACACCATTGTAGATGCTGTAGCTGCGACTGGACATGCTCATTTCAAACAGGGAGTATGGCACATCCTCTAGGTTCTCCTTCCCAGTACACTTTGGATTTCCACTTGGAGATGTTTGGCCCGATTTCGGAAACTGACAGAAAAATGTCCTTTCCCACCAGAGACGGAGGAAGATATCTCCTTGCGGTTGGAGTGGATCTAAAGCCATAAGAAAACGCTTGAATTCTGGCTTCTCGCTTCTGTGGACTTTGAAGTGCAAAGCACCATGCATGCTTTTGAGATAGCGCTCGCTCAAGTGGGATCCCGTAAGAGGAATTTCCCAATGAGATGTCAGGATCCAAACCTTCCTAAATGGGGTCTTGATATTTTTATCATGGCCAATCAGTCCTGTTAATTGTAGTATAGTAAAGGTGTCGGCAAAGACAATAATCACTTTGGGTTCAAACCAAGAACTAGGAATAGACCCAGTTTTGATTCGGTGACGATGGTGCGGGTCCGTTGACTTGAACATTTCAGTGAAGGCCACACAGATGTCCTTCTGCTTGAGCATTGGCATCAGTGTCTGGATGAAATTTTCACCACGTTCATCACTGGGAGCAATCAGCCCAATCCAGTTCCAGTGGAAATGCAGGAGCAGCTGGACTAAGCCCACATACTCAGGAATTTCGTTGGGATCAATTCGATAGAAGGAAGGAAATGCCCTTTTCTCTTCCTCAATATTGTCAAAGAAGCCATAACCGAGCTAAAGAAAGGAAGGAAAGGGAATGAGGTCAAGGTGACTTTAAATGGCTCAGGGACCCCACAAGAGAAGAAGGAGACAAGGCAAAAACCTAGGGGAAAGCCCAGGGAAAGCAGGAAGAAAAGGCATGAAGAAAGAGACCCAGTAGGAATGGATGGCAGGAGCACCCAGCAAGGAATAAAGACTGGAAGGCATTAAAAAAAAAAAGGAAGCAGGAATGAAAAAGGACCAGTGAGGATCTCCTGTGTGTCATGTGGATGCACAAGGATGATCCTGGGATGATCCTGGGTCAAAAGGCAGGTGTAGAAATGGCCAAAGCCCCTATTCCAGCCCTCAAGAACTGAGGCAATCTATCTGGTGGATCTGAATTTGGTGCGGTGGGGATTCCATTCTGGGTCTTAATTACAACCAGCCGGAAGTGTATAGGAACTAATGTGTCCAGCACCTTGAATAGCTGGTTTACACAACAACAACATCAATAATAATTTACTTCTTATCCTCCTTTCCACCTGGATCGAGGCGGGCAACAACAGTGAATATAAAACACATTAAAAACTGATTAAAAACATAGCTAATAAAACATCCTTAAAACATCCTAAATTTTACTGGATTTAAAAAATGAAAAAGGAGTTGAGTAACCTTGTACAATGTACATTGATGGTGCTATATAAATAAATAATAATAATAATAACAACCAAAACATCAGTAAAAACAGACCAAATATCCCAATACAAGTCCATGCATGAATGCCACCTATATGCCACTCTTTCAAATGTTGTGAGTGCTGATAGGTCTTCAATCCATCAATTGCATTATGGGTGGTGAACTTTTATCTTTCCAGTGCTGCAGTATCAGTCTTTTAGCAGTCAAGAGGGTGTGAAAAATCCATTTATGCTAATCATGTGTTATATTCCAAGAAACAGGTACATAATTTAAGAGAAAATGTACATCAGGAAAAAGCGTTCCAATACAAAGTTTATCCGTCTGATGACTTCCTCCCAACAGGAGGCAACTATTGGGCATTTCCAGAACATATGAACTAATGAAGCATTAACTGTACGACACCTCCAACAATTTGCTGAGTTTGACAAACCTTTGTTAAGAACATGGATGTTTGTAACTGAAACCCAGAATGCAATCTCTAACCCTCTGAAATTTGATCCACTACTCTCCCCTGTCTGCTTTGTTTTCAGAGATCAGCCTGTCCATCTTAGTGTTCTTGAGTTGTGTAGGACCCCCACCTATCGATCCCTAGATGAATCCTCTTACCTGTGGGATCTTGTAGATGCCCATTAAGGATGCGATCTCCCTTGAAGATTGGGAGTCGAGTCCCCCAATAATGGAAAGCAGTTTATCCTTCCTGCTACATTTATAATTGGGAATCCGTTGTCCCCGAGTGGAAAGCAGAGAGAGGCTGTTCTCATGCATCCTTCGGATAATGTCCTTGTGTTCAAAGATGCGGAAGCCGAGTGTTATGTTGGGAAGGAGGGTTGGATCATTGTTGAGCTCAGTGATGGTGAATACAAAGGCGAGGAAGTGCTGGTAGTTCTTAACGATCGTCCTGCAATGGTGAGAGTGACATTGGGAGGTAGATGAGGATCCCAGTGGAACTGATGAGAAGTGGAAACTTCAAAGGTCCATCTAGTTGAGCCCCATTTGAACCAAAACAACAACATCTAGACTGAAGACATCTCCATGAAGGATTCCCAGACAAATTCAGATTGTGTTATGAGCACACAGAGGCGCAAAGTCTTGCTAGATGCATTTCAGGGGAATGTCTGAAGAGCCCTGCTGGATCAGAGATCTAATTCAGTACACTGAAAAAGTACTTAACATTTACTTTCATTATTATTATTTTCCACATTACAAGATAGAAATGCTTCCATGGTGGCTAACAGGTAAAACCAATATAAACACAATAACAGAAGGTTTCTGCCAGGATCCTTCCCACAATGCAGATTTCTCAGGCTTAACATTGGCTAACAATACTTGATTGACCAGGCCCTTCCATGACTTAGTTGAAGAAGTACTTCATAAGAGAAACATCAGATGACCCCTACTGAATCAAAGCCATGAGCCTCCACCTAGCTCACTATCCTGTTTCCATCTGTGGTCAGCCAAGATGCTACCTCGGAACAAGATGAAGGCAACAGCTGTCCCTTCTCTTCCACCCCACCACACCCTTCCACAACACTTGTTCAGTGCAGAGCACTCCCATAATGGGATCTCTATCATAGTTAACAGCTGAAAATAGACATGTCGTGCAGGAATTAATCTGATTCTTATTTTAAAGAGAGAGAAAAACCCAGCAGCCAATGACTGCAAACAATATTGAGCTAATTGCATCAGCTTCCTCTTTAAATCTGCTCTTGATTTAGAGCCATAAGGACTGGCACCTTGATTTAGTTTTAACCAAAGCAAATGGAAGCCACAGAGTTCAACCCACAACAGAATTAACAGACAGGAAATCCACAGCTACTCAGAACAGGGGAGTCTGAATTAGATGGACAGATATTCTGTTTCAGTAAAAGGAAGCTTTCTGGTTTTCTCAATGCATTTAGGTTTCCCTCCTTGACACAGCATACAAGGAAGAACCACTGAGCCTTTTGTGGTCTAAAACATATCTTACAGTTACCATATATGTCAAATGACAACCTAGCAGCAAATCATTGCAGACAATATTGAGCTATTTGCGCCCAAATCTCTAACACGATATAAAACAGTTTCTGACTTCAAGGAGGCCTCTATGAGAACAGGAAACTTGTTTTAAACCTAGAGAAAGGACTATAGTTTTACGTTGCAGCACCTCATTCAAATACAAACTGTTCCAGGACCAGTCCTTGGCATGTGCAGGCAACCCTGGGAGGGAGAGACCCCATTAAACACCCTGGAGAGCTTCTGTTGGATGCTGAGCTAGAGAGGAATCATAGAATAGTAGAGTGGGAAGGAGCCTATAAGGCCATCAAGTCCAACCCCCTGCTCAATGCAGGAATCCACCCTAAAGCATCCCTGACAGGGGTTGTCCAGCTGCCTCTTGAAGGCCTCGAGTGTGGGAGAGCCCACAACCTCCCTAGGTAACTGGTTCCATTGTCGCACTGCTCTAACAGTCAGGAAGTTTTTCCTGATGTCCAGCTGGAATCTGGCTTCCTTTACCTTGAGCCCGTTATTCCATGTCCTGCACTCTGAGAGGATCGAGAAGAGATCCTGGCCCTCCTCTGTGTGACAACCTTTTAAGTATTTGAAGAGTGCTATCTGTCTTCCTGTAACGAATGGTGTGGATCAATATGAGGCATCTCCCAGTGTCCATGCTTAAAGCAGCCCTTTATTGACAGCCATGCAGACTGGCATCGTGCCTTGGTTTTAGCCAAAGGGTCAAAAAAGCACCTGCTTTTCACATCACCGGGAGTCATTCGCTGCTTCTATTATTACACCATTGGGAGTCTGGAATGCTTGCTGATCTCCACTAAAGATTATGTGGAGATCTACTAGTAGATCTAGCTTTCCCTCCCCTGCCTTAGAGGAAGACTGCTTGGAGCACAGATGGGGGACGTTTCTTAGTAAGTACCAGATTGTCAGCCTGAAACCCAATTCTCAGTGAGCTCTGCCTCTGCTCCTTGGAGAAAACCCCTCAGTATGAAGCCGAAGAAGAACTGCTTAGTCTGAAACTGTCATTATGGGTCAGACCAAATCATGACAAGCCTCCGAGATTTACATATCAAAACAGGACATTTTGAACATCAGCAGTATTGCTGATACATATCCCTGGAAGGAGACTTGTAAACTCAAAGAAAAACAGGCAAGCATCTATTCGAGATCCTTCCTGAGGACACTTACACTGGAAGAACGACAAACGCTAATGCAGCCAGACTACGGAAGTCTTCCGTCTCCTTGTAAGAATAACTGCCAAGTGGTAAGTTCCCACCAATAATGTAGTCTCCTGGTCTGTAATAATCTTGCCATTCAGTAGGTCTGGTCAAGAGGCACCTGGTCCTCAGAATCCCCTGGGTGGCTTGAGGCAGGGCCAAAAGCAGCAGCAGCAGAAAAATCATCACGTTCACAGAAACACTTCCCCTTGGATATCGGTGACCAAAGAGAAGCTGAAAAAGAGCTGCCTTTGCAGGTTGCAGCAGGAGAATTCGATCTTCACCTAAAATTAGAAGACACCAAGAGATCAGGCACCGCCCCAACCCCACATGGAACGAATCAGCCTCTATTTATATAAAGCATGTTTTCTGATGGATTCCGTTGTTATGAACTTGCTGGATGGAAATCCGTGGGGGATCGCTCAAGAATTACGGTCATTTTGATAATTCCAGGCTATAGAGAAAGAACCGTAGCCCAAGCGCATGGGGATGAAGTTGAACTTATGAGAGAGAAAAACAGGATTGTGATGTTGGTTGCTTCTCCATGGGCCGGTTGGACTTGACTTAACTTGTCACATTCTGGAAGTTGGCCTCTGACAAACTCCGTTGGCACTGGTGTGTCCTGTCACCTCAGCTGCGATCTGTGTTTTCTGGCTGGTAACTTTTCCCCGTTCCCTAACTTGGACTTCTGTTTCCTCCCTGGGGAGATCATAGTGGAATGAAACAAAGGCTCATTCACCCTGCTTTACCCTGTCCTGGGTTACATGGGCTTCCTGTCCATCCATAGCTTTATGATGGCATTCCTAATAAAGAAATGGCATGACAATTTTAACAAAGCCACATTCATCACCTTTGGCACGCTGGCGATTTACAGAATTTAGGTCCCCTTTGAGCCAAACTACAGGAGCATGAAGAGAAAGCCAATGCTGGCTATGGAGTTACAGGAAGCCAGATTCTGGCTGGACAACAGGAAAAACTTCCTGACTGTTAGAGAAGTACAAAAGTAGAACCAATGACCTAGGGAGGTTGTGGGTCTTCACCATCTTGGCCTCTGGGGACGGTCTCCTGCGGTGCAACTTTCTCCCCAAATGTGACATTATGCTCCAGAAGCCCAATCTCATTTATACAGATCATCTAAGAAGGGGGGGGGAAATTAAGGTAGCTAAGACTATAGCTATACTACTGCTTTATAGCAGTATTGAAGTGCACTGATAACTATTGGAGCACAATCCACATTCCATATACTGCTTTCATAGTGTTATATCCTGCTAATAATAATAATAATAATAATAATAATAATAATAATAATATACTTATTTATTTATTTGTTACCCGTCTCTCCCTCCGGATCGAGGTGGGGTACAACACGAATGCAAACGCCATAAAATACATATAATTAACTCTAAAAACTATTTATTTATTTATTTATTCATTTTTATTCCATGCAATAGCCGAAGCTCTCTGGGTGGGTCACAAAAATTAAAACCATTAAGAACATAATAAAACATTCAACAATCTAAAAACTCAGATACAAAATACAATATAAAAAGCACAACCAGGATAAAACCACATAGCAGAAATTGATATAGGATTAAAATACAGAATTAAAACAGCAAAGTTTAAATTTAAGTGTTAAAATACTGAGTGAATAAAAAGGTCTTCAGCTGGCGATGAAAAGAGTACAGTGTAGGCGCCAGGCGGACCTCTCTGGGGAGCTCGTTCCACAGCCGGGGTGCCACAGTGGAGAAAGCCCTCCTCCTAGTAGCCACCTGCCTCACTTCCTTTGGCAGGGGCTCATGGAGAAGGACCCCTGTGGGTTCTTCTGCTTTACCTGGGTTTGATGAAAAGGAGAGGTAGAGCTGGGTATCATCTGCATATTGATGACACCTCAGTCCACATCACCAGATAACCTCCACCAGCGGTTTCATGTATATGTTGAACAGCACAGGAGATGAAATAGAGCCCTGTGGAAGCCCATGGCGTAAGTGCCATGGGACAGAGTAATAATCCCCCAGCACCTCCTTCTGGAATCGGCCATCCAAGTAGGAGAGGAACCACTGCAACGCAGTACCTCCCACTCCCAGCTCAGACAACCTATCCAGAAGGATACCATGGTCGATGGTATCGAAGGCTGCTGAGAGGTCCAGGAGAACCAACAGGGTCGCACTCCCCCTGTCTCTCTCCCGACAGAGGTCATCCCACAGGGCGACCAAGGCAGTTTCCATTCCAAAACGAGGCCTGAAACCTGATTGAAATGGATCTAGATAATCCGTTTCATTCAAGAGTGCCTGGAGTTGTCCTGCAACCACCCGCTCAAGCACCTTGCCCAGGAAGGGGATGTTTGCCACCGGCCTGTAGTTTTTAGCATCTTCCCAGTCCAGGTTTGGCTTTTTCAGGAGTAGTCTGATTACCGCCTCCTTTAAAGAGGCCGGTACCACTCCCTCTGTCAAGGAGGCATTTACAACGTCTTGGACTAATACATTATTAAAAGCAGCATGTTATTAAAAAGCCTCTTAAAATTCAACTGGGTAGGCCTGCCAGAAGAGATCAGTCTTTATAGCTTTCATAAAATCCGGAAGACTGTTAAGCTGATGAATCTCTCCTGGCAGGTCATTCCATAATCTGGGAGCTGCAGATGTATGTTCCATATTCATAATGATTTGGCACAAGGTGAAGATCTGGCCAAAGACTTTGGAATGTGCCTTGCTAGGCTACTTACCTCTCAAGTGTATCTGTTTAAGGCAGCCTATAAAATGACTCAAAAATTAATGCGCTGAGATCTTTTAAACAACGGACTCCTTTCCAAATTGGGTCCTTTACATTGCGTTCAAAGGAGGGCAACCAGGAAGATCAGGGGTCTGGAAACAAAGCCCTATGAAGAGAGACTGAAAGAACTGGGCAGGTTTAGCCTGGAGAAGAGAAGATTGAGGGGAGACATGAGAGCACTCTTCAAATACTTGAAAGGTTGTCACTCAGAGGAGGGCCAGGATCTCTTCTCGAGCATCCCAGAGTGCAGGACACGGAATAATGGGCTCAAGTTACAGGAAGCCAGATTCTGGCTGGACATCAGTAAAAACTTCATGACTGTTAGTGTTAGAGAAGTCTCTCCATTTTTAACAGGAAACTGTAAAGTAGCCATCAAATTGCAGGCAAAATGTCATAATGTCATGTATGCAAAAATATCTCCTTGTGTGCATCCTTGCATCTGTCTTATCTAATATAAACAACAGCTCCGGCTCCAGTATTCCTGTGTCAAAGTTAACTTTCTGTAACTTACTGTAAGGCCAAAGGTATTGTTTATAGAACAGAGAGAATTGTTTAGCATAATTAGCTATGCCCCAGTGTTATGTTCTGATTGCTCCCTTTCATAGAATCATAGAATAGCAGAGTTGGAAGGGGCCTACAAGGCCATCGAGTCCAACCCCCTGCTCAAGGCAGGAATCCACCCTAAAGCATCCCTGACAGAGGGTTGTCCAGCTGCCTCTTGAAGGCCTCTAGTGTGGGAGAGCCCACAACCTCCCTAGGTCACTGGTTCCATTGTCGTACTGCTCTAACCGTCAGGAAGTTTTTCCTGATGTCCAGTTGGAATCTGGCTTCTTTTAACTTGATCCCGTTATTCCGTGTCCTGCACTCTGAGAGGATCGAGAAGAGATCCTGGCCCTCCTCTGTGTGACAACCTTTTAAGTATTTGAAGAGTGCTCTCATGTCTCCCCTCAATCTTATCTTCTCCAGGCTAAACATGCCCAGTCTTTGAAGAGACCAGGCCTTGATTACTAATCAATAAAGCGCTTTTGAACCCTCTGTCGCTGGAATGGTGGAGTCGTGCTTAAGGGCTGTTTGGATTTCGTCCTTGGGTGAAAAGAACATTGATCTAACAAATGGCGTGTGACTCGGATGTAACCCATGTCGGATCCATGCCTGCCAGTGGAACGGAGGGCCTTGATTGAGGAAGCGATCGCCAAGAGATTTCTCTTGCCTCTAGTAGGTTGAATCGTGCACTGTGCAGACATGGAGACCGAATTGACGGGACCATTCGAGCCAAGGTTACGAAACCGACTCCACCCCGACAGATGGAAGGGAACAGGCAACAACAAATTGCAATCAGACGTGATAAGAAAGGGCGAAGACGGGAGACAGCTATTTCGTGAGTAAAAAGCCCCCCTGACAGGGAAAAGAGGGAGGGTGGTAACTCCATTGTTCATAGTCCGTATTGGAAAAGAGTCCCCGAGCCCATTGGTTAAGGTTGTTGTCTTTGGGAAAGCTTTCATTGAAATTGAAAAAAGAAACTTTGAAACTGTGTATGAATGAGTTAAAAAAAGTTTTGTGAACGTCTTTTTTTGTTAGATTGCCCCCTTGTGGATCTTTTGATCCAAAGTTAATTTCAGCTGTGTCATTGGAATCAATTTGCAAACATAGACATGTAATTAAATAAATGTACCTCTCAAAGGATCGCCCTTGAGTGTTGGAATGTGAATTACAGAAAAGTTAATGTTTGTGTTAAAAGTAGAAGAAAAAGAATTGTCAGTTTGTGTTTCCACCCGGCCCAAGTGAAAGAAATTTGAAGCTTTTGTTTCCTCTCCTGCGGCTAGATTCCCCTTAGTGTTATATCCCCCTTCGCCTCCTCCTTCCTAGTGTTTGCTGCTTCTCCTGTGCTTAGCAGCTAGAGATAAGCAGAAAGAATGTTTTGTTTTCAGTGAAAGTAGTCCAAACATTTTGAAGACTTTGTGTATTTTGCCTTTCACAAACCTCAGATAATTAGAAAATGTAGAACCCCACTTTCACGGAAGAAATGCCTTCCTTAGCTTTGAAGATTCACTGCCTGAGTTAAAGCTCAAGTCACAAATCGCGCAGACGTTTTGTCAACCGTTTTGCCAAGTGGAGAGAAAAAAAAGAGAGAGAGGTTCACGTCTCATGGAGCAGCATGGACCTTACCTTCACTCCCATGCCACAGATGGTCTGGTTTAGAGTTAGAACTGCAGCCTGAATGAGATCCTGCAGAAGGTTACTTAGGACAACCCTGTGTCTTGGGAGGACATGCCCTCCGAATATTTTAGACTTGCAATTCCATCATTCTTAAAAAGTTTGGTGACTGTAAATGATGGAAGAGAATCTGAAGAGCACTAGATGGGGGAAGTCAGGACTTTTTCATTTATACCTGGGATGCAAAATGTATCCAGGTACCACTAAAATTTCTGCCCCAACAAATACTGTCCCTGTCAATTAGGAGATGCAAGCTGTGTGGCCATCAGGGATTACTGAGTCTTCCAAAGGAAATGGAGAAATCCAATTGAGATGGTGCTAAAGCCTGGCGCATTGGTGTGTGCCAAATCGGCCCTTTTCTGAAGTGCTGAATTGGAGTCTGAGTCCCATCTTGTGGTTGATGCACAACTCCAATATAAAACACAAGAGGTAATCCAGAGATCATTTACAGTTATGGGAAGACAAGGAACTCACTGTGTCGGAGAAACATCCAACAAAATTCTGAAATCTGTTAACTATCTTCATAAAATGGGGAGGAAGAGGAGGATTATGTATGCTGTATATAGTATATTTTTCCTGTTTGACTCCCTCCCTCTAATAGTGAGCACAGGTGAGAAGGGCACAGAGAAACTGACCTATACCCAGGACTCCTGAGGGAAAAGAGGGAGGTACCAGCATGCTCTGGGAAATCTCAGGCTTGCAGACTTACCCCAAAATGAAACCTGCCTCTTTAAAACAATCCTGGGAGCAGAACAGAGAATGCTCTTGTTAGGCGGAATTGAAATCCATACAAATTATACTACTCTAGAAACAGGCATGACTGGACCATCGCAGCCACCATCCATCATAGATGACGCAAATTCCTAGTGGTGTTGGCATGATTATTTTTTTTTAATTTATCCTATAACTGTTAGGGAATTTACTGCCACAGATACATCAATTTAACATTCTCTTCCAGTTGACTGCGAAAGAGCAAATCGCTCAGCAGAGCACAGAGGTTACAATGTGAAAAGTTCCCTGTTGTTTAGTAAATAATTCAGCACATTACATATTGATTATTTTTATTCAATTCATTAAATACATAGACTTGACAGGAAACTAGTAGGGCTGTGCACAGACCCCCCCCCGATCTGCTTCGGATCCCAATCCAAAATTTCCAGATCAGGTCCGCTCTGCGCCGGATCCAAATTGGAGCTCCGCAGCGGCAGTGGCGCCAGGTAAGGCCTCCCTCCCTCCTCCCCCCTTACCTGCATCCGTCCTCAGGCCAGACCGCAGATGGACACAGGTAAGACCCTTCCCCCCTGCCCCCTTACCTGGCTCCGCCGCTGTCGCTGCATGGGCGGCGGTGGCGGCAGGGCCAGGTAACCCCCCCTCGCGCACATGACTTACCTGGCGCATCACGGCCCGTTGCCAGCTTCACTAGAGCCTGCGGCTCAACCTGGAACTGGTGATGGGTCACGATGGACCAGGTAAGACCCCCCTCCCCCCTGCTCCCTTACCTGGCTCTGCCACCATCGCTGCACGGGCGGTGGCAGTGCAGGGTAAGGCCCCCTTACCTTTTTTTCAGAGCTCCGGATTGAGGCGAAGGATCCGCCTTCATCTTGATCCACTCCACGACACTCCACTGCCCCCCGATCCTCTTTGCCTCCACCTTAAGGGGAGCCACCCTGATCCGCTTCTGCTTCTCCGACCCAAAGAGAAGCAGAGCACAGCCCTAGAAACTAGACTAGTAGGACATGCTTCTAAGTGTTAGGTTCCTCAATTCTGTTTCCTTATTAGATGATCCCTCGTGTTGAGATTGGGTCTCAGCACAATAATGTAGCATTTGGGGAGAAAGATGCAACCCAGGAGACCAGCACCAGAGGCCAAGATGGAGAAGACCTCCACGGCCACCATGGTCTTCCCCTTAGTGCTCAGGTAGGTAGGCACAAAGGAGATCCAAACACTGCAAAAGACCAGCATGCTGAAGGTGATAAACTTGGCTTCATTAAAGCTGTCGGGCAATTTTCTTGCTTGAAAAGCCACAGTAAAACTAATGAGTGACAAGAAGCCCATGTAGCCCAAGACAGTGTAAAACATGGTGTCAGACCCTTCATTACATTCCACTATGATCTCCCCTGCCAGGGAGTGGAAGTCCAAGTTTGGGAATGGAGGTGAGGTCACCAGCCATATAGTACAGATAAGAACTTGGATGAGGGGACAGGCCAGGACAATGGAGTTTGTCAATTGTCTCCCCATGAGTTTTCTTGCCATGTTTCCTGGCTTGGTGGCCATGAAGGCCAGAACCACCATGACAGTTTTTGCCAAAATGGAAGCAACAGCAACAGAGAAGGTGATACCGAAGGCAACTTGTCGGAGAAGACAGGTGACCTTTGTGGGTCGTCCGATGAACAGGAAGGAACAGAGGAAGCAGAGCAGGAGGGAGACGAGGAGGACGTAGGTGAGGTCTCGGTTGTTGGCTTTGACAATTGGTGTGTCACGGTGTTGAATGAAGGTTGCTAGCACAAGGAGTGTGATGAGAGAGAGGAAAAGAGCCAGAGATGCTAAAACAAACCCCAATATCTCTTGATAGGAAAGGAAGTGGACCTTCTTGGGGATACACTGGTCTTGGTTCCTGTTTGCATGTCGATCTTCTGGGCATGGGACACAGCGAGCCGCATCTGGAATGAGCAACAACAATTGAAGTATATCAAATGTGACACAGATGTTCTTGGGGGGGGGGGAACGGTTCAGTACTCAAAGCAGAAGATGGAAATATACATCCTCTAGCTTATTTAACACATTTCATGTTTTGTTTAAGCGTTGGCATGTGCGTGTTCAGAGACAGAAAAGGTACAAATTATTTTTTCAACCATTTGATAGCTGCTGTACGTGACTCATGTTCAATATTCTGCAATGAAGAACATTCTCTAAGTAGAAATAAAATCCAGTAAGAACTGAACCACAATCTGATACCTGTGGTGCCTTCTAAATGGGCATACGGATTGTATCTATTGTATATCTAACTATTCATTATATTGGGATTATGTATTTTCTTCTGAAGAGATGTTCTGCTGCAGAGTCTGAGGAAGAATTTAAAGAAATCACTGTAGATATCAAAGTTTCAATTGATACAAGAATGACCAACCACCTGCCCAGATCAGCTTTCTTTCCAAACAGCTTCAGGTCTGACATCAAAACAACCCAAGGTTGGATAAATTGGATAAAAGTTATTCACATAAAGGTGAGCCAATGAGAATATGAAACAAAACACAATAGATTCTGTATTTGCAACTTTAATACTTTTCTGAGATGATGATGATGATGATTCAGAAGATTATTTCAGGAAATTGTGAATACCTTGCAAACAAGTAAACAATTGAAGTATGCAGTTCAAAATGAGATTTATAGACAAAATATTCATAAGGGAAATGGCAAACTATTCTCCTAGGGCACGTCTATACCTAAGGGTGTAGAGGGAGAGAAGGGGGAGGATCGCAGACTTCCCTGCTTCCGTGATCCTCCCCCCAGCATCTAGACGACCACGTGACATCCTGGAAGGGAAGAGGGCTGTCATGGCCACCATACTTTTTTGAGATGAGGAGACGTACGTGTGCACATTGAAAAAGATAACTTTTTAAAAAAGACTTGTGCCCAACCCCCATCACAGCAGGGATGGTGAAAATGCTCTCCCCCCAAAGGGCATGGAACGTCTCCCCACAGCTCCGTGCCCATTTCCATGATGAGGGGGATCGTGCACCGCACCTCCCATTTTCCTCAAGATGGTTCCGGGACAGCAGGGAAAATAGGGATACCTAGGCAACGAGTTATCCTGTGAAAATGGAGGGGTCATCCCTGGTTGCCCCCAGGAACCAGGGATGACCCCAGGAAAAATGACTAGCATAGACATGTCCCTTAGGGCCTGGCTAGATGATGGGGTAGCCCAGTGCGAGCCCCAGGCTGGCCCCTGTCCGTCCAGATGATGCACAGGGGATCCCGGGCCCAGGCAGGGGTATCCCTCTCTTGGCCTGGGATAACTGGCACCAGTTGTGGCCCGGTATTTCCCGCAGTCTTGGGCTGAGCCCAAGACCACGGGCGTGTAGGCTGTTCTGCCACTTTTCCTGGCTACCGCATTTACTTGCGAATAGCCGAAAAAGCAGCATGCAGCACTCCACAGGAGCACTGCGACCATCAGGGCAGGGTGGAGAACTGGGGAGGAACAGAGCCAGGGGGGAACGGGGGGAATGGGAGATTGTGGGCAGGCGGGGGGGATCGTGTCCAGGGGGGCGGAATTGGGGGCAGGGGAGAGCGGGGAACCCTTTTTTAAAAACAACAACAACACCTACCTTTATCATTGGTGCATTCCTGAGCACATGGCTCCTTTAAGTTCCCAAACAAAATGGCAGATGCGATGGGGCTTTCGTTTACCCCATCGCGTTGGTGTGTGGAAAGGAGAGACAGCCTGCGCTACTTCTAGTGCAGACTGGCCCCTCCATATGCCAGGATTTTAAGGTAGGTCTAGCAAGGCCCTTAGTCTATGGGTTTCCCCAGGTCCACTCCCCAGGTCCCAGCACTTCCTGCCCTCGTATATATTTCTCAAAGGTTGAGGTACCTGTTGAGTTAGAAATAGTCCCATCCGGACAACGGTCACATCTGTAGCAGCAAACCTGCTTCTCCTCTGGAACTTTTCTCCTGTGCCCTGGAGAACACCTCTCCACACACCTTGCAAAAGGTGTCTTTTAAAGAGGGAAAGACAAACAGGTAAGGATTTTATGGGGAGAAAATTGCACAAACAGAGTTACTCAACAGTTTCCCATCACATGATGGATAGGATCAGCAGTTTAGGAGGGCCAAATATCTTCCAAGTGTCTGCAGTTACTTAGAGATAACATTTAAATAGCTCACATAAATTGGAAGACAGAAATTGGATTTACCAGTCTGCACTTTTCAGAGTGAACTTGGACTGAAACACAATTGTGGCCAAAGTCTGTGCATTTTCAAGTTTTCAATGTCATACTTGCAACCCCACCCCAAATGCTTTTGACAGCAGGAGTACATATGAAAATATACATGAAACTGTGTTCCTTTGAAAAATGCATAGAAATCTGCTTTAATTAATGGGAGAAGAAGTGTACCAAAGATGTGTACGTTTTGAATAATATATCTGAAAATATGCTGAAATATTCATGTAAACAGACAGCTTGCAGGATGATATGGGCATGAGATGGATCAAGCTTCGAGATGGAACTTGGAGAACCTCAACAAGCTCTGGGTTTGCTGATTCACACATCCCTTGGCCCACAGACCGGGCACTTTTTTCAGCCTTACCATGAAATGTCAGGATCCAAATCTGGGACATCAGGGAGGTGTCTATGCAACATGTCTTTGTGGCTGATTCCCTCAAAATGCTGCAGTATCGGCATTTAAGATGATTTTAGAATTTTTAGAATTTTTTTAGGATGTTTTAACAATGTGTATTACGTTTAATTCAGTTTTATGTATTTTACTGTTTACTGTTGTTCCCAGCCTTGATCAAAATGGAGAGGCAGGTAAGAAAAGTTATTATTATTATTATTATTATTATTATTATTGTTGTTGTTGTTGTTGTTGTGCAGCAGAGCTGATAAATATAGATGTCAGGAGGGGGTGTGGCCTATCTGGCTGGAAAACTGCAGCAGTGGTGACTGTTTGGTTCATCTAGGCTGCCCACTGCCCTGTGTTCCCGTGCTTACCCTGTATAGAGGAAAAATCACAACTGGGTTTGAATTTCCAACCCAACCACACACCCTGGGCTTAAACCGAGGCCACCAATGTCAGAGGGGAAAACAACGTGGTGACCTCAGAACCACCACCACAACAAGGCATGGTAAAACCACACTGCAAAAAAGTGCAATTTCAGGGGTGGGGGAAGCCTGATGTTGCTGCGAGTTGGAGGCTGCATCGTCTAACCAATGCAGCACCACTGCACAGCCACGATGGGGATAAATATGCCATATACACACACACACCAGGATGCAAAGGTGGGTTTTTTTGGGGGGGGTTATCAATGGACAACAGCCCCTCCCTGGACTCAGTAGGCCTTTGATCTCATCTAGAAAGACCACTTTTGTTCTCAAGGGTGAGAAGGAGCTCTACCTCTCCTTTTCAGGTGAGGCAGTGGCTGTTCTGAATCAGTGCCTGAGCACGGTAATGGACTGGATGAGACTCAATCCAAACAAGACGGAGGTACTGTTAGCGGGTACCTAGAGCTGCTCTTTGAAAAAAATCCGGATTGGCCATCGAAAGCCTGGACAAATCCGGGCAAATCCGGTCATATGGTCAACCTACTAACCTCTCATTTAGATTAGTGCAATGCATTATATGTGGGGCTGCCTTTGAAAACGGTCCGGAAACTTCAACTGGTACAAAACAAGGGCAGCACGGTTACTAACAAGGACTGGCTGATGAGCCCACATCACGCCAGTCCTTTTCCAGCTTCATTGGCTGCCAATCCAGGTCCGGGCCCAATTCAAAGTGCTGGTATTAACATTTAAAGCCCTAAACAGCTTGGGGCCAGGCTATCTGAAGGAACACCTCCTCCCGTATGTACCTGCCCAGACCCTAAGGTCATCCTCAGGGGTCCTTCAAAGGAAGTGAGGAAGATGGCTACCAGGAGGAGGGCCTTCACTGCTGTGGCACCCCAGCTGTGGAATGAGCTCCCTAAGGTGGTTCGCTTGGCACCTACATTATATTCTTTTAGACACCAGGTGAAGTCCTTTTCATTCTCTTTGTATTTTAACAGTCTATAAATTAATTTTAACTTTGCTGTTTCAAATTTGTATTTTAACTTTGTATTTATTTATTTATTTATTTAAAACATGTATATCCCACCTTATATCAATAAGATCTCAAGGTACAGATAAAAGCATACAGTATAAAACAGTAAACATACACAGCTAAAAACAAATTAAATCATAAACCAAGTTAAAACGATATATAATTTAAAAGCAGTAAAACTATATTTTTGCATTGCTGCTGTTTTTATCTTGGTTGTGCTTTTATATTGTATTTTATATTATGGTTTTATACTTTGAATTGTCTTAATTTTGTAAACTGCCCAGAGAGCTTTGGCTATTGGGCGGTATAGAAATGCAATAAATAAATAAATAGTGTAATATTCTCCCATGACCCCAGGACATTTGCTTCAACCCCACCTCCGTAGCCCACACGATCGCATCAGGCTGAATGATTAATTCTTGGCCTTTGGGTGCCCCTGAATCCACTCCTCCAACTTTCACAGGACAAACAGATCCATTTGGGAAGATGGTCCAATTCAGGATATTGTATCTCTTGCCAGTTTCTGTGAAAGAGACTTCGTCCCCGGCACTGTTATTAAACCGGACGGTCACCAAAGGGACAAGAATCTGAAATGGAAGATGCACAGAGAAATCAGAGTGAGTGAGTTCAGGCATCTCCTAATATATTGTGACTGCCATTAACTTTGCAAATTGCTTTTCCTCATACTCCATTGTTTACTTTAATGATTAATACTGAACATTATGCTCAGATATGCTTATTCAGTGGTTTGGGCTTCTGTATTTTGTATTTGTGTTTTTAGATTGTTGATTCTTTTGTTGTGCTTTTCGTGGTTTTAATTTTTGTGAACCACCCAGAGAGCTTCGGCTGTTGGGTGGTATAAAAATGTAGTAAATAAAATAAATACATAAATAAATGATTGTCATGAAAGCATCTCCATGGGAAATGTCTTTCTTAGGATGTTTAGAATGTTTTGGGATCTTGTGGAGGGGACAAATACCAATTTGTTGTCTAGTACTTTTTATTTCATATAAAGGCTTGCCTGATTCCTCCCTCCTCAATATTCAGAAATGTAAACACTCAGTTTTTAAAGGAGCGCTGTAACTCTGCCCTCTTCTTCACTCACTTCTGAATGCTGCTTAAGGGAAATGGCAGCCATGGAGAATGTCTTTCTCACCATCTTTACAAGGGATGTACCGCCCTTTCCCCAGGCTCATCCTTTACTTTTTATTCATTTATTTATCTATTTAGCACCATCGATGTACATGGTGTTATATAAATAAACATATAGATCAAGCAATGAAGGCACCATTTAAAAGATTTCTAAATCTGCAGGAGGATGTTACCTGCCATGGCTGAATAGCCAGAGGCCTCTTGCCTTCTCTCCTCATTGCACGTTTGGATCCAGGTACGGCACGTAAGGCGTGTGCCACAGAATAAACACCATTGTAGATGTTGTAGCTGCGACTGGACATGCTCATTTCAAACAGGGAGTATGGCACATCCTCTAGGTTCTCCTTCCCAGTACACTTTTTATTTCCAGTTGAAGATGTTTGGCCCGATTTCAGAAACTGACAGAAAAATGTCCTTTCCCACCAGAGACGGAGGAAGATATCTCCTTGCGGTTGGAGTGGATCTAAAGCCATAAGAAAACGCTTGAATTCTGGCTTCTCGCTTCTATGGACTTTGAAGTGCAAAGCACCATGCATGCTTTTGAGATAGCGCTCGCCCAAGTGGGATCCCGTAAGAGCAATTTCCCAATGAGATGTCAGGATCCAAACCTTCCTAAATGGGGTATTGATATTTTTATCATGGCCAATCAGTCCTGTTAATTGTAGTATAGTAAAGGTGTCTGCAAAGACAATAATCACTTTGGGTTCAAACCAAGAACTAGGAATAGACCCAGTTTTGATTCGCTGACGATGGTGCGGGTCCGTTGACTTGAACATTTCAGTGAAGGCCACACAGATGTCCTTCTGCTTGAGCATTGGCATCAGGGACTGGATGAAATTTTCACCACGTTCATCACTGGGAGCAACCAGCCCAATCCAGTTCCAGTGGAAATGCAGGAGCAGCTGGACTAAGCCCACATACTCAGGAATTTCGTTGGGATCAATCCGATAGAAGGAAGGAAATGCCTTTTTCTCTTCCTCAGTATTGTCAAAGAAGCCATAACCGAGCTAAAGAAAGGAAGGAAAGGGAATGAGGTCAAGGTGACTTTAAATGGCTCAGGGAGCCCACAAGAGAAGAAGGAGACAAGGCAAAAACCTAGGGGAAAGCCCAGGGAAAGCAGGAAGAAAAGGCATGAAGAAAGAGACCCAGGGGAAATCCGCACGTCGTACCAAGACCGCTTCTAAGCGACCCCAGTGCGACGTGAAAGCGATTGTGTAACTTGCGTTTGGAAGAGCCGAGGAAGAGGCGTCCTTGCCGCCACCCAACTCCCTCCTCGCCGGCTGGGACAGAGAGCTCGGGGGAAGAAGGCGGGGTGGAGAGCTTCTTCCGCTCTCCACCCCGCCTTCTTCTGCCTAGGTCTCCCAGCCGGCCGGCGAGGAGGGAGTTGGGTGGCGGCGGCGGCAAGGACACTTCTTCCTCGGCTCTTTTATAGGCAAGTTACACGATCGTTTTCGGGGTGCACTGGGGGCGGATGGAAGCACCCTGAGAATGATGTGCGGATTCCCCCCCCCCAGTAGGAATGGATGGCAGGAGCAAACAGCAAGGAATAAAGACTAGAAGGCATTAAAAAAAAAAAAAAGCAGGACTGAAAAAGGACCAGTGAGTTAATAAGAATTGTTATTAGATTGTAAGCCTATGTGGCAGGGTCTTGCTATTTATATGGTGCTATATAAATAAAGAAGAAGAAGAAGAAGAAGAAGAAGAAGAAGAAGAAGAAGAAGAAGAAGAAGAAGAAGAAGAAGAAGAAGAAGAAGGCGGCCACGGAGCTGAATCAAAGGACCAGCTGCTAGAAATGGCTAAAGAGATATTCCCCTAGAGACAGCAGCAGACAGGAAGGAGAGAATTCCAGTTGGGCAAGAAAAGACTGCCCCACTTCCACAGCAAATCATCCTGATGCCACAACTATTTACCTTCCACGTGCAACTCTATGTAGAAATTAATTCTGATCCTGGTTATATCGGAAGGTGTGTGGCTGAAGTATAGGCTAATTTGATAAGGAAATAGGAACATACAAAGAGCCAACCAGTTGCCCCTGGGGAAAAGACTAGAAAGACATGTATGCAACATCACCCACCTGGTCATTTCCCCCACTAACTAGTGTCCATGCCTCTGTCATCAAAATTCATAGGCATCAAAATTCATAGGCATCAAAATTCATAGGCATCAATACGCAACTTCGTCAAAGGCCCTTTCTACACCTAAGGATTATCCCAGGAAAATGGAGGTATCATCCCTGCCTGCTCCCAGGATCCCCTGTGTGTCATTTGGATGCACAGGGATGATCCTGGGTCAAAAAGCAGGTGTAGAAATGGCCAAAGTTACAAAGCCCCTATTCCAGCCCTCAAGAACTGAGGCAATCTATCTGGTGGATCTGAATTTGGTGCGGTGGGGATTCCATTCTGGGTCTTAATTACAACCAGCCGGAAGTGTATAGGAACTAATGTGTCCAGCACCTTGAATAGCTGGTTTACACAACAACAACATCGATAATAATTTACTTCTTATCCTCCTCTCCACCTGGATCGAGGCGGGCAACAACAGTGAATATAAAACACATTACAAACTGATTAAAAACATAGCTAATAAAACATCCTTAAAACATCCTAAATTTTACTGGATTTAAAAAATGAAAAAGGAGTTGAGTAACCTTGTACAATGTACATTGATGGTGCTATATAAATAAATAAATAATAATAATAATAATAATAATAATAATAATAATAATAACCAAAACATCAGTAAAAACAGACCAAATATCCCAATACAAGTCCATGCATGAATGCCGCCTATATGCCACTCTTTCAAATGTTGTGAGTGCTGATAGGCCTTCAATCCATTGCATTATAGGTGGTGAACTTTTATCTTTCCAGTGCTGCAGTATCAGTCTTTTAGCAGTCAAGGGGGTGTGAAAAATCCATTTATGCTAATCATGTGTTATATTCCAAGAAACAGGTACATAATTTAAGAGAAAATGTACATCAGGAAAAAGCGTTCCAATACAAAGTTTATCCGTCTGATGACTTCCTCCCAACAGGAGGCAACTATTGGGCATTTCCAGAACATATGAACTAAAGAAGCATTAACTGTACGACACCTCCAACAATTTGCTGAGTTAGACAAACCTTTGTTAAGAACATGGATGTTTGTAGCTAAAACCCAGAATGCAATCTCTAACCCTCTGAAATTTGATCCACTACTCTCCCCTGTCTACTTTGTTTTCAGAGATCAGCCTGTCCATCTTAGTGTTCTTGAGTTGTGTAGGACCCCCACCTATCGATCCCTAGATGAATCCTTACCTGTGGGATCTTGTAGATGCCCATTAAGGATGCGATCTCCCTTGAAGATTGGGAGTCGAGTCCCCCAATAATGGAAAGGAGTTTATCCTTCCTGCTACATTTATAATTGGGAATCCGTTGTCCCCGAGTGGAAAGCAGAGAGAGGCTGTTCTCATGCATCCTTCGGATAATATCCTTGTGTTCAAAGATGCGGAAGCCGAGTGTTGTGTTGGGAAGGAGGGTTGGATCATTGTTGAGCTCAGTGATGGTGAATACAAAGGCGAGGAAGTGCTGGTAGTTCTTAAGTATTGTCCTGCAATGGTGAGAGTGACATTGGGAGGTAGATGAGGATCCCAGTGGAACTGATGAGAAGTGGAAACTTCAAAGGTCCATCTAGTTGAGCCCCATTTGAACCAAAACAACAACATCTAGACTGAAGACATCTCCATGAAGGATTCCCAGACAAATTCAGATTGTGTTATGAGCACACAGAGGCGCAAGGTCTTGCTAGATGCATTTCAGGGGAATGTCTGAAGAGCCCTGCTGGATCAGAGATCTAATTCAGTACACTGAAAAAGTACTTTTTAACATTTACTTTCATTATTATTATTTTCCACATTACAGGATAGAAATGCTTCCATGGTGGCTAACAGGTAAAACCAATATAATCAAAATAAGAGAATGTTTCTGCCAGGATCCTTCCCACAATGCAGATTTCTCAGGCTTAACATTGGCTAACAATACTTGATTGACCAGGCCCCTCCATGACTTAGTTGAAGAAGTACTTCATAAGAGAAACATCAGATGACCCCTACTGAATCAAAGCCATGAGGCTCCACCTAGCTCACTATCCTGTTTCCATCTGTGGTCAGCCATGATGCTACCTTAGAACAAGATGAAGGCAACAGCTGTCCCTTCTCTTCCACCCCACCCCACCCTTCCACAACACTTGTTCAGTGGCAGAAAACTCCCATAATGGGATCTCTATTACTCTATCATAGTTAACAGCTGAAAATACCATACCATACTTCTTTATTGCGATCCATAGATCCATGAAAAAAACAAGAATCAAATATGAAATCATACAGTTAGAGCTATTATCAACTTTCGTCTAATACACAGAGAGCTCTAATCCTGGCTGCCACTGTAAGAAATTTAGCAACAGCCAAAGTTACTCTTGAGGACTTATCTTCCAACAGAAACTTAACATAAAATTTGTCTGAACTTCTGGACAGTTTACTCAACAATGGGGTGATCATAAGATGGGGGACGTTTCTTAGTAAGTACCAGATTGTCAGCCTGAAACCCAATTCTCAGTGAGCTCTGCCTCTGCTCCTTGGAGAAAACCCCTCGGTATGAAGCCGAAGAAGAACTGCTCCGTCTGAAACTGTCATTACGGGTCAGAGCAAATCATGACAAGCCTCTGAGATTTACAAATCAAAACAGGACATTTTGAACATCAGCAGTATTGCTGATACATATCCCTGGAAGGAGACTTGTAAACTGAAAGAAAAACAGGCAAGCATCTATTCGAGATCCTTCCTGTGAACACTTACACTGGAAGAGCGACAATCGCTAATGCAGCCAGACTACGGAAGTCTTCCGTCTCCTTGTAAGAATAACTGCCAAGTGGTAAGTTCCCACCAATAATGTAGTCTCCTGGTCTGTAATAATCTTGCCATTCAGTAGGTCTGGTCAAGAGGCACCTGGTCCTCAGAATCCCCTGGGTGGCTCGAGGCAGGGCCAAAAGCAGCAGCAGCAGAAAAATCATCACGTTCACAGAAACACTTCCCCTTGGATATCGGTGACCAAAGAGAAGCTGAAAAAGAGCTGCCTTTGCAGGTTGCAGCAGGAGAATTAGATCTTCACCTAAAATTAGAAGATGCCAAGAGATCAGGCACCGCCCCAGCCCCACATGGAATGAATCAGCCTCTATTTATATAAAGCATGTTTTCTGGTGGATTTCGTTGTTATGAACTTGCTGGATGGCAATCCGTGGGGGATTGCTCCAGAATTACTGTCATTTTGATAATTCCAGGCTATAGAGAAAGAACCGTAGCCCAAGCGCATGGGGATGAAGTTGAACTTATGAAAGAGAAAAACAGGATTGCGATGTTGGTTGCTTCTCCTTGGGCCGGTTGAACTTGACTTAACTTGTCACATTCTGGAAGTTGGCCTCTGACAAACTCCGTTGGCACTGGTGTGTCCTGTCATCTCAGCTGTGATCTGTGTTTTCTGGCTGGTAACTTTTCCCCGTTCCCTAACTTGGACTTCTGTTCCCTCCCTGGGGAGATCATAGTGGAATGAAACAAAGGCTCATTCACCCTGCTTTACCCTGTCCTGGCTTACATGGGCTTCCTGTCCATCCATAGCTTTATGATGGCATTCCTAATAAAGAAATGGCATGACAATTTTAACAAAGCCACATTCATCACCTTTGGCATGCTGGCGATTTACAGAATTTAGGTCCCCTTTGAGCCAAACTACAGGAGCATGAAGAGAAAGTCAATGCTGGCTATGGAGTTACAGGAAGCCAGATTCTGGCTGGACAACAGGAAAAACTTCCTGACTGTTAGAGAAGTACGAAAGTAGAACCAATGACCTAGGGAGGTTGTGGGCTCTCCCACACTAGAGGCCTTCAAGAGGCAGCTGGACAACCCTTTGTCAGGGAGCCTTTAGGGTGGATTCCTGCATTGAGCAGGGGGTTGGACTCGATGGCCTTATAACCCCCTTCCAACTCTACTATTCTATGATTCAACCACCATGGTCACCATGATCTTCTCCTTAGTGCTCAGGTAGGTGGGCACAAAGGAGATCCAAACACTGCAAAAGACCAGCATGCTGAAGGTGATGAACTTGGCTTCATTAAAGGTGTCAGGCAATTGTCTTGCTTGAAAAGCCACAGTAAAACTAATGAGTGATAGGAAGCCCATGTAGCCCAAGACAGTGTAAAACATGGTGTCAGACCCTTCATTACATTCCACTATGATCTCCCCTGCCAAGGAGTGGAAGTCCAAGTTTGGGAATGGAGGTGAGGTCACCAGCCATATAGTACAGATAAGAACTTGGATGAGAAGACAAGCCAGGACAATGGAGTTTGTCAATTGTCTCCCCATGAGTTTTCTTGCCATGTTTCCTGGCTTGGTGGCAATGAAGGCCAGAATCACCATGACAGTTTTTGCCAAAATGGAAGCAACAGCAACAGAGAAGATGATACTGAAGGCAACTTGTCGGAGAAGACAGGTGACCTTTGTGGGTTGTCCGATGAACAGGAAGGAACAGAGGAAGCAGAGCAGGAGGGAGATGAGGAGGACGTAGGTGAGGTCTCGGTTGTTGGCTTTGACAATTGGAGTGTCATGATATTTAATGAAGATTGCTAGCAAAAGAGATGTGATCAGAGAGAGGAAAAGGGCCAGAGACGTTAAAACAAAGCCCAGTGTCTCTTTATAGGAAAGGAAGTGGACCTTTTTGGACACACACTGGTCTTGGCTCCTGTTTGGTTGCTGATCTTCTGGGCATGAGACACAGCGATCTGCATCTGAAATGAGCAACAACTTTTGAACTTTCCCAAACATGACACAGATGTTCTTTCTGTGGGGCCATTTCAGCCCTAAAGATGGAAATATCAGTTCTCTAGCTTATTTTCCAGTATTGCTTATTTTCTGTTTAAACTTTGGCAATCACAAGACCAGTGGCAGTATATGTACAAAATATTTCTCTCCATCCCCATTTAATGGTCTCTGTACCAGGCTCATGTTCTATATTCTGCAAGGAGGAAAACTTTGGAACTAGAAAGAGAAGTCTGAATAGGCAAACAAGCCATCGTTTTCTTAAGATTATGTACTGTCCTCTGAAGAGTGCTGGTGCAGAGGCTGGGGAACATGTTACTGATATCACTATAAATAAATAAGGATGTGTGCGATATTTGGGTCCCATGCTCCAACGCGCATAATGGTGACCAAACAACTGTTCCGATCAGCGTTCCGCCAAAACCATTCCAGCTCTGAAATTTTGTATGAAAAGTCAAGGAAATGCAGAGATGGAGGGGAAAACCCCTAAAGGTTTCTGGAATTGGGACTATTAATAACTTATTGAGAGGAAATTATTTTTTCCAGCACAATGGGGATCCTTTGCAAACCAATAAACCACACAGTATACATTGGAATTTAGAGGGGAAATATTACTGGGGGGAAATGGGGGACTCTTCTCCTGTCCATGATCTTTCCCTTGGCCCCAGTACATTCTGCACTTTTATATGACTGTTAATGTTTGACGTACCTGTTGAGTTAGAAATGGTCCTTTCCGGACAAGGATCATATCTGTAGCAGCAAACCAGCTTCCCCTCTGGGACTTTTCTCCAATGCCCTGGAGAACACCTCCCCACACACCTGGCAAAGGGGGGCTTCTAACAGGGAAAAGGATGAGAAAATGCACTCAGGGCAGGGTACTCAGACTTACTCGACAAAATTTGTCATAAGATGATGAGGAAGGAAAGGAAAGGAACCTCTCGTGCAAGCACTGAGTCATTACTGACTCTTGGAGGGATGCCAGCTTTTGCTGTTTTCTTGGCAGGCCTTATAGCGGGGTGGTTCGCCGTTGCCTTCCCTGGCCGTGATTCCCTTTCCCCCAGCTAGCTGGGTACTCATTTTACCGACCTCGGGAGGATGGAAGGCTGAGTCGACCCGAGCCGGCTGCCTGAAACCAGCTTCCGCTGGGATCGAACTCAGGCCATGGGGAGAGTTTCAGCTGCAGAAACTGCTGCTTTACCGCTCTGCGCCACACGAGGCTCTCATAAGATGATGAACAGAATCACAAATCAACACAGACTGAAACTGTGTAATATAGGGTTCACATCAAATATATTCTGAATAGGGGTGTGCTCTGCTCTGTTACGGATCCCCGGATCCGAAGTGGAGTGGGCCGATCAGGACCTCTGAAGCCCAGTTCCGGAGTGGATCAGCGGAAGTCCAGATCGGCTCGAAGCAGTTTGGAATGGTCCAAAGTGATTTGGACCATTCCAAAGCTCCAGACCCAGATAAGTGGGGCCTGTTTCCAGCCTGAGGCCTGGGCCGCAGCTGAAGCCACTGCCTGGACCACGACGGAGCCAGGTAAGTGGGGGGGGAGGGGCTTACCTGCCACCACCAGCACCACCACCCGTGCTGTGACAGTGGTGCCGCCACCAGGTAAGTAGGGGAGGGAGCTGTCCGCTGTGGAGGCAAGTAAGTGGGGAAGGGGAGGCAAACTGGGTGATCTGGGTCTAGTCGCTACCTTTCAGCCTAATCTACCTCATAGGGTTGTTGTGAATGTAAAAATGGGAGGGAGGGGCTAGAAGAAATCTTAGTCTGGTCCAGCATGGCTCTTTTTATCTCCATCTTCATGTGGTTTTCCTCAATGGCTCAATGTTTCAGGTATAATTGAATAAAAATCATGTTCCCAACCTCAGATATTTGGGCATCAGACAGGACATTGGTTTGTGGAAGAAATCGGTCTGGCCAGACTGCCTTCTTTGTTTCAATGCTTTCTGTATCATAGAATCATAGAATAGCAGAGCCGGAAGGGACCTGCAAGGCCATTGAGTCCAACCCCCTGCGCAATGCAGGAATCCACCCTAAAGCATCCCCGACAGATGGTTGTCCAGCTGCCTCTTGAAGGCCTCTAGTGTGGGAGAGCCCACAACCTCCCTAGGTAACTGATTCCACCGTCACACTGCTCTCACAGTCAGGAAGTTTTTCCTGATGTCCAGCCGGAATCTGGCTTCCTTTAACTTGAGCCTGTTATTCCGTGTCCTGCACACTGGGAGGATCGAGAAGAGATCCTGGCCCTCCTCTGTGTGACAACCTTTTAAGTATTTGAAGAGTGCTATCATGTCTCCCCTCCATCTTCTCTTCTCCAGGCTAAACCTGCCCAGTTCTTTCAGTCTCTCTTCATAGGGCTTTGTTTCTAGACCCCTGATCATCCTGGTTGCCCTCTTCTGAACACGCTCCAGCTTGTCTTTCTTAGCGAAGAAATTGCCCAACAGCTTCAGTGAAGCTAAGTTCATCACCTTCAGCATGCTGGTGTTTTGCAGCGTTTGGGTCTCCTTTGTGCCCACTTACCTGAGCACCAAGGGGAAGTTCATGATGGCCGTGGAGATCTTCTCCATCCTGGCCTCCGGTGCTGGTCTCCTGGGTTGCATCTTTGTCCCTAAATGTTACATTATTCTACTGAGGCCCAATCTCAATTGTAAAGATCTGATAAGGAAAAAAAATCTGTGAATTAGAGAATTGGAGGATCCCCTGCTTATGAATCTGCCATCATATTTATCAAAACAGGAATTAATGTGGTCTTGTTTGTTTTATTTTATAATAAAACTAGCCAATCATATCCATCCTTGCTCTTTCTTTCTTTTCCCCCTTGGTGCATTTAATTTATGTTAAGGAGTTCTAAAAATCCAGAGAGGGACATCTTGCGAACTCCTCTCATGTGTGTATTGAAAGTCAAGAGGAGGTAATAATTAGTCACAGGATTTAAAGGAAAGCAGAAGTACGGTCATTGGAAAAGTCATACATTTTGACAATATTTATTCTAAACCTGTGGTCAGTTCCCTTCTTCTGTTTTATTTTAAGTGGTTACATACGCAGCATTCATGAATCATTTGGCATTAATTGCATGTGGTCTTTGCCCAATCTGTGTCTTTTACTGTCATCCAGCCTCTCAGCTAATGGAGAATGCTAGGATCAAACAAGTTTTGGTTTAAGGGTCAAGGTTGATGCAACAATTATGTGACTAGCAGCTCTGTCCTGACTTTTTTTGAAGATAAACAACAATTAGGGGAGTAGGAATGGCCCATGATAAGGGAGTAGGGTTATTTTCCCATCCTATCTCTGGTCTGGATTGCTGTGCTCCGCTTTGTTTCGGATCCCCGAATCCGGAGCGGAGCGACCCAATCTGGACCTGCTAAATTCAGATCCAGATCGGATCTAGGGATCTTCGGACCTTCGCTTCATTTCAGATCGCTTTGCGTCAATCAGGAGCTCCGGACACCATTTTGAGCGTTTTTTCCACATTGATTTGTATTGGGCGATAAAATGCCCATAATTTCCTTATTTTTAAAGATAGAGCCCTGAAAATTACTGAGCTCATTGGGGGTAATTTGTGTAGATTTTCAGAAATATCCATTCAGCGGTTGGGTTGCAATGAATTTTTTTTAATGGGTAAGTGGGAGGAGGAAATAAGCATTTTTTGGCATTGATAGACAGCTTGGAAATAAGTTCAAGTTCCAGCTTCAGAAACTAAATCCAAGTCTTAGAGGCTAATGGTACTCTAAGTCCCAACTTTCAGGAAAATACCCTGAGTCCCAAAGTCTAAAATTGTAAAGAGATTCATAATTACCCAGCTCCATCAAGTTCCAGTCCAAGGTGAAGTTGAAGAGAAAATAAAAAAATTCTAAACTTACAGCTCCACTACCTGTGTTTTTATACACTTGTTCTGGCTCAAAGGTGGGGGTCAATGAGTGATGAGACCACCATCTTCCAATCATAATTGGCATGAATAAGTGATTAGACCACCCATTCACCAATTAGAAGTTAGGTGTCCCCCCTTCCCAATATTTCATGTGTGATACTCATGGGGTCCTAGACAACATGGCTGCTATATGGGTGTCTTATCTTGATTGGCGCATAAGACATCTTCTTTGAACTTGTGTTCCTCATTCGGTCATGTTAGGTCATATTCCAGGTGTCCTGTCTGCTCAGCATTGTCGCTTCTCATGCCTAACTTCGAGTTAGGACATTTCTTATCAGCAGGTGCTACCACAAGATTTCAAAACAACTTTCCCTCCTAGTGGACACCATCTGAGCATGCTCAGCTCTTTGCTAGCACACTCACACACTCTCTCAGCATACTGTGGCTTTGACTGTACTCTGAGAAGACGCTTTTTAAAATGTCCACTGTGTTGCTTCCCCCCCCCCTCTTCAAAGACAGCCCTGCACGTCTTTAAAGTCTTACTTATTGGTATAACATTGATTAGCATAGAATCAAACTTCAAGGTCTTCCTGTCCATGGCTCAGGAGTCTGGAATATACTTCTGGGGCTATTTCAGATATGAGTCTGGGGTCTTTTTAGGGGTTCTTCTTGTAAATCTCTCCAAAACTCTCACTCAAGCCACCCCATTCCAGCTCAGATCATCCATATTTCACTTGAAGTAGCCTTCTTCTTGCAGCATAATTTAACCCTTTTAGCACCAGCTAACACCTGCCACCTCTCTGCATGCCTCTCTGTGCCCGCTTTGTGGGGTAGCGGGATCTGCTGGGACTTATTTCCCCAGAGATCTATGGCTTAGTCGTACATCGTGTAGCACCTCCCTGCCTGCTTCTCTGCTCTCCTGGTGCCTGGGAGATGTAGATGGGCCGGGTGGGTCAACCCACAAGCCTATGGCATGCTTGCTCTCAGTGCTTCAGGGGCATAGCCGCCTGCTGCCTCTCCTCCTCTGTGCCCGCCTCAGAGGGCCGGTTTGTTCATGTCTTGCTTTGACTCAGGGCATTAATCCTTCCTCGTCATGAAAAGGTAGCTGCATTTTGTATGTGCTGCTGCTATGATTACTGAATCCTCTGTGACAATGTAGCCTCATCATCATCATTATTAGTATTGTTATTGTTATTACAATTATTGGCTGGGCATACCCTGGAGTGTGTGAACTCTGTCAGACCCTGAAAGGATCGTCTATTCAATGGCATTTCTGTTTGAAGTGGGTGCGTCTTGAAAAACAAACACGTTTTAGCACTTTGAAATGAGTGGATGGCATGAAAAAAAGTAAGTTTTTTAGAAAGTGTTGAGACACAAGCATGGCAACGCAAGTTCTGAGTTGTTTCTCACATGACCAGCTATGTGCTGTACGCTCACCCAGTTTAATATTTCTATCTTGAAGTTCCCTGTGTTCATTTTTGAAGTGGTTAACCTGAGAGGAAGATTCTGATTTAGGTTTAACTTTAAAAACACCCCAAAAATCAAGACATGATCTGATTTCCTTTGAAATCCTACGGTCCTGTGTGGAAGCTATCATGGTGCCTGTGTATCTTAAAAAAAAATAACAGCGATAACTACATTTCTGTAAATGGGGGGGGGGATCTTTTTAAAATTCCCCCCAAATCAGGGCATGATCCCATTTCCTTCAAAGTGGCCATGACTAAGGATCTATTTAGAAGCTATCATGGTGCCCATTTTCATGTTTCTAACTTGAAAACTTAGAAACATGAAAATGGGCACCAAGCAATGGTCTTCCCCGTAGTAACCTATGGCTGCGAGAGCTGGACCATAAGGAAAGCTGAGCGAAGGAAGATAGATGCTTTTGAACTGTGATGTTGGAGGAAAATGCTGAGAGTGCCTTGGACAGCAAGAAGATCAAACCAGTTCATACTCCAGGAAATAAAGCCAGACTGCTCACTTGAGGGAATGGTGTTAAAGGCAAAACTGAAGTACTTTGGCCACATAATGAGAAGACAGGACACCCTGGAGAAGAGGCTGATGCTAGGGAAAGTGGAAGGCAAAAGGAAGAGGGGCCGACCGAGGGCAAGAGGGATGGAGGATATTCTGGAGGTGACAGACTTGACCTTGGGGGAGCTAGGGGTGGCGACAGCCGACGGAAAGCTCTGGCGTGGGCTGGTCCATGAAGTCACGAAGAGTCGGAAGCGACTGAACGAATAAACAACAAACAACTTGAAAACTAAAAATGTTATAGGCATTTTACATTTGCAATGCAAGTCTGGGGGCGGGGGGAATGGAGCTCTAGATCCACATCTGGATCTGCAGCAGAGCAGAGGAGAGGCAGATCGACCTGAAGTGGAGTGCACCTGATCTGAAAGGTGCAGATCAGGATCCGGAGCGGATCGGGGGGGGGGGTCCGTTTGCAACCCTAATGCATACACCATGCACACATCAAACACCAACTGGACAGAGCTGGGAGGTGAATCACTCTGGACCAGAAACAATGCTGCTGTGTCCATGATGGGCAATTTCCTTGCCTTCAGGGTGCCCTAGATGAGCTGGAGGAGGCCATGATCCTCCCTGAGTCATACTTTGAGCCCACTGCCTAGTTGAGGAGCAACTCCAAAACACCACCTGTGGGGAGTCTGCACACACGAACCCCCAGCTCTTTTGTTCCATCTTAAATGTCATAGGTAACCCCAAACATCAGGGTGAGAAAGGAACCCGGGAAGAATCTTATCAGGCCAAACAAACCAGCCATTCAATCCAGGAATGCCGTTACCGTTTTTTCTCCACACTGTGAAAATCAAGATGACGCTGCCACACCCAATGGCTCCTTTTCACTAGGGTGACCCTATGAAAAGGAGGACAGGGCTCCTGTATCTTTAACAATTGATCAAAAAGGGAATTTCAGCAGGTGTCATTTGTGTGCATGCAGCACCTGGTGAAATTCCCTCTTCATCGCAACAGTTAATGCTGCAGGAACGCTGCCTTCTTGACCAGATTTAAAAGAGGGCAGGGTTCCTGCAGCTTTAACTGTTGCGATGAAGAGGGAATTTCACCAGGTGCTGCATGCATACAAATGACACCTGCTGAAATTCCCGTTTCTATTCAACTGTTAAAGATACAGGAGCCCTGTCCTCCTTTTCATATGGTCACCCTGTTTTCACCCGCCATCAATCTTGGCTAGGGAACTTTGGCCCAAGTCTGGATTCTATCTTGGATTTAAGAGAAGAAGAAGAACAAGAAGAAGAAGAAGAAGAAGAAGAAGAAGAAGAAGAAGAAGAAGAAGAAGAAGAAGAAGAAGAAGAAGAAGAAGAAGAATTTATTACCCGCCTCTCCCTTTTTCTCAGGCACAAGGCCCAAACCTGACAACTCAAGTCAATTCCCTGAGCCCATCTGCCCCATGGACAAGAGTAGGGTGACCAACTGTCAGGATTTCCCCGGATTTGTCCTGGTTTTTGTGCTTTCCATGGTGTCAGGGGGGATTTTCTATCATTTTCAATAATGTCCTGGAATGACACACCTTCCCCTTTAAGGCTGCCATTAGCATGGCAGGAGGGAGTGACATGCTTTCTTGAGGCACATCATTCCCCCACCCCGAGCTCCAATTGAGGTCTTAAAGGGGAAAGTGGGTCATTCGTGGACATTATAGAAAAGGCCCCAATTGGAGTGGATGGTGGTGGTGCAGAATGAAATCCTTTCCCCTCCTCCACTCCAATCGGGTTCTTTAAGGTGGCGGGGGGATAAAGTACTTTCTGCAGGACTCAGAAAGCTGCTTCCCCACACACACACTAGGTGTCCTCTTTTTTGGTTTCCCAAATATGGTCACCCTAGACAAGAGTGACACAAGGATATTTTTCTCCCTCTAAGGTGCGATGGGAGCCTAAAGCTAAATAGCCTGGAATAATGGAAATGATTGTAATTGTGACGAATCCTCTATGGATTTTCATCCAGGAAGACAATAACAAAAAAAAAAGTTATGGAGAAAACATCCGCAATAGAAATATGCCCTCAGCTCTCCCTTGCGGGGCTGGGTTGGGGATGGACAGTGTGATGATTTCTCCTTGCTCTCTAAGTCTCAGTCAGGAAACTCTGCAGTCAGGTACAGTTCAGTTGTCATCCTAAGATGAAAAATGACTGTGTGAAGCTGACGGTTTTGCTGCTGCTACTAATGGTTTGGCTCCTTCCTCCGGTCATCATGAGCCTGAGACCGAGGGGCAGACGGTTGGGAATTCATCAATTCCAAAACTATTACAGGCCAGGGGACTTCATCATTGGCGGAAATGTACCCCTTGACCAGTTTCAGCCCATAATGACATCAAAATTTAAGAAAGACCCATGGTGGGAGTCCTTTTTTGTTGAGTAAGTTTCCACAGAATGGATGAGGTTCACATTGGGGTGGGGGGCTTTTCCAGGGCCATGAATTAGCCATGCTGGTGACATTCATTATTTCCTGGTCTGGTAGATGAGTCTTAGAGGCTGTTCATGTTCTATGTGTAAGGCAGAATTATCATAGAATCATAGAATCATAGAATAGCAGAGTTGGAAGGGGCCTACAAGGCCATCGAGTCCAACCCCCTGCTCAATGCAGGAATCCACCCTAAAGCATCCCCGACAGATGGTTGTCCAGCTGACTCTTGAAGGCCTCTAGTGTGGGAGAGCCCACAACCTCCCTAGGTCACTGATTCCATTGTCGCACTGCTCTAACAGTCAGGACGTTTTTCCTGATGTCCAGCCGGAATCTGGCTTCCTTTAACTTGAGCCCGTTATTCTGTGTCCTGCAGTCTGGGAGGATCGAGAAGAGATCCTGGCCCTCCTCTGTGTGACAACCTTTTAAGTATTTGAAGAGTGCTCTCATGTCTCCCCTCAATCTTCTCTTCTCCAGGCTAAACATGCCCAGTTCTTTCAGTCACTCTTCATAGAGCTTTGGAACTTAGAGGCATAGGGCTTCAGGAATTTAGAGGCAGTGGATAGAAAATTCATCACAATTCTTGGGAGAAGATTTCAGACTTTATTTCCCCCACATACACACACACACACATACACCATGGCATGTCTGCAGAGTGATAAATTAATCTCAGAATTTGGGGAGCAAATCCTTGTATTCTGGATGGAACCACCTTGGTCTGATCCAGCAGGGTTGTTACCCATTGTTGAGCCTGGTGGCACCTGGGAAGAATTCTGGGGAATCGTCATGAGTTTGTTGTATGTTCATTACAAAAGTTTATAAACGAACAGGACACCAACAGCATTAACATTGATCATTGGAGTATTGGCCTATAAAGAATGATCAAACAGGGGAGAACATGATGTCCAGTTCAGATTGTGTAAGGCATTACAAACTATTTCAGTTTGAAAAGTTTCTCCAAAGTTGACCATGAGAAGCTGGTGGGTGTAGAAAAGATGTATTCGTATTTACTGATTCAATAGACGGCTGCCCAGTCTCATAAAAACTGGCTGATCTTGTTTGGCCCCATAGAATCATACAATAGAAGAGTTGGAAGGGGCCTCTAAAACCAATGAGTCCAACCTCCTGCTGAATGCAGGAATCCTCCTTAAAGCATGCCTGACAGATGGCTATATTAATAATAATAATAATAATAATAATAATAATAATAATGGCTGTCCAGCTGCATCTTGAATGCCTCTGGTGTGGGAGAGCCCACCATCTACCTAGGTCATTGGTCATACTGCTCTAACAGGAAGTTCTTCCTGATGTCCAGCCAGAATCTGGCTTCCTGAAACATGAGCCCATTGTTCCATGTCCTGCACTCTGGGAGGATCGAGAAGAGATCCCGGCCCTCCTCTGTGTGACAACCTTTCAAGTATTTGAAGAGAGCTCTCATGTCTGCCCTCAATCTTCTCTTCTCCAGGCTCAACATGCCCAGTTCTTTCAGTCTCTCCTCATAGGGCTTTGCCTCCAGATGCCTGATCATCCTCGTTTCTAGACCCCTGAGCACGTGTTGGTATCAGTACAATAATAAGAGTGTCAAAAGAACAGCCTGAGTTTGTCTGTGAATCCTTGGTTTATGAAATGAAAGTGGCTTCATTTTAGAAGGTTTTATACTTATTGGCAAAGGGTTTACCAAAAGTGACTTATTTGTTTGCCAACTCTGGACAATTGCGTCAGCATTCACCCACCAATGTTACTCTCATTACAGCTCACTATCTTTGAATTACCAGCATATCCAGGCCATAGCGTTCACCATCAATGAGCTCAATAAAGATCCAATTCTACTACACAATGTCACTTTTGGCTTCCGCATCTATGAGCACAGCAACATTGCAACCAGAGTCGCCGCAAACGCCCTGTCTCTGCTCTCCACACGGGAGCGAAGCTTTCCAAATTATCGATGTGGCAGGGAAGAGAAAGTGCTCTCTGTTATTTCAGGTCTCGACTTCAAATCCTCCAGGCTGATGGCATCCCTCATGGGCCTCCTCAAAATCCCACAGGTAAGGGGGTTCATCTGGGGATAGGTATGTGGAGTCAGGAAACATCCAAGCATGGAGAGATGCAGGAGGCCAGTCTCCAAAACCAGTTTCCTCCATGCACTGGTCATGTGTGGCCTTGATTCTGGATGTCAGGAGGAGTTAACACAATACCTTGGTGGTAGCCAAGAGTTTTGGGATGATATTGCATGAGTAAAATCCACACAGCACTAGCTCGTCTATGAACAGATGGGAGAAATAACCAAGAGTCTGGTGATTGGTTCATTAATGAACATCATTAATGAACAAGTTGCCAAAGGAATCCTTCCAGAGAGAGCTCTCCAGGAATTGAGGGTAGCTCCCCTACAATTTAAAATCTGTTTGTGCTTTAGGAATTGGAGGCATTTGAACAAGTTGCCAAATGCCTCCTTGTTTTTCTTCCTACAAGCTATAGAAGTATAGCTTTGAAATCACGTGAGGTACTGGTTCCTCTCTATTCGGCCCTGGTTAGGCCTCATCTAGAGTATTGCGTCCAGTTCTGGGCTCCACAATTCAAGAAGGACGCAGACAAGCTGGAGCGTGTTCAGAGGAGGGCAACCAGGATGATCAGAGGTCTAGAAACAAAGCCCTATGAGGAGAGACTGAAAGAACTGGGCATGTTTAGCCTGGAGAAGAGAAGATTGAGGGGAGACAGGATAGCACTCTTCAAATACATAAAAGGTTGTCACACAGAGGAGGGCCAGGATCTCTTCTCGATCCTCCCAGAGTGCAGGACATGGAATAACGGGCTCAAGTTAAAGGAAGCCAGATTCCGGCTGGACATCAGGAAAAACTTCCTAACTGTTAGAGCAGTGCAACGGTGTAATCAGCTACCTAGGGAGGTTGTGGGCTCTCCCACACTAGAGGCCTTCAAGAGGCAGCTGGACAAGCATCTGTCAGGGATGCTTTAGGGTGGATTCCTGCATTGAGCAGGGGGTTGGACTCGATGGCCTTGTAGGCCCCTTCCAACTCTGCTATTCTATGATTCTATGATTCTAAGTGGCTAACACAGATACCCCTCCAAGAATTTAGTTATCCTCCCCACACACACACACACACACATTTTAGGCATTGGAACACATTTCCACACAAAATGGCTTTGGCTTGAGCCATGTGCTTTAGGATGTAAGCAGGAAGTCTTTGAAGGGAGGGCACTTCAGGATGTGTCACGAAGCCTCCGGGACATTGTGTTACATTTTGTATTGTTTGTGTCCTGACACACGTCTACCTGAAATGGAACCAGTTTGAGCCATGTGCCTCAGGAGGTAATTCAGAGGTAGTTCAACAGGAGCCATAAAATCAAAAGCACCCAAGTTCTTTGTGAAGAGTCATGTTAGTTGACTAAACACACAAAGATGTATTCATTGCAAATGTTAGAAAAAACATTGGTGATACCTCCATAGAAACCCTGAATATTGGGGTGAAAACCTCACTCCTGGGGGAGCACTGAAGTAATCACAGAGATTCGTCTCATATTTTCAAACACATTTTAACACTGAAGATGAATTAACATCTTCCTTTGGCATGACATTTCACGTAGCTAATGAAATGGGCATTTGGATTTCACAAAAACTACTCAAGGGAGTTTAAATCCCACAAAACTAACTGGGCTATTCCTCTGCAACTTCCTTCCTTCAGCTCGCTTATGGCTTGTTTGAACCTCTTCAGAGAGAGAAAAGGGTGTTTCCCTCTTTCTTCCAAACTGATCCCAATGAACTTTTCGTATATATGGCCATAGTCCGGCTGCTCCTGCATTTCCACTGGACCTGGGTTGGGCTGTTAACTTCTAAGGATGTCATTGGAGAACACTTCATCCAGACACTGGCGCCAATGCTCCAGCAGAAGGACATCTGTGTGGCCTTCACCGTGAAAATCAACAGAGGAGCCACTCATGCATTGCAATCAGTACTTCAGAAGAAACCTCTTTCTTGGTCTCTGCCCCAAGTGCTAATTCTCTCTGGAGAGTCTGACATCCTGAGAGTGGTTGATACAGTCTTGATTCTTCGCCGAATCAGCTTTTCCCGTGAGACCCTAAGAGGGAAGCTCTGGATCCTGACACCCCTTTCAGAATTTGCTGAAATGGGATCAACCTTCAGCAGGTGGTATTCAAACCGTTTCCATGGGGCTTTGCACTTCAGAGTCCGCCGAAGGGATGTGCCAGAATTCAGGCATTTTCTCCAGGCTTCAGATCCAATCCGGCCACAAGGAGATGTCTTCCTTCCTGACTGGTGGGAAACAGCATTTGATTGTCTCTTTCCAGAAAGACACCGAATCCATTACAAGGATACTCCTAAATGTACTGGAAAGGAGAAGCGAGAGAACTTGCCACCCTCAGTGTGCGAAATGGGCATGAGCCGTCACAGCTACAGCATCTACAACAGCATCTATTTGCTGGCACAAGCATTACATGCCGCATCCTCAGTTGGCTCTGCTCCTCAAAGGAAGCGGAATGCGAAGAATATCCAGCCATGGCAGGTAATGTTCACCTTCAGATTTGACATTCCTTTCCAAATTTGGCATTCTTAATGGCAAAACCCGCCTTGGTAGGGTTTTATTGTTTGGTGGTCATTATCTCTGTGAGAGCATTGAGCATTAGGACGTCCAGCTGGACATCAGGAAAAACGTCCTGACTGTTAGAGCAGTGCGACAATGGAATCAATTACCTAGGGAGGTTGTGGGCTCTCCCACACTAGAGGCCTTCAAGAGGCAGCTGGACAACCATCTGTCGGGAATGCTTTAGGGTGGATTCCTGCATTGAGCAGGGGGTTGGACTCGATGGCCTTGTAGGCCCCTTCCAACTCTGCTAGGAGGGCCTTCTCCGCTGTGGCACCCCGGTTGTGGAACGAGCTCCCCAGAGAGGTCCGCTTGGCGCCTACACTGTACTGCTTTCGTCGCCAGCTGAAGACCTTTTTATTCACTCAGTATTTTAACACTTAATTTTAACTTAAATTTAAATTTTACTGTTTTAACTCTGTATTTTAATCCTATATCAACTTTGCTGTGTGGTTTTATCCTGGTTGCGCTTTTTATACTGTATTTCGTAATTGTGCTTTAAACTGTTGGGTGTTTTACTGTGGTTTTAATTTTTGTGAACCGCCCAGAGAGCTTTGGCTATTGGGCGGTATAAAAATGTAATAAATAAATAAATAAATAAATTCTATTCTATTCTATTCTATTCTATTCTATTCTATTCTATGTTTAGCAAAACAAAAAACACCCCTATTTCCATGCATTTTCCAGCCTTTGGTTAGAGGAACAAAGATCAATTCTGCTCCATCTTCTTCATGAAAGCAAATAGCTGAAGATCTAATTACATCTCCCCTTAACCTTCTCATCTCCAGGCTGTACCTACCCAGCTCTTTCAGCCCTTCCTCCTAGGACTTGGCTTCCAGACTCCACATCATCCTAGCTTCTCTTGTCTCGACATGCTCCAAGTGCTCACCATCCTTCTTAAAATAGGGCTCTAAACTCTAAATCTGGCCTTATTTACTCAGAATATCACAGACCTATAAATCTCTCTCTCTCTCCCCACCCTCTCTCCCTCTCATGCATACCCACCCACACCCACCACCACTTCAAAGTGAAGAAGCAAATACGAGGCAGCTGAATGTTCCTCCTAGCAATTCGTGCTCACTGAACATCCATCCTTATGCATTTATTGAGTTTGCTTGTGTATTTACCTACCGATTGATTTATTGTTCTTATATCCAAAACCCAAATTGTCTAGGTTATCCATAGGCATTCCATATATTTCTTAATTCCTTTCTCCTAAATGGAGCCCACAATGGCTCATACAGATAAAAACCATAAAAAAAAATACATATAGCATATTTTAAGGCTCAGAAATTAATAATCAAAAGGCGTCACAGCTAAAACAATGTAATATATTTAATATATTTTTAACTTTGTATATTTCTTTTCATAGGTTTTAATATATATATATATGTTTTAAATTTTGTAAGGCTGCCATGAGGCCCAGTATTGGGCAAAACGTGGGATAATAATAATAATAATAATTAATAATAATAATAATAATAAATAAATAAATAAATAAATAAATAAATCCAGTGTGGTATAGTGGCTGGAGGACTGGACTGGGAGTTGGGAGATCTCGGTTCTAGACCCCACTTGGCCATGAGAGCTCACTGGGTGACTTTGGACCAGTCACAGACTCTCAGCCCAATGTATGTATGCTGCCTTCAGTTCCCTAAGGAGAGAGAGAGAGAGAGAGAGAGAGAGAGAGAGAGAGAGAGAGCATACCAACTGCCAAACCAGTTAAATTAGAAATGCTTCCAGGTGATGCCATAAGGTTACAAGTGTGGGAGACACACCCAAATGTCAGATGGAGGAGAGATCCATAGCTAAACTCAACCACGTTCTACCAGATTTGGACCAAGTATCACAGCACTTCCATCATGTGGGGATTCAGCCCCTACTTCTTGACCCTTACTTAAGACACCAGTTTTCACTCCCAGTTATGGCCAGTCATCCCATTGTCTCTTTCCTTTCAGATTCTTGCTGCTTTGTCGAAAGTCCGGTTTAATAACAATGCTGGAGAGGAAGTGTTTTTCACCAAAAACGGTGAGATGGCCTTCACTTTTGACATCTTGAACTGGATCTTCTTCCCAAATGGTTCTTTTCATACTTCAAAGGTTGGGGGGCTGGATCCGGGGGCTCCACCAGGCCAAGACTTCACCATTGACTCTGATGCAATCGTATGGCCCAAGCAGGTGAGTTGGAAGAGAATGTTCTAAGGTTGAGGTTGAACTAGAGAGTGTTGCCTTCATTACCTTTGACAGTGCAAGGTGTTTTCCTAGAAGAGAGCCAAGGCGTATTGAGTTCAGAAAGGGGACTTGGCCCAGTGGTGTATGTCATACTATGGGCCACAAGTTCAATTCCTGGCATCTCCAGCTTGGAGGGGCAAGTCTAAATGAGGGAGGAAGCAGCAGCCAGGCACCTCTCCACCGTGCCTGGGTCCAGCTCCTGCTGAGAGCCCCCTCCCTCCTGCCACCAACTGTCTCTGCAGAGGCCACCAGTGAGGGAGGAAGCAGCAGCCAGGCACCTCTCCACCGTGCCTGGGTCCAGCTCCAGCTGAGATCCCCCTCCCTCCTGCCACCAACTGTCTCTGCAGAGGCCACCAGTGAGGAAAGAAGCAGCAGCCAGGCACCTCTCCATCGTGCCTGGGTCCAGCTCCAGCTGAGAGCCCCCTCCCTCCTGCTGCCAGCTGTCACTGCTGAACTTTGCAACTAAGATTGTAGTGCCTGAATTTGCTTTCCTTTCCCCCCTCCTCCTCCCTCCCAATCCCCTTTCCTTTTGTGTCATGTCTTTTAGATTGTAAGCCTGTGGGCAGGGACTGTCAAGAAGTACTTTTGTAAGCTGCCGTGAGAGCCTTTTTTGGCTGAATGGCGGCATAAAAATACTTAAATAAATAAATAAAAATAAATAAATCTCTGGAGAGCCACTGCTGGTCACTGTAGATGACCCTGCTGTATACAGACCAAAGATCTGACTCGAGACAGCTTACTGTGTTCTTTTTTAAGATCAATCTTTATTCAGAAGGATGAGGAGTGGAATCTTATTTTATCTTCCTGGGAAAGTAGCAGAGCAGGTACTTCGTATGCAGAAAGTCCTGTTTTCAGTCCTCAGCAGTTTCAGGTGGAGCTGGGGAAGATCGCTGCCTGTGGTTCTGAAGATATGTTGTTACTCAGCACAGACCACCTGGAGCTAGACAGGCCGATGGTCTGATTCTGTATAAAGCACCTTTGATGTTCCTATCATGTCTCCCGACTCCAAGCAGTATAGATTTGTTATGAGCCTCTGTCATCATGATGTGCACAGATATAACCTGCAGACATTCAGAGGAGGTTTGGTCCTCTTAAACTGGTGTTTAGAAGGATCAAATGGGATTTCTGCTGACTAACTCCAAGTCCTATTTGGAGCAATTTGTGCCACACTGAAAAACTCGAGAATTCCTCCTTTCCCTTTCAGAAGCTGCCCTCTGCAACGTGTGTGAAGAGGTGCTCTTCAGGGCACTGGAGAAAGGCACGAGAGGGGTGGCCCATTTGCTGCTATGGATGTGATCATTGTCCAGAAGGGACCTTTTCTAACCAAACAGGTAGCTGAAACTTTGAGAAGATGTCAAAACAAAAGTAGGATAGGGTGAGACAGAGATCATGAAGGAGAGGGCGGGGGAAGGAGAGTTTTCGTTCACATATTCCTACACCTACGGTATTGGGAGCAGCATTGGGTAAACCATCAGTCGCTTCTTTGGAGAGAGATCTCGGGGAGATCCACACGTCGTACTGAGGCCGCTTCTATGCGACCCCAGTGCGACCCGAAACCGATCGTGTAACTTGCCTGGATAAGAGACGAGGAAGAGGCGTCCTTGCCGCCGCTGCCACCCACCTCCCTCCTCGCCGGCCGGCGAGGAGAGCTCGGCAAAAGAAGGCGGGGTGGAGAGCTTCTTCCGCTCTCCACCCCGCTTTCTTCCGCCGAGCTCTCCTCGCCTCTTCCTCGTCTCTTATCCAGGCAGGTTACATGATCGGTTTCGGGTCGCACTGGGGTCGCATAGAAGCGGCCTCAGTACGACGTGCAGATCTCTCCCTCTTCTGGCTCTCCATCTTCCTGGTCCCAACAGATCATTAAGCAGCACAGCAAGTCCAAGTGTCACGGGCACATGTAGACATGAACCCAAGTAGCCCCTCGACAAGAGAACAGCAATGAAGCCCAGTGACTTTTCATCCTTGCCTTAAAGGCTTCCCGCCTCCTCTGTCCAACGAGCTTTTTCCCTATCAGGTCGTTCTAGCTGAAGGGGAACACACATCTGGCAACTATTTCAACTTACAGCTGCCTCCATATTGGTGGGTCTATTTTTATTTATTTATTTATTCCATTTCTGTAACGTCCAATAGCCGAAGCTCTCTGGGCGGGTCACAAAAATTAAGACCATTCAAAGTATAAAGCAACAGTATAAAACCATAATATAAAATACGATATGAAAGCACAGCCAGGATAAAATGAGCAGCAGTGCAGAAATACAAATTTAAAATACAAATTTAAAACAGTTGGTCTAGGCCTTACAGGGGTAAATGCCTGATATAGTTTCAACTAGGGCTGTGCACAGACACACACACCCCAAACCGCTTCGTGGCCTGATCAAGAACTTCCGGATTGGGCCCAAACCGCTTTAGGTCGATCCGCCCATCCCCCACTCCACTCTGCGGTGCAAGATCCTGAGTGGCGGATCGAGATTTTGTCCCCTCCCCTACTTACTTGCCTCCGTGGTGGACGGCGGAGGCAGGTAAGTGGGGAAGGGGGGACAAAATGGGGGCCAATAAGCCAAACTCCCCCCTCCCTTACCTGTGTCCATCGCAGTCTGTCGCGGGCTTCAATTGAGGCCCTGGCTTGAAGCTGGGGCCTCAATTGAAGCCTGCAATGGACTGCAATGGGCACAAGTAAGCCCCCATCCCCCCTGCCCCCTTACCTGGCTCCGCTGCCATCGCCACATGGACTGCGGCGGCGGCGGAGCCAGGTAAGTGAAATTCCCCCCACACCCCTTACCTGGCTCCATCATGATCCGGGGGCGGCGGCAGCGGAGCCAGGTAAGCCAAACTCCCCCCCCGCCCCCTTACCTGTGTCTGTCGCGGTCTGTTGCAGGCTTCAGTTGAGGCCCTGGCTTCAAGCTGGAAGAGGAGGCCGTGGCCTCTTCTGGCTTGAAGCTGGGGCCTCAATTGAAGCCCGCGATGGACACAGGTAAGCCCCCCCTCCCCACTGCCCCCTTACCTGGCTCCATCGCCATTGCTGCATGGACTCCAGTGGTGGCGTGAAGTGAGTCCGCCTTGCCACGACACAGGCTCTGAACACCAGACCTCACGTCTGCCACCACTTCTTATGGGGCGACACAGGCTCTGAACACCAGACCCGGCCGAGGCTGCTCCCCGCTCAAGCCAAGCAACACCACTTGATACGCCTGAGGCAAGGGATAAAGCCCACCTTCCTCCAAACTATGTGGAGAAAGGGGTTTAAAATGGAGAATGGATTTTAATATATATAATAATGCGCTGTGAGTTATATCTGCTGAGATGAATGATTGTCAGAGTGGGTGCTGAATGATGTAAACTTAATATGCTAAATGCCAAACAGACACGTGGGATTTTTGTGGTAGTCTTAAAACAAACCAATCAAAATTTATTTTTAAAAGTTCATAAGCTTTGTTTCCAATAACAACCTTTAAAAACCTTTTTGAAACCTTCCATACAATCCTGTCACTCTCACATTCGCGCTTTCCTTTCTCTCACCCAATCACTCTTGAACTTTATTTATTCTCAGTATTGATTAATATACTTCCACTACGTGCACACCACACTCTAAAGACACCACTCACTACACTGACTCTCAAATTTCTCAAAACTTAAGTACCATAAATACAGAGAGCACTACAGACTCTAAAAGTACCTAACAAGTCCCCCCGAAAAGTTCTACTCAATCCCCTCCGTCCTTCCCTTATATATCACTCCTCCCAAGAGATTCTAACTCCGCCCACTCAGGCCAACATTCTAAAAACCACAGACTTACAAACTGCAGACATACCTTTGGGAATTGACTTGTGGGGTGTAACGCCACACGCCTCTCCCCACTTACCTGCGTTCAGAGCACCGGATTGAGGCAAACTGCTTTGTCTCGATCCGCAGCCCCCCCCCCCCGACCCGTCTCCATCTTTGTCAGAGGCAAATCAGGCTGCTCCACTATCGCTTCTATGAAGCGAAGTGAAGCGGAGCACAGCCCTAGTTTCAACTAGCTTATCTGTTCTATTGTATCTTCTAGTGATCCCTCCCCCACCAATATATGCTTTATGCAGTCTAGAGTTGAGCCTGTTCTTCATCCACTACCATGCTCAAAATCTCCATCCCCATTTGCTGTGGGGACAGTCCTGATAAGCACCCTCACTTCCAAATTTACTGCTACACCACTGCTTTTGGTGACCATGGGATTCAGCTGACTGGCCGCTGTGTGGTGGAGGACCTGGTCCCAATCTGTTGCATGAGCAGAAGATATCCATCCACCTCATGGGACCACCATTATGGAGCTCTTTGGGATAGAACCAGATCTGGGCAGGTTGTCGGTCTTCCTTGTAACAATTGGCCCATTTTTCCTCACACCATTTCCCAATAGCTTGCCTTTTTGGCTATTGTGTCTCCTGCAACCTGTCCACCAATCTATCTGCAATAATAGGTCCATAGATAGTAGTTCACATTCTGAAGAAAATGACATTAACTTAACTATGTGTTTGCTCATTCATTAAGGGCTGAACTGGCCGTCGCAAAATCAACATCTGTTTCTTGTGTGAGATATTTCAGTAGCTTTTGCTCCCTCCAGATGCAGAGAGCTGCACTCCATGTCCAGAAGATCAACACCCAACCAAGAACCAAGACCAGTGTATCCCCAAGAAGGTCCACTTCCTTTCCTATCAAGAGACATTGGGCTTTGTTTTAGGTTCTCTGGCTCTTCTCCTTTCTCTGATCACATCTCTGGTGCTGGCTACCTTCATTAAGCACCGTGACACACCAATCGTCAAAGCCAACAACCGAGACCTCACCTATGTCCTCCTCATCTCCCTCCTGCTTTGCTTCCTCTGTTCCTTCCTCTTTATAGGTCGACCCATGAAGTTCACCTGTCTTCTCCGACAACCTGGCTTTGGTGTCATCTTCTCTGTTGCCGTTTCTTCCATTTTGACAAAAACTGTCACTGTGGTTCTGGCCTTCATGGCCACCAAGCCAGGAAATATAGCAAGAAAACTCTTGGGGAGACAAGTGACAAACTCCATTGTCCTGGCCTGTCCCCTCTTCCAAGCTGTTATCTGTGCTGGTTGGCTAGTAACTTCTCCCCCGTTCCCAAACTTGGACTTCCATTCCCTTGCTGGGGAGATGATCGTGGAATGTAATGAAGGTTCAATCACCATGTTTTACACTGTCTTGAGCTACATGGGTTTCCTGTCCCTTGTTAGCTTTATGGTGGCTTTCTTAGCAAGGAAATTGCCTGACAGCTTCAATGAAGCCAAGTTCATCACCTTCAGCATGCTGTTGTTTTGCAGCGTTTGGGTCTCCTTTGTGCCAACATACTTAAGCACCAAGGGGAAGTCCATGGTGGCCGTGGAGGTCTTCTCCATCTTAGCCTCTGGGGCTGGTCTCCTGGGTTGTATCTTTGTCCCTAAATGTTACATTATTATGCTGAGGCCAGATCTTAACACCAGAGAGCAGCTCATAAGGAAAAATAATTGAGGAATATAATACTTTGGAGTATGTCCTAGTAATCTCGTTTCCACTTAAGTATAGCTAGTTCGGGAGGCCTATAAAACTACAGAAAAATTAATGTGTAGAGTTGTTGGTTAAGAAGCAGGGTCCTTTCTACACTGCTGAGGGATTTCCTCATTCCCACTCCAGTGGAAATGGAAGTGAAGCAGTTGTCTGCATGGGACGCTGTTCCCCTTAAACATCCTGCAGTGGTTGAATTTCTTTGAATTTCCATCCACTATTAGCAATTACTGTCAGATATCCCAATCAAGAACAAGTTCTTTAGATATCTCTTACAAGTGGCATCTGCAACAAAATGTCGCAGTATACGCTCTCCCTGCAACAAGAGTGTTGCTGTTCATTGATCCTGCCCTGGGCCAGTATAGATTGTAAAGAGTTCAGCCAGAGAATTCCAGTCCCTCCACATCTCCCAATTTTCTGTTTTTCACTTCCAACTGACACAATGGTCTGTAGCTATTGAGCGTGCTCCATTATTTTCATTGGCTGTGTTCCAAATACTCCTTAAACCATGGCTTTAACCATGGTGAATAAGGCTTTTTGTCTTATTCACCATGGTTAAAGCTGTGGTTTAAGGTGCCTTCTGAACATAACCATTGTGTTGTTTTTGCGAGGTTGACCTCAAAACATTTCAAAATATATTTGGGGGATTTCTGCAAAACTCAGGTTTCCACCAAGCTGGCTTAGATCTTCCTTTCATTTCTCAGCATCTGCATTTTGGCTCATGTTTTCCTTGGCATTCACCTACTGTGCTTGCTATTTGAGGGAATGATATGTTATCCAAATTTTGGGAAGTGCCAGCTGCCCCCATATTTGCAGGATGAGAATGTAAAGTGTATGAGTATGCTGTCATGGGAAAATGGATAATTGGGTGGCGAGAAGGATCAATGGTATAGAATCATAGAATCACAGAATAGCAGAGTTGGAAGGGGCCTACAAGGCCATCGAGTCCAACCCCCTGCTCAATGCAGGAATCCACCCTAAAGCATCCATGACAGATGCTTGTCCAGCTGCCTCTTGAAGGCCTCTAGGGTGGGAGAGCCCACAACCTCCCTAGGTAACTGGTTCCATTGTCACACTGCTCTAACAGTCAAGACGTTTTTCCTGATGTCCAGCTGGAATCTGACTTCCTTTAACTTGAACCCGTTATTCCGTGTCCTGCACTCTGGGAGGATTGAGAAGAGATCCTGGCCCTCCTCTGTGGGACAACCTTTTAAGTATTGGAAGAGTGCTCTCATGTCTCCCCTTAATCTTCTCTTCTCCAGGCTAAACATGCCCAGTTCTTTCAGTCACTCTTCATAGGGACTTCATAATAGATTCCTTCCATATTTGAGATCTTTTATTGAATATTGGGGTGGGGGCACCATGCAATCCTAGACATATCTACTCAGAAGGAAGTCCCATTGAGTTCCATATGGCTTACTCCATATTTGAGATCTTTTATTGAATATTGGGGTGGGGGCACCATGCAATCCTAGACATATCTACTCAGAAGGAAGTCCCGTTGAGTTCCATATGGCTTACTCCCAAAGAAGAAGGTGCAAGATTATAGTTTAAATCTCAAAGTTCAGCTATATGGTTAATGTGCTGCAATAATTGTGACATTTTTAAGATAAATAAAATAGCTAAATAATTCTAAGATTTCTTTTGCATTGTATTATCCCATTATTTCAATTGCCAGAAACGTTTTTCCTGCCTTTGACTTTTTTCCCCCCAACACGTCTCTCCTCGCATCTCTGGCAGCCCCTTCCTCTTCTTGCCCTGTCTCCTATTGGCCCTGTTCAGAAGACACCTTGGACCATGGCTTTAACCGCAGTGAATAAAGCAAAAAGCCTTAGATTTTAAGCCTATGCGGCAGGGTCTTGCTATTTACTGTTTTACTCTGTACAGCACCATGTACACTGATGGTGCTATATAAATAAATAATAATAATAATAATATGGACCAAGGGTCCCTCTAGTCTAGCACTTTGGTCCCACAGTGGCTAACCAGCGGCCGACCAGGGACCCACAAGCAAGACACAATTCCCTCCATCTCTCCCTCCCTCCCTTCCCCCAGTTTTTTTTCCATTTTGACATTGCTTTACATTTTGTCAACTGGATGATAAGAAAAAAATAGAAGCTGAAATGCAACGACAGCATAAGTCTTTTATGATTCCGGCCCTGAACTCGGCCTGCACCTCTAGATATAAAAGGACATTGACCTTAATGCATTTTATTACAACTGCTCCTCTGTTTCAGATGTAAATGCAGGACCGGCTCTGGCAGAGGTTTCAATATCACCATAGAGTAGGTGGAAAAGAGCCATTCGCGAAGTCTAACTGTGTGTTTGTATTTGTGTACTGGGGTGAGAATAGAGTTGTTCGCAGGAGACAGAACTGACCGAATATCCAGCAGTGGAATGTCGGGAAGGGGGGGTTCATCACCCCGTTTCTTACAGCTCATTTGTCCATAAGCTCCCGTCTGTGCCAGATACACATCTGTGCCACGTGGAGTGTGACACACAGTCTTCGGGGCGCCTGGAGTGCGGCTGCAGTGCGCCCCGAAATCGATGCTGTAGACAGTACCTTAACCGTTCCAAGAAGAGGCGGAGGAGGAGGAGGAGGCCCCGCATCGCCCCTCGCGGGGACGGGGTGAAGAGTTGCCGGGCCCGGCGGCTTCGCCGGGGAATCGGCTGTGTCCTTGACGCCGCCCACCTGCCCGCCGGCCTCCTGTTGCCGGCGAAAGAGCCACCCGGGTCAGAGAGCTCTCCGACCTGGGTGGGCCCGGGTGGCTGCTTCGCCGGCCAAGGACGCAGCCGATTCCCTGGTGAAGCCGCTGGGCCCGGCAACTCTTCACCCCGTCCCCGCGAGGGGCGATGCGGGGCCTCCTCCTCCTCCTCCTCCTCCTCCTGGAACGGTTAAGGTACTGTCTACAGCATCGATTTCGGGGCGCACTGCAACCGCACTCCAGGCGCCCCGAAGACTGTGTGTGGATTCCTTCCTGGTTGACATTGATTGGCATTGGCGCTTCGGGCAAGGGACTCTGCCAACCCTGGCTGGGAAATGGAGTGGACAGAACGTGGGACCTACTGTGTGCCGTGTGTTCCACCAGTGAACTACAGCCCTTCCATGCACACCTGTCCTCAATGCTCAACTCCTCCCTCCTCTGTGACCAGGAGTTGGATAACAAAGTCAGCTTGCCAATGAGGGCATGTTAGAATGATGAGCTTTAATGCACAGACTGATCTTGTAGGCTTTGGTTCCATCCTTCTCAGATGTCTCCATTTGCTTCTGGAACGGTTGATGATCCCTGATGGTCCCACATCTGGCCTCCCTCCTTGGACAGAGCTCTGGACTTTCTGGGGCTGCCACTAGACTTGTACATGGACACCATTCACATCCCAGGTATTACTGGTATAGACCTGTCTTCCCATGTATGATGCCCTCCAGATGTGTTGGACTGCAAGTCAATTCCCTCGGTCTTTGGGGTGGACCACCCTTATAGGATCTCTGCCCACTGCAGGGTTAAGTGACTGCAAACGGACCAGCGATGGGTAAATGCCCAGCTTTGTACTGCGATAACCGGGTGCCCATTCCTCCCTCTCCCAGCCATCAATCTGAGCTTGTGAATATTGGCCAAACCAGGACTCCATCTTGGATTTAGGCTCTGAGAGTAACACATGGCATAATCAGGGGGAATCTACACTACTGCTTTAAAGCACTTTAAAGCACTTTACAACAGTTTTGACAACTGTTGGGGCCCAGGACGCACTGCATATACAGGTTTCAAAACGTTTTCAAAGTGCTTTAAAGCGCTTTAAAAGCAGTGGTGTAGATTCCCCCCCCCCCCAGATGAGTCAAGTCAAGTCTGACTGGCCGATGGAGAAGCAAAGCGTGATGCAAGCCTGATTTTCCTTTTCCCAAAGTTCAACAGGAGCCCAGAGCTCTGTAGCAGCAGTTATTTTGCTACCCTGTGATTATGAGGAGACACCAATAATTCTTGATGTATCCCCCTGGATTTCCATCCTTCAAAGCAATAACAAAGAAGTCCAGGAGAAAACAAGCTCGATATAAATATGCCCTGAGCCCTTCCACGCTGGGGAGGGGGGCAGTGGGTGATATCGTTGTGTCTGGTCATTTCTTTCTGTGATCTACTTCCCTTTCTGGGGCCAGAATATTTCTCTCTCTTTCAGGTTCTCTTTGCCGCTGACCGAGAAGGGAAGGTCTCCCAAAAGCCCTGATGGTTTGCCTGCAGCTGCTGCTAATACTTTGGCTCCTGCCTTGGGCTACGCAGAGGATGCTGACAACCAAGTGTCAGTTGTCCGGGACATATGAACAGATAGGTGACTGTTACAAGACAGGAGACTTCATTGTCGGTGGGAACATTGCAATTCATCTGTTTTTCCCCATAAAGACACAGGACTTCACAAGATTGTCCGAAATGTCATTCGTTGGCTTTCCTATGTAAGTTTCCAAGAGACAGGTGTGGGACAGATGTTTGCCTGGTTTGCTTCTGGATTCGCGGGCTCCTTCCAGGGAAATGGATCAGCAATGCTGCTGAGGATTGAAATGTTCATTTGTGAAAAATGGGCCTCAGAGGCTTGTCATGACTTTTTCAACCTGTAATAAGAATCAGGCAGCTAGTTCACCACCACTCCCAGCCCCACCATGCACATCCACACTGGGTTCACATGTAATGAAAAGCCAGAGCAAGCAAGGGTCATTTGGGAACATGGTCAGAGATTTGAGGGTTCCTCTTTGGCTTCATCCTGAGCTGGAAGAGAATTCCTCCTTCCCTCTCTGGCATGACCAAGGGCTCTACAGGAAACTCACAGGCATCCTGGGAAGTGATCTTTGGACAGAGCGGAGGAGGCCCAGTGATCACTGTTGCATCTTCTGCTGCATGACAAGATATGTAAGAAGTGTGTGCATTTGTGCAAGGCCAATTGCAGGAACATGGAGGGGAACGTCAGCGTTGTCAACTGAAGGGCTAGGGGGAAACTTCAGGCACTTTCCGACCCCCAATGAAGTCTCTGGAGGGTCATCTACTGAGTATGGGATAAACTATTTTCAGATGATTGGGACAAATGGGGCTTTGTTGAGTCGCAGAGAACGATCGAAGCCGCATTTTGGTTTTATCTTAGGAATTATATAATGACTGAGAAATCTCCCCTCCTTCCCATCCGTCTTCATCTTTCACAGGGGTAGGCAGAAGATCTGGATCTACTGGGAGATCTCTGCAGTAGATCAGTGAGGACTTCTGTTTGTTTAATAAAAGCAGCAACTCACAACTCACTCCTGCGGAATATAACCTGATGGGACTGAGCTGGCAGTGACTGAACAAGTAAGAGGTCTTGGGGTTGTGGTGGAGAAGATGATGAAAGTGTCAACCGAGTGTGCGGCCACTGTAAAGAAGACAAATTTCATGTTAGGCACTATAAGAAAAGGAATTGAGATTAAAACAACCAGTATCATCCTGCCTTTATATAAATCTATGTTGCAATCACACCTAAAAAAAAGATATTACAGAGCTGGAAAAAGTGCAGAAAAGGGCAACTCAAAAGATTTAGCAGCTGAAGCATCTCCCCTATGAGGATAGAAGTTTAATAGAAGTTTCTGAGAGCAGGGAGACAATGAACAACCATCTGGACAACCATCTGTCAGGGATGCTTTAGGGTGGATTCCTGCATTGAGCAGGGGGTTGGACTCGATGGCCTTGTAGGCCCCTTCCAACTCTGCTATTCTATGATTCTATGAAAGGATGGCTTTTGCCTTCATTTCTTCCTTGGGAGGCTCCCAGGAATCATCTTGGCTGACCAAAACTGGAACCAGAATGCTGATCTAGATGGATCCACCTTGGTCTGTTTCTGGAGGTTTCCATTCTTATGTTCTCCACACATGTTTTTAGTTATGAACTCCCCTGAGAGACTCAGCTATTGGGCAGAATAACAATGTAATAAACAAATAAATGCATAAATTCAATTCAAGGCTGAGGCGAGGTCTATTGAGAGCTCCTTGCAAGTGCTGTGCCTGGTAAAATTGATCTCCAGGATGTTTCCTGGTGAAATGTCAATATTCATTCCTTTCTTTTATAATATACTTATAGTGATTTTATTATGAGAATTTCTCTGTGCATTTTCATATCGATTGAAGGTGGTTTTTGTCGGGAAGCGTTTGTATTTCTTAACCCTCCAGGTGGATTTCTTAACCCCCCACTTCTCAACTATCCTGCTGAGATCCTCACCCACTTCCTAATCTCCATCCCCCTGCAGGATAACACCCAAGAACTACCAGCAAATCCTCGCCTTGACATTCGCCATCATTGAGCTCAACAAGGATCCAACTCTCCTTCCCAACACCACACTTGGTTTCCGCATCTATGACTACAGGAACATTGGCAGAAGGGTATTCGGGAGCACTTTGTCTCTGCTCTCCACACGGGGGCAAATGTGTCCCAATTATAAATGTGACACGAAGGATAAACTGCTCTCTGTTATTGGAGGTTTTGACTCTGAATCCTCAAGGCAGATGGCCTCCATCTTGGGCATCCACAAGATCCCACAGGTAAGGCTACCCATATGGGGACAGATGTGGGGGTTCTGCAGACCAATCACTGGAAACGATTGATAGGGGATACCTGGTTTGTCAATAGTATGTGTGAAAAAGCTCTTGGTGAGAGACATTTACACACTGCATGTTTGAGACAAATTCCCATACAAAATAGATCGTTTGGGGTAATTGTATTGGTGTTGACAGCTTGAAAGCCTTGGATTTGCGGTAGTTGCCTTTAAGTCTCAGAACTCAGGAACACAGAGATGGAAAGACCAATCATTTGAAACGATGGATGGGGGATACCTGGTTTGTCAATAGTATGTGTGAAAAAGCTCTTGGTGAGAGACATTTACACACTGTCATGTTTGAGACAAATTCCCATACAAAATAGATCTTGTTTGGGGTAATTGTATTGGTGTTGACAGCTTGAAAGCCTTGATTTGCAGTGGTTGCCTTTAAGTCTCAGAACTCAGGAACACAGAGATGGAAAGACCAATCATTTGAAACGATGGATGGGGGATACCTGGTTTGTCAATAGTATGTGTGAAAAAGCTCTTGGTGAGAGACATTTACACACTGTCATGTTTGAGACAAATTCCCATACAAAATAGATCTTGTTTGGGGTAATTGTATTGGTGTTGACAGCTTGAAAGCCTTGGATTTGCGGTAGTTGCCTTTAAGTCTCAGAACTCAGGAACACAGAGATGGAAAGACCAATCATTTGAAACGATGGATGGGGGATACCTGGTTTGTCAATAGTATGTGTGAAAAAGCTCTTGGTGTGGTAGTCAATCACAAACTGAATATCAGACAGCAGTGTGATTTGACTGCAAAAAAAAGCAAATACAACCTTAGGATGCATCAATATGTATTGAGAGACATTTATACATTTCCATACAAAATAGATCTTTTTTTGGGGGGGGGGCAATTGTGTTGGTGTTGACAACTTGAGAGCCTTAGATTTGGGGGTGGTTGCCTTTAAGTAAAGCTTCAGACTGCATTTGAAGATCTTCCTTTTGTATAATAAGTAGGGGTGTGCACGGACCCCCCCAATCCGCTTCGTGGCCCGAGCTGGAAAATCCGGATCGGGCCTGATCCTCTTCGCGCCGCTCTGCCCGTCTCCCGTTCTCCTGCGGAGCGAGATCCGGCTTCGCCGCCGTCACTATATGGACGGCGGCGGCGGCGGCGCAAGAGAAACCACCCACCCACCCACCCCGCCCCCTTACCTTCCTCCGTCGTGGGATTCAATTGAGGCCCCGGTTGAAGCTGGAAGAGGCCTCGGCCTTCACTTCCGACTTCAACCGGGGCCTCAATTGAAGCCGGCGACGGAGGAAGGTAAGTCTCCCTCCTCCCTGCTCCTTTACCTGGTGCTGCCGCCGCCACATGGATGGCGGCGCCGGCAGCGCCAAATTAGTCCCCCTCCCCCCCACTTACCTTCAGGCGAAGCTCCGGATTGAGGCGATCCTCTTCGCCTCGATCCGCTGCCCCTCTGACTCTCTTCGCCTCCGCCTTAAGGGTAGGCGAAGCCCCCCGCTCCGCTCCTGCTTCTCCGGTTCGGGGAGAAGCGGAGCACATCCCTAATAATAAGATTCCATGTCTCTGCTGAAATAGGCAATAGAAGTCCACAAATGTTTATGCCATAACAAATATGTTTGTCTTTCAACTGCCGCAAAGGCTGGCGCTGTCTTCGCTGGAACTCACTAATGGGTTTCCCCTCTCAAAATCCCTTCCTTCAGTTCGGTTCCAGCTTGGATGACCCTCTTCGGAAAGGGAATAGAGGGTTTCCTACCTTCTACCAGATTGATCCCAATGAAGACAGTCAATACGTGGGCTTAGTCAAGCTGCTCCTGTATTTCCACTGGAACTGGATTGGGCTGGTTTCCCGCAATGATGACAGAGGTGAACATTTCATCCAGACCCTGACCCCGATGCTCAAGCAGAACGACATCTGCCTGCTCTTCTACAGAATGATGGAGCCCACAGAGAAGCTCGTACACACAGAACTGCACCATCTTTATATCCCTAGTTCTTGGCTGGAGTGCTTAGTTGTGATTCTCTTTGGGCACTCAGGAATTGTAGAGGTATTTGTTCTTCTCCAGTACACCAATCCCTCCATGAGGAAGGTTTGGATCTTGACGTCTCATTTTGAAATTGCTGCAACAGATTCCCAGTTCGGCTGGGAGTACTTAAATCCTTTCCACGGCGCTTTGTACTTCAGAGTCCACAGACGGGAGGTGCCAGGATTCAAGCCTTTTCTCCGGGGTTTAGATCCACTCCGACCGCAAGGAGACGTCTTTCTCCGTATTTGGTGGGAAGCAGTATTTGAATGTCAGTTTCCGAAATCAGGCCGGACCTCTCAAGGGGGAAAGGCAAATTGTGCTAAGACAAAGCTAGAAGACCTGGCTGGAACCAGGTTTGAAATGAGCATGACCAGTCACAGCAACAGCATCTACAATGCTGCCTATTCCGTGGCACACGCGTTACATGCCGTGTCCTCATCTAGATCCAAATTTGGAATGAGAGGGAAAGGCGAGAGGCTTTTGAATGTCCAGCCGTGGCAGGTAATCCCCTCCTTCAAATTTGGCCATGTTCTAAAAAGTGCCTTTTAAAATACAATGTCAGTAAAGAGTAGCAGGGACTTGTTGTTTATTCGTTCACTCGTTTCCGACTCTTCGTGACTTCATGGACCAGCCCACGCCAGAGCTTTCTGTCGGCTGTCGCCACCCCTAGCTCCCCCAAGGTCAATTTGCCCTGGCTCATAGATCGTACATTCCAGGTTCCTATGGTGTGTTGATCTTTAGAACATCGGATTCGTCGTTCACCACCAGCACCGTCGGCCGCTAGCCGTCCTTTCGGCTTTGAGCTAGCTGCGTCATCACATCTGGGGCTAGTTGAACTTATCCTCTGTTCCTCCCCAGTAGCATTTTGACCATCTTCCGACCTGGGGGTCCCACCTTCCGATGGTATACCGACATATCTCTGGTTGTACTGATCCATTTAGTTTTCACGGCAAGAATACTGGGGTGGGTTGCCATGACCTTCCCCAGGGATCGTATTTAGTCTGACCTCTCTACCATGACCTTCCCATCTTACAGTACTGTATTTACTTATTTGCAATATTCACAATATTTGTATAGCCAAAGGTTTGGGAGCAAGGAACAGCAGTGAAAAATTATCATTCCTTGTGAATTTAAAACAGTGACCGTGTTCAGATGACACTTTGTAATGCTGGTTAAGCATTTTGAGATAAGCATTATGGCTCGCATGTCATGTGAACAAAACTTTGTGTGTTGTGTGAACCATATAGGTTTCTGCCTATATGCTTCCGGACGGAATTCAAGGTGCTGGTAATAACGTTTAAAGCCCTAAACAGCTTGAGAGAGCGCCTCTCCTTATATATACCTGCCCGAGACCTTAGATCTATTGGAGGAGCCCTTCTCCGCATCCCACCAATGCAACATATGCATTATGATGGGACAAGGGAGAGGGCTTTCTCTGTGGTTGGCCCCCGACTGTGGAATGCCCTTCCCCTGGAGGCCCGATTGGTGCCAACATTGATTTCATTTATTATTTATTTATTTATTTATTTATTTATATAGCACCATCAATGTACATGGTGCTGTACAGAGTAAAAGAGTAAATAGCAAGACCCTGCCACATAGGCTTACATTCTAATAAAATCATAATAAAACAATAAGGAGGGGAAGAGAATGCCCCAAACAGGCAGTATAAAAGTCAGAACAAAATCAAGTTTTAAAAGCTTTAGGGAAAAGAAAAGTTTTTAGCTGAGCTTTAAAAGCTGCGATTGAACTTGTAGTTCTCAAATGTTCTGGAAGAGCGTTCCAGGCATAAGGGGCAGCAGAAGAAAATGGGTGAAGCCGAGCAAGGGAAGGAGAGACCCTTGGGCAGGCGAGAAACATGGCATCAGAGGAGCAAAGAGCATGAGCGGGGCAATAGTGTGAGATGAGAGAGGAAAGATAGGAAGGAGCTAGACAGTGAAAGACATTTCGACGCCAAGTAAAAACATGGCTTTTTAACAAAGCCTTTCATGGTTAAACTCACTGGCACATTGTTTTAACTGTTTTAACAGTTCTAAATGTTTTAACTGTACCTATTGCTTTTAAATTATATATTGTTTTAACTCGGATCATGGTTTAATTTGTTTTTAACTGTGTATATTTATTGTTTTATCATGTATGTTTTTATCTGTACGCCGCCCTGAGATCTTAGTGATATAGGGCGGGATAGAAATATTCTAAATATTTTTTTAAATAAATAAATAAATGGTGGCTACATAAGTGGTCGAAAGGGTTAGTGGCCTAAACACGGCTTAGCACGGAGTCTGAACATGCTAAGTTTCGGCTATTGGGCGGTATAAAAATGTAATAAATAAAATAAAATAAACAAATAAATAAATAAACAAGGAGTGAAGTTTCAAGCAAGCCCTGAAAACGGTCCCAATCTATGAAGCAGGAGGTGTTCGCCCTCATCCCAGAGAGCCCAATGACACGAAGCTAACACCAGCCCATGTTTCAACGCCTGATGTTAGTCTCTTTTGGGGCATGAGCCGACTTCTGCTGATGTCAATGCCCACCAAAGACGGGAGAGTGTCTTGGAGCAAGTAGTGAAAGTGTCTTGGCTAAGCCCACGCACCCAGTGGGGAAGCGGCTTCCAATGGTTACTGCCCAAAGAAGAAGTACCTTAAGTTTGCAATTAAACCATGGGTTGGCCAGTTGGGGAAGTGCAGTCGACTATCCAGTTTCACACACACACCTTTGTGGGTGAAGGAAAATGAAAAATAAATTAACACAAGACAACGCCTGTAGTTGCTAGGAAGTATTAAAAAAAGAAAGGAAGGAAATAGTCTTTTTGTGCTCTGTAGCCATTATAGACACCTTTACTTTTTCTATTCCACTCGTGCTCTTCGCTCCTCTGATGCCATGTTTCTCGCCTGCCCAAGGGTCTCTACTTCCCTTGCTCGGCTTCGTCTATTCTCTTCTGCTGCCCCTTACGCCTGGAACGCTCTTCCAGAACATTTGAGAACTACAAGTTCAATCGCAGCTTTTAAAGCTCAGCTAAAAACTTTTCTTTTTCCTAAAGCTTTTAAAACTTGATGTTGTTCGGACTTTATACTGTTAGTTTTACCCTACTCTGTGCCTGTTTACCCTACCCTGTGCCTGTTTGCATTCTCTTCCCCTCCTTATTGTTCTACTATGATTTTATTAGAATGTAAGCCTATGCGGCAGGGCCTTGCTATTTACTGTTTTACTCTGTACAGCACCATGTACATTGATGGTGCTATATAAATAAATAAATAAATAAATAAATAAATAAATAAATAATATTCTCCTGAATTTCGTGGCTGGCAGAGGCTGCATTGGGCTCATTAGCCAGGTGTTGCCCACTCCTGAACTCATCGATGGAGTCCAGAGGAAGACCCCCTCCACCCTTGATGCCCACCACAGTACGTTAGAAGGCACCGGAAGCCATGCAGAGCCCAAATCCGTCACCCTCTTTCCTCAGCATCTCTTCCATTTCAGATTCTTGCCTCCTTGAGGAACATCTGGTTTAACAACAGTGCTGGAGATGAAGTCTCTCTTATGAGGAACAGCAAGAGATATGATATCCGAAACATAGTCTTCTCCCCAAATGGCTCTATGACTCCTGTGGAAGTTGGTTGGATCGACCCAGGGGCTCCCGCAGGCCAAGACTTCCTCATCCGCTCAGAGACCATCATGTGGGCTACAGAGGTGGGCATGGAATGAATGTTCAGGGGTTGTGGGAGAACTGCAGGAGGTCTGTCACTTGAGAACAGAAGGTGTCTCCCTAGATCAGTGGTTCCCAAACTTTTTCAAGTAACCGCCCCCTTGGTTCCACAAACTCATGCCCAGTGCCCCCTGCACACTGCCCCTTTAAATGGGAAGCACCCACCGCAGACTTGCCAAGGGAGGGAGGAAAAAGAGAGCAAACACCTCTGTTTTGCAGCCGGCATGGCGGGGCACACCAAGCAGGGTATGTCTCTTCATTAGTGTTTTGGTGCTTTTGAAACATTTCAATTCACCGTTAAAAGGACTCTTCTTAAATGGTATTAATACATGTGTGGATTCTTCCCCTGTTTGGCTTGGGACCAAACTACCTTCTCCCATAAAAATGTCCCTGGGTCTTAAGACCTAATGGAGAGGTGCTTCTCGGAAAAGACCACCTCAAGCGCCCCCCTGCCACCCCCATTGCCTCTTAATGCCCCCCCTATGCAATCCCACCGCCTCCAAGGGGGCAGTACCGCCCACTTTGGGAACCACTGCCCTAGATCAATCCAAAGGCCTATTGAGTTCCTGGAGGGGCTGCTGCCCTGTGGTTCAATCACTGCTTTGAATGAAAAAGGTCCCAGATCCAATCCTGGAATTTCCAGCTAGGCTGGGAACTGATCTGGCACGTGCTTCTTTGATCTCATTTCATCACCCTTTTACTGTCTCATGACTTCAGTGGACTGGATCAGGGCCAATCAACTTTAGTTCAATCCAAGCAAGATATAGATGCTACTGGCAGGTGGTTGAGCTCTGTTCATCATTTTATCTGGAAGAGGTTAGGCTTTCTCCTAAAAGATCAAGTCTATGGATTGGAGTTGCTTGAAGATCCAACGTTGTCCCTAGAGGCAAATGTCCCTTCTGGGGCATGGATCGCCTTGTACCAGTTTAGGGTGGAATGCCAGCTTCCGTCCAGTCTGCATAGAAACAGCTTGGCTTAACCTTCCAGTTAGACTACTGCAATCCTTTGCAGATGGTACGGGAACTTATTTATTTATTTATTTATTACATTTCTATACCGAGGTTGCTGGGTCAATGACCGTATCTGGGCTTTGTGATTGCATCATACCTGCATTGTACTACCTTTATCATAGAATCATAGAATAGCGGAGTTGGAAGGGGCCTACAAGGCCATCGAGTCCAACCCCCTGCTCAAGGCAGGAATCCACCCTAAAGCATCCCTGACAGATGGTTGTCCAGCTGCCTCTTGAAGGCCTCTAGTGTGGGAGAGCCCACAACCTCCCTAGGTAACTGGTTCCATTGTCGTACTGCTCTAACAGGAAGTTTTTCCTGATCATAGAATCATAGAATAGCAGAGTTGGAAGGGGCCTACAAGGCCATCGAGTCCAACCCCCTGCTCAAGGCAGGAATCCACCCTAAAGCATCCCTGACAGAGGGTTGTCCAGCTGCCTCTTGAAGGCCTCTAGGGTGGGAGAGCCCACAACCTCCCTAGGGAACTGGTTCCATTGTCGTACTGCTCTAACACCTTTTTCACTGTCTGCTAGCTGGTTTCTTGAGCCAATTCCAGGTTGTAAATTTGGTCCTGTTTAACTTCAGAACCTATTCAAAATGGATCCAGAACACCCCAGAGGTGCTATTCCAAAACCCACAAACATCACCACAGACATAACTGTAAATAGGAATATTTATTTGAGAATACTACAGAATTAAAAGTAAGCAGTGGCACGGTGGTTATATGAGAGTAAAGTATCTCTTTCACCAGGAAAGAAAATGCAACAAACATATAAGCTTAATTAAAAGAACTGCAATTGCCAAAGTTGGTTCAAATTTAGCTAATGAGGTATAGCTTGAGTTCTAATGTTGTTAAGATTCCTTCTTATCCTCTCCTGGTTACTACTTGTGGTTTTAAGCTAAATTAAGTCAAAGCTAAACTTAGAATAAGTTCTAACTTCACAAAACATTCTAACTCCTAAAGTCTAAAAGCTTAAAGAGATCCATAGTCTCCTGAATCCGTGGGTCGTTGGTCCAAAGGAAATCTGAGGCGAAGCAACCAAAAAGTCAAGAGCTACAAAGTTCGCTCCCTGTGCTTTTATACACTTGTTCTCTGTCAATGAGCAAAGAATCCAAACTTCAGGGTCTTCCTGGCTCAGGTATGTGGAATATAAGTCTCGGATCTTTTGGGCCCTCCAAATGGTTAAACATTCTTCCTAGATAGGTCCACCTGCCTCCTACTTCATTGACTTCTCGGCACCAAGCAACATCCTTTTCATTCAACCATCGAAGATGAGATTTGGCCTCCCAAATCCGTTCTCCTGCCCAGGCAATGGGAATCGCCTTTGAGTAACTCTTTTTCGGGCAATTCCTCTCCTGTGGGAAACCTCAACTATTTCTCCCTTCCATTTCAGACTCCCCCCATTGCAAGGTGTGTGGAGAGGTGTTCTCCAGGGCACAGGAGAAATGTTCCAGAAGGGAAGCCGGTTTGCTGCTACGAATGTATCCGATGTCCAGAAGGGACTTTTACTAACCAGACAGGTAGTTGAACTCTTATGAGCCATCTCCAAGTGGGGCATAATATGCCAGGACGCAGATGGGAGAGGAGAGGGACCCATCATGGATCAGGGACAGAGGCTGCCATTTTCTCTCCGGATAGCATTCAGTTTGAGTGTCGCATTTGATTGCAGAGAATTCATAATTTCATACTTTTCTGAAGAAATGATCTAATAATTTATAATTATAATTATAATCAGAAGCAAGTCGGCCAATCGTTAACATTTATGAGCCAGAACTCACTCCATTGGCTATTCTTCCAAATGCTTCCTGCTGAACTTCCCTACTTTTTTTAAACATCATGTGTTCTATCCAGAACTTCATTTATTTATTTATTTCATCAGTTACAGAATTCTGGAGATCATAGCTCAATTCCTAGTTACAGAACTTGGTCCTTTCCACCCTGCAGAATATGGAACATGAGTTTAGGAAAGGGTACAGGATGTTTTCACTCCCTTTTCTTAAGAAATAATTTACTGAGGCGCAAAAAGGGGATTGAATTTTGGATGTGCAATCATATGCAGATTGGCTCACTCCTAAACCTCTGGTTTTGTGAGATGACCTGGAACCCCACAAAAAGAACATTTGTGTCATGGTTGAGATACTTCAATCATTGTTGCTCCTTCCAGATGCAGATCACTGTGACCTGTGCCCAGAAGATCAACACCCAAACATGAAACAAGACCAGTGTATCCCCAAGAAGATCCACTTCCTTTCCTATCAAGAGACTCTCGGAACCATTTTAGCTTCTCTGGCCCTTTTCCTCCCTCTGATCACGTGTCTAGTGCTGGCAACCTTCATGAAACACCACGACACCCCAATCGTCAAAGCCAACAACCGAGACCTCACCTACATCCTCCTCATCTCCCTTTTGCTCTGCTTCCTCTGCTCCTTCCTCTTCATTGGCCGACCCACAAAACTTAGTTGTCTTCTCCAGCAAGCTGCTTTTGGTATCACTTTCTCTATGGCTGTTTCTTCCATTTTGGCAAAAACTCTCATGGTGGTTCTAGCCTTCATGGCCACCAAGCCAGGAAACATGGCAACAAAACTCTTGGGGAGACAACTGACCAACTCCATTGTCCTGGGCTGTCCCCTCATTCAAGCTGGGATCTGTGCTGCCTGGCTGGGGACCTCTCCCCCATTCCCAAACTTGGACTTCCATTCCCTGGCTGGAGAAGTCATAGTGGAATGCAATGAAGGCTCAGTCACCATGTTTTACATGTCCTTAGGCTATACGGGTTTCCTGGCTCTCATTAGCTTCATGGTGGCTTTCCCAGCAAGGAAATTACCTGACAGCTTCAATGAAGCCAAGTTTATCACCTTCAGCATGCTGGTGTTCTGCAGTGTTTGGGTCTCCTTTGTGCCCACTTACCTGAGCACCAAGGGGAAGTCCATGGTGGCCGTGGAGGTCTTCTCCATCTTGGCCTCTGGGGCTGGTCTCCTGGGTTGCATCTTCTTCCCGAAATGCTACATTATTGTGCTGAGGCCCAATCTCAATTGCAGAGATCAGCTCATAAGGAAAAATGATCTCTGAATCTTTGCTTTGAGGGATTACCTGATCATCCATTTTCCAGACAATCAATTATAATTCCCAATCATATAGATCAATTCAAGAGTTAACATCATTCTGCCTGTTTTATTTTAAAATAAAACTAAACTGAATCCATTCTTGTGGTGTGCTTCCGTTTCTTCTTCTTCCTTTTCAGTCTATCTTGACCAGGGCCCTTCCATCCCATGGTTCTGGGGTAGTTGGTACAAGCATGTTGACCACTACAAATGGACATTTGTGGCAGTATTGACATTGGGCTCTGGCACAAAAAAACCATGAGCTAAACTCCCCACAAAGTAGGTGATATTGAATCTTCTGTCCAGCACTCAGCCTAGGAGCTGTGTTAGGGGTCTGTTGAGCAAGGCAATGGCCATTGTTGAATCTGACCCCAAATCTAGCCCTGGCTGGAGTCATGAACTGGGCCTTATTGCCTAGCCTTACACTGCTATAGCCAGGGCTAAATCCTTCTTTCCCACGCATCAATCTGGGCTGATGAACTTTGGCACAGGCCTGAACTTCACCTTGGATTTGGGTGCTCAGGTTTACACAGGCCAAGGGACGGAACATGACAACTGAAGTCAAGTCCATCTAGCCTACAGAGAAGTGAAGGGTGACGCAAACCTGTTTGTCTCCCTCCAGTGTGCAGAGGGAGCTAAGTGTTATAGGTTTGCAATTTGTTCTCTACCTTGAAATTATCAAAATGACAACAATTCTTCAGAGATCCCCACGGATTTCCAACAAGCCAGTCAATAACAAAGAAACCATGAAGAAAACATGTTTCCTATAAATATGCCTTGAGCCCTTCAAGTGGGGCAGGGGTGGTGTCTGATCACTTAACGGCCATTTATTTCTTGCTAAGGTTGAATTTCCCTTCTGGGGCTTGTAAAATCCGCTCTCCTTCAAGTTCTGTTTGCCACTGAGTTGGGCAGGAAGGTCTCTCAGTGACACTGCTGATGTGGCTGCTGATGCTATTTTGGTTCCTTCCTCAATCCACCCAGAGGATGCTGAGGACCAAGTCCCGCATGACCAGTCCTTATGAACTGCAAGCAGACTATTACAGGCCAGGAGACCTCATCGTTGGTGGGAATTTACCACTTGGCACTTATTCCTATAAAGAGGCAGCCGACTTCCATAGATTTCCCCGATTACAAATGTCCTATATTTCAGCGTAAGTTTCCACCAGAGGGCTCTGGGATAGCTGCTTGCCTGCTTTGCACTCGGACTGGAAAGCTCGTTCCAGGGAAAGGCATCAGTGATGCTGCTGGCATTAAATATATTCTGGTCTGATATACAAGTCTCAGTGGTCTGTCAGGAGCAACTTTCACCCGTAATGAGTGTCGTAGACTTGAGAATTCTTCTCCTTCTGAGGGTTTTTGTGCAAAGAACACAGGAAGAGATAATCAATAATTTGGTTTTATGTTGACGTATTATTATTATTATTATTATTGCTACATTTTTATCCTACCTTTTCCATGTTACAAAGAATCCAAAGCACCTCACATTGTCTTCCTCTGCTCCATATTCTCCTCACAACAACTCTGCAAGGTAGGTTAGGCTGAGAGTCAGTGACTGGTCCGAAGTCCCTCAGAGAGCTTCATGACCATGGGGTGACTAGAACTTAAATGTCCCAGGTCTCACCCATACTGACTGTCTTAGTAATGTCCCCCAATATGTTCTCCAAGCAGTCCTCATCTAAGATTGGGGTGAGGAAGTTGGGTCTGGATCTATTGGTAGCTGTGGGTGATAGGTGGTGGATTAACAAGGATTTCTGACTCCCAATTATTATGTAATACTACAAGCAACAAATGGCTCCCTCTGCCCTCAATTATACAGCTGAAATGAAGAAAACCTGGGGGTAACCTGGTGTGGCGTTTTGTGTCCAAGGGCTCTGGGATCCATTCAGGTCTGGTACTCAAGACCAGCTCCTGAGCTCTGAATAGTTTAATTCAAACCACATACATACCACATACGTACAGGCTCAGGTGGGTGGGATCTCGAGGTTTTCATAAAAAAAGGAAGTAGATCCTGCAAGCTTGAAGTCTGCCCACTCTTGATCTCGTCCCCACCCTGGCGTTCCCAGATGTTCTTTGGAATGCAACACCCATCATCCCTGAGCAGATGCTGGGGACAACAGGAGTTGTGCCAGCGACTCAATCTAAGGAAACACCAAAAGCATTCCCATGGCTGGATGCTTCAAATGTTTGCATGGTGCAGATGAAGTTTTGTTGGGAAAATAAAGGTACCAGTCCTCATGGCCCTGAATACAGGAGCTGCTTAAAACAGGAACGCAGGGGGCTGCCTCACAGTGAGTCACTCCATCAGTCCTCTCTGGCTTAGTATATTTAGCAGAAGCCTCCGTATGGTGTTACCCAGGGTCTGGTGAAAAGAAGAGAGTAACAAATTCTCAGGATGCTGAACTTTTTTTGTGTGTAATTTGAAGAGCTCTTCAACTTAATAATTTGTTTCTCCCTTCTTTTCATCTGATTTGAGTGCTTTTCTCCCTGTTTTTGTTTCTGGTTAGAGAGGGTCTCGCTCTCCCAGGGCTCACTGTATGTGCCCAGGATTGTTACTGGGTCCAGTAGTATTAGAAGGAGTTGCTCCAAAATCGAACTACGGATGTCTTCTAAGAACAGAACAAGTTTCCAGTCCTCATGGTAACAAAGATTACCATGTCGTCAATTAGATGTAATTTGGTTAATGTTTCCTAAACTGATTCATTGCTGAGTTAAGATTGCTTTAAAAAGGATCAGGCAAATTACTGCAGGACAGGTCTATAGGCAGTGATTAACCATGACAGCTAAATGGAGATGCCATGATCAGAGGCAGTCTACCACTGGAGTTATAATGGAGGCCAGAAGAAGAAAGGGAAACTGTTGCCTTCATTCCTTTCTTGTGGGGCCCCAAGAAGCCTCTTGGCTGACCACAGGTGGAGACAAGATGCTGAGCTAGATGGAACCACCTGGGTCAGATCCAGGAGGGCTCTTCTGGTTTTATTTTTACTATGATCTTCATGGACAAATTTATGGAGGAGGCTGTTTCAATGAAGAGTGACAGGCCATTATTAATCCTGATAGAGCTTTCCTGTGGGAAACTTTTCCTGGCAAACATTCATGTTTTATTTTTATTTATTTATTTATTACATTTCTATACCGCCCAATAGCCGGAGCTCTCTGGGCGGTTCACAAAAATGGAAAACATTCAAAGTATAAAAGAACAGGATAAAACCATAATATAAAATACAACGTAAAAGCTCAACCAGATAAAAACAGCAGCAATGCAAAATTACAAATTTTAAGTAATATTCTCTTACATCATCAATCAATTTTCAATGTGGAAAAGCATATCTCAGGTCTAGCAGGCATCTTCAGATGTTCCTGTGAAAAGCTTCTAGCAAGGCAGAGGCCTTAGCTAGACCTAAGGTTTATCCCGGGATCATCCTGGGGTCGTCCCTGCCTGCTCCCGGGATCCCCTGTGTGTTGTTTACATGAACAGGGATGACTCCAGGATGATCCTGGGATAAACCTTAGATCTAGCTAAGACCAGAGTGTCAATGCAGCAATCTGAATTTCTCTTGGAATCCATCACATTGATGGTCTAGAAGGATTTATCTTTGTTCAGAGCAGGTTGAACCAGACAGACATTTTAAGCCTCTACTTCTCACCAGCTCCATTGTGATCCTCACCCACCTCCCAATTCCGCTCTCATAATTTCAGGACATTATACAGGAATTACAAGAACATCCAGGCCGTGGTGTTCACCATCACTGAGATCAACAAGGATCCATCTCTCCTTCCCAACACAACGCTCGGCTTCCGCATCTATGAACACAAGGACCTTGCCAGATGGATGCATGTGAACAGCCTCGCTCTGCTTTCCACTCGGGGGCGAATGGTTCCCAATTATAAATGTGACAGGCAAGATCAACTGGTCTCTGTTATTGGGGGCCTCGACTCCAAATCCTCAAGAGAGATCGCATCCTTAATGGGCATCTTCAAGATCCCACAGGTAAGGGGATTCTTCTGGGTATGGATGTGGGGGACCTGCAGATCTCAGGTGGACATGCTAATCTCTCAAAATTTGCCCAAACATTAGGTGTTTTGCCTCAATTCCAGATGGCAAGAGTCAGGGGGAATTTGGCTAACCTGCCATAGAATAACTGTGGTGATAGCCAGGAATCCCAGGTGTCTCTTGCGTGACCAATCCCACTGAGCAAAGGTTTCGTATTGGGAGAAATAAGGTGTTTTGTTTTGCCTTAAAGTCTCACAAACGAACAAGGTGCTAAGAGTTTCCTTTTTGTTTTATTCAGCCCCACTAGCAATGGGTCCGGATCCATTTTCCCCATGGATGCAAGTCATTGGACCAAAGTTTTGTCTTTTGGGAGGGGCCCTCAAGACAGAAATGTTAGATGTAGTCAACATCCACTGTCCAAGAAACTCATCCTGAGAATATCTCTTGAAACGGTTTTATTATGGTTTTATTAGAATGTAAGCCTATGCGGCAGGGTCTTGCTATTTACTGTTTTACTCTGTACAGCACCATGTACATTGATGGTGCTATATAAATAAATAAATAAATAAATAAATAAATAAATAAATAAATAAATAATAAACAGAAGATTCTATGAGTGTCCCATGATGCAGTTCTCAGGCTTGCTTCCTGGTTCTAACTGCTCGCTCTGATGAGAGTTATGTTTTTCTGTTGACAGTTGATAAGAAGTCCCCAAGCGGTCTTGTTTTATTTATCTCTCCACCATTCCTGGTTTATTAATGTTTTGATATTTGTTATAACAATAAAGTAATTCACAATTTTATTGTTCCCTACCATTAAAGAATTTTCTCTAATATTGTTCTTTAAGAACACACAAATTTAGACTTCAGCTAATAAGAAAGCCCCCAATCTATCTATCTATCTATATATATAAAACGCTTAAGTATGTTACCGTTTTGCCCCGCCCACTTTGCCTTCAGGAATTCTAGAATGGCTTCAGCTGATACAGGTTGCTAAGCAACAGTAAGAACGTGTAACATCAGCTGATACAGGTTGCTAAGCCCTTCGCCCGACTCCTCCGGGCTTTCCAAGGTAATACTACCCCCCTTTCTGCCTCTTTGCTCCCCCCCCCCACGAAGGGGGCATGAGCGAGGCACGGCCGGGGCCCTTGGTGGCCGGGTGGGAGGCCGCTCGCCTGCTGCGAATGAATAAATAAATAAAATGCAATGAAATTAAATTAATAAACTTTAAGATACGCTACAACGGCGTATGTTACACCGGGTACAGCTAGTATAGGTATAAAAGATCTCATTTCTTGAATAGGCCTATTGGTTGCTATGGCTAGGAATTCTGTCAGGATTACATATATGGCACCCCTGTCTTTTGAGGGTGTCTGCATTGGGGTGGGAACCTTGCAGACATCATAAAGCTTCACTTTATGTTAAGAACATCAGAGGAGCCCTGATGCTGTATCAGACCGAGGGTCCGTCTAGTCCAGCACTCTGTTCACACAGTGGCCAACCAGCCATTGGCCAGGGACGAACAAGCAGGACATGGTGCAACAGCACCCTCCCGCCCATGTTCCCCAGCAGCTGGTGCACACAGGCTTACTGCCATGGATACTGGAGTTGGCACATAACCATCAGGGCTAGTAGCCACTGATCATTTTCTCCTCCAGGAATTTATCCAACTCCCTTTTAAAACCATGCAAATGGGTGGCCATCACAATATCGTGCGGTGGCAGTGAGTTCCATAGTTTAACTATGCGCTGTGTGAAGAAGTCCTTCCTTTTATTTGTCCTGGATCTCCCACCAAGCAACTTCATGGGATGTTTAGACATCCATTTTAAAGTAGGCGTCTGTGATGCCTTGCCTTTACCTGTTCCACTCACAGGCTACCTGTCAGGACTATCTACCCCACTCGCTCTCAGGACTTCACTCAATCCCCCCTTATGCTGATGGTGCTTGAGGGTTTAGGCTTACTGCTGCTGCTACTCCTGTTTCGCCTTTACTCTTTTAGGCTCCACAGCCCAGCACACCAGCCCTGAGTTTCCTACTCTGCTGCCACCATTAATTGCACCCTCCTCAGTCACTCCCCTCCACGGATCATACCAGTCGTTTGAAATTACTTGGAATTTATTAACAGCCTATTGGTTTCCTCAGTTGCAGTGCACAGGGCTACAAGGGTTCAATGCGTATTGGTTTCAGTAAGGTTTCTCTTAGTAGGCTTCATCACAGAATACTACTGTTCTTTCTCCTAATGTCTATATTCCTAACACAATATCCCACTCCAATCCTTCCTATCCAGTATTTACTGATCAATCTTTTCACACTCTTCCCTTGCTCGGCTTCGTCCATTTTCATCCGCTGCCCCTTACGCCTGGAACGCTCTTCCAGAACATTTGAGAACTACAAGTTCAACCGCAGCTTTTAAAGCTCAACTAAAAACTTTTCTTTTTCCTAAAGCTTTTAAAACTTGATGTTGTGCAGACTTCTACTGTTACTTTCTACTGTTAGTTTTTCCCTACCCTGTGCCTGCTTACCCTACCCTGTACCTGTTTGCATTCTCTTCCCCTCCTTATTGTTTTACTATGATTTTATTAGATTGTAAGCCTATGCGGCAGGGTCTTGCTATTTACTGTTTTACTCTGTACAGCACCATGTACATTGATGGTGCTATATAAATAAATAATAATAATAATAATAATAATACTCTGCCATTTAACCTCCTCTCCACATCCACTCTCATATATTCCTCCACTCTTCTCATCCATCTCTTTTTTCCTCCTCCCATCAGCTGTCAGCTCAGGCTATATATGCATATAACACATTTCTCCCACTCTCACTCTGCCAGCCAATCCAAGCGTTCCCCCCGCCACCATCCAATCAGCACTCAGGCATTCATTCCCCCTTCTTCTGTTCCATGTGAACTGCCCAGGGAGCTTTTGGGCGGTATAAAAATGCAAATAAATAAATACTTACCCGACGTGTAAATTCAAACTGCAAGTACATTTAGGCCTACTTACTTCCTGGATAAAGACATACACATTCCAGTATGCATAATATAGACAATAACTTTACAAATACTTACATTTAAGGCCTCTGAACATCACGGCGTCTTCCTTTTGGATAGTGCTTTATGCATCTGAAGTCTGCTGTAATAGCCCAGGGAAGCCTATACCATAAAATGAACATGCTAATCTTAAAACCTTATCAAATTCTGCCACAATACTGACAGGCAATTCTTTCCTCCAGCTCGGTTATGGCTTGCTCAACCCTGATCAGGGAGAGAACAAGGAATTTCCTTCCTTCTTCCGGATTGATCCCAATGACATTCCTCAGTATGTGGGCATAGTCCGGATGCTCCTGCATTTCCAATGGAACTGGGTTGGGTTGGTTGCTTCCAGTGATGAGAATAGTGAAAATTTCATCCAGACCCTGATACCAATGCTCAAGCAGAAGGACATCTGTGTGGCGGTCACCGACACGTTGAACCCAACAGACCCACATCATCAGCTTCAAGTGCAAACGGGCTCAATTCCTAATTCTTGGTTTGAGCCCCAAGTGATGATTGCATTTGCGATCCCCATTGTTATACAACAATTAACAGCGTTGTTGTTTATTCATGAAAGAAAGACCAAGTCCTCATTTGGGAAGGTTTGGATCCTGACATCCCATGTCATAATTCCAGTGGTGCCGTCACCTTTTGCTCCGGGGCATTTAAAACCCCTCCATGGGGCTTTATACTTGCAAGTCCACACAAGGGATGTGCCAGAATTTAACAAATTTCGCCTGGCTTCAGATCCACTGCAACCACAAGGAGACATCTTTCTCCATGAGTGGTGGGAAGAGGCATTTAAATGCCAGTTTCTGAGATCAGGCCAACCCTCTCGACAGAGAAAGAGAATGTGTACGGGGAAAGAGAAACCAGAGGACCTGATAGAATTCAAGATGGAAATCAGCATGTCCCGTCACAGCTACAGCATCTACAATGCTATCTATTCCTTGGCACATGCTCTACAAGCCGTGTCCTCATCTGGATCCAAACGTGGAGTGACAGGGGACAGCAAGAGCCTCCTCAATATTCACCCATGGCAGGTAACATCCTTTTTCAGATCTGGCAATCTTATTAAAGGTATGTTGGTGGTTTCTCAATGGTCTGATCCCGGAAGCAAAGTTTGAGCCCTGGAGAAGGGCTATTAGTCCACCATGAATCTCCAAAGAAAGACATTCCCTGTGCGTATTCTTCCATGGGTTTCATTTCCTTGGACTATTTTAGAAATGAGTAAGAAATAGAGGAGACTTCTAGAGCTTCCATAATTAGTATGCATTTAAGACTGTGAATAATCAGGAGAGAGGAATCAAGCAAGTCTCTACCCTATAGACAAAGTTCTAGTCTGCACAGTTCTACCACCACCACCCCAGAAGCATACAGGAGGCAGCTCCCCCCGGGACCATGTTCCTCCTTGACAGTCACCTGATGACCTCCAGATCATGGTCTCTTTGCAGCTATGAGCAAATCTCCTGTAGCCCCCAAACTCATGACCACTGGGTGTGTTGGACCAAGGAGACCCCAACCCCAAAACTCCAAACCAATGGGCAGGCATATTTGAGCTGATAGTATAAGGAGTTCACAGAAGTCCTGGGAAGGCGGTGGAGTCCATCAGACATCCCCTCGCTTGGCCTCGCAGACTCCAAACCATGGGCTGCCATGCTGTCCCCAGTCAGCATGTGCCCAGCCAGGCAAGGGTGGTGGTCCCCACTAGTCCACTGAGCCACCACTTTGTGTAAAAATGCTGGCTTGGACATTTTTATAAAGGCCATCTGCACATATAGCAGCCATTTCTATTAGATTTAAAGAGACCATTTTAACTTGTCAACATGCCTAAACGGTGCTTTGCGATTGGCATTTGCATAAATGGGCATTACAACAAATCGTGAACCGAAGAACGGTACACTCCTTCTATCTGGGATTCTCATCCTCTTCCATAAAGTGCACAGCTTCAGCTGGGATGCACATGGAGCGTAGAGTGAACTGGGGTGGGTTCAGCCATCTCTAATCAAAGAACAGAGTTCAGGGGGGAAAGCTGTCTCCAAACCTGATGGCAGATAGAATATGTTAAGGAGACACCTGAACTCACTCCCTCTTTTCCAGTTTTTTAAGTCTCTCTTCCATTTCAGGCTCTTGCCTCTTTGAGAAACATCCGCTTTAACAGTGCTGGAGATGACGTCTCTTTCACTGAAAATGGCAAGAAATATGACGTCCTCAACTGCATGTATTTTCCAAATCGATCTCTTTATCCAGTGAAAGTTGGAGGAGTGAATTCATTGGCTCCCCCAAGCCAAGACTTTACAATTCACTCTGATATGATCGTGTGGGCTACAAAGGTGAGGTTGTAGTGAGGGGTAGTTATTACCCAGTTGTCAATTACAATCATTCCATGCAAAAAGTCTTTCCTTAGCATCTCCAGGTGGGGCTGGGAAAAAGTTCCGTCTCTGAAACCCTGGAGAGATGCTTCCTGTCAGAGCAGACAATACTGGATAGGGTGGATGAAGGGTTTGACTCATGAGAAGGCATATTCCAGTCTTCCTCTTTCTGTCTCGGAATGTATTTTATATGGGCCACATGTATAATGTTTCTACGTAACCTACAGACATCCAGAAGGTATTTTGCCCCTCCTAAATTGGTGTTTCATCAGATAATGGGAAACTCTGTTGAGTCGCTCCATGAAATGCAATTCACTGGATATCCTCAACTGTCTGTCCTTTCCCTTTCAGAAGATGCCTTTTGCCAGGTGTGTGAAGAGGTGCTCTCCAGGGTACACGAGAAGAGTTCCAGAGGGGAAGCCGGTTTGCTGCTACACATGTGATCATTGTCCAGAAGGGACCATTTCTAACCAGACAGGTACCTCAAATATTACGAGCCCTATTACAGAGCAAAATGTACTGGGTTCGGATTGGAGCATGTCATAGGGGAAGGTCATAGAGTAAGAGAAGAGTCTGTCATTTTCCCTAAGAATATTAATTTCTATAAATTCTATTTTGGATCATGATTTCCTGGTTCATCCTTCTATGAACTGGAGCATGTTACACAACACTCAAAGATATTGTCCTTTTTATCTATAGCAATTTTATTAATCTGTTTCCCAGCCTTTGCACCAACACATCTCCTCAGAGCGCACCCCAGACTCTGAAGAAAATGACAGTTCGTGATTGATTGATGCTCACCCATAGGATCTGCAAGTTACACATTGTAGTTCAGGGCTTACATGGCTTTCATTTGTAGTTGCAAAGTTTTATTTATTTCATTTCATTTTTATACCTTCCTATAGCCGAATTTCTCTGGGCGGTTCACAACAGTTAAAACCATAAAGTATTAATTAAAAGCTTAAAACCACCATAAAAAAGGAACATCAGAGTAAAACTGAGGAGCAATGCAGTGATTTAAGATACAGATTTAAAATAGCAGAGTTGAAAGACTAGGATAGTAAATTGCTAAAATGCTGGGGAAATAAAAAGGGCTCAATACCTGAAACTCGCCTAATAAAACTGGACCAGACAATGCTGTGGACACCTCTTATAATGGAACTACATTAATCAGGGCCAGGATCTCTTCTTGATCCTCCCAGAGTGCAGGACACGGAATAAGGAGCTCAAGTTAAAAGAAGCCAGATTTCAGCTGGACATCAGGAAAAACTTCCTGACTGTTAGAGCAGTACGAGAATGGAATCAGTGACCTAGGGAGGTTGTGGGCTCTCCCACGCTAGAGGCCTTCAAGAGGCAGCTGGACAGCCATCTGTCAGGGATGCTTTAGGGTGGATTCCTGCATTGAGCAGGGGGTTGGACTCGATAGCCTTGGAGGCCCCTTCCAACTCTGCTATTCTATGATTCTATAATCGTGGTGTCCAATTCATGATGATTCTCCATGATTTTGTCTTCAAAGTGCTGTGCAAAGTTGTCACAACATGCTACCGATAGTTTCACAGTCTCTCTCCCTGGCTCAGAGTGTAGCAGACCCTGAACCACTAGATCTACAATGACCTAAAGAACTGATATTTTCATCCTTTTCTTTGGGGGGTCCAACTGGCCCCGACAAAATGAACATTTCTGTTATGTTTGAGATGCTTCAATAGACATTACTCATTCCAGATGCAGATCGCTGTGTCCTGTGCTCAGAAGATCACTATCCAAACAAGAACCAAGATGAGTGTATTCCCAAGAAGATCCACTTCCTTTCCTATCAAGAGACACTGGGCTACATTTTAGCTTCTCTAGCCCTTTCCCTGTTCCTAAGCACATCTCTAGTGCTGGCAGCCTTCATTCGACACCGCAACACGCCAATCGTCAAAGCCAACAATCGAGAACTCACCTACATCCTCCTCATCTCCCTCCTGCTCTGCTTTCTCTGCTCCTTCTCCTTCATCGGGCAAGCCACGAAGGTCATCTGTCCTCTCCGACAAAGTGCTTTTGGCATCGTCTTCTCTGTTGCCGTTTCTTCCATTTTGGCCAAAACTTTCACTGTGGTTCTGGCCTTCATGGCCACCAAGCCAGGAAACATGGCAAGAAAACTCTTGGGGAGACAAATGACCAACTCCATTATCCTGATCTGTCCCCTCATCCAAGGTCTTATCTGTGCTGTCTGGCTGGTAACTTCTCCACCATTCCCAAACTTGGACTTCCATTCCCTAACTGGAGAAATCATAGTGGAATGTAATGAAGGCTCGGTCACCATGTTCTACACTGTCTTGGGCTACATGGGTTTCCTGGCTCTCATCAGCTTCACAGTGGCGTTCCAAGCTAGGAATTTGCCCGGCAGCTTCAATGAAGCCAAGTTCATCACCTTCAGCATGCTGGTGTTCTGCAGTGTTTGGGTCTCCTTTGTGCCCACCTACCTGAGCACCAAGGGGAAGTCCATGGTGGCCGTGGAGATCTTCTCCATCTTGGCTTCTGGAGCTGGTCTCCTGGGTTGCATCTTTTTCCCCAAATGCTACATTATTGTGTTGAGGCCCAATCTCAACACCAGAGAGCAATTAATAAGGAAGAAGAAGGAAGGAGTCTAACACTTTGGAGCATGCTGTGTTCGTCTAGTTTCCTGTCAAGTATATCTAGTTAGGAACACCAATAGAATTACTCAAAGTTTAACGTGCTTAAGTTCTTTTCAATCAATGCGGCACCTTCCACATTGGAAATGTATGTCTGTACACTCCACATTAAAATCTTCCATTGGCTGAAGTGTTTAAAAATGGTGACCATGCATTATCAAGAATTGGCATTGTATGGAACACATGGCACTACAACAAAATGTTGCAGTTCATCTTGAACTCCTAAGGGTTAAGGTTTCCTGCCAGACAGTCTTGCTGTCTTCTGTGATCGTATATTTTATGGAGATTGATTCCCAAGAAAAGAGAGCATTCTTCTCTTTCCTGTACAGTGATTGATTTCCCTGCCAGAAGAGCGTCTTTCTCTCCACTGTGACATACCAGATTTCTGTTTTTTCTCTTCCTTCACAACTTTCTCTGGCCATTGAACATTCTTTTAAAGAAAGGCAAAAGAGACTTACCATCCCATCAACAATAGCTACAGCTTAGGTGTCAGGAGGAGAGGCCCTTTTTAACATTTCATTTGCATTCCCTTTTACAGCCCACAAGTTATTCTTTGAAAATATAGTAACCATGCCTATATCTCTCTGACCTACCGACTGACTAATCAACACTAACTTGAGTTTATTGGTCAACCGATTCCACATTGCAGTCCCAATTTCACTATTATTCTAATAGAAAATTCAAGTGTGATTGATTATTTATTTATTCATTTATTACTTTTTTTTATACTGCCCCATCAGCCGAGGCTTTCTAGACAGTGCACCATTAAAATCATAAAATACAACTGCATCAGATAAATTTTAAATATTAAAAGTTTAGAAAGGCGATATAAAACCAACTACGTTAAAATCCAGGGAAATCCCTGTGTAAAAAGGTATGTTTGCTGGAGGCGTTTGAAAGAGGTTTCATTTTGTGCCGCACGATGGTGGGTTTTCCGGAGGGTGGGGGACCGCTACAGCGAAGGCCCCGCCATCGAGGTTCTTCATGGTGACATTCTATTCGTTTGGTTTTGGAAGACTAGCAAGAAATCAGGCATTGAACTTATCCAGTGTCCTCTATGCTGTTTTTAAATGTATAAAGCTAACATGGCAGGCAGTTTTTAGTAACCAAGTAGGTCTCTCATAACAGGCAGCTTTTTAGTGGACCTCTCACACGAGTTAATTGGCACTAAGCAAGTACAGTTAGAGCTCTTGGACCTATGACAAGTGATCTCATCCTTTGAAATATGGACACTGTTGTTCTCTCCCATGAGAAGTGAAAGAGAGCCCCCTCCCTTTCTCATAAGAAGGGAGTGCCCAGCCTGTGTTTCTCATGACGGATGACAGAATTTAAGCGAGATGCCTAAAAGAACATAAAAAGAGCCCTGATGCTGGATCAGACCAAGGGTCCATCTAGTCCAGCACTCTGTTCACACAGTGGCCAACCAGCCATCGGCCAGGGATGAACAAGCAGGACATGGTGCAAGCCTTCTCCTTCTCCTCCTCCTCCTCCTCCTCCTCCTCCTCTTCTTCGCCACCTCCTTCTCCTCCTTCTCCGTAAGAACATCAGAAGTGCCCAGATGCTGGATCAGGCCGAGGGTCCATCTAGTCCAGCACTCTGTTCACACAGTGGCCAACCAGCCATCGGCCAGGGATGAACAAGCAGGACATGGTGCAAGCCTTCTCCTTCTCCTTCTCCTTCTCCTTCTCCTCCTTCTCCTCCTCCTCCAGAACATCAGAAGTGCCCTGATGCTGGATCAGACCAAGGGTCCATCTAGTCCAGCACTCTGTTCACACAGTGGCCAACCAGCCATCGGCCAGGGATGAACAAGCAGGACATGGTGCAAGCCTTCTCCTTCTCCTTCTCCTTCTCCTTCTCCTCCTCCTCCTCCTCCTCCTCCTCCTCCTCCTCCTCCTCCTCCTCCTCCAGAACATCAGAAGTGCCCTGATGCTGGATCAGACCAAGGGTCCATCTAGTCCAGCACTCTCTTCACACAGTGGCCAACCAGCCATCGGCCAGGGATGAACAAGCAGGACATGGTGCAAGCCTTCTCCTTCTCCTTCTCCTTCTCCTCCTCCTCCTCCTCCTCCTCTTCTTTGCCACCTCCTTCTCCTCCTTCTCCTTAAGAACATCAGAAGTGCCCTGATGCTGGATCAGACCAAGGGTCCATCTAGTCCAGCACTCTGTTCACACAGCGGCCAACCAGCCATCGGCCAGGGAAGAACAAGCAGGACATGGTGCAACAGCACCCTCCCACCCATGTTCCCCAGCAACTGGTGCACACAAGCTTATTGCCTCGAATACTGGAGATAGGACACAACCATCAGGTCTAGTAGCGTATACAATCCAGTGGGCTGGCTTTGCTCTTTGATCTCGCTCCAAGGGGGGAAATGTGCATTATCAGCCTGGAGGAATCTGTTGGACTTGGGGCAATGACCATGTGCCGTGGGGACCCGAGCATGCAGACAACTGTGATAGGGGACTGTTCTGGTCTTCTGAAGGGAGGTGTGAGCTATCTTTGCATTTCTTGCTGCACCCCTTTATCATCTGTGTAAACTGTTCATCTGACCTAGCTGGGGCATCGGTTTCACTTTGGCAATCTTCCAATCTGGTTTGATTGGGACCTAAGTAAATCGGGATCCCAGAATCCACGCAACAGGCTTGGCCGAAGCTCAAGGTTTGCAGAAGTACAAAATCTATGAGGGCTGGATCAAGATCCACTAATGGATTGCTGGGTGATTTGCAGTACATCAGCATGGGGTTCCACCTCCCAATCATTTCAAAGCACCAATAAAAGGGCTCCCCCGCTCTTTAAAGAGTTAATTAAAGTCCCTGATCTGAATCGTGAACCGCCCAGAGAGCTCCGGCTATTGGGCGGTATAAAAATGTAATAAATAAATAAATAATAAAATAAATCAGATATACATTTGTACTCATCCCAGTGTAGGATTCGTTGTGTACAGTAGGTTAGCTCAGCCTTCTGGACTGCCATTTTGAATCTGGCTCCGCCCCAGCCTGGTGTAGGGATCCAGTTGGTGGACCAGAGGGTTCTAAGTCAACCTACAAACCTAAGTCTGCCCATGTCTGTGTTACAGATTCCTGTAGGAGAGTACAGCTAGCTGGACCCTGAGCAGTCACATCTGCGGTGGTAAGGTGGGCCTGACTATAGTTACCTGAGAAACATGAGGTTTGACTAGACCAGGCTTTTATTCTGTGATTGAGATGGGTTACTCATGGACGTTTAGGAGCCCTTTACTCCCGTGCTTTGCAACCATTTCCCCGACTTTATTTGTAACAGGGAAAACGCAGTATCAAAAATGGCAATTTGAATCCTGCTGTGTTATTACGGAGTTGCACTACAATGACAGCACCAGGCAGTGGCTATCTAAGGAATCATACAGAACTTGCAGAGAAATGAAATCCCAAGGGGAAAGGGGGTGGGGTGACGTGTGTAAAACACTGCTCTTAATCCTCCGAAGACTCTGGAAGCAGAAGTCCTGGTAAAGTTGGGGATAAAAAGCCTGGTGTAGAGAAGCCGTAAGACCCAACTTAGGAGGTTTAGTCTTAGCTACTGCAGGGCAGTAGTGCAAGAAGGTGAGCACCTCATTCATCCTGGGCAGCAAACAGATCTCCAGATGTAAGCCTGTATACACCAGCTGCTGGAGAACATGGGCAGGAGGATGCTGTTGCACCATGTCTAGCTTGTTGGTCCCTGGTCAACAGCTGATGGGTCACTGTATACACCAGTTGCTGGAGAACATGGGCAGGAGGGTGCTGTTGCACCATGTCTAGCTTATTGGTCCCTGGTCAACAGCTGGTGGGTCACTGTATACACCAGTTGCTGGAGAACATGGGCAGGAGGGTGCTGTTGCACCATGTCTAGCTTGTTGGTCCCTGGTCAACAGCTGGTGGGTCACTGTATACACCAGCTGCTGGAGAACATGGGCAGGAGGGTACTGTTGCACCATGTCTAGCTTGTTGGTCCCTGGTCAACAGCTGGTGGGTCACTGTATACACCAGCTGCTGGAGAGCATGGGCAGGAGGGTGCTGTTGCACCATGTCTAGCTTGTTGGTCCCTGGTCAACAGCTGGTGGGTCACTGTATACACCAGTTGCTGGAGAACATGGCCAGGAGGGTGCTGTTGCACCATGTCTAGCTTGTTGGTCCATGGTCAACAGCTGGTGGGTCACTGTATACACCAGCTGCTGGAGAACATGGGCAGGAGGGTGCTGTTGCACCATGTCTAGCTTGTTGGTCCCTGGTCAACAGCTGGTGGGTCACTGTATACACCAGTTGCTGGAGAACATGGGCAGGAGGGTGCTGTTGCACCATGTCTAGCTTGTTGGTCCCTGGTCAACAGCTGGTGGGTCACTGTATACACCAGCTGCTGGAGAACATGGGCAGGAGGGTGCTGTTGCACCATGTCTAGCTTGTTGGTCCCTGGTCAGCAGCTGGTGGGTCACTGTATACACCAGTTGCTGGAGAACATGGGCAGGAGGGTGCTGTTGCACCATGTCTAGCTTGTTGGTCCCTGGTCAACAGCTGGTGGGTCACTGTGTGAACAGCGTGCCGGACTAGATGGACCCCTGGTCTGATCCAGCATGGCAGTTCTTATGTTCTTATGGATTATGGACATTGTGTGTGAGTGTGTTGCCTTGGGTGGCTTTCAACTGTGAGACACCTTTAGGGTGTGATGATGGTTCCATCTCCATCTCCGCACAAAAGCCTGGTTTGAAGTCCAGGTGAGCATCAAGGATGACAGTTGCTCTCTTCTCCCATAATCCTTTAGTGCAGGAGTGGGCAGAAGACAGGATAAGATCTGAGAACATCCAAAGAGCCCTGGTGGATCAGACCAAGGGTTGATCTAGTCCAGCATTCAGTTCACACAGTGGCCAACTGGCTTGCTGGATTAGATGGACCCTTGGTCTGATCCACCAGGGCTCTTCTGATGTTCTTAAGAAGCCCCAACCAGCATGTGCGGAATGTTGGAAATTAGTCCAAAATGTCTGGAAATCTACCTTCTGCTTGAGACCAGCCTTCCCCAATTGGAGGGGGCTCCAGATGTGTCAGGACTACAACTCCCACTATCCCCACGCAGGGAGTCACGGTCCTGACATCGCTAGAGACCCCCCCCCCAATTAGCAAAGCATCTAGTCCCTGGGAGGTTTGTAGTTATATTTACTGCGTAGGATCATGTCCCTTTGTTCCGGGAACCAATCTCGGATGAAATACAGCACTCTGACTGTCCAGGGGTAGAAGATCTCCATGGCCCGGGTTGCTCCACCCTTCACAATGGCCAAGGCAGCTTCGGATGCTGGAGCAGCCGTCATGGTCACCAAGTCCCTGGAAGAGAGCAAATAACATCACAATCGTCTGAGGGAGAAAGAGAAGAGTTATCACTGGGCACAGCACTTTACAGATCAAGAAACGAAAGAGAAATTCCCTGCCTCCAAAAGACGGCAATTTACAAATCAGCCGTGCGACAGGGATCTCTCGAAATCGCCGTCCAGTGGAGACGGTAGCTCTGACGTCAGTAGAGCAATGAATCCACTCCGGGTTTCAGTCAGAACCAGTCACAATTCTAAAGGAGCTGTCCAAGGTATTGCGGGTTCTCTCCAAAATGGGTTCAGCACCTCAGATACCTTCTTTAGGGCTCTCACTGGAACTGACACAGGAGTCACCAGCCTCCACTGCAAAATGTTGTCCTGATACATAACAGACTATAATGAAGATGAGTGGTAGAGTGTTAAAGGATAAATAAAAGAAGTTATTTATGACTATCATAGGATCATAGAATAGTAGAGTTGGAAGGAGCATCTAAGGCCATCAAGTCCAACCCCCTGCTCAGTGCAGGAATCCACCCTAAAGCATCCCTGACAGATGGTTGTCCAGCTGCCTCTTGAAGGCCTCTAGTGTGGGAGAGCCCACAACCTCCCTAGGTCACTGGTTCCATTGTTGTACTGCTCTAACAGTCAGGAAGTTTTTCCTGATGTCCAGATGGAATCTGGCTTCCTTTAACTTGAGCCCCTTATTCCATGTCCTGCACTCTGGGAGGATCGAGAAGAGATCCGGGCCCTCCTCTGTGGGACAACTTTTTAAGTATTTGAAGTGTGCTCTCATGTCTCCCCTCAATCTTCTCTTCTCCAGGCTAAACATGCCCAGTTCTTTCAGTCTCTCTTCATAGGGCTTTGTTTCTAGACCTCTGATCATCCTGGTTGCCCTCTTCTGAACACGCTCCAGCTTGTCTGCGTCCTTCTTGAATTGTGGGGCCCAGAACTGGACGCAATACTCTAGATGAGGCCTAGGACTATAATCTTAATTTCTTTTGGGGAGAAGGCACAAAGCTTTGTATGAAAATCATAGAATCATAGAATAGCAGAGTTGGAAGGGGCCTACAAGGCCATCGAGTCCAACCCCCTGCTCAATGCAGGAATCCACCCTAAAGCATCCCTGACAGATGGTTGTCCAGCTGCCTCTTGAAGGCCTCTAGTGTGGGAGAGCCCACCACCTCCCTAGGTCACGGGTTCCATTGTCGTACTGCTCTAACAGTCAGGAACAGTCATTGTCGTACATGCTCCAACATTCCTTTTACTTAAATTTTAAGTTGGATGAACTTGTTTACAATGTAATATGACTCTCTATATATTTTACTTGAATGTTTTATAGCTCCTGACGAAGGATCTCCAGATCTGAAATGTTGAGCGTTGTACAAGTTTGGTTGAAAGGTTTTTTTTTTTTAACATTTTTATATTTCGCATCAGAAAAATAAAGACACCTCTTTTGACATTTCATAGCACCAGAGCTAGTCGCCACTTTTTCTCATGGAAACCTGCCACATTGAAGCATAAGAAACAACAGGAGCTCAGAGGTCATCTAGCATCCTGTTCAATGCATCCTTAGCAGATGGTTATCTGTTATCATAGAATCATAGTAGAGTTGGAAGGGGCCTCTAAGGCCATCAAGTCCCACCCCCTGCTCAATGCAGGAATCCACCCTAAAGCATCCCAGACAGATGCTTGTCCAGCTGCCTCTTGAAGGCCTCTGGGATGGGAGAGCCCATGACCTCCCTCGGTCTTTGGCTCCACTGTACTGCTCTAAAAGTCAGGAAGCTTTTCCTGTTGTATTGTCATACCGCTCTAACAGTCAGGACGTTTTTCCTGATTTAAATTTCCTGTGGGAAATTTAAAATGGCGGATGGCTTCCATCTGCTGCTAGCAGATCAACCTAGTGGCCAGGAGACCAAGTGAGCCAAGTGGCATCAAAGGTGGCCCTGCCAGGGGGTAACAGAAGCTGCTTCTTGCCTCTAGGACAGATCTAAGCCCTAGTCAGTTGATAGCAGCCATACCGGCATCTCAGCGATTTACGGCACAGCTGCCATGCTGGGATTGCCGATCCAAAAGAGTCGCTTGATGACACGGGGGCTATAAATAAACATGGACTCTCACAGTCATTTCAATAGTTCAAACCAGCTCTGTCTGCATTCCTAGAATCATGGAATAGCAGAGTTGGAAGGGGCCTACAAGGCCATCGAGTCCAACTCCCCGCTCAATGCAGGAACAAAACAATTCACCTTGTTTTGTTCAAAGCCGACTCCGTGTCAATGAGGCCCAGGATACAGAGCGTCACGCTCACGTCCTTCTCCTGCATGATGAGCTCATGGCGCAAGGAAGTAAAGAAGCCGTCCAGGGCAAACTTGGTGGCGGAATAGGAGGTTGTGAAGGGCGTCCCGATTTTCCCTGCAATAAGATGTTCAGTTAATGAGCAAGTCGCTATTTCCAGCCCTAAACAAAAAAACGTGAATTGCCACCGACCGCTCTCATAGAATCATAGAATCGCAGAGTTGGAAGGGGCCTAAAAGGCCATCGAGTCCAACCCCCTGCTCAATGCAGGAATCCACCCTAAAGCATCCCTGACAGATGGTTGTCTAAACAGAGACGCAAGTTTAGAGTTTGGAGGGAGGACGCAGCAGCCAGGCACCTCTCCACCGTGCCTGGGTCCAGCTCCAGCTCAGAGCCCCCTCCCTCCTGCTACCAACTGTCTCTGGAGAGGCCACCAGTGAGGGAGGAAGCAGCAGCCAGACACCTCTCCATCGTGCCTGGGTCCAGCTCCAGCTGAGAGCCCCCTCCCTCCTGCTGTCAACTGTAACTGCTGAACTTTGCAACTAAGATTGTAGTGCCTGAATTTGCTTTCCTTTTCCCCCTCCTCCTCCTCCCTCCCAATCCCCTTTCCTTTTGTGTCATGTCTTTTAGATTGTAAGCCTGTGGGCAGGGACTGTCAAGAAAGACTTTTGTAAGCCGCCGTGAGAGCCTTTTTTGGCTGAATGGCGGCATAAAAATCCTTAAATAAATAAATAAATAAATAACAAAAAAAGCAAATTGCAAGTTGCAGCTCTAACCCAAAAAGCGAGTCACTTGTTGCAGCTCTGAACAAAGAATCAAATCACTAGTTGCATCTTTATTTATTTACTGCAATGGCCGGAGCTCTCTGGCCAGTTCACAACCATTAAAGCCATACAATACAATTTAAGATATATTATATAAACCTACTTCCTTTGATCTCTCCTGAATCTCCCATCAAGCAACTTCGTGGCACGACCCCACTGGATTCTAGTATTATCTGAGAGGGAGAAAAATGTCTCCCTGTCCACCTTCTCCGTGCCAGGCATCATTTTGGACACTTCTATCATGTCTCCGCTTAGCCTCCTTTCCCCCACCCACCCCCAAGCTAAACTATCCCAGCTGTTGTAACCGTCTCTCATGGGGGAGATGCTTAAGACCCTTCATCATTTGAGTTGCCCTTTTCTGCAGTTTCAAGGCGGGAGTTTCAAGAAAGGAGAAATAAACAGTCAGCAGACTTCAGGGTAACAGAGAATTCTTCTCAGCACCGAGGAAGACCGGTGGGATGAAATGATGATTTCTGTTATTGTTTCTATGTGAATGTTTAAGTGATTGGTTCAGGTTTGGATTCTCTGTGACCAATTCTGTTATTTTCAGGAAATGGTGAAGAAGTGGGAAGGGGGAGTTAGACTGGAGAGCAGTGTGAATGGCATCATCTGATTGGTTGGTTGATTGGAACTCCAGGTGCTAAATCGGCTGATTCCCACGGTGAATTGGCTGATTCACCGTGGGAGGCTGAGTGGTCGGGTCGAGAAGGTGTATCCTTTACACGCTCCCTGCCACTACCACCAAGTGGGCCCTGCAAGAAAAGTTTGGCAGGATATCTTTACTTCTTGTTCAGGGTTCGAGACAGACAAGCTAGAATATTGTTAGGGATTCAAGGAAGCCAATTCAGTCTCATAGAATCACAGAGTTGGAAGGGGCCTAAAAGGCCATCAAGTCCAACCCTCCTGGTCAGCGGGGAGCATGCTCAATCCTCATTGGACTAGAGATTTTTTGGGGGGAGGGAGGGGTTGTTCCCCTTTGGTGTGTGTCTGTGTGTGTGTGCATTTAAGAGTTATTTTACTTCTGCTGACATTGGGGTTCCCCTGAACATGCCGATTCCTCCATCTTGTGCCCCCACTTTCGTTCCATTCCTTTCAGCACTCAGCACCTGCGTTCTCTAGTAAAGGGAGTGATAGATAAAGGAAGCCATGAGGTTTCATTTTCAATCCTGCTCTGAACAGCGAAAAAGTCCCACTTTATTGGCCGATTTGGCACCTGAGAGTTAATTTCTTTTTTTAAAAAACCATGATTCTTTGGGACAAACACTGCCTCACCATGACCCCCAAATTTAGTCCTGGTGCCTGCTGGGAATGGTAGTCTTCATAATCCAGCCTGCTACTCACCTGTAAGGGAGGAGACGACGACGAGGGATCCCTTGCTCACCGTCAAGGCAGGCAGGGCTGCTGATGCTATCGAAACATAGCTAAAGAAATTTACCTGAGGGGGGAAAAAAAGGAAAAAGACCAACTATGAAGTCACAAGTTTGGATCTGTTCTACTCCCACTAATACCAAATACAGGTGGTGAGTTCTAGATGAGGCTCCAGATTGTTTCAGGGATTAAGATAGGCTCCTTTACATGTGCTTTTCCCTGTTCCCCCCCCCCCCCCGCACCGCGCCTTTCTATATGTTCCACTACATGATCACTAGGTGGCGGTGTGGTATAGCAGAATTGTGCCAATACACAGAGGGTTTCATGCCACCATTCAGAAAAAATACCAGACTTAGGGAAAAAATGCTATTATGGTTGCAAAGCATGGGGGAGGGCGTCGTGTAACAGACCCACAAACTACCGTGAATGAGGAAACACGAGCACACAGAAAGCAAGAGAACTGCTTCGGAGTATGTAGGGAAACTATGAGGTTTGCCGAAGTACCTTTTTAAACATCAAATCTAAGGGGGCAGCCTTCCTGATAAAAAAAAAATAATGTTTTTCTTAAAGGTATTTCTTTCTGAAACCAGCAGTCCAATGAGGATTGAGTAGGTTCAATAACCACAGAATGGCATTGGAGAAGAACTGGAGCATGGCTAGAATTCTAAACAGTAGGGGAGAAGGCACTGCAACATTATATGTGTTGTGCGTGTTTTTGCAAAGCCCAGAGCTGTAAATATTCCTTGCACGCTCATTTTTCAAATAAAGGGAGGTTTTTATATATATGGAGCAGCACGCTGTTTAAACATGCCGTTCGCCCAGCTAGGAAGGCTCCCATATCGCACCTGCATGAGCCAGCGTGTGTGGTCCAAATCTCCAGCCCACATCACGTAAGGGGTCCAGCCGATATGGTTAAGAACCACATAATCCAAGCCTCCTAAAAGCACAAGAAATGGATGAACATATAAGATCGCCTTATACAGGTCGCATTTGCACATAAAACTAAGCCATGGGATCTGTTTGGATGTGGAGCGGTATACAAACACCATAAAGAAAAACAAAATAATAAATGTTAGTGCGATGTCTAAACCTGGACACTTTGGGCTGTTGGTGGTTAAACCTACAATTTGTTCTTATTTAACCCCACAAAACTCACAGATTGGGTTCACACAACACGCTAATCCACGCGTAATGGTTGGGTGCAGGTTGTTGTACCATGAGTTACTGTGTTGTCTGAACACAGCGCATGTTCTGCAGGGTGGCTTTTTAACCATGCTGTGTGGCTTATTTTCCTTTAAAAAAGCCATCTTAAGAACCCATGGTTTGTAGCTGGGTTATTCAGGGTGGTTAACAAGCTACACTGCATGGTTAACAAGCCACCCCGTGGGAAACACGCTGCAATGAGGCAATACAATAACCCATGGTACAACAACCACCCACACCCAAATACTGAGTGTGGGTTAGCGTGTTGTATGAACTCAGCCAAAGTGTCCAGGTTCTGACATCACGCTAGCAACCTACAAATGGGTGCTCCTGACATCCCTGGCAAATCGTGGCTTAATTAACCCAAAATTTGCCAACGTTACGCGCAAACCAGCCCAACGACAACCCAGATTTAAACAAACCGCACAATGGAGCAGCGTCATGTGTGAATCAGTCCAGATTCAGACAGTTGGTCTATTTACGGTATGCAGGGTAATGTGGATTTTACAGAAAATTTAGCACTGGAAAACTATCTGGGAAATATCCTAAATTCATGGCTTTCTGATGTGTGTATTTAACTTATATTTAGAACAAGGAGGTCAGGAGTATATCATGTTAATTTTATGTGCAATATGAACTTTGACTTTTTATTTAATTTTTCCCAGTGTCAAAATATTTGATTTAGTCTGCAATCCTATACTCACTTACCTTGGAATAAGTCCCATTGAAATCAATAGGTCCTACTTCTGGGTATAGGGATGCAATATATAGGAATGCATTATTATTCTTTTTAAAAATCAAACAGCAGTGACAGTATAGTTTAAAGGCTTTTATATAAAAACATTCAAAGGTTTACTTGTAAATTAATAAATTAAAGAAAGGGAGTGTGCTCAGCAGAGACAAAATACTGACTGACTGGCAATGGAGAGTGGGAAAAATAGACATGGAATGGAGTACCCTGAAAAAGGCAGGGCTGACTGCCCGGCACCCAAAATGGAGTACAAAGGGATGACTGGCTGGCACCCTAAATATCAGTTATTAGGTGGATTAAAAGTATAATTAATTAAATAAATAAAGTGTGCTCAGCAAACACAAAATGCTGATTGACTGTCAGGCAATGGAGAGTTGAAAAACCAGACAGGGAATGGAGTACCCTGAAAAAGGCAGGGCTGACTGCCCGGCACCCAAAATGGAGTACAAAGGGATGACTGGCTGGCACCCTAAATATCAGTTATTAGGTGGATTAAAAGTATAATTAATTAAATAAATAAAGTGTGCTCAGCAGACTCAAAATGCTGACTGACTGTCAGGCAATGGAGAGTTGAAAAACCAGACATGGAATGGAGTACCCTGAAAAAGGCAGGGCTGACTGCCCGGCACCCAAAAAGGAACAGCTCCAAACCACAATCTTTTGCTGCATAGCCGCACTTCTCAGTTACTCACCAAGGTGTTCCAATGCAAACCGGACCAGCTTTTCAGCCTCCTCTGGAGAAGCCATGTCAGCGGGGAAGTAGAAGATTTTCTTTGCTCCCAGCTCCTGGCATTTCTCCATCACCTCAATGGAGGAAAGGAAAGAGGGGTTTTTCAAACACAACAACAAAACCAATGAAAGAATTCATGTTTAAACTTTCTAAAAATACACTCACTAAAGCTGCAACCCTCACCATGCTTACTTGTAGGTCCTGCTGAACCGATGTGTCCCTGAATGCACACTTATCTAATTATGCTGCGTGTTTCTATGCATGGCACATTGAGAAAAGGAAGGCTAACCTTTCCCCTGAGAGGCTATTTAGGGTGACCATATGACAGGGATTTGTCAGGATTTTTGGCAACAAATCTGGGAAGGAGGGGAATTACAAAACCTTAGGTTTGATGTTTAAAAAGGTACTTCTGCAAAGCTCATAGTTTCCCTACATGCTCTGAAACAGCCCTCTTGCTTTCTTTGCAACCATGAATGCAGCCTTGTTGCTTTTGTAGGAGGGGTGTGGCCTCATTGCTGAAGGGGTGTGGCCTCGTTGCTGAAGGGGGTGTGGCCTCGTTGCTGAAGGGGGTGTGGCCTCGTTGCCAGGCACCTCTCCAGCTGAGAGCCCCCTCCCTCCTGCTACCAACTGTCTCTGGAGAGGCCACCAGTGAGGGAGGAAGCAGCAGCCAGGCACCTCTCCATCGTGCCTGGGTCCAGCTCCAGTTGAGAGCCCCCTCCCTCCTGCTACCAACTGTCACTGCTGAACTTTGCAACTAAGATTGTAGTGCCTGAATTTCCTTTCCTTTGCCCCCTCCTCCTCCTCCCTCCCAATCCCCTTTCCTTTTGTGTCATGTCTTTTAGATTGTAAGCCTGTGGGCAGGGACTGTCAAGAAATACTTTTGTAAGCCGCCGTGAGAGCCTTTTTTGGCTGAACGGCGGCATAAAAATGCTTAAATAAATAAGTAAATAAATAAATCTTTCCATCTCTAACTTCAAATTTGCGCTTACTTTCTGCAGGACTGCCTCCCTCCTGGCCGTCAGGACAATCTGAGCCCCGAATCTGGCATAATGATAGGCCATCTCTTCTCCAATCCCAGTGCTGGCACCAGTCACGAGAACACGGGCGCCCATGAGACTTTCTAAGGGACACAAAGAGAGAGAGACACACACACACACACAGGAGAGAAAGCAAGATGCAGGGTGATCCAAAACCAGCAGGGGGCAGTACGGATAACCAATCGAATTATAAAGATGCTTTCAATGGCAGCCGTTGGATGGTATTAAAGGACATCCATTGACTCACTTCCCTTTCATAGCCCTGCTTGAGGCCGGGTTCCTCCAGCTTTACCACCCATTGGCAACCCCAAAGCCTCCTGTCCCTTTAAATGACGCCCCCCCCCATTGCTGAATCCATATCCCAAAGCATATCCCCTGCCCCACCTGCTAACTTTTAAGGCACAATCCGGTGCATGTTTAGCCAGGAAGACGTCCCACAGCTCCCAGCATGCCCCAGGCAGCTGTGTTATGCAGGCTGCAGAACTGTAGGACATTTTTTTTTGCATAGGATTGCGGCCTTAATGACTCTCCCCATTCTCCCTCACTACCCCTTATGCCTGAACCCAAAGCCGAGCACAGCACATTTCATTAGGGCGTACGCCCTGGAGTTATTATTATTATTATTTTAAAGGCAAATATTTATTGAATACGCAATCATAAAGGACATTATTTTTATTCATCAACAAACTACAGGCCTGGTTCAGAAGACATGTTAAATCAAGGCTTTAACTACAGTGGATAAGCCAAAAAGCCAGGCCATGTTCAGAAGACACCTTAAGGCATGCCTTTAACTATGGTGAATAAACTAAAAAGCCAGGCCGTGTGCAGAAGACACCCTAAACCATGGCTTTAACCACAGTGGTTAAGCCAGAAAGCCAGGCTGTGTTCAGAAGACACCTTAAACCACGGCTTTAACCATGGTGAATAAAGCAAAAAGCCATAGTTAAAGCCATGGTTTAAGGTGTCTTCTGAACACGGCCTGGCTTTCTGGCTTAACCACCATGGTTTAAGGTGTCTTCTGAACACGGCCTGGCTTTCTGGCTTAACCACCATGGTTTAAGGTGTCTTCTGAACAGGCCCAAAGAAACTAAAACTTAACTAATTTTTTTTTTAAAAAAAAAATTAGCAACTAAACTTTACTTTAAGAAATGAGACACAAGATACCAAATTTTCGCTGTAGTGATAACCAAGGCGTAGAAAAGATACAGACAATTTTCATGATCTTTATCTTGAACCAGATAATGAGCTAATCCAAATTCACCGTCCTAGAGAAGGAGACACCGCTCACCAGGTGTCATGGGCTTCAATTCCTCAATCACATCATGTTTAACTATGATGGAGTCGAGGGGCGGTCGGGGGGGAGTGTACGAGAGCACCATTAATGTACATGTATATAGCACCATTAATATACATGGTGCTGTAAATGGACAAAGCCGAGCAAGGGAAGTGGAGACCCTTGGGCAGGTGAGAAACATGGCATCAGAGGAGCGAAGAGCACGAGCGGGGCAATAGTATGAGATGAGAGAGGAGAGATAGGAAGGAGCTAGACAGTGAAAAGCTTTGTAGGTCAATAGGAGAAGTTTATATTGGATTCTGAAGTGAATTGGAAGCCAATGAAGAGATTTCAGAAGTGGAGTAACATGGTCAGAGCGGCGAGCCAAGAAGATGATCTTAGCAGCAGAGGGGTGAACAGAAACCAACGGACTGATGTGAGAAGAAGGAAGGCCAGTGAGAAGAAGGTTGCAGTAGTCCAACCGAGAGATAACCAACGCATGAACAAGAGTCTTGGCAGAAGAGACAGACAAAAATGAGCGAATCCTGGCAATATTATACAGGAAAAAACGACAGGATTTAGCTACTGCCTCAATATGAGGAATCTCAACGTGTAGACTGTAAGCTCCTTGAGTGCAGGGACCCAATTTTTTGTTTGTTTCATGTTACCCTGTAAAACACTAATTACAAAGGACACAGTCTTTTCAGCGGTGGCCCCATAAATCTAGAATGGCTTCCTCTGGGAATTATGTATGACCCCTTTGATGACTTTTTAAGCAGACCTTAAATATTTCTTTGTTACGTCGCTCAGCATTTTTTGCAACCTTCTCCATTTTCTGCCAGGGTTGTTTATTGATTAAGACATTTGTATCCCGCCCTATTTCACAAGGCTCTCAGGTAAAACCATACAACCGATATAAAACAATGAATATACACAGCGAAAAACAAATTAAACCATTAATAAGCTAAAACCAGTACAAAATTTAAAAACAGTAAAACCAGCTAAAACAATGTACAGGCTTGGTGAATGTAAGCCACCAAAGGCTTTGTTAAACAGCCATGTCTTAACTTGACACCGAAACAAAACTAGTGCCGGTGCCAGTCGGGCCTCCAAGGGGAGGGCATTCCACAGCCGGGGTGCCTCCACAGAGAAGGCCCTCTCCCATGTCCCACCATAGCGTATGTCTTGTGTTGGTGGGACGTGGGTGAAGGGCTCCTCCAACTGACTTCAAATCTTGGGCAGGCATATCTAAGGAGAGGCGCTCCCTCAAGTATTGAGGTCCCAAGCCGTTTAGGGCTTTAAACGTCATTACCAGCACCTTGAATTCCGACCGGTTGGCGTTTTAGCTGCCTGTATCCTTCACGATTTTGTTTTTTGCTTTTGTTTTTAACATGGCTGTTTCAACTGCATTTTAAATGTACCTCTCTATTGCTCGGTCACCTTTCTTAACTACTTTGGGTGGTTTGACCCTGAAAGGCGGGAGATGAATAAAGATCTGAGTGTGGCTTTGATTCTTTAGAAACCTGAATCCAAATATTCCTACAACACGAGCCCACAGTGGCGGGTAGCGCAGCAGACACACAAAACCCAGAAGGCATATCAATACATCCATTGCAAGAAAACGTCGCCGCATGAAGGCCAACCCAAAAAATGCTGATGTTGCGAGGTTGAAATGTTATGAAGGATTTAGACAGGAAAAGTCCTACAATCCCCATCACGGCCTGCTCCAGTTGGACTCCCCTCCTTCGGGAGCAGGACAATCCCATCAGCCCTGTTCCCAGTCCACTTAATTTCTCTCTCTCTCTCTCTCTCTTTACCTCTTTACCTCTTCCCTCCCGGACTCCTGTTCCTTGTGTGCCATGTCTTTATTAGGGCAGGGACTGTCTTTTTTGCTAAGTGTAAGCCACTCCGAGAGCCCTTTTTGGCTGAGGAGCGGGATATAATTATCATTATAATTTATTATTATTATTTATTTATATAGCACCATCAATGTACATGGTGCTGTACAGAGTAAAACAATAAAATAGCAAGACCCTGCTGCATAGGCTTACAAGCACCATGTACATTGATGGTGCTATATAAATAAATAATAATAATAATAATAATAAATAAAATCATAATAAAACAATAAGGAGGGGAAGAGAATGCACCAAACAGGCACAGGGTAGAGTAAAACTAACAGTATAAAAGTCAGAACAAAATCTGATAAATATGATAAATAAATAATAAATAAATAAATACAACCCCCAGCATTCCCCAGCCAGTATTCCATCACAGCAGATTTAAATCGAATGTATGTGTGTTTTAAAATCATGTGTGAAGATCTTTCTTTCTTCCTTAATTGTGTGTTTGTGGGCAGGGTATTTTGAACGCTTGGTCCTGAGTAAGCAAAGCCACAAGTCTTGACAGACCTGCTCTGTATGCAGGCCTCTGTACGCAGTTTGGCTCTGGCAAGTGAACGGCATGATGGGATTGGAATGATGTCTGCGCCTGGATGTGCAGTACGCTAAAACTGCTTAATTGGAAGGAAATGCTTAACTGGAATTTATTATTGTCAAGACCTTTTTGATATAGTATAAAACACAGACTAGAAAGCAGCAGTTTCCGCAGCTGAAACTCTCCCCACGGCCTGATTTCGATCCCAGCGGAAGCTGGTTTCAGGCAGACTGCTCAGGTCGACTCAGCCTTCCATCCTCCCGAGGTTGGTAAAATGAGTATCCTGTTAGCTGGGGGAAAGGTAATCACGGCCGGGGAAGGCAACGGCAAACCACCCCGCTATAAGGCCTGACTCAGTGCTTGCACGAGAGGTTCCTTTCCTTGATAAAGAGGACTGACCATCCAGGACTGACATGGGTCACCTGCTGATCAGGCATAATGAAGTTTTCTTTGAACTGTCTTTGTTTTTCTTTAGAATTTTGCCAACTGCTAATTTATTCTGTGTATAAACTAGGGTGACCATATTTGGGAAACCAAAAAAGAGGACACTTAGTGTGTGTGTGGGGCGGGGGGGAAGCAGCTTTCTGAGTCCTGCAGAAAGTACGTTATTCCCCCGCCACCTTAAAGAACCCGATTGGAGTGGAGGAGGGGAAAGGATTTCATTCTGCACCACCACCATCCACTCCAATTGGGGCCTTTTCTATAATGTCCACGAATGACCCACTTTCCCCTTTAAGACCTCAATTGGAGCTCAGGGTGGGGGAATGATGTGCCTCAAGAAAGCATGTCATTCCCTCCTGCCATGCTAATGGCAGCCTTAAAGGGGAAGGTGTGTCATTCCAGGACATTATTGAAAATTATAGAAAATCCCCCCCTGACACCATGGAAAGAACAAAAACCAGGACAAATCCGGGGAAATCCTGACAGTTGGTCACCCTAGATAAACATACCAGCTTTTCACACTGCCAGTTGAGAAGTTCTTTGTCTGTAGGACTCTCTCCATACAGCTGTATTACGCTCAGTAAAACCACCAAAGTGGATTTTTATCCTTGACAATCCTTACCTACCTGGGTCGAAGGTATCTCTCCACATGAAAGCCACCAAACCAATGGCGACGGGGAGTCCGCCCAGCAACAAATGCAGGAATCTCATCTTTGCCTTCTCGGCTGGAAAAGTGAGGCGAGAAGGGAATGTTGGCACTATATGAGAAGGTTAACGTTAGGGTAAGAGCAAAGTCCATTGGTAAAATCGGAACTTGAAAGGAGCAGCGGGTTGGGCAAACATGGAAGGAGGTGGAAAGAGAGTGCAGATTGCGTTTACTTATTTAATTTTTACATTTATATACTGCCCCACAGCCGAAGCTCTCTGGGCGGTTTACTTGGGAGTAAGCCCACTGAACACACTGGGACTTCCTTCAGATTAAACCCCACAGGAGATTCTGAAGCTACAATCCTATTAATCTTATTTATTTGCATTTTAAGGTATTTGAATACCACCCTCCTTACAACCTCTCTCATCTCACACTATTGCCCCGCTCGTGCTCTTCGCTCCTCTAATGCCATGTTTCTCGCCTGCCCAAGGGTCTCTACTTCCCTTGCTCGGCTTCGTCCATTTTCTTCTGCTGCCCCTTACGCCTGGAACGCTCTTCCAGAACATTTGAGAACTACAAGTTCAATCGCAGCTTTCAAAGCTCAGCTAAAAACTTTTCTTTTTCCTAAAGCTTTTAAAACTTGATTTTGTTCTGACTTTTATACTGTTAGTTTTACTCTACCCCGTGCCTGCTTGGTGCATTCTCTTCCCCTCCTTATTGTTTTATTATGATTTTATTAGAATGTAAGCCTATGCTTATTTCGTAATTGTGTTTTTAACCTGTTGGGTGTTTTATTGTGGTTTTAATTTTTGCGAACCGCCCAGAGAGCTTCGGCTATTGGGCGGTATAAAAATGTAATAAATAAATAAATAATAAATAAATATGCAGCAGGGTTTTGCTATTTTATTGTTTTACTCTGTACAGCACCATGTACATTGATGGTGCTATATAAATAAATAAATAATAATAATAATAATAACAACATACCCTAGGGAAGGACGGTTTTTCCCAAGAAAATACAGTAATATTATTATTATTATTATTAATTATTATTATTTTAAAACCTACCTAGCCACAACAGAGGCACTTTCCAAATTGCAGAATTTGAACCAAGGACTCAAATTCAGAACTTCATTTTTTTTTTTTTACCATAACATACAATCACAGAATCATTACTTTAAAAACAAACAACAACGAAACCACATTCAGAGCTTCAAATATCATTCCAGGGCTGTAAAATCCAACAGCTGTTTACCTGGGCGGAAACTTCCACCCTATTGTTTATCTTATTTATTTGCATTTCAGGATATTTGCACACCACCCTTCGTACAACATATCTCAGGGAGGGATGTTCTTACCATAATATGCCATCACAGTATTTATATTTAAAATAAATAAATAAACCCAGCTACCCACAACAAAAAAACCTATTAGAGCTTCAAATATAGCTCCAGGGCTGTAAAATCCAAGAGCTGATTTACCTGAGCAGAAGTTGCTTTGAAGACAGTGATGTAATTCTTTTTGCCGGCCCGTGCACGGCTCCCAAACGTTTTACTCTGTCTTGATTGGTGTCCTTTGGTTGCAAAAGAAATAGTAACACAGCTTGGAAAATGCAGACACACACATGAGAAACCCCAGGCTCCCATGGAAAGCTGGCACAGCCTCCAGGTGTTCAACTAGCTTGCAAAATTCGAAGCACACCTGTTGGATCAGGTCTCTTCTGTTTCCGCCAGGTAGAACCAGGTGTTGCCTTCAAAGAGAAGCCACCTACAAGGAGCAAAAGCCAGGAGGTCTAGCCATAGAGATCTGAGGATAGAGTAGGCTCGATTAGGAAGGGCATGCGGTTTTCAGCCCCACTGTCATCAAAGGCAGAATCATAGAGATAGTCAGAGTAGAGCAGCCATTCCCCAACCTGGTGCCCCCCATATGTTATATGTTTATATAACATATGTTAATATGTTTATTAAGAATTTACAGCTACTGTCATTTCAAGCTGCAATGTTACACTTACTTGGGACCAGTGGAGGTCGGTGCCTCTGATGTCACTGGAGCTGGGAATACATTCGGGGGGTTCAGCCAGAACTCCCCAAAGTAGGCTCAGCACTTTGGAGAGCGTCCTTTAGAGTTCTGGCTGGTTCTGCCCCAAACCCCACTGGCATCAACACTGAATGGCATGTGATGAGGCATGTTTCAAACACTACAAATATGAATCAAGGACGAAAGTCTGCAAAGCATCTGTCAGGGATGATGATTATTATTATTATTATTTATTTATATAGCGCCATCAATGTACATGGTGCTGTACAGAGTAAAACAATAAATAGCAAGACCCTGCCTCATAGGCTTACATTCTAATAAAATCATATTATTAAATGATAAATTATTATTAAATGAATAAAAATGATTTTATTCATCTTGCTAAATTAAAACATTCCATTATGCATTTTTTCTTCATTCTTTTCAATTTTTCGGGAGAAAAACAAAAAAGGCTTCAGAAAAAGACGCTCCCCCCCCCTTCCAAAAAAATTTTTCCATTTTTTTTCCGGGCCTTCACATCTCTAGGGATATGGAAGGGGGACCCCCCCACACACTTCATTAGCAAGCCCCAACCAAGATGAGAGAAAGATTTTTATTATTATTATTATTATTATTATTATTATTATTTATATAGCGCCATCAATGTACATGGTGCTGTACAGAGTAAAACAATAAATAGCAAGACCCTGCCGCATAGGCTTACATTCTAATAAAATCATAATAAAACAATAAGGAGGGGAAGAGAATGCACCAAGCAGGCACAGGGTAGGGTAAAACTAACAGTATAAAGTCAGAACAAAATCAAGTTTTAAAAGCTTTTAAAACTTTCTAAAGAAAAGTTTTTTAGCTGAGCTTTAAAACAACTATAGAACTCCTCAAATACTTAAAAGGTTGTCACACAGAGGAGGGCCAGGATCTCTTCTCGATCCTCCCAGAGTGCAGGACACAGAATAACGGGCTCCAGTTACAGGAAGTCAGATTCCAGCTGGACATCAGGAAAAACTTCCTGACTGTTAGAGCAGTATGACAATGGAATCAGTTACCTAGGGAGGTGGTGGGCTCTCCCACACTAGAGGCCTTCAAGAGGCAGCTGGACAAGCATCTGTCAGGGATGCTTTAGGGTGGATTCCTGCTTTGAGCAGGGGGTTGGACTAGATGGCCTTGTAGGCCCCTTCCAACTCTGCTATTCTATGATAAATTAAAAGAAAAAAAATTCCGCACACAATAAATTTGCAATGCCAACTCCCCTACCCGCCCCCCAACACACACACAAAGACAAAACTTTGCAAACTTTGCATCCCGTGCAATGGAAATCAAGAAGAAGAGTTTGCAAGAAAAAGAAAGAGAAAGAAAATGCAAAAAAAAAATTGCACATATTTTTATTTTTAAAAATCTGCAAACCCCGCATTTGACAACCTGGTATCATTCAGCAGGAGAAGGAGATGCGGCCCGCGCATGCGCCTTTTACCTCTCGGGCTTGACGGGGGGGGATTTAATCCGCACATGCGCAGAGAGAGGTTCGGCCGCTTCTTCCAGGCCGCCATGACAGTTACCGTGACAAAAATTAAATTGTAACCCTTCAGGTTTTCCCTGTGAGAATCTTTGCCTTAGTTACGTTCCTTCGCTCTCTGTTCCTTTCCTGGCTCAAATTCGGGCCCACCTCAAGCGGTGAGCGAGGAGAGATTTGCCTCGGTAACAATGGCGGCCGTCGCCCGGCTCTGTTTGCCGGCTTCCGACTACAACTCCCGAAAGGCCTCGCGAGAGGCGGGCCGCCGGCTGAAAGCGGGTGCGGACGGGCGCCAAGCTGCCCTTGGGAGACATCGCTTAATCATGGCGCCCCGGATCTTCCCTGTGGTCAAGTGAGTTCGTGCGGGCGGGCGGGCTTCTTGATGATTATTTTCAACTCTGGTTTGTTTTTCTGTTGCAAAAATGGGGAGAACGTGGGAGGGAGGGAAGCAGTTAGGGGATCCTCTCCCCCAGCTAGTGGCCAGAAGGAATCTCCTTGGTTTTGGAGCCTTTCTATTTTGCAATCCTAAAAAGGATTGCAAAATCCTTTTTGCAACCCTACCCACCCCTGCACACATGTATACATTATTATTATTATTATTATTATTTATTTATATAGCACCATCAATGTACATAACCCATTTGCAAAAAGGTTACCCATTTGCAAAAAGGTTTGCAGCAAAGGAAGGAATTTAAAAAATCCAGCCTCTGTTCCTTTTGAATATATAAATGCATGGACATCTTTGAAATATTCTCACACACACACACATGGAAATCTGGGGGGTGGGGGGGGGGTGACCCTTAATAATGAAAAGTTGTTATATTTTGCAAAATGATCCCTGGGTCTCTCTCTCTGTCTCAGCTGCCCCTTGGTCTGTGCTCAAAATGCTTTCCCCCCATTCAGCACCAAATGCAAATATTAAATATCCTCCTCCTCCCTCCCAATCCCCTTTCCTTTTGTGTCATGTCTTTTAGATTGTAAGCCTGTGGGCAGGGACTGTCAAGAAATACTTTTGTAAGCCGCCGTGAGAGCCTTTTTTGGCTGAATGGCGGCATAAAAATCCTTAAATAAATAAATAAAATAAAAATAATTCGGATTTCACTCGTGCTAGTCATAGAATCATAGAATAGCAGAGTTGGAAGGAGCCTACAAGGCCATCTAGTCCAACCCCCTGCTCAATGCAGGAATCCACCCTAAAGCATCCCTGACAGATGCTTGTCCAGCTGCCTCTTGAAGGCCTCTAGTGTGGGAGAGCCCACCACCTCCCTAGGTCACTGGTTCCATTGTCATACTGCTCTAACACTCAGAAAGTTTTTCCTGATGTCCAGCCGGAATCTGGCTTCCTGTAACTGGAGCCCGTTATTCTGTGTCCTGCACTCTGGGAGGATCGAGAAGAGATCCTGGCCCTCCTCTGTGTGACAACCTTTTAAGTATTTGAAGAATTCTATAGAATCATAGAATAGCAGAGTTGGAAGGGGTCTACAAGGCCATCTAGTCCAACCCCCTGTTCAATGCAGGAATCCATCCTAAAGCATAGTAGAGGCTTTGGGCGTCGTTTTAAAGCTTCAATACAGGCTAAAAACTCAGCAGGTTTGCAGGCTGGGGAGGGAAGTAGGGTGGGTGGCTGTGTTTCCCCTGTTAGATACCTGCCTGTCGTGCAGCAGTTAAGTTGAGCGATCCAAATTGCATGGTGGTTGTGCCACTGTTCCTTAACCAAATTTCTGATGTCTTGGGTTGAGGACCTTTGACCATGTGCAGAGTTCCTTCCCTCCGTTGCCCCAGAGAAAATGAGGTTTGGCAGGTGGGTGATCAAGGCAAGGATTCTCCCCTGATCTTAGCAGCTCAAAGTGAAAACGTTCATTATACGTTGTGTTTCTCACGTTTACGTCCCGCTGAAGAGCTCTGTGACTCCCTGCAATTTCTCCCCACAACTGCTCTGTGAGGAAGGTTAGCCTGAGAAACAGAGAGTCTGTCACCTGCTCAGGCATGATTCGAATCCAGGTCTTCCCGAACCTAGGCTGACACCCTAACCGCTACATCACACTGGCTGAACTTTTGAGGTTGTTGGTCTTCACTGGTCTTAGGGTGCTGGCAAAAGCCAGACCTCTGAGCATGTTTATTTCGGATGGGGTGTGTGGTGAGGTGTAACAGAATTGTCCCCTGTCCCATTAAATAATTCCTCTACTTGATTCTTTGGCTTTATACTTTTCAAAAACATCCTTCCCAAGAAATTCAGTTTTCTTCATTCACATCAAAGAAAATTTCTCTGTTGCTCTAGAGGCTAAAGGACGAGATCTAACAGCCATCATTTAGGGTGCAATCCTATTTTGTTTAGACAGAAAAAAAGTCCTACAACTCCCAGCATGCCCCAGACAGAGGAGGATAGATTGGATAGAGGAGGATAGATTGTGGTTGAACATTAGGAGGAACGTCTTGATGGGGTAGCGGCTGTTTGACAATGACCTAGAGGACTGGGTGAGTTCTCCCTCACTTGATGTCTTCAAACAAGCTGGGCAGCCGAGGTAGGATTTCTTGTTCTGGATTTCCTGCATCAAACGGGCTGGATTAGATGGCCTCCGTGGTCCCCTCCAATTCTAGGGCCTCTAAGAGCAGCAGCAAAATCCTTCTCAAATGATGCTTTCTGCCGCTCTTCTTTTCCGCTCAGGTTGCTGGTCAAAGGAGGCTTGGCCGGAGGTGCCATTTACTTAGTTTACAACCAAGGCCTGCTAAGTGGGGGCGACCAGGGGGCCCAGGCCCTCCGGAAAGCGCAAGAAGCTCTCCCTCCGGCCGTGGAAGAATGGGCGAAATATTTCGGCTGGCAGGTGAGTGTGAAGGAGAGGTTGGGTTGTGCTTAAGACGCTCAGCCGGCAGCAGGGAGGCGTTAACAAAATCCATTTTAATAGATCAAACCGATTGTCTGTGGTTGACTTTGACTAACAGCTTCCCTCCAGGGTCCCGGGCACAGGAAGGGGCTTTCATTCCCCTGCTCCTTGATAACTGGAGACGTTGAAGATTGAACCTGGGACTTCCTACATGCGAAGTAGTAGCTCTGCAGCTATGACCCCTTCTTATGGAGAATTGGTGTCAGCAGTGGGATTTCCGAGACCCGGTTCTAGCTGTTTTGTCAGTTCCTGCTCTGTCCGTTGCTTTGCACGCTGTCTTTTATTCTTTTGAGCATTTTTACCTGTTCTGTGGCATTTTAGTTTTTTAACGGTTTGCAGTCCGCCCAGAAAACATTAGTTATTGGACGGATTAGAAATGAACTAACTAAATAAATAAATACATTGGAACCTGGGATTTGCCAGCTCCCGCAGTTAGCCAAGGTGCTGCACAGAATTTAGGACTTTTCCTGAGGTCAAGCAACGAAGCAGCTGGGTTGGGCTGACTGGTGATAATACATAGGTCTAAAGCAAAATGGGTTCCTTTCGTGGGTTCATTTCCCTAGCCAATGCTGCCGTACCTCTTTGTTGATACCTGTATGTGTGTTCTTTCATTTTAACAGCTTCCCACAATTCCCAAAACTGAATTCTCTCTCTGCAATTCCTGGAATTCAGGTGAGTGACACACACACACACCGTATCCCCACTCAGCGTCCTTCCCCTCTGCTCTTTATATTATTATTATTATTATTATTATTATTATTATTATTATTATTATTATTATTACCGCAAGGGGTAATCCTGCAAGGGATTTTTATTATTATTTACATTTTTATATTTATCATATTTCTACCCCGCTCCTCAGCCAAAAAAGGCTCTCAGAGCAGCTTACAATCAGTTATCCTGCCCATAATCCAAAGCTCTCTGGGCAGTGCACAATTAAAAACCATAAAATATAACCCATATAAATTTAAAACATTAAAAAGTTTAAAGGGAGGAAGGGAAAAGAACCTCTCGTACAAGCACTGAGTCATTACTGACTCTTGGAGGGACGCCAGCTTTCGCTGACGTTTTCTTGGCAGGCCTTATAGCGGGGTGGTTCGCCGTTGCCTTCCCCGGCCGTTATTCCCTTTCCCCCAGCTAACTGGGTACTCATTTTACCGACCTCGGGAGGATGGAAGGCTGAGTCGACCCAAGCCGGCTGCCTGAAACCAGCTTCCGCTGGGATCGAACTCAGGCCGTGGGGAGAGTTTCAGCTGCAGAAACTGCTGCTTTACCGCTCTGCGCCACACGAGACTCTATAAAACATAAAATAAAACGTTTAAAAGGCAATATAAAATTGTGACCCGCTCAATCACTCCTCTTTTGAAACACGAAAGCTATTTATTTATTTATTTATTTATTACATTTTTATACCGCCCAATAGCCGAAGCTCTCTGGGCGGTTCACAAAAATTAAGCTAGTTCGACCTTCTCTGTACTGGTGGTCTTTTAAATGTATTTTGGGACTACAACTCCCATCGTGGCTGGGGGTGATGGGAGCTGTAGTCCCAAGGCATCTAGATGGAGAAGGCTGAACTAGAGAAGGGTGTTGCAGGGCTGCAGCGAGCCCCAGGCAGTGTTGAGCAAAATGTGGGGCCTCCCTCTCCCCTCCGCATCCTCCCCACAGCTGGTGGGGTGTGGGGTCGCCCACATGACATAGACCCAGTTGTCGGGCCTGTGCTTGCTGCCCAGTTTAGCCAACACTGCAACAAACCGTTAGGGAGTTTCTCTGAATATTTAACTGAAATCCACCTCCTGACAATTTCCGCCCTTTGCTTCTGGTCCTGCCGTCTGCGATAGCAAAGAACCGCTCTGCTCCATCTTCTGTGTGACTGCCCTAAGGGTATTTGAACGCTGCTGCTAGGTCTCCCCTGAATCTTCCTCCACCCAGGTGAAATATAAGGACATCAGAAGTGCCCTGATGCTGGATCAGACCGAGGGTCCATCTAGTCCAGAGGCTAACCAGCTGTCGATCAGAGACCCACAACAGGACATGGGTGCAACAGAACTCTCCCACCCATGTCCCCCAGCAACTGGTGCACACAGTCTTACTGCCTCGGATACTGTAGGCAGCACAGAGCCATCAATCCCTTTTCCACCATTCCTCATAGGACTTGGTTTCCAGGCCTGGAACTGAGCTGGCAGCCCGATCAGACACAAATATGTTCTCCCAGTTTCCTTCCTGCTGTACTTTACTTCATTTCAGCCCTTCCATTTTGGGGAAGAGGGAGGAGTGTGAGCGGAACGGAGTGTCACGGAAAAGGGGCTGGCTGGCAGGCACTCCAAGCTGCCACAAATTGGGGCAAAGTTTCGTTGCGTTTATTTTTACTCTTCGTTGTTTTGCAGGGGTCCGGACGGTCATAGGAGGTCTCTCTGTGGCCCCCACCAGGGCCTGTGAGTATACCCAGCATGGATGGAAGTACATGAAAGACCTCGTCAAATGAAACCAACCCAAGAGGCCTCTGCTTTCTCTTGCCATCTTAATGGGGAAGTTCTCAGCACCTGATAGTGGAGGACAGCCCCATTTCTAAAGGGCTGAAATAAAGACTCTGAAACAGCCCTGGGTGGTGTTGATGACCAGATGTGTTAGCTACTTGCTCATCTCTGCTTCTGTTTAATAGTCCTCTTCAGTGTTCTTGGACACAACTTATAGCAAAGTCGAAGCTACTTTTGGATAATATCTTTGAGCCCTTAATGTAATTTGTCTCCTTTCTACCATGTTATACAATTAAATTTGGACTATGTGGATTTGCGGGGGAAACAGCATTGCCCATTTGCCTCAAAAATGGATAAAATGGTAACGGGGTGGGAATTTGTAATAAATTCAGGTTGCAACACTCAAAATCTCTGTAAGCCCTTACTTCAGTTGGTTGAAATTAGAGTTTTGTGCCACGGAATGCTTATGAACATTCCAACATCTCGGTGGCTGTGCGTTCTTCGTTCAACAGAAAAGGGAGTATGTGGCACGGTTGAAGTGCCAACTGCGAGTACATGTTGTATCAATGGGATGGCGGGATTGCCATTAGGCTCAGTGTCACACGCACACCTATTAGGTTGTGTCATCCCCACTTGTACAAATTAAAAAGGTAAATAGTCCTGAAAGAATTCAGGAGCTGGACTGCCTCCGTTTTCCTTTTCAACGACGGAGCAGAATTTAATATTTTTAATTTTTTCAACCATTTCAACTACGAATAATCCCTTTAGTTGAAAGGACGAAACTGTAGATCGCAAGCTGAATATGAGCCAACAGTGTGATAGGGCTGCAAGAAAGGCCAATGCTATTTTGGGCTGCATTAAGAGAAGTAGAGCTTCCAAATCCCGTGAGGTCCTGGTTCCTCTCTATTCGGCCCTGGTTAGGCCTCATCTAGAGTATTGCGTCCAGTTCTGGGCTCCACAATTCAGGAAGGACGCAGACAAGCTGGAGCGTGTTCAGAGGAGGGCAACCAGGATGATCAGGGGTCTGGAAACAAAGCCCTATGAAGAGAGACTGAAAGAACTGGGCATGTTTAGCCTGGAGAAGATTGAGGGGAGACAGGATAGCACTCTTCAAATACTTAAAAGGTTGTCCCACAGAGGAGGGCCAGGATCTCTTCTCGATCCTTCCAGAGTGCAGGACACAGAATAACGTGCTCCATTCTTCCAAATATGGGGTGGTGGTATTTCTCCCCACTCTTCACCCCAGAGCTTCATTCCCCACTCGTCTTTCTCTCCCTGCCTCCTAGGAGTTTCATGCGACATTCCCTTCCATCCTAGCTGCGTTGGGCAACTCAAGAGCTGTGGCCATGGTGGAGAAAAGAGACTATTATTGTTGTTGTTATTATCATCATCTTTATTTGTATCCTAAGAGCCTCGTGTGGCGCAGAGCAGTAAAGCAGCAGTTTCTGCAGCTGAAACTCTCCCCTCGGCCTGAGTTCGATCCCAGTGGAAGCTGGTTTCAGGCAGCCGGCTCGGGTCGACTCAGCCTTCCATCCTCCCGAGGTCGGTAAAATGAGTCCCCAGCTAGCTGGGGGAAAGGTAATCACGGCCGGGGAAGGCAACGGCAAACCACCCCGCTATAAGGCCTGCCAAGAAAACGTCAGCGTCCCTCCAAGAGTCAGTAATGACTCAGTGCTTGCACGAGAGGTTCCTTTCCTTTCCTTATTTGTATCCTACCTTTTGCCCAAGGCTGGGCCTCAAGGCAGCTTTATAAAATTAAATAGAAGTAAAAGCTATAAGTAAAAATATACAAATCTTTCAATATTAAAACATTTCAACACTTAAAATACATATTAAATTGTAAAAGTCTAAAACATAAATGGAGGTTTGTGTTATTCAGCAAAGGCCTGTCGGGATAAAGTTTTCGCCTGCCTCCAAAAACACATCAAGGAGGGAGCTGGTCTAGCTTCCCCAGGAAGAGAGTTCCAGAGCACCGGAGCAGCCACCGAGAAGGCCCTGTCCCATGTTCCCACCAAGCGTGCCTGTGAAGATGGTGGGACTGAAAGAAGGGCTTCCCCAGAAGATCTCAAAGCATGGGCAGGCTCATAAGGGAGAATAGTCTTTCAGATAACCTGGACCCGAGCCATATAGGGCTTTATAGGTGATAACCAGCACTTTGAATTGTGCCCGGAAACCGACTGGAAGCCAGGGGAGCTGTTTTAACAGGGGAGTTCTCTGCTCCCTGTAACCAGCCCTGGTCAACAATCTGGCTGCAGCTCTTTGAACCAGCTGAAAACTAGCAGCATTCTCACCCCATCTCCCTAAAATGATGCAGCCAAATCCCTGGGATTTTAGGTCGGACTCAGAAGGCTATCCGGCAAAGTTTTTCACACACACACATGAAGCGATGTGGTTACCAAAGGTCAAGTCTGTCTTGAGGACTAGAACATTTGCAAGGTAGAAGTTTTCCTTTCCACCCCGAGGAATGAATCTCAGCCACTTGTTTGTATGAGAGGTGGAGGAGAAATATTTGGGTGTAGGGTAGGCAACTTGGTGCCAATGAGCGGTTTGGGGCTAGCACTTCCCTAATCCCTGACCACTGAGCTATGTTGGCTAGGGCTTATGGGAGTTGTAGTCCAAAACATCTGGTCAGCATCAGCTTGCCTTCCATGAAACTTAAACTGAATCAAGCCTGCTGCTCTCTGTATAGCTCCGCCCTGCTATTTGCATAGCCCCACCCCCTGGGTTCTGTTTCGTGGGTCATGTCAGAGCGTGACATAAGGTCTGACGAACGGCGGACGGAGACACGCTAGATAATGGTCTCGTATTCCTGGCGCATCGTTTCGATGTAGATCTCCTCGCGTTCCCAGTAGAAGAACGAATGTTGTTTCTCTGCATCATGGCCGCCGGATATTTTCTTATCGGAAGGCGACGGCGGCGGCCTTTCATCTACAAGAAATTAAATTGTCTATTCATTCATTGTTTTGATGCGGACCCTGCCTTTCTACCAAGAAAATGGTGCTCAAGGTGCTAAGAATCATGGGAAGTATTTTTTATATATATATATATATATATAAAAAACTACATTTCAAACAGACACATTCTGAAAATGGATCTCTTATCGATTGATTCATACTGTATATAATATATACTGTAACATGTATTACTCGTACGGTAGAAAAACGCTCAGGATGTTCAAACTAGAAGAATGACAGCAAAACCCGGAGACCCTCTTCCTGCATACATTCAACATCATCGTTCATGCTTTCATCCGTTTATCGGTCTGCTACTTTCCCCCTCAAGATTGCGGCCAAATAGATGGCATGAGCAACAATAAATATTTTTAATTTTTTTAAGGAAAAGGTGCAAAAGCAAGAAGGTGCATTCTCTGCCGAATATCACAAACACACCTATTCTCATCCCTTTACTGAAGCATAAAATCTCAAATGTTTCTTTGTGGCGGGAGCCACAAAGGTCTGAAACTGGTTTAAAACGTACAGTGTAGACGTGCTTTTCGCAAACATTACCGGTTTCAGTTTCGGTGTCAACCGTCCTTCCAAAGAGGAAAACAGTAGCAGCCATCATGGCAGACAAGGTCAAAACCATGAGAAGAACGGCCCACCAGCGCGTCTGTAAGAAGAAGAGAGTTTGTGTCAATGAAAAAACCGTTCCGAAATTCAGACTTGGAGGGTGTGTCCTACAGTCAAAGGTCCACGAAAGTCAAAATTTGGAGCTGTGCTCTGGGTTAAGCCTAGGCGAGGCAGTGTGGTGTAATGGTTAGAGTGTTGGACGAGGACTGGGGAGATCCTTGGTGGAAAAACAGTGGGATAGAAAAATAGCATTTTGTAGGTGCCAGTTTTAACCTATAAAGCCTCCAGACTGCAGGACCTGACTGCAATACCTCTCCCAACCTGAACTTTCCCGAACACTGCATCTAACATCTCTAGCCTTCTTCTGAGTGCCACCTCCAAGGGATGGCTCAGAAGCTAGTGACAAGGGAGAGGGCCTTCTCAGTGGTGGCCCCTGACAACGGAATGAGCTCCCCAGTGTTGCTCCCCGCCTGGCACCAACACTGTCATCTTAGACTCTTGTTCATGCATTGGTTATTTCTCGGTTGGACTACTGCAACCTTCTTCTCACTGGCCTTCCTTCTTCTCACATCAGTCCGTTGGTTTCTGTTCACCACTCTGCCGCAAAGATCATCTTCTTGGCTCGCCGCTCCGACCATGTTACTCCGCTTCTGAAATCTCTTCATTGGCTTCCAATTCACTTCAGAATCCAATATAAACTTCTCCTGTTAACCTTCAAAGCTTTTCACGGTCTAGCTCCTTCCTATCTCTCCTCTCTCATCTCACACTATTGCCCCGCTCGTGCTCTTCGCTCCTCTGATGCCATGTTTCTCGCCTGCCCAAGGGCCTCTACTTCCCTTGCTCGGCTTCGTCCATTTTCGTCTGCTGCCCCTTACGCCTGGAACGCTCTTCCAGAACATTTGAGAACTACAAGTTCAACCGCAGCTTTTAAAGCTCAACTAAAAACTTATCTTTTTCCTAAAGCTTTTAAAACTTGATGTTGTGCAGACTTCTACTGTTACTTTCTACTGTTAGTTTTACCCTACCCTGTGCCTGCTTACCCTACCCTGTACCTGTTTGCATTCTCTTCCCCTCCTTATTGTTTTATTATGATTTTATTAGAATGTAAGCCTCTGCGGCAGGGTCTTGCTATTTACTGTTTTACTCTGTACAGCACCATGTACATTGATGGTGCTATATAAATTAATAATAATAATAATAATAATAATAATAATAATAATAATAATAGATCTTCGTATATTGGACAATGAATCAGATAATGAGGGAGATCCCCAGGCACATTGGCCCCACATGGGTAGACTCTTTGTTCATAAGGAATCTGACGGAAGCCAATTGATTGAAAGATTTTAATAATCTCCTTAGCCCTTGTTGAGTCTGGGAAAGTAGACTAGTGTCATCAGCATACATTAGAACTGTAACTGTCCTGGGGCCCATTTTGGGGGGCACATAATAATAATTGTTACTTAAGTCAGTTATTAAACAATTAATGTAGATGTTAAGCAGTGTTGGTGCTAATAAGCATCGTTGGCCTTCGCCTCCAGGAATTGATCCAACCCCCTTTTAAAGCCATCCAAATGGGCGGCCTTCACTACATCTTGTGGTAGGGAGTTCCGTAACATGCAGTCGAGATCATTCAATCTTGCTATTGCTCCCCTGTCCTGCTTTGTTGGTCCCTGGTCAACAACCAGTTGGCCTCTGTGTGAACAGAGTGCCGGACTAGATGGACCCTCAGTCTGATCCAGCATCCGGGCTCTTCTGATGTTCTTATGTCCCTCCAAGGTGGGGAGTCCTCACCTTCATCCAGGTCGCCACGTCCTCCATCTCAATGAAGTCCAAGATGAAGTTTTTCACCCTGGCCACAGGCCCATCTTCATCCACAAACCGACAGATGTGGAACTTGTCACAGTAGCCGCTCTTGTCTCTGCACGGCGATCCCGGGAGCAGTGGGATTTCGGAGCCGTTGAAGAAGAGGGACCACGCAGGGGAAGAGGTACCGGTGCAGCTCCCGGCCTGCCCTGGAGGAGCGAATTTCAGGGAGAAAATGCTTTGCGTTGAATGAATACGGCACTGGGTCAGCTCTCTTTTGAAGCAGTCTTTCTTACATTGATTGAATCTATATCCCACCTTTTTTCCTCCAAGGAACTCAAGGCGACATACCTAATCCTCCATTTCTATCCTCACAACAACCAAAACCTTGCGAGGTAGGTCAGGCTGAGGGTCTGTAACTGGCTCAAGATCACCCAGTGGGTTTCCATAGCCAAGTTGGGACTAGAACCCGGGTCTCCCAACTCCCAGTCCAACACTTTAGCCACTGGGCAGCTTGGATGGAGTGCTCCAATAAATTGAGGCGCCGTGGCACAAAATCCAAAGCCATCTCAAAAATATTTTGTATATTAAAAATAAATAAATCAGCAATCCTGATTTTGTCCCCTGTGCCTTTGGAAAAGCTAGGGAATATGGTTGAATCAGAGGAGGTGTTGGGTTTCCCAAAACATCCTGCCTTTTAGGTAAAGAGGTCTGCCACGTGATCCACAAAGCTTTATTTAGGCAATGAACATCTCTTCCCACCTGAAGAGAGTCCAACCTCTAGGAACATTTCTCTAGGCAAAACTATGCAAAGTAAGCAAGACAATTGTCCTTTCAAGAAGAACAGGAAACCCTTTTCCCAGAATGCTTAGCTTCAAGGAAGCTGGTTCTGAGGAAGGCTTTGGCGAGAAGCTAGCCGGGCTGACTTTCTCTCACCTGCCCGTTTGAGTCAGCCAGCCCTAAAGTGCCCTCCCCGTCTGAAGAATACTGATTTCCCACAGACTGTGTGTTGTGAACGTTTTCAGTGATAAGGTCTGGCGAAGGTTCATCCCCAGCTGGTGACGAGCCCGTGAGAATCACCTCCCCCACTTCCCGTGTAGGCCGGTACGTTTCTGGTGCTGCCTCTTCTGCTTCAGAATCTGATTCCGATTGATCGCCTCAAACTCCTTCCCCCAGCCTAAGGGGTACAGGCCTAGTCACCACAGGAGGGGACTTTCTCCCTAAAAAGGGGCAGAGACACATGGAGAGGAAATCCGGTCGCTGGAGTCAGACCCAATCAACAGTTTAACCTGGGCTCCCCAACATGGCACTCACAGCTACTGATGTACCCAAGGGACAACTCTCTTGGCGGCCTGCCCACCAGATTCTCTGCCCCTTCTGATTTTCATTTTATTTTGTAAGATCTTCATTTGAAAAGAAAAGAAGAAGAAAATGGATACTGCACAATGACATTCTGCCCTTCAGTGCCATCTCGATTTGCGTTCTGAGAAGCGGGTTTCCGGGCTCTGTTTTTCACTCATTTTTCACCTGTTTTCCTCCTGGGAAGCCCGACTGTTTTATGAACGTGCAAGTCCCGCTGCCATGGCAGCCATTTTGTGAGAGTGCCCACCGCCCTCTCAAAATTATAGCTGTGAACCCTAACCTCAGAAAAGCCGGGGACCCCAGTTTTAAGCATTAATTCCTCCCCACCCCACCCCAGATTTGCCCAGGCATTTTTAATTTTAGCATCTCCGGCTCAGCTTTCTAGCCTGCCGGGCATTGAAGAAAGACGTTCAAGGGCAGAGGTCACTGCAGATTCAAGAGTCTACCCTTACTCCTTACTGTCACGCTTACTCCGGTCAAGGAAGCTCGTAGTCTTGGCTTGATATTTGATTCCTCGCTCCTTTATTCCTCATATCGAGGCAGTAGCTAAATCCTGTCGTTTCTTCCTGTATAATATTGCCAGGATTCGACCATTTTTGTCTGTCTCTTCTGCCAAGACTCTTGTTCATGCATTGGTTATTTCTCGGTTGGACTACTGCAACCTTCTTCTCACTGGCCTTCCTTCTTCTCACATCAGTCCATTGGCTTCTGTTCACCACTCTGCTGCTAAGATCATCTTCTTGGCTCACCGCTCTGACCATGTTACTCCACTTCTGAAATCTCTTCATTGGCTTCCAATTCACTCCAGAATCCAATATAAACTTCTCCTGTTGACCTTCAAAGCTTTTCACGGTCTAGCTCCTGCCTATCTCTCCTCTCTCCTCTCACACTATTGCCCCGCTCCTCTGATGCCATGCTTCTCGCCTGCCCAAGGGCCTCTACTTCCCTTACTCGGCTTCGTCCTTTTTCTTCTGCTGCCCCTTACGCCTGGAACGCTCTTCCAGAACACTTGAGAACTACCAACTCAATCACAGCTTTTAAAACTCAGCTAAAAACTTTTCTTTCCCCTATAGCTTTTAAATATTGAGTTTGTTCTGACCCTATACTGTCAGCTTCACCCTACCGGGTGCCTGTTTGCATTCTCTTCCCCTCCTTGTTGTTTTATTATGATTTTATTAGAATGTAAGCCTATGCGGCAGGGTCTTGCTATTTACTGTGTAATCTGTACAGCACCATGTACATTGATGGTGCTATATAAATAAATAATAATAATAATACCCCAGGGGTGGAGGAACTTTTTCACTTCTCTGGAAACCCCCAGCCAAGCGCAATCATGAGTGCTGGGTCCGATGGTACCTGACACATGGCCCACAGCTGGTTTGCTCCTGAGCACCTTGCCACTGCATATTTTGGAAGCGGGCCAGAATATATCCTTCAAAATTCAGCTGCGGGCTGGCAGAAGTTGAGCATTGGGCCAGATACAGCCCAGCAGCACAGGGTTCCTCAGTCCGGGTTTTCCGAGGCCGTTTTCACCACTCTGCCCTGAACTGCCGGGATCATGGGATCATAGAATCATGGAATCATAGAATAGTAGAGTTGGAAGGGGCCTATAAGGCCATCAAGTCCAACCTCCTGCTCAGTGCAGCAATCCACCCTGCATTGGGTTAGAAATTTAAGGGCGGGTTAGAAATTTAAGATGAAATGAAGACCTGGCGCTTGACAACAGAGCTGGCATCTCTCTCGCTGGGAACTGGAGACACAATCGCACTGTTCCAACCCGTGCTGCATGCAGAGCGAGCCCACGCAGAGCTAAGGGGTGAGAATGGGAGAGAGAAATTCAAGAACAGAGAGAGATAGGGAAGACTTCAAAGCGGAGGTGGTTCATCATTCGCCTCAGCTTTTGGAGTTTGGGAGACTGCCCAGCTCCTTCACAGCAGCAGCAGGACTCATGCTAGCAATCCTACGTGTAGTTACTTGGGAGTAAACACTAACTGAACTCAGCTGTGCTTACTCCAGATTGCAGAGGCTCAGTTTGTAAAACACAACGGGCTTTCACCAAAGATCCTCAGCCAAGCCCAAGTGCAAGCTTTTGCTTTGAATGAGAAATGCAAACCATCTTGCAAAGACGTGCTACCATTTAAACAGCTAGATGAAGTAGAGGCTCCATCAAAGGAAAGCAAAGAAGCCTCTCATCTCTGCTTTCTTGTTTTCCTCATTCTTTGACTTATCCTATGCTGGTGGGTCACAAACAGTAAAACCTCAAAGCCTTCTTATTCCCTCATTCAGGGCAAGGAGGGTCCATCAATGACCCTAGTATTCTAGCAGATCACCTCACTGTTCCTGCTCTGAAAAGAAGTCCCAGAGCTACGTTCCCCCTTCCACTAAAGCACTGCATGTGAGGATGCGGAAATTAGAGTTTGTTCGCGCAAAATTCACTCTGTGATGCCCAGTGATGGAAGAGAAGGGAAGGGATTTTAGGATGACCCACATGGGACTATAACAAACTCTAGTTGGCAACTAGGCTTGTTAGAGGGTTCTCGTAACATTGGAGGGGGAAGTTGAAGACCCTTGACTATCATCCCGCCTTCTCCCACATTCCATTGTGTTCCTTATTCTCCTCTCTCTCTTTTTCCTGACAATTATTATCATTATTATTTATTGTAAACCACCCAGAGAGCTTCAGCTATGGGGCGGTATATAAATGTAATAAATAATAATATAATAATAATATCCCACCTTTTTTCCTCCAAGGAACCCAAGGCGGCATCCATAATCATCCTCCTCCTCTTCATTTTATCCTCACAACAACAACCCTGTGAGGTAGGTTGCACTGAGAGTCTGTGAATGGCCCAAAGTCACCCAGTGAGCTTCCAAGGCTGAGTGGGGACTAGAACCCAGATCTCCTGACTCCCAGTCCAACACTTTAGCCACTACACCACACTGGCTCTCCATGACATGTAGCATCCAGTCTAAGGACCTGATTTGACCCAGCAGCTGCCAGCAATATCCCAACAAGAGACTATTGGTCAGCATCTGGTGAAATTCCCTCTTCATCACAACAGCTAAAGCTGCACGAACCCGGCCCTCTTTTGTATCTGGTCACTCTGGTATAGTTCCTGCAGCTTTAACTGTTGTGATGAAGAGGGAATTTCACCAGGTGCTTCATGCATACAAATGACAACCACAGAAATTCCCTTTTCTGTGCAACTGTTAAAGATACAGGAGCCCGGTCCTCCTTTCCATAGGGTCACCCTAGCTAAAGATACAGGAGCCTGGCCTCCTTTCCATAGGGTCACCCTAGCTAAAGATACAGGAGCCCGGTCCTCCTTTCCATAGGGTCACCCTAGCTAAAGATACAGGAGCCCTGTCCTCCTTTCCATAGGGTCACCCTAGCTAAAGATACAGGAGCCCGGTCCTCCTTTCCATAGGGTCACCCTAATTTAGAAGTCATGGTAAAACAGCCATTGAGCCCCAGAACTCACCCCGTCCAGACACACCCGGGAGTTCATGCCACAGACGGTGAAGTTGGCTTTCGGAAGTGGGGAGGGGCACTCGGGCGCTGATCCGGTGCAGATGCTTTCCAAGGCGCAGTCGGTCTCCTCCTGGCATCGCTGTCCTTGGGGTTTAGGGATACACTTATGGCTGCAACAGAGTCCCTGACTTGGGCTGTGGAAAGAAAGAAGGGGCTTTTGTGAAAGAGAGAGCCACCACCAAACAGGCTGGCCAAAACGAGAGGGTCCAAAATCCTACACATCCTTGTTATTGGTGACTAAATACAATATACAGGGATTTACGCAGGACTGGAATAAGGAATTTGACCTCCCCATTCTGCCTAATCAGCGGATCCCCCCTTCGGCATCTCCCTGAAAGACTGTGTTCGCAGTTTGGGGGTGCTCCTGGATCCGTCGCTCCAAATCACAGCCTAGATGGATGTGACGGCCAGGAGTGCCTACTATCAGCTTCGGCTGATACGCCAGCTGCGCCCCTTCTTAGAGTCAGAAGAACTAAAGACGGTCGTGCATGCGCTGGTAACCTCAAGGCTTGACTTCTGCAATGCGCTCCACATAGGGCTACCGTTGTACCTAGTTCGGAAACGTCAACTAGTTCAAAATAGGGCATCCAGGTTGTTCACCGGTACATCTAGGGGTGAGCATATTACCCCAACATTAAAATCACTCCACTGGCTGCCAATTAGTTTCTGGGCAAAGTACGAAGTGTTGGTCATCACCTTTAAAGCCCTAAATGGTTTGGGTCCAGGTTACCTGCGGGATCGCCTTCTCCCATATAGTCTGCCCCGCACACTCAGGTCCTCTGGGGTGAACTTACTTCAGTCAGCTAAAACTAGGCTGACATCAGTTTCCCAGCGGGCCTTTTCTTCTCTCGCCCCCAGATTGTGGAACGGCCTGCCGGAGGAGATTCGTCAAATTAACTCTCTGTGTGATTTTAAGGCAGCTTTAAAGACTAGCCTTTTCCAGCAGGCCTATCCAGATCAATGTTAAATGATGAATTTTTAAGATGTATTGATTCCTGTTCTAATGTTGTTCCCTGCCTCGATCCAAAGGGAGAGGCGGATAAGAAATAAATAAAATTATTATTATTATTATTATTATTATTATTATTATTATTATTATTATTATTATTATCTGTCAGGTCCATGGATCTTAGGCTGCATCTTATTCTGCCCAAAACTTTAATACGGGACATGAAACCATCAAATTCAGCTGATAGCCGGCGGTGCACGGCAGCTCACGTTTCTTTTAAACGCACAGTTTTGGCAATGTCCGCTAGTTGTTGTTTTCAGGGAAGTTATTGCACGGATAAACTTTGTACTGGAACAGGCTTGAATATTCACTGATGTACATGCTCTTTTAAATTATCCACCTGCTTCTTGGAAATTAATGAACGGCCAGCATAAAAGGATTCCCCTCTGCCCTTTTCATAGAATCACAGAATCATAGACTAGCGGAGTTGGAAGGGGCCTACAAGGCCATCGAGTCCAACCCCCTGCTCAATGCAGGAATCCAGCTAAAATGACAGCTAAAAGGCTGAGCTTAGAACATTGGAAGGATAAATGGTATGGACTGAGGACCTTGTAACACTTTCAGCATTTGAACGGGTGGCAGACAGACACCACCTTCAAATGGATACCTGGTCCACAGGCAGAAAACAGTTCTGCAACCTTTTTCCTGTCTAAACACACATAGGATTGCACCTTTATTTGGATACCTGGCCCACTTTCGTTGAAGCCTATGTATAATTGCTAGTAAGTTGTATTTTCATACATATTCATTTCATAGGTATTCATTGCTGTGGATATACACAAATCTATGTATGCATATTATTATTATTATTTTAAAAAGTTCAAAATAATGAACAAAGAAGGACGCAGTGCAACAGCACCCTCCCACCCATGTTCCCCAGCAACTGCTGTACACAGGCTTACTGCCTCGGATACTGGAGGCAGCACACAACCATCAGGGCTAGTAGCCATGGATAGCCTTCGCCTCCAGGAATTTATCCAACCACTCTGGGAGGATCGAGAAGAGATCCTGGCCCTCCTCTGTGTGACAACCTTTCAAGTAGTTGAAGAGTGCTCTCATGTCTCCCCTCAATCTCCTCTTCTCCAGGCTAAACAGGCCCAGTTCTTTCAGTCTCTCTTCATAGGGCTTTGTTTCCAGACCCCTGATCATCCTGGTTGCCCTCCTCTGAACATGCGCCAGCTTGTCTGCGTCCTTCTTGAATTGTGGAGCCCAGAACTGGACGCAATACTCTAGATGAGGCCTAACCAGGGCCGAATAGAGAGGAACCAGGACCTCACGTGATTTGGAAGCCCTACTTCTATGAATGCAGCCCAAAATAGCATTTGCCTTTCTTGCAGCCATATCGCACTGTTGGCTCATATTCAGTTACCTGCACAGAGCTCCCGGTTTCAGCCGGCACCGGATCCCGTTTGACTCGCCGGCACTGAAGCAGCAGGCGTCAGCGGCATCACTGCCGACGTCGCACTCCTCGCCCGGGTCCACAATGCGGTTCCCGCAGATGGGGCGGTCCGTTTCTGGAAAGAAATGGCGAAGGAAGAGCTTGTGGCAGGAGGGAAAGGGAGGTCCGTCTAAAGGACATCCGCCAGAGCTCAACAGAAAAGATGCAAGAGAGCCCAGATCTTGGTGTACACAACTGAACACTGGAAGCTGCATTCTACAGAATCAGACCCTGGGTCCATCTAGCCCAGGGTTGTCAGACTGGCAGCAGCAGTTCTCAAGTTAACGGGCTCAAGTTAAAGGAAGCCAGATTCCGGCTGGACATCAGGAAAAACTTCCTGACTGTTAGAGCAGTGCGACAGTGGAATCAGTTACCTAGGGAGATTGTGGGCTCTCCCACACTAGAGGTCTTTAAGAGGCAGCTGGACAACCATCTGTCAGGGATGCGTTAGGGTGGATTCCTGCATTGAGCAGGGGGTTGGACTAGATGGCCTTGTAGGCCCCTTCCAACTCTGCTATTCTATGATTCTATGATTCTCCAGGGTGGCGGAGCTGTCTTCACAGCACCAAGTTGGTGCTGCATTCCCCCCAAATCCTGCAGTTTGTCTTACCCGGGGTGGTGTGGGGTAACGTGGGGTTGCACTGGGTAATCCCCATGCCAAGGAAGAAGCAATGGGTTTCCGGGGGTCATCCGGGTACTGGAGTCGCTCCACCTTCCTCCCTTCTGGCAACCAATCATGGGTCGCCTTCCACCAGGATCACCCTCTGGATCAGACGGCGGAAGAGCCGAGGTGAACTTGCTCCCACCGAAGAAGTCGGGATAAGTCCCTGACTTTTTTTAAAAAAAACTGCGCAGCGTCACGGGAAAGCCTGTGAATCCGCGGCTGTGTCCTATAACTGACGCAGCGCAGATTCACAGACACCGCAGGGCTCTGACCACGTATAGACAGCCCCAGGGTTTCAGGCCTGAGTTTTTCCAGACCTACCTGGATACGCCAGGAAACATACCTGGGACCTTCTGCCTGCGAAGTCCTGCCCCTTCCCCCAGCCACCAATCCCAGCATTTGATGTCCCAGAATTTGTGCATCCTCCCTCCCTATTCTCAAAGCCTGAATTGCTTCCCCTAAGACTTAGTGGTAATAAGAGCTTTAAGGCTGGCATTTGGGGTAGTTTGGCTCCACCCACCACTGGAATGTGGCCCCTGAACGCTTCTCTGAAATGGAATTTGGCCCTCAGAGTGAAAGAGGTTGAACACCCCTGCTGTCTTTTTGTAGTTCAATAAAAAGGGGGAATCCAAAACCCTTGCCAATCTACTGCCAACCACCCAGAGATCCACCAATAGATCCTAATTTTCTTTCTGTCCCCCACCCTGACTTATGGCTTTAACAGGACAAGCCTAGAACCACGAATGGAGCCCAGGAGCAGATGAAACTGACAGAAGATTGGTGCAATATGGTCTGAACAGCCAGTTCCCACCCACCCACCCACCCCAGAACACTCGCAGCTAATGTCTGGTCCAGAATTCAGTTTCTGGACTGTCTTCAAGGGCAGACCCACGTAAGGTGCATGGTAGTAGTCTATCCACTGCCATCACCTAGCATGCTCTTTACCTAGGATGCATCCATAGTGCAGGCCTCGATCCAGGAGTATTGCCCTCTTGTTTCTAGGGCAGAGCAGGCCCATCCAGAACCATCAGGATACCATAATCCAGGATCCTAACCAACAAGAGTTCCACCTCCTCCCCATGCCTTAGATTTGATAGCCCCAGATTCTTAATTAGTTTGTTACTCTAGCAATGCACCCGACGGAAGTTTGCAGCCTTAAGCAAAGAAACAGCGAGCAAAGCAAAGAAAGCCAGGTCTCCTTACCAACGAAGCAGTTGTGTTTCTTGAGTCTCAGGATGTTAGCGATGTAGGCCATGCTGCACGGGGAGAATTTGTCGTTGTTGAATTCACCCCCATCCGAGGCGTAGCCGAACATCAGGTACTTTCCATTGGTGGTGTCGATGTCAAAACGGGAACACTCTTTGCTCTCGTCGTGCTACCAAAGGAAACACACGCTGAAGAAATTTGCAACGGATTCCAGTGGGTTAGAACTTGTATGAATCCGTCCTGTGGATTCCGCAATGGACTGGTTTTTCCGAGTCAGATGGCTTCCGCAAACGTGTGGACCGGTTTTGCACTTTGAAGGGGGGGGGGGGATTTGAGCAAATTCACATTAGCGCATCATTGCAGTTGTGCATTAGTAACACACATTTGCGCAACTGCGGCGATGTGCTTTAGTCAATTAGCACCCGCAGTAATTCGCATTAAATACCACTTAATGATGCATTTGTGCATGTAGAAGAAGTCGGAATTCTGCTTAAAATATATGCATATCCAATTTTGTCAATGTGGGGATGACGGAATAAAAGACACCTGACAAATTGAGAAACTCAGGCGAAATGGATTTAATAACATCATATATTCCTCCGGTCAAGGAAGCTCGTAGCCTTGGCTTTATCTTCGACTCCTCACTCTCCTTTATTCCTCATATTGAGGCAGTAGCTAAATCCTGTCGATTTTTCCTGTATAATTTTGCCAGGATTCAATCATTTTTGTCTGTCTCTTCTGCCAAGACGCTTGTTCATGCACTGGTTATTTCACGGTTGGACTACTGCAACCTTCTTCTCTCTGGCCTTCCTTCTTCTCACATCAGTCCGTTGGTTTCTGTTCACCACTCGGCCGCAAAGATCATCTTCTTGGCTCACCGCTCCGACCATGTTACTCCGCTTCTGAAATCTCTTCATTGGCTTCCAATTCACTCCAGAATCCAATATAAACTTCTCCTGTTGACCTTCAAAGCTTTTCACGGTCTAGCTCCTTCCTATCTCTCCTCTCTCATCTCACACTATTGCCCCGCTCGTGCTCTTCGCTCCTCTGATGCCATGTTTCTCGCCTGCCCAAGGGTCTCTACTTCCCTTGCTCGGCTTCGTCCATTTTCTTCCGCTGCCCCTTATGCCTGGAACGCTCTTCCAGAACACTTGAGAACTACAAACTCAATCACAGCTTTTAAAACTCAGCTAAAAACTTTTCTTTTTCCTAAAGCTTTTAAAACTTGATGTTGTGCGGACTTTATACTGTTACTTTCTACTGTTAGTTTTTCCCTACCCTGTGCCTGCTTACCCTACCCTGTACCTGTTTGCATTCTCTTCCCCTCCTTATTGTTTTACTATGATTTTATTAGATTGTAAGCCTATGCGGCAGGGCCTTGCTATTTACTGTTTTACTCTGTACAGCACCATGTACATTGATGGTGCTATATAAATAAATAATAATAATAATAATAATATTCCTAGCATCATGCAACCAGGCAGTTTCCTCTCCTCAAATGTAACATAAGACGTGCCCTGCTGGATCAGACCAAGGGTCCATCTAGCCCAGCACTCTGTTCACACAGCTGTTGACCAGGGATGAACAAGCAGGACATGGTACAACAGCACCCTCCTGCCCATGTTCCCCAGCAAATGGTGCACACAGGCTTACTGCCTCTAATACTAGAGATAGTACACATTTTGTCTTCGGGCAGTATTTATTTTTATTATTTATTGGTAACATTTATGTACCGCTGGATATAACAGAATCTCTCAGCGGTTCACAACATTAGAAATGCAATATTAAAACGCAGTGTTAAAACATAGTAAAAAAAAAAAAAAACATGTTATGAAAAAACTTCTAACAACCATAAAAGAGCAGTAAAATGGAGCGGCATAGTAAATTTATTTAAGGCCCAGGGAAGGCCTGGGTGAACAATTGTGTCTTCAGGACGTGTTTGAATGACGCCGCATTTTCTGCCTCCCGAACTACACAAGGGAGGTTTTTCTGAATGGTGGGTGCCACTACAGAGAAGGCTCTGCCATCTGGGCATTTCATGATGACATTCCGTCCATTTTGGAATGCCCAGCAAGTCCTCCTCTGCTGATCTTAAAAGTCACCTGGATATAGATATAGATATAGACGGGAAGGCGGTCAGCTAGGTATCTTGGTCCCAAGTTGTTTAGGACTTTATATGACAGTAACATAACTCCAAGGCTGGAGTTAAAATCGCAGGAAGAAACATTAACAATCTCAGATATGCAGATGACACCACTTCGATGGCTGAAAGCGAGGAGGAGCTGAGGAGCCTTGTGACGAAGGCGAAAGACGAAAGTGCAAAAGCCGGGTTGCAGTTAAACCTCAAAAAAACCAAGAGTATGGCAACCAGCTTGATTGATAACTGGCAAATAGAGGGAGAAAACGTGGAGGCAGTGACAGACTTTGTATTTCTGGGCGCAAAGATTACTGCAGACGCTGACTGCAGCCAGGAGATCAGAAGACTTCTTGGGAGGAGAGCAATGAGGATCTTGATAAAATAGTTAAGAGCAGAGACACCACACTGACAACAAAGGTCCGCATAGTTAAAGCAATGGTATTCCCCGTAGTAACCTATGGCTGCGAGAGCTGGAACATAAGGAAGGCTGAGCGAAGGAAGAGAGATGCTTTTGAACTGGGGTGTTGGTGTGGTGTTGGTTCTGAGAGTGCCTTGGACTGCAAGAAGATCACACCAGTCCATACGCCAGGAAATAAAGCCAGACTGCTCACTTGAGGGAATGGTATTAAAGGCAAAACTGAAGTACTTTGGCCACATAATGAGAAGACAGGATACCCTGGAGAAGAGGCTGATGCTAGGGAAAGTGGAAGGCAAAAGGAAGAGGGGCCGACCAAGGGCAAGATGGATGGATGATATTCTGGAGGTGACAGACTTGACCTTGGGGAAGCTAGGGGTGGCAACGGCCAACAGAAAGCTCTGGCGTGGGCTGGTCCATGAAGTCACGAAGAGTCGGAAGCGACTGAACGAATAAATAACAAACATAACCTTGTAGATGGCTCAGTAGCTAGTGCAGTTCTTTTAATACAGGTGTTGGGTGAGGACAACTGGATGTCCCCGTGAGCACCCTAGCTGCTGTGTTCTGCACTAGCTGCAGCTTCTGAACCACGCATGAGAGCAGCTCCACATAGAGCGCATACAGTACTATGGCGATGTAATAGCTAAGTAATCAATCAATCAGGCACTCACATACGCTCCCAGGCTGTGTCCAAGTTCGTGCGCAAGCGTGACGTGGATCATCCTGGGAGGCAAGAGCTGGCCATACTTCTGCAGCGTGATCAGCCCCGTGTTGAGGGAGACCTCTTTGTCCTGGAAATCCCGGTGCTTGGAGCAAATTCCTCCGGAATCGTCTGGGAGGCGGGCAGCAATTTAAAGAAGATTGAGGGATTACTCGATTGCAAACATCAACGCTGGGTTTCTCTGCCTCCCTCCTTTTCCCTTCCTCACCTCCGAAAGGCTGCACGCAGCAGTACGTAGGGAGTATAGACCAGGATGGACCAGGTGCAACGGTCCCGTTCGTGCCTCTTGCACGAAGCTGCCTTATGCTGAATCAAACCATCCAAAGGTGTTTGTGGATTTGTACAAGCAGTACACAACTAATAAAGCACACCTTGATAACATTCCATCACGAGGCATTGGAACCACTGGCTGCTGCTGCTGTGCTGGTTCTAGCCAAGGGAGTGCACAGCTGGTTGGTGGGTTGCGCCTTTCGGCTTGGACTCCCAGAACTCAGCCGCAGCGCGAAAGTGGTGCTGGGCTGGCATAGTCAGCGAATAAGCTTCTACCCCTGAGTCAGGCAGGCCATTTATTTCTCAGCTAAACCATTGCTCCAAGGGCCAAATTCCATTTTGGAGAAGCGTTTGGGCTTCCCATTCCAGTGGTGGGCGGGGCTAAAGCCAAAATGGGCGAGGCCAAAATGCAAGCGTGTCATAGATTAGGTGTTGCTGCCAGGAACTGAGCTGTAGGAGAAGCATTTCAACCTTGAAGAATTGGGGGAAGGACTTCAAAAATGCAAATGATTGGTGGTCGGGGGGGGGGAAGGGGTGGTGCCCAGAAAAGGAGGTGTGGCCATCTGGGGAACCCTGGAAGTCTGGATTAGTCCATCAGATTTAAGACCCCCAAAACTTGATTGTTTACTGGGGGTGAGCACTGGGGACAAAATAGCTTCAGAACCCACTTCAGGGGCTCGGACAGGGGGGCATTTAAATTCATTCTATGTACTTCGGACAAAACCTGCTGTGCTTCGGGCTCGAAGCAAAATGTCATTTTTACTTTCTGAAGCTTCGAGTGCCTCCCGGGTAAATGACAACATAACACAGCTGTTGTTGTCAAAGTCAACAGGGACTTTTCCAAAGTAGGGATGTCATAGGAACCCGCAATGGAATCAAATGTTTGGATTTCTATGAATCCAGCCCACAGATTTCTCAGGTCAGCTTTGCCCGAATCGCATGCATTCTGCAGACTTGAGAAACTTTTTTTTTTCTTTCCAGAATTTTATATAAATTTAGGTTTTGAAAAATATGTGAAATAAGGGAGGGGGGAACACCTGCCTAAAATGCACATTTCCCCCGTAGGTTAAAGCATGAAAATTCACATTTTGGAGTGGGGGGGATTTGCACATTTTCACAAGTGCGAATTTGCGCAAATCTGGATTTACTCAAATTTGGAAAATTGGGGGGAAATCAGACTCCACCAATGAGCAGACAACGGAACGAAAGTCACCTGACCGTCCACAAATCGCGGGCGGAATTGATTTTACAAAATCCAACATCCTTACTCTGAAGGCACACAGACGGGCGGAGCTGTCCAGGAGGAAAAATCAAGGTTGCACATTGAAAATAGCTGGAGGGTTGGGGAGTCCACCCCCAGCAAGGACTCTGTTGTAGCCCTTGCTGGGGGTGTGGAATTTCCTTCACCCCAGCTATTTCCTGAGATGGAGCTTTAATATTATTGTTTTATTTTATTTATCCCCTGCGTTTCTCCCTCCAAACTGGTCCTCACAGGAATAAAGCCCAGATTAAAATCATCTTTCTTTTCCCATAGTATGAGACCACCGAGAGCCATCCCCAGTCAGAGTCTCCTAATTTTCTTACCAGGCTGCCCATTAAAAGCAATCCCCAGAATGCCACTGTAGTCCCTGTCGGTCAAGAGGAACGCCAAGCAGTAGTTGTTCCAGTTGGACTTGGAGTGGAGCATCAGAAGCATCTCCGGGCTGATGAACGGAGGCAGCGAAGGGTCGTCCTCTTCGACAATCTGCAGAACAGGAGTAACCCTAAACCAGTCAAGTGAGCTGCAGACCACACGTTTCTTTATGATGGTTGTAGAACTCCACGGTGGAATTTTTACATCACCGTTGAGAAATGTGTCATCTGGAGGAAAAACACCACCCCACAGTGGAGTTGTGGTTTTTTTTTTTTAGAAAACTCTCCACACTGAATATCTACGTTGTGCAGAGGAGAGTTCCTGCACAACCATTGTGTTGCGTGGTAGGCTCCCTGGAGATTTTTGAGGCATTGAGTTGACTTTTCCCACTGACGACAGTGTTCTCTGGCAAGAGCGGCAAAAGGATGGAGTGCCGCTCTAGGAGAGCTGCTGGGATTGGGTTTCTTTTGCAGCAATGGGTGATGGGATACCATCAGAAGGACTTGGGGCGGAGAGAGGGCGGAGGAATCATAGAATCATAGAATAGCAGAGTTGGAAGGGGCCTACAAGGCCATGGAGTCCAACCCCCTGCTCAATGCAGGAATCCACCCTAAAGCATCCCTGACAGATGGTTGTCCAGGAGAGTAGAATCATAGAATTGTAGAGTTGGAAGGGGCCTCTAAGGCCATCGAGTCCAACCCCCTGCTCAATGCAGGAATCCACCCTAAAGCATCCCTGACAGATGGCTGTCCACACTTGAAGGCCTTTAGTGTGGGAGAGCCCACAACCTCCCTAGGGCACTGGTTCCATTGTCGCACTGCTCTAACAGTCAGGAAGTTTTTCCTGATGTCCAGCCGGAATCTGGCTTCCTTTAACTTGAGCCCGTTATTCCGCGTCCTGCACTCTGGGAGCATCGAGAAGAGATCCTGGCCCTCCTCTGTGTGGCAACCTTTTAAGTATTTGAAGAGTGCTATCATGAACTGCCAATCAAATGTTGCATTGCCTTTTACTCAACTCCACGGTAGCCCACAGTCACGCAGCAGTGGTGTTAGAACAGTTGTGTCGGGTGTAGCCCCCGCAAACTCAATAGATGAGTGGAGTTTTCCCACTGTGTAGAGAAATGTGTTGTCTGAACTGAGCCAAAATTTGATTTTTTTAATCCCCAAATAAAGTAGAGATGGCCAGCTAGACTTTGCCAAGGAAGACGAAGTGTCAACCTGAGTTCAATTGATAGATTCCCATTCATTGAGTTGTTGTTTTTTATTTACAATATTTGTATCCTAGTGGTGAACAGCAAACAGCGTGAAAGAATAAAAACTCTAGATTAAAATAATGCTTTTAAAAAAAGTTCTGATAAAATCATATTCTGATCAAACCACGGCTGGTCACTCGAGGAAAGCTTCCTGAAATAACAATGTTTTCAGGAGGCTCTGGAAACAACACATTGGTAAGGCCTGCCTGACCTCCAGAGGTAGGGAGTTCCGTAGGAAGGGGGCCACCACATGGAAGGCTCTTCTCTTGGTGGACTCCCGTTAGGCCAGCCTTCCTCAACCTGGGGCGCTCCAGATGTGTTGGACTGCAACCCCCAGAATGCCCCAGCCAGCTGGCTGGGGCATTCTGGGAGATGCAGTCCAACACATCTGGAGCGCCCCAGGTTGAGGAAGGCTGTGTTAGGCTATAGGTCCATGTGGAACCACCAGGAGCATCCCACTTTATTTATTTACTTATTGCAACATTTATATACTCCACCAGAAATATAGACAGATTCTGGAGGGGTGAACAGTAAAAGATAAAAAGAATAAGACGCCGTATTAAAACTTTCCCCCGTCCCACTGAATCAAGCATCACTGTTGTGCTTTTTCCTTCTGGTTTCTCCAGCCATATCGAAAAGAATCCCTTCCAATATTTCATTTCAAGACAGAAGTAATGTTGGAAGTATTCTCTTCGATACATCTGAAGAAAGCTCCCCAAGGAAGGACATTTCCGAAACGCGTTGAGCAGAATGATTTAATTTTTTCCCGGCCACCCGAAAACTTTATTTCTCTTCTGTTTTGCGAGAATTTTAGCTGAGCGACCTTTGGAGGACCACCAGTGGTCCAACCCTGCAGTAGCAAACGCCCTGTTGCTTACCAGCTTTGGCAGATTGCGTCTTCTCATCCCAGGATATACCTTTTTAAGGGAGCCCCAATGGCAAGCGCACTGGGCTGGGGTCGAACTTACATGAATGGTCTTAACTTTGAAGTCAATGTTCCTGATTTCGTCGAACTCCACCCCTTCGTATATAGCATTGGCGGCTTTTACGTAGCTGGCGATCTAAGGAGAACAGTAGAGGGAGAGGGAGAGAGAGAGAGAGATTTTCTATTGTGCCCTCACCTTTCTTCATTCTTGGTCATATCCAGGTGGAATTGTCCAGTTTGGGGGAAAAGGAGGCTAAGGGGAGACCTGACAGAGGTCTCCAAAATCATGCATGGTGTGGAGAACGTGGATAGGAGGACATTTCTTTCTCTCTTCCTCTCAAAATACTAGAACCCAACGGGATCTTCTGATGAAGTTGATAAAAGGAAGGACTACTTCACACAGCGCATACTTAGACTATGACGTTCGCTACCACAAGATGTGCTGATGGCCACCAATTTGGATGGCTCTAAAAGGGCGGTTGGATCAAGTCCTGGAGGAGAAGGCTATTGATGGCTACTAGCCCTGATGGCTATGTGCTGCCTCCAGTGCCGAGCTAGTTGGCCACTGTGTGAACAGAGTGCTGGACTCGATGGACCCTGGGTCTGATCGAGCATCAGGGCTCCTCTTCTGTTCTTATGTAAGTGTTTTATCACATGGTGTTGTTCCCCGCTTTGATCCAGAGGGAGAGGCGGGTAATAAATTTATTATTATTATTATTATTATTATTATTATTATTATTATTATTATGCTCGCAACTGGCCTCGCACAGATCTTCGAGGGTCATTTTGATGGCGCAATGCTCCTCCTGCACGTCTCCTGCTCTGTTTCCCCAGTTTTAGCATTGCAAATTAATCCGCAGAAAAGCCGATTTTTTAAAAAATAAGACAGTATTTGTTGAGATTTCCTGCCATGAGCAGGAAAGTTGCGCCGTAATATGCCCTCTAGAGGGCGATGTTACATTGATCTTTATGGGCCATGTGCAGGAAAGTTGCGCCGTAAAATGCCCACTAGAGGGCGATGTTACATTGATCTTTATGGGCCATGTGCAGGAAAGTTGCGCCGTAAAATGCCCTCTAGAGGGCGATGTTACATTGATCTTTATGGGCCATGTGCAGGAAAGTTGCGCCGTAAAATGCCCACTAGAGGGCGATGTTACATTGATCTTTATGGGCCATGTGCAGGAAAGTTGCGCCGTAAAATGCCCTCTAGAGGGCGATGTTACATTGATCTTTATGGGCCATGTGCAGGAAAGTTGCGCCGTAAAATGCCCTCTAGAGGGCGATGTTACATTGATCTTTATGGGCCATGTGCAGGAAAGTTGCGCCGTAAAATGCCCACTAGCGGGCGATGTTACATTGATCTTTATCGGCTCTCTTTCCATGTGTTATTTCAGCTCATTCCCAATGCGGAAGAAAGCAGGAAGCAAGAGTGAATTCATGCGACAGTAAGGAATCATGATTCCCCCCCCTGTCTGTAGATGCTCAATGTCATCCTCCAGTTTCCATTCCATGTTTTCCACCACTTTCATGGGCATTTGGGGAGTGGGGAAAATGCAGTATTTTTGTTGTTGTTGACTTCCAAAGAAAACCGAACTTTCCACCAGGGTCGTTGCAACAACGACCTGGACAGAGAGTTATTCCAAGGCATTTGGGGTGGGGTGGGGTGGGGTACAGAATGGCAGCCACAAACAGGTGGAGAATGTTCAGCTTGTGCAAAGTGGCCTTTTGGGGGAGGGGGGAAAAATCACAGAGATTTGCTCCGTAAAAAAAATGTTGTCTAAGAAATTCCAGCTCACCTGTAACCGACACTTTCCCGGGGCTGGTCGTTCTCTTACCTGGGCAATCACAGCTTCCACAGAGCCGAACCGTCGGTAGAACAGATAGTCGGCTTGAAGGTGAAGCAAGCAAGAGGTCCTTGAATAATCCCAGCTTCTCTTCTGCCGTTGCAAGTTGTCCATCTGTGGGGAAAAGATGGAGGTGGTCAGGCGGGGAAAGGAAGCATTGCAGAGAATTAAAGAGCATGAGAAGAGCGCTGACGGATCAGGGCAAATGTCCATTTAGCTGACAGTGGCAAGTCAGATACCTCTAGGAAGCCCCCCGCCCCCAATCTTTGCACCATGCCCAGCGATTGGTATTTAGAGGTAGTGTGCATCTGACCACAGAGGTTCAATTTAGCTAACAAGGTCAACAGCCAAAAAATCTGGCGGAATTATTTAGAATTGATGCCTCACTTTAAGAAGGCAATTAAGCAGAGCAAAAAGCAGAAGGCAGGAAAGAATAAGCATTTACCAGCCCCACATGCGCACAAGGCGTTCTTTACCAAAGAAGAGGTAAAAAAATAGTTTCCTCGCAATATTCTTTAGCGAAGAAGACGTAAAAAAGATTAGTTTACCCACAATATTCTTGCATAAAATTGCAGGTACAGTTTCAAAAGACAGTTTGTTTAGCCCATTTGTGATCTAGAACACTGGCAAGAATCATAGAATCATAGCATAGCAGAGTTGGAAGGGGCCTACAAGGCCATCTAGTCCAACCCCCTGCTCAATGCAGGAATCCACCCTAAAGCATCCCTGACAGATGGTTGTCCAGCTGCCTCTTGAAGGCCTCTAGGGTGGGAGAGCCCACCACCTCCCTAGGTAACTGGTTCCATTGTCGCACTGCTCTAACAGTCAAGAAGTTTTTCCTGATGTCCAGCTGGAATCTGGCTTCCTTTAACTTGAGCCCGTTATTCCGTGTCATACACTCTGGGAGGATCGAGTAAACCCCCAAGTGCTCCCAGCAATGGGGGAGGTCAGAGAGAGGGAAAGACAGAGGAAGGAAGGGGAGGAGCAAAACCAAGCAATCACAGGAAACCACACTGTTGGCTATAGAGATCCAAAGGCTAGCTGTGGCCTAAATCCCCATGAACTAACTAACGGCAACACTGCCCCCTGTCAGTAACTTGCAGATGACGTTGCAATATTCCCAACAAAATAGACTTGCAGAATAGAAGCCTTGATGGATCAAACCATGGGTCTAGTTAGCCTGTAGAATCAGGATCTCTTCCCCACTCGGAGATTTAACATCAAGTGACCCAACATCTCCCCGTGAGGTCAACTCACAACAAGATCTTATGGGGAACAGGGAAGTAGATTCAGGGGGTTTAATCAGAGTTCATCTCCCTGGTCCCTGTATATACTGAAGCCAGCTGTGAGTTGGTCCACCTCTCAGGAGCGCTCCTGCGATGACGTGGCAGGATGCAGCAACACGGAAGCTGCCTCTGGCAAACCCGGGGCGGATGGCGCATGCGAATCCTTTGCAAACTGCAGCGGCTTCGCTTTGCTTATCATTGCATATAGACCTTGGCAGATCAACTGCATTCGTTCGTCATGGAGACCTGTCACTGCTCGCTCTCCCACGTGGTCGCTATTTTCTGTGTGTAGCGCATGAGCTGTGGGACAGCTTGGGCCGGACCTTGGGGGCAAAGTTCAGAGCCCAGGGGGGCCGCAGCAGAAGCAAATGTCATGTTATTCCTAGTCATGATGGTAATAGGACTTTAGAAGGGAAGGGAAGGAACCTCTCATGCAAGCACTGAGTCATTACTGACTCTTGGAGGGATGCCACCTTTCGCTGACGTTTTCTTGGCAGGCCTTATAGCGGGGTGGTTTGCCGTTGCCTTCCCCGGCCGTGATTACCTTTCCCCCAGCTAATTGGGTACTCATTTTACCGACCTTGGAAGGATGGAAGGCTGAGTCGACCCGAGCCGGCTGCCTGAAACCAGCTTCCACTGGGATTGAACTCAGGCCGTGGGGAGAGTTTCAGCTGCAGAAACTGCTGCTTTACCGCTCTGCGCCACACGAGGCTCATATAACAGGACTTTAGATGAGCTTGAAAAATGCAAAATTGCACATGCTCAGAGTATTGAGGGACCACCCACCGCCACGGAGAAAACTATTCCTCACCTTTGCTGTGAGTTCCCGCTGGAAATCCTGTAAATGTTGGTGCATTCTCTGAGCCAAAGATGCAGATTCGGAACCTCCCCAAAGTTGATAGTCTAACAGCGAAAAGCAGTATTTAAGGACGGCATTGCGGTATCAAGTTGACATGATGTAGCAAATGTTTTGTAGAGTAAACCATCCTGGGGTTGCCCTCCATCCCTTGCCAAAGACAGGAGTAGACACATGCAACATCTTGACTCCTGCATAGACCATGCACTGGGCAGGGACAGCTCCGGGTCTGAGGGGTTCCTCAGCAAAGTGCCCCCCTGGTGGTAGTGTCAGCAGTGCTCCGAATACCCACAATGCCCTCAAAGCTGCACGGCATTGTGGGAAATTAAAATGGCAGCTTCCAGATCACTATCAACCCTCGCAGCACTCCAGTCCAAAGAGTGATGGGCAGCTGAGTCTGGGAGCCGCCATTTTGATTTCCTACAATGCTCCTGATGTAGCTTCACTGCTGTGCATTGTGGGAAATTAAAATCATTACCCTAGGAAGGGAGAGCAGAGCAAAGTGGAGGGTCCTACGAATTGAGCCAGCCCGAGCTAAACTCCCAACTCTATTCGCTCTCTACCCAGATCCAACCCATATGAACAGATGGTGAAAAGCCAGAGAGAAATCTCTAGCCATTGACCCTAACCCTTTTGTCCACCCATAGAGGACAGAAATCTGCCAGACTTGCGAGTATATTCTTTTAATCTGCTTCGCTGAATGGAGGTTCATATGTCTGTTTGACTTTAACTTTCTTTAAATTGTCTAATAAATGTTTTAAAGTTTCATTGAGTTTGTTGGTCTGAGTGAAGTCAATCATTCTGAGTGTCTATCTCTGGATCTTCCTTTTCACCTACTATAGCGGGGAGTTTAAGGAGCATTGATGCAAGGTACTGCAGGAAACTCACGCTTCCAAGCAGCCTATGTTCTGTACCTCTTAAAATAAAAGTCACCTGAAAAATCCCCTTATACAGCTCTAGTTTGCAAAAGAAGCTGGAGTCACCTATGTCGTTCTCGTGGTGGATGAACGAATGACCTGGCGTAGTCTGGTTGGCAGCAGGTGCTCCAGCAGTTTCGATGTAAAATGTCCCGTTGTCCCGCGTCCGGATCCACCCTTCAAAAAGGCCGCCAATAATGGAACCATGGCAGGAGGAACCCGGCTCTCCTGTTTAAAAGATCATACCAGTCAGGTTGCATAGCACGGGCTAAAAAGATCAGTATTCTGTGCCTAAATCCTACAAGCTGCAGGTCACACACAAAAGCACATATGTTTTGCAGAGTTCATTCTGCTTGTATCATTCATAGAATCATAGAATAGCAGAGTTGGAAGGGACCTACAAGGCCCCCTGCTCAATGCAGGAATCCACCCTAAAGCATCCCCGACAGATGGTTGTCCAGCTGCCTCTTGAAGGCCTCTAGTGTGGGAGAGCCCACAACCTCCCTAGGTAACTGATTCCATTGTCGTACTGCTCTAGCAGTCAGGACGTTTTTCCTGATGTCCAGCCAGAATCTGGCTTCCTTTAACTTGAGCCCGTTATTCCGTGTCCTGCACTCTGGGAGGATCGAGAAGAGATCCTGGCCCTCCTCTGTGTGACAACCTTTTAAGTCTTTGAAGAGTGCTCTCATGTCTCCCCACAATCTTCTCTTTTCCAGGCTAAACATGCCCAGTTCTTTCAGTCTCTCTTCATAGGGCTTTGTTTCCAGACCCCTGATCATCCTGGTTGCCCTCCTCTGAACACGCTCCAGCTTGTCTGCTTCCTTCTTGAATTGTGGAGCCCAGAACTGGACGCAATACTCTAGATGAGGCCTAACCAGGGCCGAATAGAGAGGAACCAGGACCTCACGTGATTTGGAAGCTATACTTCTATGAATGCAGCCCAAAATAGCATTTGCCTTTCTTGCAGCCATATCGCACTGTTGGCTCCTATTCAGCTTGCGATCCACAACAATTCCAAGATCTTTCTCGTTTGTAGTATTCATGGAAAGAGGCGAAGTGCTGTGCAAGCTAACCCCCACCCTGACTTCTCACAAACACACTCTCACATTTTCACTGACTTAGGGACTAGAAGCATGATTTAAGAAAAGAAAAGAAGAGATGTTCAGATTGCTAAATTCTGTACCCAATATGTATTCCTTACAAGATTGCTATGCCATCTTTCAGCCAATGCCCCTCAAGTCAGTGTACAATACTTATTTTTAAAATCAACTTAAAAGCAGAGCAACAAAATATGCGAGAGTGAAACCAGCTATCAGCTCTTCGTTAAAGCACGGCAGAACCAAGAGGGTCTGCCGTGCTTGCCAAAGCTTGCCTGATGCCGTTAGGGAGGGAGTTCTATAAGCTGGGTGCCCCCACAGAAAAGGCCCTGTAGCAGGTTCTGTCCTGGGAGAGAAGAGAAAAGAAATATGGAGGAAGGAAAAGGAAGGAAGGAAGGTGAGTCGGAGAGACAGACAGGGAAGACAGACATCTTTGACTTTTTGAGAAACTGGTATCTTCCCAAGAACTATTTTATACTTTTTTCTTTTCTTTTTTTACCTTCCAAGTCACCAGAGTAAATGAAAGAGACATCCATGGGCCCTGAGGTACCCTTCCTGGTGATTTCAAAGCCCCTCGCAAAAGCACTCGTGTCCCGTCGGAGTCTCAGCCTGAAGACCCTGCAACACGGTGTCCCAAGAACACGCCATGAGCTGATGGAATTCATTTTCACAAAATGTGGCAAAAGCCACCGCTAGTACTGGGTGGCTTTATCGTTTGCAAGTAAATTTATTTATTTATTTAAGGATTTTTATGCCGCCATTCAGCCCAAAAAGGCTCTCACGGCGGCTTACAAAAGTATTTCTTGACAGTCCCTGCGCACAGGCTTACAATCTAAAAGACATGACACAAAAGGAAAGGGGATTGGGAGGGAGGAGGGAGGAGGGGGGAAAGGGGAAAGGAAAGCAAATTCAGGCACTACAATCTTAGTTGCAAAGTTCAGCAGTTACAGTTGACAGCAGGATGGAGGGGGCTCTCAGCTGGAGCTGGACCCAGGCACAATGGAGAGGTGCCTGGCTGCTGCTTCCTCCCTCACTGGTGGCCTCTGCAGTGTCAGTTGGTAGCAGGATGGAGGGGGCTCTGAGCTGGAGCTGGACCCAGGCACGGTGGAGAGGTGCCTGGCTGCTGCTTCCTCCCTCACTGGTGGCCTCTCCAGAGACAGTTGGTAGCAGGAGGGAGGGGGCTCTCAGCTGGAGCTGGACCCAGGCACGATGGAGAGGTGCCTGGCTGCTGCTTCCTCCCTCACTGGTGGCCTCTCCAGAGACAGTTGGTAGCAGGAGGGAGGGGGCTCTCAGCTGGAGCTGGACCCAGGCACGATGGAGAGGTGCCTGGCTGCTGCTTCCTCCCTCACTGGTGGCCTCTCCAGAGACAGTTGGTGGCAGGAGGGAGGGGGCTCTCAGCTGGAGCTGGACCCAGGCATGGTGGAGAAAAAAAATAGGAAAAAAAATTCATGGAGAAGAGGTGTCTCTCTATCAAACTATGGAAGTCACTTCTGCAAGATGTAGAGCTCCATCCAATGCATGTTTTATTACACGCTCTTTACTGGGCACTCATGGATTTCCTGGAGGTCCCTCCTATGACACTGTCTGCCTACCGTGCGCCTTCTGCCCCTCCTTGTGCCGCAAGAAAAACCAGAAAAAGTCCAGTTGCTGCTCTCTCCTGCTGTGTGGGAGAGAAGTAGCATGATCACAATGCCTGACTGAATGAGCCTCGTGCTCCTTGTTTACTTCCTGTTTTCAAACGGGAAGTAACTGAGTGACGAAACCAGGAGCGGAAAAGCCACGGTCGCCAGCGTTTTTCCCCAGGTGTGATGGCGCTTGTAGTGATGCACACCAACCAGGATGGCTTTAAAAGGGGGTTGGATCAATGACCTTAGGGTCTGGGCAGGTACATATGGGAGGAGATGATCTTTCAGGTAACCTGGACCCAAGCCGCTTTGAATGTTAATACCAGCACTTTGAATCAGGCCTGGACTGGCTGTCCGTGAAGTTCCCTAGATAGTCACACACCCCTTTTCTAAGACCACCAATCATCTGGCATTTCCCCAGCTTTTGTGTGTCTTCCACCCCGTTCTAAAAAGTTTAAATGCTTCTGCTACGGGTTTAGTGATGGGCAAGAAGAGCTCAAAGCTACACCAGGCTGGTAGTTTCCATAGTTCTGGTCTTCATGCATTTGCTTTTAGACTAGAACTCAGCCTTTGGGCTGAAATGGGTCCAGAGCCCAGGAGTCTAGGCGGTGACTGGCTCCGTCTCGCCAGGATTTCAGAAATGGGTCTTCTCTGATAGGGTTCCAGCGTCTGAGCGAGCATGCTTAAGCCGGCAGCCTTAGCGAACGTTCTTCAGTTTGGGATTTTGGCCATGTGAAAAGTGCTAGTAACCCCAGTGACCCAACATTGAGATCTTCTGGAGAAGTCCTTCTTTCAATCCCACCTTCTTCACAGGCACGCTTGGTGGGAACATGGGAGAGGGCCTTCTCGGTGGCTGCTCCGGTGCTCTGGAACTCTCTTCCCGGGGAAGCTAGGCTGGCTCCCTCCTTGATGGGCTTTCGGAAGCCGGCTAAAACTTTTTTGTTCCAGCAGGCCTTTTGGAGAATAATCCGGCCCTCCATCTATGTCAATGTCTTATAATTTTGTTGTGTATTTTAAATGTTTATGGTTTTGTTTCCCCTCCCTCCATGTATATTTTAAACTTTGTAAGGCCGCCTTGAGGCCCAGCATTGGGCAAAAGGTGGGATACTACTACTACTACTACTACTACTACTAATAATAATAATAATAATAATAATAATAATAATAACCCCAGAGGTCCAGCAACGGGGAAGAGGGATGAACTACAGGTCAGGGCAAAATGGACGTGTTTCCTCCCGTTTGTGTACTTCCGGGAGCAGCCTTCCCCGGTGGTATATGTTGGACTACAACACCCATTATCCCCAGCCACGCTGGCCGTGGATGTCGGCGTTGCAGTCCAGCACATCTAGAAAGAGGCTGAAAACAGCACATCTTCTGGGCTTTTAAACAGTGGGCGTTACTAGCATACTCTTGGTTTTCCGGTGGAATGTCACTGGATATTTATTTATTTATTTATATTCCCCTCATTCAAAAGGTAGGCTACAGAACGGCCGATGGTGCAACCGGACCTTTGGTAGGCTTGGAACTCCAGCAAAACTGGTCCCCCGTCGTCGTCTTCCTCCCTCGCCTCACGGTGCATCCTCTCCAAGGCGCCTCTGTCGTAAGAAAGCCTCTCCTGGTACTTTACGAAGGCCCTCCGCTGCCCTGCCTCGTTGGCTGAAGAGGAGAGGAAGAGAAGAGAGGAAGCAAGCGTGTCCAATCCCCCAACCATTTTCCTCAGCTGCTCTTTCCCAGAACTCCACGCCTCCTCCATCTGTCTGCTCTTCGAGTCCCTGCGTCTCAAAACACGGCGTCCAGTGCCTCACTGGCTTCAAACTCACAGCCCTCTGGATTCCCTTTTCCCAGCTTCAGAGGCGGTCCTCAGATATGGACTTCAAATAGAGGACTGTTCTCCGTAAAAAAAAAAAAAAAGACATATGGCCACCCTAAATTGTGCATCTTTGGTGAAAGAAATGAAAGGTGATTGTTGTTTTGGCTGGGTTAGACTGCAGAAGATGCAGGATGTAGGGTGGCCACGTGTCTTCTTTGACAGAGAACAGTCCTCTATTTGGAGGGCTGGCCAGTGCAAGTCCAGTTTAAAGAGAACCATCCAAAAGAAGCAAGGCACACAGCACACCTACTCAAAGCCTTCAAAACTACGGTGGAACATCCTGTATTTCTATTTCAAATGTACTAATGATTTCCAAATTTACATCTACACAAAAACGTTAGCATATGCAAATTGATATCTGCCTTTGTCCTCTTTTTGGGGTGATGTGTTCTCTTTCTTGCCGATTCACACTCGAATTCTACTGCTGACACCTTCCCCCAAAAGCAGTAAGAATATTCACAGGCATTCTGTGATGTCACAGCAGCCTAGCCAATGGGTGAGAGGGATTCAACAATCAGTGATTGAGCCAGACACACAAATGCACAAACACACTGCGGCTTACAAGCTTTTAAAATTAAATATCCCAATTCCAATGACATTCACAACTAGGGGGCATTATAAAAAGTGTGAACGAGAATAGTATCTGAATGGTTTTGCAAATATAGCTTGAGTTTTGACTTTTTTTTTTTCATTTTAAACTTTGTAAGTAACTTCCCTTATTGCATTTTTATACTGCCCAATAGCCTAAGCTCTGTGGGCAGTTTACAAAAATTACAAACAGTATAAAAGCATAATATAAAATACGATAGAAAAACACAAGCAGGATGAAATCAAGCAGCAATGCAGAAATTAATACAGATTTGTCACACAGAGGAGGGCCAGGATCTCTTCTCGATCCTCCCAGAGTGCAGGACACGGAATAACGGGCTCAAGTTACAGGAAGCCAGATTCCGGCTGGACATCAGGAAAAACTTCCTGACTGTTAGAGCAGTGTGACGGTGGAACCAGTGACCTAGGGAGGTTGTGGGCTCTCCCACACTAGAGGCCTTCAAGAGGCAGCTGGACAACCGTCTGTCAGGGATGCTTTAAGGTGGATTCCTGCATTGAGCAGGGGGTTGGACTAGATGGCCTTGTAGGCCCCTTCCAACTCTGCTATTCTATGATTCTATGAAATTTAAAACAGCAGAGTTAAAATTCAGTTGCTAGACTGTTAAAATGCTGAGAAAATCAAAAGGCCTTCACCTGGCATCTAAAAGCATATAATGTAGGTGCCAAGCGAACCTCCTTAGGGAGCTCATTCCACAGCCGGGGTGCCACAGCGGAGAAGGCCCTGCTCCTGGTAGCCCCTTGCCTCACTTCCTTTGGCAGGGGCTCACAGAGAAGGACCCCCTGAAGATGATCTTAGAGTCTAGGCAGCAACATATGGGAGGAGGCGTTCCTTCGGATAGCCTGGCCCCAAGCCATTCCTTACACAAATAACAAACACAACCCAGCCGCAAACTAAAACTCTGGAAGTTTTCTAACTAAACATCTTTGCCGGCCCCGACATAGACACAGTAAATCCGAGGGGGTGTTTTTATGGACTGCAGGAATAACATGATCTTAAGATCTCACCTTGATTAATCAAGAGTTTAATAAAGCCTGCAGATTTCTGGGACTGAATCAAAGGAGGTTATCGAGTCACAAAGAATGAAAAAACCCAAAATCCTACCTGTGCCAGTGGTTTGAGAGAGAACCGTGTGCCAAAAAGGCAAACTTAAACACCAGAAAAATGCCATGGCTCGAGAGAGAGTGCTCTCTTTTGCTCCCCGGATTAAGGTGTGTCAAATTCAACGAAGATTCGTCATGGGAGGAAAATGGCTCTTGAGCACAGGAAGCATCAAGCACAGACTTGTTATTTCATCAAAAAAGGCTGCCTGGAGGGGCCTCTTAGAACAGTTGAGCCTAGTCACATTCGTCCCCACTTCTTTGGGGTGGGAAGACCAGGAAACAACGGAAATTCTCACGGAGAGGGTCCCTCAGGTCTGACAAATTTTAATGCTCCTCAGTACTAATAAAAAATAATACTCAAAGGAACTCCCCCCCCCCTCCCCATGTCCGTGTGACATCCCTCCTTAATCGTTGCTACACTCTCCGTACTTCTGCTCTTTCAAGCCTAATGTCACCCAAACTGGCCATAACTACGTCTTGTGGTAGTGAATTCCAGAGTTTAACTCTGTGCTGTGATGGGGTTCTTCTGTTGATCTGTCCTGAATCTCCCACCAATCAGTTTCCTGGGATGGTGACCCCATTGGGTTCTCTCCTGCCCCCACACCATTTATAACCTCTTTTCCCTTCCTGAAACATTAGCATGTTTTCAACCCTGATAAAACCCCCTCAATACTCTGAGCATGTGCAATTTTGCATTTTTCAAGTTCATCTAAAGTCCTATTACCATCACGACTAGGAATAACATGACATTTGCTTCTGCTGGGCTCTGGACTTTGCCCCCAAGGTCCGGCCCAAGCTGTCCCACGGCTCATGCGCTACACGTGGTGCAGTGACACGTCTCCATGACGAACGAATGCAGTTGATCTGCCAAGGTTTATATGCAATGACAAGCAAAGCGAAGCCGCTGCAGTTTGCAAAGGATTCGCATGCGCCATCCGCCCCGGGTTTGCCAGAGGCAGCTTCCGTGTTGCTGCATCCTGCCACGTCATCGCAGGAGCGCTCCTGAGAGGTGGACCAACTCACAGCTGGCTTCAGTATATACAGGGACCAGGGAGATGAATTCTGATTATGAGTTGACCTCTCGGGGAGATGTTGGGTCACTTGATGTTAAATCTCCGAGAGGCTAAGAGATCCTTTATTCTACAGGCCAAATCTTGACTCCGCCGTATGTATGTCTGTTTTGTGTGGTCTGCACTAGGGCTGTGCTCCGATTCGGATAGCCAATCCGGAGCGGAACGACCCGCCTCTGCCAAAGGCAGATCCAGATTGGGTCGGGGGAGCTGTGGATCAAGGTGAAGCGGTTCGTCTCCATCCGGAGCTCTGAACACGGGGGAGGAGGGGGCTCACCTAGCACCACTGCAGTCCATGCAGTAATGGCAGAGCCAGGTAAGGGGGCGAGGGGCTTATTCAGACCCCATTTTGCCCCCGCTTCCCCACTTACCTGCCTCCGCCGCCCGTTGTGGAGGCAAGTAAGTAGGGAAGGGGGGGGGCAAAATGTCAACCCGCCCCTCCGGATCTTGCTCCGTGGAGCGGGGCAGGGTTGGCCCGATCTGAAAGTTGCGGATCGGGTCACAAAGCGGTTCGGGGGTGGTGGTGGGTGTCGTCCATGCACACCCCTAGTTTTCACCCTATCGGACTGCAAGAGGGGGCTGACATGACCAATTCCTCTGTAGCTCTGGTCTCTAGAGCTGCTAGTGGTGGGGGCAGTGGGATATGTCAGAGTCTCACTTTTTCCCTGGCAGGCTGCTGGGAATTCTTAAGATCCCTGAGGCTGGATCAGGCCCAGGGTCCACCTAGTCCAGCACTCTGTCCACACAGGGGCCAACTAGCTCTCGGCCAGGGACCAACAAAGCAGGACATGGTGAAACAGCACCCTCTCACCCATGTGCCCCAGCAACGGGTGTATATAGGCTTACTATCTCTGATACTGGAGGTAGCACAGAGCCCTCAGGGCGAGTAGCCATGGATAGCCTTCTCCTCCCTTTTCAAACCATCCAAATTGGTGGCCATCACTACACCTTGTGGCAGTGAGTTGCATAGTTTGACTATGAGCTGTGTGAAGAAGTCCTTTTTATTTCTCCTGAGTCTTCCACCAATCGGCTTCATGGGATGATGACCCCATCGGGTTTGAGCATTAAGGGAGAGAGGGGAAAATGCCTCCCTCTCCACATTCTCTACACCATGCGTGATTTTGTACAGCTCTATCCGGTCTCCCCTCAGCCTTTTTTCTAAGCTGAACAATCCCAGCTCTTGTAACCTTCCTTTATGCTCCAGCCCCTTGATCATTTCTGTTGCCCTTTCTACACTCCCCCCCCCCCCAGCTCTACAATATCTTTTTTTTAGGCGTGGGGACCAGAAGTGCACACAGTCTTTCAATCGTAATTCTCTGCACACAGAAATCTAGTGTGCCTGGGAGAAGCACCCCACCCTAGCCCTCGTTATCTCTCTGATAGGCTACCTTCAAGCCTCCAATTCACTCCAGAATCCAATACAAACTTCTCCTGTTGACCTTCAAAGCTTTTCAAGGCCTAGCTCCTGCCTATCTCTCCTCTCTCATCTCACACTATTGCCCCGCTCATGCGCTTCGCTCCTCTGATGCCCTGTTTCTCACCTGCCCAAGGGTCTCTACTTCCCTTGCTCGGCTTCGTCCATTTTCTTCTGCTGCCCCTTACGCCTGGGACGCTCTTCCAGAACATTTGAGAACTACAAACTCAATCACAGCTTTCAAAACTCAGCTAAAAACCTTTCTGGTTCCCTATAGCTTTTAAATATTGAGTTTGTTCTGACTATATACTGTTTAGCTTCACCCTACCCAGTGCCCGTTTTCACTTCCCTGTGCCTGTTTGCATTCTCTTTCCCTCCTTATTGTTTACTACAACTTTATTAGATTGTAAGCCTATGCGGCAGGGTCTTGCTATTTACTGTGTAATCTGTACAGCACCATGTACATTGATGGTGCTATATAAATAAATAATAATAATAATAAAAAGAACTCAGAAACGACAGCCAAGTAATTGTAAACGGTTTATTTATAGAAAATGGAATGCCTCATAAAAGAAACACACTTTCTTTTAAAGGGAGGGCGGGGGATGAGTGGGCGTAGGGGGGCAACACATACAGGAACACATTACGAAAAACCGAACGGCTTCACACATCGAGCGATGAAGTAAAACAATGAAGGTTAAACTCAAAGAAGTCACAGTCAGTGGGACACTGAGCAGTAGTGTAGCATTTCCCCCCCCCCCATCTCCCCGCGTCTCTGTTGCCATTTGTACAGTTAAAAAAATGCTAAAACATTCAATAGCGGCGGCTGAACCTGTCCTGTCCCGAGAAGCCTTCGCCGGGCGATGCCTGGCCCTGCGGATCGCTCTGCATGAATCCCCCCCTCCTAGAAAGAGAGCAGAAACAAAACGTTCCGTGAGCCGCCGTGCCCTGGACAACACAATGTGCCCAGACTCAAAGCTATAACGGGTCCTGGAGTTAGGACTTGACTGGCAGGGTGTTCAGTGGTCCATCAAAGGTAGAGGCTGTAGAGCCCGCTGGTGTTCCAAGGCAGGAAACCTCTCCATCCTAATAAGTCAGTTTGGCGTTGCTCCCTAACTCAGAATAAAGGTGGAGCCCATGACCCTCCTCCTCCCCATTTTGTTTTCACAACAACTCTGCGGGGTTGGTTAGGCTGAGAGTCGAGTCACCCAGGGAGCTCTGTGGCCGAACGGGGACTTGAACTCGGGTCGGGGTGTCCCTAATCTCAGCCCAACACTCTAACCACTCCAGCACACTGCCTCACTTCGCCCTCCACTTTACAGGAGGCGTGCCTGACAGAATTCTGCATTTCCAGGCCTCGTTTCTTTCAACACACGATCCGGCGGAAAGAGGGGTCAAAAGCAAGCTTTCAAATGGCACTGAACTCTCCAAGCGTAGATCAAAAGCAATTTCTTTAAAAAGTGGTGGGTTTTTTTTTAATGTTAATTGGGTAATGCTGAAGGTTTTTTGCTTTTTATCAGTCCGTTGGTTTCTGTTCACCACTCTGCTGCTAAGATCATCTTCTTGGCTCGCTGCTCTGACTATGTTACTCCACTTCTGAAATCTCTTCATTGGCTTCCAATTCACTCCAGAATCCAATATAAACTTCTCCTGTTGACCTAAAAAGCTTTTCACTGTCTAGCTCCTTCCTATCTCTCCTCTCTCATCTCACACTATTGCCCCGCTCGTGCTCTTCGCTCCTCTGATGCCATGTTTCTCATCTGCCCAAGGGTCTCTCCTTCCCTTGCTCGGCTTCGTCCATTTTCTTCCGCTGCCCCTTACGCCTGGAACGCTCTTCCAGAACATTTCAGAACTACAAGTTCAATCGCAGCTTTTAAAGCTCCGCTAAAAACTTTTCTTTTTCCTAAAGCTTTTAAAACTTGATTTTGTTCTGACTTTTATACTGCCTGTTTGGTGCATTCTCTTCCCCTCCTTATTGTTTTATTATGATTTTATTAGAATGTAAGCCTATGCGGCAGGGTCTTGCTATTTAATGTTTTACTCTGTACAGCACCGTGTACATTGATGGTGCTATATAAATAAATAATAATAATAATAATAATAAGGAAGAATAGTGGTAACTGGATCGAAAGAGGTTTCGTTGGTTGCACAGTCCTTCTCTCCCCCCGGAACGAGAGGCAAAAAGAAACCTCTAACAAGTTAATATTCAGCCAGGGTTCAAAGTTAAATTGCAAAGGGATTTTCCCACCTCTAACGCAATACTGGGCCTCACAGGATTCTTGCAAGGGAGCACTTTGGGCAATGCAATGCAACGCAACGAGGTCATGCAAAAGTAGTCTGCGTTATTAACAGAGCTGGAGATGAGTTTTTTTTCTTGAGTTAGGAAGGAAGGGAAGGAAGAAGCAGGAGAAACTAGACACCAGATGCAGAATGAGAAAAAGGCTAGAGGAATTCTGAATTCAGACGGCAAGCAGCTTCTTACCCAGACATTCTGCCTCGCGGCATGAAGTGGCCACGTCGCCCTCTGCCCCCACCTAGAAAGGACACGAGAATTTTAAAGACATGTTCCTACTACAAATCGGGAGTTCTTTCAAATCATGTAGCCCTTCTTTTTTCTCCCCCTAGAATTATCACGGACAGGCAAGAGAGCTCTAGAAGCAGGGGGCTGAGAACCAAGTAGCGAAGAGGCTAAAAGGTGCTGGGAGCCAAAATCCTTGTCAAGGACAGCGATGCTTTGATTTCATGGATGAGGAACTGGGGAGAAGGACCATGGCTTGTTCCAAGCTACTTAGCAGTTTTCACAGGGAGCTGCTTGAGCTGCAACAACGTCAGTTGGTTATTGGGCAGTCCGGAAATGTAATAAATAAATAAAATAGGCCTCCTTCAGGGGAAGCCCTCCTCTCAGTTCCACTACCATCACAGGCACGAGGGCGTTCTCAGCGGCTGCTCCAGCGCTCTGGAACTCCCCTTCCCAGGGAAGCCAGGCTGGCTCCCTCCTTGATGTGCTTTTGGAGGCAGGAAAATGCTTCCTTGTTCTGGCAGGCCTTCGGAGAGTAATCTGGACCTCCGACTATGCCTAGGACTCTGTGACGTATTTTGAATGCTTTAAATGTTTTAATATTGAAAGGCGTTTAATTCTAATTTTAACTTAGGTATATTTCTATTTAGAGGTTTTAATTGTATACGTGTTAGTTTTGTAAATATACAATTAAAACCTCTAAATAGAAATATGCCTAAGTTATACGTGTTAGTTTTGTAAGGTGAGCCTCGTGTGGCGCAGAGCGGTAAAGCAGCAGTTTCTGCAGCCGAAACTCTCCCCACGGCCTGAGTTCGATCCCAGCGGAAGCTGGTTTCCAGCAGCCGGCTCAGGTCGACTCAGCCTTCCATCCTCCCGAGGTCGGTAAAATGAGGACCCAGTTAGCTGGGGGAAAGGGAATCATGGCCAGGGAAGGCAACGGCGAACCACCCCGCTATAAGGCCTGCCAAGAAAACGTCAGCGAAAGCTGGCGTCCCTCCAAGAGTCAGTAATGACTCAGTGCTTGCAGGAGAGGTTCCTTTCCTTTCCTAGTTTTGTAAAGCTGCCTTGAGGCCCAGCACTGGGCAAAAGGCAGGATACAAATATCATAACAACAACAACAGGAAAAAAGCAAGTGCTGAGCTGGGATGCATTACCTCGCCACCGCTCCTGGTCCCGCCCCACTGGTTCCCCGTCGCTGTTGCTTTGCCAGGAGCGATCCGGGGGGCCTTCGAATTTTCTAGTGTGATCTGCCCAGTCACGGCCATCCCTGCAAAAGAAGTGATCACTTACAGGCATAGCCTTAATCCATTTACAGAGGAAGCTGAAATCCCTCCAAAAAACACATACATCTTTCACGACAAACTCATCATGGGCGGCGTGTGAGACTTCTGTTATCCATTGCACCCTGCTGTGCTTTCTGAAAATGTAACTCTGTGTGCGTGCACGCACACACACACACACACACACACACACACACACACAAACACCCTTTAGAAATGGTCATCTGGCACCTCATTAACAAACAGGTCTTTAACGACTCCTTTGAATGGCTTTTCTGACTGACTGGTTATGGCACAGTATTTTATGATTGCATTTGTATCCGCCTTTTTTCCTTCAAGGAACCCAAGGCGGTGTGCATAATCCTCCTCTTCATTTTATCCTCACAACAACCCTGTGAGGTAGGGTTGGGCTGAGCATCTATGACTGGCCCAAAGTCACCCAGTGGGTTTCCATGGCCGAGTGGGGACTAGAACCCGGATCTCCCGACTCCCAGTCCAACACTTTAGCCGCTACGCCACACTGGCTATCAGTATGAGTGTTAATAGTTTCTGTTCTAGTTTTCTCAGTCGCCACCAATGATCTAAGGAGACAATCACCTTGCTAGGAGTATTTCTGCAGACATCTCTTATCAAGTAAGAATCTGTATATTATACTTTTGTTAAAAGCTTTTTTATATGATTTATACAAGCTTTTATGTATAGGCCTTAGAGCCTTCATGAAGTATCAATATTAAATACACGCATAGGCCTTTGCGGCGATATGACTAATTAACTTCATTATTAACCTTCATCGTTTTACAGTCCTATGTTATGTGTTGTCCAAAAAAGTGTAATTCAATGCATTTTTAATACTATAGCCCCCTGAGGAAGGCCTTTGAAATAAAGTATTTTAAGCCTCCTGAGAACCTGTTTCTCCCATTTTTTCTGTCCTGACCTGGATGCTCTCCTCCTTGTGAGCTGGGTTTTAACACAGACAGCATCTGCGCACTGGCAAAACCTTATTCCATGCCCTGGTCTTTCGGGAACAGGATGCCCACATTTCAAAGGGAGCAGTATCTAGGTTTGAGCACTGCTGCGAGGTGATCTACCCCCACTCCGTAAGCACTCACCGTGACTGTGGGGGTATTCCCCGCCCCTCGCTCATGCGCCTATCTGAACCATAGCTTCCCCAGCCATCCCGAGAGTGTCGATCTGGTCCCCCGTGCCGTTCGTCACTGTAGCGCTGGAAGAGAGGACAGAGATAGACGTATGTGGGGGTCTTGCCCTAAGGTAAATACTTTCTGGACATCAGCGTTCCACGAGATTAGTTCAATAGTATCTCTTCTCGATCCTCCCAAAGTGCAGGACATGGAATCATGGGCTCAAGTTATAGGAAGCCAGATTCCGGCTGGACATCAGGAAAAACTTCCTGACTGTTAGAGCAGTACGACAATGGAATCAGTGACCTAGGGAGGTTGTGGGCTCTCCCACACTAGAGGCATTCAAGAGGCAGCTGGACAGCCATCTGTCAGGGATGCTTTCAGGTGGATTCCTGCATTGAGCAGGGGGTTGGACTCAATGGCCTTAGAGACCCTTTCCAACTCTACGATTCTATGTCTCTAACCGAACAACGGGTTCACCCGTCCCAACACCTAGCCTTGCTAAATTAATATATAGGATTAGATATTAACGTGCTAAGTAAGGAATTACTTGGCATCTATTTTATTAGATTGTAAGCCTATGCGGCAGAGTCTTGCTATTTACTGTTTTACTCTGTACAGCACCATGTACATTGATGGTGCTATATAAATAAATAAATAAATAAATAAATAATAATAATAATAATTGCTAGCGGCAAGATGGTTGATAGCCAAGCATTGGAAAGATCTAAAGCGCTTTGTATTGGGAATTGGTTTCAGAGCGTATGGCAGATCGTCCTCTTAGAAAAACTGACTCAAAAATTAAGGATAGCGTGAGGACAACTAAGTGAGAGCAAATTTGAAGGGGTGTGAAGGAAATTTATGGATTTCATGAAGAAGGAGGAGGAGGAGGAGGAGGGAGAATTCCTCCATCAGCATACACAGTTATGGAAGCATAGGTTTAAAGAATGGAAGCCCCGTTCTATACAAAGATGAAAGAAAATATGGTCTGCAATAGCGTTATCCAGGGTTTAAGAGGGGGGGAAGAAAGGAAACAGAATGTCTTAAGTTAATGACTAATAATATTAAATCCCGGCGGGAATCTGTATCGAAAGTGAATATATGAATGATGTAATATTTGACTTATGTAACAAGAAACCAAAGAAGAAGAAGAATTTAAAAATTCAATAAAAGGGGGGGGAAAGGGAAGAGAGGAGAGATTTTACCAGTTGCTGGGGAACATGGGTGGGAAGGTGCCCTGCTTTTTGGTCCCTGGTCGACGGCTGGTTGGCCACTGTGTGAACAGAGTGCTGGACTAGATGGACCCTCGGTCTGATCCAGCCTTGGGACTCTTCTTATGTGCTTATGATGTGCTCGATAAACTCTCTCATAGCAGGCCCTACTTCGACCCCTACCCTGGCAGGGTTTCCCTAATGCCCAGTGAAAATACTTTTACGCCTCTAAATGTACGCGCCCATTTTTTGTAACTGCTGGGCAGGCACCCAGATTCATTTCAACCCTGACAGCCCGTGTCCTGTTCTGAACCTTTGAAGAGGAGCGTTCTGCTGACCTTCCCTCCTGCCTTTTTTTGGGGGGTGGGGGTGGGGGCTTACTTGCCACACAGCCCTGTCAGCTTCACACACACACCCTTCTTTCCATCAGCTCAGTTCTCCGAATCCAAACGTGTGAACCACCCAGAGAGCTTCAGCTATTGGGCGGTATAGAAATGCAATAAATAAATAAAATAAATATTCACCAAACTCCCTGCTATTTGGCCATCAAATAACGCGAAGATGCATGCAGGCCAACTGAGATGGCATCCTGTTTATTCTGAATGCAAAATGTGGATGACCTTGAGAGGAGAGCACATTTTTTGTCCCTAAATCTCAGAGCGAGCTCAACATCTGGCATCTGCGAACGAACAGCTATTAAGTCTATTTCTGACTGGTACCTCTAGTGACAAACAAACTCAATCTCCTTTGCAAAACAGGCCTGTCCGTTAAGGATGGAGTCTTACTGCAATGCATTATACGTGGGGCTGCCTTTGAAAACGGTCCGGAAGCTTCAGCTGGTACAAAACAGGGCAGCACGGTTACTAACAGTGACTGGCGGACGAGATCACATCACGCCAGTCCTTTTACAACTTCATTGGCTGCCAGTCCAGGTCCGGGCCCGATTCAAAGTGCTGGTATTGACATTTAAAGCCCTAAACGGTTTGGGGCCAGGTTATTTGAAGGAACGCCTCCTCCCATATGTACCTGCCCGGACCTTAAGATCATCTACAGGGGTCCTTCTCCGGGAGCCCCTGCCAAAGGAAGTGAGGCAGGTGGCTACTAGGAGCAGGGCCTTCTCCGCTGTGGCACCCCGGTTGTGGAATGAGCTCCCCAGAGAGGTCCGCCTGGCGCCTACACTGTACTCCTTTCGTCGCCAGCTGAAGATCTTTTTATTCACTCAGTATTTTAACACTTAATTTTAACTTAAATTTAAATTATACTGTTTTAACTCTGTATTTTAACCTTATATCAATTTTGCTGCGTGGTTTTATCCTGGTTGTGCTTTTTATACTGTATTTTGTGCTTTTAACCTGTTGGTTGTTTTATGATGGTTTTAATTTTTGTGAACCGCCCAGAGAGCTTCGGCTATTGGGCGGTATAAAAACGTAATAAATAAATAAATAAATAAATTGAGGTTTCAAAATGCAAGCAGCCCAAGCTTTAAATGTTTTCACGGCAACCAACCCTACTCACCTGTCCGTCTCTGTCTCCCATCATTCCTCGTGACCCTTCTCTCCTGGAAAGAGGAAGATAAGCTAGGTCAAGTTCTTGCTCTAGGTTATTCTCTGCAAGGGAACGGGTACCAAGAGTCCGTTTCTAGGAGCATCCTGTTCTTGAGGAAGGGGGCCAGAAGGAGATTCACAACACATTCACTCACTCTACTGTGGGCCTGAGGAACCCGGTGGCCTCCAGATGTTGCACGACAACTCCCATCACTCCAAGCCAACGTGGACCTTGGTCGGGGATGATGGGAGTCGTAGCACATCACCACACGTCGGGTCACAGGTTCACCGGCCCTGTTCCACTGCAATGCGGACTTGAGAATGAAATTTATATAAATGCTTTTTATCCAAGAACGGCTTTCAGGGCAGCTTAAAATTAAATTCTGCAGGAAGCGATAAAGGTGTGTGCACTGAAGGAATGCATGAGGAGGTTGTGAGGCCTCGCTCCACATCCCAGTATCTGCCCATTCAGAACTTGCTGGGGGAGAGGGGAGAACACCTTACATGAGCCAGAGTTTCCCATCACATGGAGCCTCTTCTGACTGGCTCCGAATGTGGGGTGTTGGGTCATCTGAACACCACCCCTTTTTCTCTCCCTCTCCCTTCTGGTCCCTTGATGAAAGAGTTTGTCCCTCCAAAGGGAGGAGATAAAGACACAGCTGCAGATGGACTTAAGTCTGGTAAAGAAACAGTCCATGACTCTGATACAGAACCTAAAATGTGCTATTAAGTGCAGCCCTGTCTGAAAAGAAATAGATCTGTTCCCCTCCCTCCCTCTCCCCCATCATGACAATAGTAATTTTGCTGATGAAGATCAAAGCCTCGCTATGGAGACTGTCAAGTAAATCCCATACCTTTTCAACTGGCACCTCAAGGGGGGGGTCACTATATCCCCCCACATCCACCCTTTTCCCTCCTAAGACAATCTTTCCACAAGTGTTTGCCTGAACATAGAAGAAGGCTGGAACAGAACTGTATCCTTCACTCATGCTTTGAGAACGTTTTTGTTGAAGAGTGGAGCCTAAGTCCTGTAAGTGAAATCTCCCCACGGGGCTCACCTGTCGAGTGAATGGTCTTGGTAGTGCCCGCGATCTCGGTGTTCAAAGTCATGGAACCGGTCTTGGCGGGTAAAATCCGAGCGGTGACGGTCCTCCAGGGCCATCCGCTTGGCTTCGGGCCAGTACGGGTCATCCCTCCTGCGAGGCAAAGTTAGATGAAGAGATCAAGACAGAAGGTTCCTTCTACCCAACTCCCTCTGTTCTCGCTGCACCAAAACAAGTTGATGAGATCCGAGGGAAAAAGAAAGAAAATGGACCACAATACGCTTTGATAAAAATCAGAGATTGATGAAAGATAGCAACCCCAGAAATATATAGAATACCTCTCCCTGCTGGATTGCAATAAGTTTATTCCGCCTAGCTGGAATCTAAAGGTGACTGAATGCTTTAATCACCTATTAATTCCTTATTCTGCCATTTAACGAGGCTATGAAATGGTAAATTACAATTTGAGAATTGAAAAAAAAAAAAACTATCCCTCTTCTGGAAGCTGTCCTTTTTCTGGCAAAGGGAGAGTGCCAAGACTCTTGTTCATGCATTGGTTATTTCTCGGTTGGACTACTGCAACCTTCTTCTCACTGGCCTTCCTTCTTCTCACATCAGTCCGTTGGTTTCTGTCCACCCCTCTGCTGCTAAGATCATCTTCTTGGCTCGCCGCTCTGACCATGTTACTCCGCTGCTGAAATCTCTTCATTGGTTTCCAATTCACTTCAGAATCCAATATAAACTTCTCCTGTTGACCTACAAAGCTTTTCACGGTCTAGCTCCTTCCTATCTCTCCTCTCTCATCTCACACTATTGCCCCGCTCGTGCTCTTCGCTCCTCTGATGCCATGTTTCTCGCCTGCCCAAGGGTCTCTACTTCCCTTGCTCAGCTTCGTCCATTTTCTTCTGCTGCCCCTTATGCCTGGAACGCTCTTCCAGAACATTTGAGAACTACAAGTTCAACCGCAGCTTTTAATGCTCAGCTAAAAACTTTTCTTTTTCCTAAAGCTTTTAAAACTTGATTTTGTTCTGACTTTATACTGTTAGTTTTACCCTACCCAGTGGCTGTTTACCCTACCCTGTGCCTGTTTGCATTCTCTTCCCCTCCTTATTGTTTTATTATGATTTTATTAGAATGTAAGCCTATGCGGCAGGGTCTTGCTATTTACTGTTTTACTCTGTACAGCACCATGTACATTGATGGTGCTATATAAATAAATAAATAATAATAATGTTTTGCATGCTGAAGGTGCCGGGTTCAATTTCTGGCATCTCCATTTGGAACAGCCTTTCCCAATCAGATGCTGCTGGACGACAACACCATCATCCCCACCTAGTATGGACAGTGGACAGGAATAATGGGAGAAGTCATTCCATTTACGACCTCCAGAGGAAGCTCTGCTCGTCATTGCGAGACGAAAAGAATGCTGTCGTGAAGAACCTCAATGGTGGGGCCTTCTCTGGAGTGGCACCCACCCTCTGGAAAACCCTCCCTCGTGCAGTTCAGGAGGCAGAAAACGTAATCTCTTCTAAACTCCTCCTAAAAACGTATCTTTTTAGGCAAGCCTTCCCTGGACTGTAACGTTTTCTGGTTTTTATGTGGTTTTAAAAAAGTTTTAAATTGGATCCCTATATTATGGTTTTAGCTGTAAACTGCCCAGAGAACCTAGGCTGTTGGGCAGTATAAATATGTAATAAATAAAGAACAAATAAACACGATCTGAGGAGGACCAAGGTTGGGAAAACGCTGAATTAAAAGATAGGAGTTTCATTTGCTGCCGGGTCGGGGTAGACCAGCCTTCCACAACCGGGTAACTGGTGTTGGACTTCAGCTCTCGTCATCCTAAGCTAGGGTGGGGCCATGCTGGATGGGGACGGAGGGCGTTGTAGTCAAAAACGACCCTGCACACCTGCACGTAACTTCCCCACAAGATACAGCTTTCTGTAAATGCACCCCTGGGGACGAGAGAACCCGCCCGAGGTTCGCTCGAAGTTTGCTCCTAGGAACGTGGCCGTCAACGCGCCCTCACCTCCCGTCCGCGTCGTAGGGCCTCCTCGGGGCCACGCGCCTCTCCTGCTCGTAGCGCAGCTGCTCGTGCTGCCGCCGCAGCTCCTCCCGCCCCCGTTGGATGCGCTCCTGCTCCCTCCGCCTCTCGTGCTCGATGTGGATCCGCTCCCGCTCCAGCCGCTCCCGCTCCAGCCGCTCCCGCTCCAGACACCGCCTCTCAAACTCCAGCTTCACCCGGGCGATGTCAATCCGCTCCCGCTCCTCGTGCTCCCAGATGGCTTGCAGGCGCTGCTGTTTCTCCTGTTTCGCCTGGTGTTCACGGGTGCTGTTAAAGGAGGGGGACAGGAATGCGTAAAGCCCAACAATGCAGGTTGGCCTCGGATTTAAAACCACTCGCCTGGTCACCGCGGGTGAGCAGGAATTCCACGCAGGCGAGCGAGCAGGCCGGCCAAGGAGGGACAGAGCAGCCTCTCTCTGCTTCCGGGTGGTAACGCAGCAGGTGGCGAAAGGGAAACAAAGTATTCTGCCCCTCTTTCACCAGTCTCCTGAGCTTCTTGCCCACACAGAGCGGTGTCTTGTTTTTAAACTACCCTGGTTTTTACTCATAGCCTGCAGGAGGGCATGGTTGGCCGACTGGAACAGTGAACATACTGCAACATTTTGTTGCAGGCCCCACTTTTTATACTCTCATCCCGAGCATTGAGTTTGTTCTGACTCTATACTGTTAGCTTCTCCCTACCCGGTGCCTGGTTACACTTCCCTGTGCCTGTTTGCATTCTCCTTCCCTCTTTATTGTTTACTACAATTTATTAGATTGTAAGCCTATGCGGCAGGGTCTTGCTATTTACTGTGTTATCTGTACAGCACCATGTACATTGATGGTGCTATATAAATTAATAATAATAATAATAATAATAATAATAATAATAATAATAACAACAACTGATCAGTTACTGCAGCATTCAGGTCCTCCCAGACCAAACACTTGCTTTTAGAATAGGAACAATTAAACATTTTAAATAAACATACAGAACTTAACGCCTCAATGAGGTCCACTCCCAAACGGCTTTGGGATACGTTTACATTAACGCACACACAAACAGTAGCTATTTTAAGAGTTCTCTGTTTCTGTGGTCACTCTGGTTATTTGAGACATACAGGAAAACATCTGCAAGAACAGTCTTTAGCCTAGAAGTTAGAATCTTCACAGAATAGCAGGGCTAGTCCGCTTGCTCTCTTGCACACTAAGCAGAAGGGAACCTCATGGTAAAAGTCTCAACTTCCCATTCTCGTTGAGCCGACAAGAGAGCAGGCAGCAAGAGAAGTGTGGGCTGAGAACGCAAGAAGACCAAAGCCAGGATCGGGTCAAAGGTCTAACAAGGGCCACATTCTGATCAAGATGCCCCACTGGTAAGCCCGCAAGCAGAACAGGAGCGCCACAGCACCTTCCCGTTGCTGTTCCCAAGCAACTGATAGGAGAAGCACACCATCTTTGATACCGAAGGTGACGTTAGAGCCATCACGACTAGTAGCCATAGGTAGCCTTATCCTAGAATATGCTAGGAGAAAAGACATTCACCTTTATAGAACTTTAAGTGATCTTTCCTGCTATTGGAAGTCTCTGAAGAGGCAAGAAAGCCAATTATGCCATGTCTGATACAAGGAGAGGGCATAGCCCAGGTGGGAACCCCACTGAGGTCGTCTTAGAATCACAGAATAGCAGAGTTGGAAGGGGCCTACAAGGCCATCTAGTCCAACCCTCTGCTCAATGCAGGAATCCACCCTAAAGCATCCATGACAGATGGTTGTCCAGCTGCCTCTTGAAGGCCTCTAGTGTGGGAGAGCCCAGAACCTCCCTAGGTAACTGGTTCCATTGTCGTACTGCTCTAACAGTCAGGAAGTTTTTCCTGATGTCCAGCCGGAATCTGGCTTCCTTTAACTTGAGCCCGTTATTCCGTGCCCTGCACTCTGGGAGGATCGAGAAGAGATCCTGGCCCTCCTCTGTGTGACAACCTTTTAAGTATTTGAAGAGTGCTCTCATGTCTCCCCTCAATCTTCTCTTCTCCAGGCTAAACACGCCCAGTTCTTTCAGTCTCTCTTCATAGGGCTTTGTTTCTAGACCCCTGATCATCCTGGTTGCCCTCTTCTGAACACGCTCCAGCTTGTATGCATCCTTCTTGAATTGTGGAGCCCAGAACTGGACGCAATACTCTAGATGAGGCCTAACCAGGGCCGAATAGAGAGGAACCAGTACCTCACGTGATTTGGAAGCTCTACTTCCATGAATGCAGCCCAAAATAGCATTTGCCTTTCTTGCAACCCTATCGCGCTGTTGGCTCATATTCAGCTTGCGATCTACAACAATTCCAAGATCTTTCTCGTTTGTAGTATTGCTGAGCCAAGTGGAGTTTCTATATTCTTGCGGAGTATGGAAACTCAACTTGGTCGTGGAAGTTGTATGGCATGCAAAACCAATATGTTCATAATCATTTGCTAAGCATGGGCCTAGCTGCCTTGGCTTCCAGAGAACAGGCTGATAGGATATAGAATGTCAAAACCCTTGAATTCTCAACTCTTGAAACCTTGAAATACGTATTCTGAAGGCACGGCATAGCTCTGACTTATACCACAATTTCTCTGTAGGACAGGAAGGGTTAGGACACAAGTGAGGTGACAGCTTCTCTTGGGAGGTGGAGTCATTCACTTTGGGGGACAAAACAATGGGTGAGCACAAACTCTTTTTCTGAACGGGAAATGCCTGTCAGTTATCTAACCTTCTGCTGAGGGTCAGCAAAACCACCACTTCCCAGCTAAGCTCTCTAAAACAGGATAAGGGCTCAGAGTCTTTGGAGAAGTGTCCCTTGAGAGTCTTTCAACACTGAGAAAAAAGTTCCCGCTGGGGAATCTGTGGACAGCAGGACTGATAAGGGAGGAATCATTTAACAGGTGTGTACTCAAAGCAGGGAAAAACCTTCTCATTCCCTGCAAGTCACATTAGGGCTAAGGCTTGCCTTGCCAGGATGGTCATTCGAAGACCCTGATTCAAGCTTGGCTAGAGGAAATCTCAAACCTATCTCGAAGTATCTTGCATCTGCTTCTTCTCTGAGAAGGCTTCCATGTCATCACATCAATCTCATGGGTCCAGGCGGACACTCCTGTGCGGGACACTCCTGTGCGCAAGGCAGGAGATGGCAAAGACATTGGTGGGCCTGCTGCCCGGCTGTCACAACTTGAGTTTTGGTGACCATCTTTCCTGTCCTAATGAGGAAGTACTAGTGACACACACAGAGAAAGAGCCTGCCTAGCCAGCTGAGGTGCTTAAATGGCTACCTTGCAGGACCACTGAACGTGGACCACAATCTCTTGACAGTGCCTCCCTCTGAAAAGTGGTCCCCTCAGCAGCATCCCTCTGGCTCGATGAGTGGGAACTAGCTAGTGAGTCTCTTGCTACTAGAAGGTGGATTCTCCAACTGAAGGGGCTGTTTGAGACAGATCTGGTGCAGCCAAGGGACCTGGAATGGAACTGAAATCATGAGCGTGGTGCACGGAATTTGCAGACCGGCACAGAGTTGATGGGAACTTGAGTGGGTTCATGACTCAGAAAGACTTCCTTTGAGACGGTGTCCAATATTGATTACTCTGACGGAATTTCTGAATTGGGAAGAGCTCCCGGACATGAGACACTAAACAGGGAAATGAAACAATCATATCCCCGGCAGACTATGACCCACTGAGAACACCAGAAGCTGCCTTACACCAGGTCACACTATTTGTCCACCTAGCCTAGAACGGTCTCCTCTGACTGGCAGTTGCTCTCCACTGATGGGAGTAGAGATATTTATTTATTACATTTCTATATTGCCCAATAGTCAAAACTCTCTGAGTGGTTCACCTCTTACTTGATGCCTTCAATTGGAGATATTGAAGATTGAACCTGGGCCTTTCTGTATGCAAAGAGGTGCTTTTAGCTATGGTTCTCTTGACAACAAACCTAAGCAATGATAGAAATGTATAAGCCACCCACCCCTGTCCCAAATGGCAGTGGAAGCAAGGTCAAATGGGACCACCTTGAACCGATATCTTTTGGCCATCAGTAATTGATGGTCTAAGTACACTTCAGTTCCATCAACAAGTCACCATGAGGTCTCCAGAACTCCCTTCCTCAGAAATGGGTTGAGAATTCAGAGATCCCATATGGCTCTTCAGTGCCCATTTTAATGAGGAACTGTGAAGAATATTTGGGGGTGAGGTGAGAGAACCATGCAGCGGTAGCTGAGCAATGGTAGTTATGAGCTGCTGATGCTTAGCTGGGTTGCAGGAGATGGTGGGGAAGAAGGTGCCTCTCAAGAAGGAGCTCAGTTTGAACGTGTAGCCCTGGTGAGCTCACCAGTTGAAGGTCATTCCTACACACAGTGAAGCAGTTGAAGGAGACCTTAGGGCAAGCATCTCACTGAAGAGTGCACCCCTGTAGAAGGTGGATAGCTTAGCCTTGGATTTCTGATCAACATGCCACTGCTTTCATCACAACGTCCTCTGAACCACAACACTGGAGCCCAGAGTCTCAACAAGGGGCTGCCAGAAGGCTGGCCCTACGTTTTGTGCTGCCTTGACCAATTTGTTGAGCATTTCCTTAAAATGCCTGGAGACTAGGAAAATGTAACAAAGTAAAATCTTGAGCCCAAAGCACAGAAGATCTTACTCGTCCAGAACCAAACTGGAGGTGGCCACCCTGATGGATAAGGATGATTATTTATTTATTTATTTATTTATTACATTTTTATACCGCCCAATAGCCGAAGATCTCTGGGCGGTTCACAAAAATGAATTCTGCACAAGACCGGTCTATTCTTCCTGTCCCCAGAGATTAAGTGAAGCTATTGGAGCATCAACAGAGGCAATTTGGGGATTCTGCCCGTAACCAGAAGGAAACGAGTTGAGCTTTGACCGGAATACTGGGTTCCCTGGACTAGGCTGGGTTATTCCACTTTTCCAGAGTTCTTCAGCAATATTCTACAGGACAAGGCACTACGCCTGGATAGCTCAGGGAAGCACTTCAGAGAATCTGTAGGATTTGATCCCTGCATGAATGTCCTGAGTGCAAAGAGGACCTCACCCATCTGAGGAGAATGGCGGAGTCTGTCTGGCTGCACCTGGTGCAGAATGGGATTGATCAGGATGCAGTCAGTAGGGATGGCTCCATTGCCAATGTCCAACGGAGGTGCTGTGCCTGCACTAAGAAAATCCTTTTATCTAGGATATAATCCTTTTATCGAAGAGTGAGGAATAGAAAGGGAAACACATATACACCCAAGCTGCACTCTGGGCTCAAGACCAGAGGCAGCAGAACAATCCTGCTTTCTGTCTGAAGGTAGAGAGCAAGGCTTCACCCCTCCAGAGGGGACATCAAGTCAGTGGAATTAATCTTCTTGTCACCTGAACAAACACACTGCATAAGGCGAGGAAAACATACCGCTACAGACGACTGGTTATGGGCAGAAGACGACCCCTCTGGTCTTTTAACCAGTTGCCACAGGCACCCTTAGAACCCAGTCCTCCAAAGTAAGACACAGTTTTCACGTACAAGTGAGCTGCTGTCGAAGACGGTCCAGAAACCACGGCTGGTACAGAATGCAGCAGCTACTATTTCAACTGGGGAAGCCTGGAAGGAACTTCTCTCACCAGTTATTAAATAACGAACTGGCTGCTGGCCTGTTTCTAGGCGCAATGGAAAGTATTGATGCTTACTTATAAAGCCCTAAAGGAGGGGAGACTCCCATATCAACCTGCCCAGATGCTACAGTCATTTGCTGAGGCCGTCCTCTGGATGCCCCTGCTGCCAGAGGTGGAGAGCAGAGGGGTGTGTGTTCTCGGCCGCAGCACCCCATCTTTCGAACTCCATTGCCAGGGAGAATGGAGCACCTTCTTTGTTGTCCTTTATGGTGCCAGATAAAAACATTTTTTTTTATTCTCCCAGGGCTTTCAGGTGCGTTGTTATCTTAATGCTTACCTTTGTGGCCATGTTGCATTAAAAGTCTATTTAGGTGTATTTTTATTAGCATAATTTACTTAATTTTAAGTAGCGTCCGCTGCCTCAAGTTCATTTGATGCTAAGGGTAGTGTAAAAATCTTTCTCTCTCCTCTGATGCCATGTTTCTCACTTGCCCAAGGGTCTCTCCTTCCCTTGCTCGGCTTCGTCCATTTTCTTCGGCTGCCCCTTACGCCTGGAACGCTCTTCCAGGACATTTGAGAACTACAAGTTCAATCGCAGCTTTTAAAGCTCAGCTAAAAACTTTTCTTTTTCCTAAAGCTTTTAAAACTTGATTTTGTTCTGACTTTTATACTGTTAGTTTTACTCTACCCTGTGCCTGTTTGGTGCATTCTCTTCCCCTCCTTATTGTTTTATTATGATTTTATTAGAATGTAAGCCTATGCGGCAGGGTCTTGCTATTTTATTGGTTTACTCTGTACAGCACCGTGTACATTGATGGCGCTATATAAATAAATAAATAAATAATAATAATAATAAAAATCTTTTTCTCATCATGTTTGGGGCTTGCTAATGAAGTGGGGAGGGGGGGTTCCCCTTCCGTATCCCTAGAGATGTGAAGGCCCGTAAAAAAAATGGAAAAATTTTTTTTGGAAGGGGGGGGAGCGTTTCTTTTCTGAAGCCTTTTTTGTTTTTCTCCCCAAAAATTGAAAAGAACGAAGAAAAAACGGATTATGGAATGTTTTAATCTAGCAAGATGAATAAAATGTTTTAAGACAAGGTGTTCATATATTTACTTCTGCAAATGATTTCTAAAAACTATGTACAGTATCAGATTATTACAGTGTCTGTGCACCAAGGACAAGCAAGCCCTAGGTTGCAAACTGAGACTACAACTCTCAAGTGCAAGAGCACGACACATTTCTGCCTCTAGGGGGCAGCACGGCCACTGAAGCAGAGACAAAAATGAGTCGGATTAAATTGCATGCATATTCATTGAAACTTGGTCCCCCTCCCCTTTCTCAGTTCTTTTTATGGGAATGGGTGCTTTCTGTCTGCTTGACACTGTGGAAATAATTTTCTTTGTTACTACTGTATTTCTTCGACTTTAAGACGCCATCAATTGTAAGACGCACACTAATTTCAGTACCACCAACAGGAAAAAAAAAACCCATAAGACACACCTGCGATTCTAAGACGCACCCCATTTTTAGAGATTTTTATATGGGGAAAAAAGTGTGTCTTAGAATTGAAGAAATACAGTAGTGTTGATGGTTTCTTCTATTTTTTTTTAATATTGTTTTTTACCTGCTCCTCATAAATTGGCAAAACTAAAGAGGTTCCTTACAGTTCAGGAGCTTGTAGCTCCATTTGTTACCAAAAAAAAGAAAGAAAAGCAAAACTTTAAAGTAAATTACATTTGTAATAATTGCTTTAATACGCTGTATTTTTAATATACCAAATGTGACGTTTTTATGCCAAAACGACTTGTATGTAATTACGTTTTATGTTCCTAAAGTAAGAAAGTGACTTTCTATCCATAAAAAGTGCTAATACTGTCTGCTATTTTTCTGAAAATTTGTGTGTGTCCCCCACAAAACCCCCTGGGGGGGGGGAATCGTCCCCCCCACCCCATGGCTTCAAAATTTCCGGAAATTTTACATCTCTACTTATCCCCCCATTTAGTGGGGCTTCAAGAAGGTAGTGACGCTGTTGTGTCCCTAGGAAGAAGGCAGGGCAGGCCAGGAAGTGAGCCCCAGAGAATTCTGAGGATGGACAGCAACACCACTGCTTCCTGCTAGGTTTTGGGGGAAGTCAGGCAGCTTGGTGTGTTGAGACATGTCAACCACCAAGTTGAAGATGAAGGACATAAAGGCACTCCATCATTTCACATGTCTGTGGTTGCTGTTGAGTAGGCCTTTTTCATATAATAATAATAATAATAATGATGATGATGATGATGATGATGATGATGTGTATCCCGCCTTTTGCCCAATACTGGGTCCTTACAAAATTTTAAACATATACATTTTAAAACCTATGAAAAGAAATGTACAAAAGCTAAAAATATATTAAATACATTCCGATATTAAAACATTAAACAAGTAAAATACACGACAATTTTACAAGTCCTTAGCGTAGGCAGAGGCCCAGATTATTTGCCAAAGGCCTGCTGGAACAAGGGAATTTTAGCCTGCTTCCGAAAGCCCATCAAGGAGGGAGCCAGTCTAGCTTCCCCGGGAAGAGAGTTCCAGAGCACCGGAGCAGCCACCGAGAAGGCCCTCTCCCGTGTTCCCACCATGCGCGCCTGTGAAGAAGGTGGGACTGAAAGAAGGGCGTCTCCAGAAGATCTCAAAGCACGGGCAGGCTCATAAGGGAGGATACGGTCTTTCAGATAACCTGGACCTGAGCCATTAGAAGAGATTGAGCCAGAACCACAAGCACACTTAGGTGTGGTAGAACCCACACACTCCAAACTAAGCACTGGCAAACGGATTCCTCCCATCTCCCTTCGATAAAGGATCTTACCGGCGTTGTTCTTCTTTCTGTCGCCTCTCTCTGATTTTGTTGAAGGGCACGATCCCTTGCCTCTCTTTGCTCTTTTCCCGGCTCTCCGATTTGCGATCCTGGCTCTTCACGCTCTGCATTGAACACCCACAGTTGTACAGGCAATATCGGAAGTATTGTTTCAAGGAAATCTCATTTTTAGAATCAATACAAAACGAAGAATATCCCTCCAACTTGCCGACTCCCAACAAAACTGTTCACGGCTGCAAGAGGTGTCTCCCCTGCCACACCACCATTTGCCTTTCCCCAAGCGCACTTCCAAAGGCTGCTGCGAAATCTACGTGAGACGCAACACATTTAGTCTCGCGTTCAATGCCTCTGTCAGTGCCAAGATGGCTCTAAGAAACAGCCTTTGTTTGAGAAGCGAGAGAGCTATCTTGAGAGTCTCTGCTTTCATCTTAATAAAATGTAAACTGTGAGAGTAATGAGAGTCCTATTGCTGTGTCATAAAAGGGGGGAAATGTGGATCTGATCCCTTCCTAAGTTTCATGAAAAATATTTCTGAGCTTACGAGACAGGCATGAAGGCATGTTGCTCCTCAGTAGCTGGCATTCAGCGGGAGAGGGCCTTTGAACCTTGATGTGCCACTTAGGCCTTATCCTCCATGAATCTTGCCTTTTAAACCTATCTAAGCCGGTGGTCACCACCACACCTTGAGGCAGGGAATCCCACAGACCGGTTACACACTGGGTGAAGAAGGGCTTCCCTTTCGCCTGCCTTGCCTTCTGGCCAAGCCATTTCCGTGGATGACCCCAAGTTCTGGTATTATGAGAAGCGGGGAGGAAAAAACTCTCTCTCCCCGCATTGTAAATTTCAATCACACCCCTCCCCTTTTAACTAAACTAGAAGAGCTGTGTGGGATCAACCCGAAGGGCTCTCTATCCCAGCACGCTGCTCCTTCAGTGGCCAACCAGATGTCTATTGAGGCACCCACAAGCAGGACAGAAGCACAATAGCAGCACCCTCCAATCTGTGTTCCCCAGCAACTGATATTCAGAGGTACACTGCCTCTGATCCTGGAAGTAGCACAGAACCATCGTGACTGAAAGGCCTCAAACGTTTTTCGCCTTCCCTTATAGCAGTGGTTCTCAACCTGTGGGTCGGGACCCCTTTGGGGGTCGAATGACCCTTTCACAAGGGTCGCCTAAGACCATCGGAAAACACATATTTCCGATGGTCTTAGGAAACTGTATTGACTGAACTATGTCATGTATCATCTTTTGTATTATTAAAGCTATTGTTATGTATTATTTTCATTAGCAAACCATCCCATGACAATGGATCGTGTAGAGAAGAACGAAAATAATTTTATGGTTGGGGGTCACCACAACATGAGGAACTGTATTAAAGGGTCGCAGCATTAGGAAGGTTGAGAACCACTGCCTTATAGGGAAGATGCTACAGCCTGATCGTATTGAGCTGCCCTTTTTCGCAACAAGTCACTAGTGAGAAGAAGCTTCTCCGTTAAATGAGGGTAAAAGGTTCCATCCGAAGAGCCTTTGGTGATGGCTAGGACGGTGCAAGGCCATTGCCATGCTGCTGAGCTTCCTTCCTGTGTTGAACACTTTGAGAGGAGAAAGCTAATCTAAATGGTTGTTCTTCCTACTCCTCAAGTTCTACTCTAGGGGCCTGCCTGTTTAATCACACGGAGCCTCTCATCTTTTGTGCAGCTGGGGTTGGATGGTTGAACACTTTCAGTTTAGTAATAACAATAAAAAGCCCCCCAAACCATTAAAATAGCATTCAAAATGTCATTGTTTCACTTACTCTCTCTTTTGATCTACTTGTTGTCTTCACGCTAATAACAGGTTCGCCCTTGGATTTGTCCATTATCACAGTCCTTTCTGTTCCTTTGCTTCCTAAAAAGAGAATTAGGTTTTCAGGCGTTAACGGCACCTAGCCATCTACACCCCCATCCGCCCCACCCCCCCAATGAAACAGGAACCATATATGACCTGATTTTCCAGTCTTAGACTGATCTGCAGTTCCCGATTTCTGATCCTCTTTCCCCTTTTCATCCTTTTCGTCTGCTTTCTTCGCATCTTCTTTGGGGTCAGCCTTCTCGTTCTTTTTTACGCTGGCAGACCTGCAAAAATGGTAGAGTTCAGAATGGAGGGAGAGGAAAGCGAGGTAACAACGCAATCCCTTTCCCAGCCATTAACTAAGCTGTTGCAAGGTTATGGGTTCATTAGTGAAAAAATTGCCCAGGGTGAATTTATTAACAACAGAACAGGTGCAAAAAGGGGTCAATTTGATAGAGAGAAATTGCAAATCTTAGGGATGTCCACTTACTGCAAAATGGAAAGAAGACCATGAGGGAAGGAAGTCAAGGGGGCAGGGAGGTTGAGGATAATCAGGGGTCTGGAAACCAAGCCCTATGAGGAGAGACTGAAAGAACTGGCCATGACTAGCCTGGAGAAGAGGAGACTGAGGGGAGACATGAGACAGTGTCACATTGTTTTATTACGATTTTATTAGAATGTAAGCCTATGCGGCAGGGTCTTGCTATTTACTGTTTTACTCTGTACAGCACCATGTACATTGATGGTGCTATATAAATAAATAAATAAATAAATAATAATAATAGAGGAGGGCCAAGATCTCTTCTTGATCCTCCCAGAGTGCAGGACATGGAATAATGGGCTCAAATTACAGGAAGCCAGATTCCAGCTGGACATCAGGAAAAACGTCCTGACTGTTAGAGCAGTACGACAATGGAATCAGTTACCTAGGGAGGTTGTGGGCTCTCCCACACTGGTGGCCTTCAAGAGGCAGCTGGACAACCATCTGTCAGGGATGCTTTAGGGTGGATTCCTGCATTGAGCAGGGGGTTGGACTTGATGGCCTTATAGGCCCCTTCCAACTCTACTATTCTTTAATTTTAGGATATAGGTTGATATGTTTGATTTGAAGCAGTCTAACCTCTGTCCGCAGGACTCTAGCACTAAATACATAGAAGCCTCCCACCTCCTGAAGCTCAGAGCTAACCGGCAATTTCAGAACAGAGAGTGCAAATTCCATCCATAAAACACCCACATATGAATCCTCTCTTGGCAGTGCTCCATTTTCAGAATGGAGGCAGAGGATTACAACGCCCGAACGATCGCCCCGCGTCAAGAACTCTCTGTATCAACACAAATACACCTCTGTGGAGAGAAGGCTGAGCCAGACGCCTTCTCTACCAACATGAAAGCCTTTGGGAGGCAAGGAGCTTCCGATGCGGACGGAGCAAATCTTGGGAGGGCTGCACCACGTGCTTTCACAACATAGAAAGGGCCCTGCAGCAGCTAAACACTTAGGCACATTTTGAGGCGGTGCTGCTCCCCGCACTGTACGCTGTCCAACTGCCTCTGCGTGGGTCCTCCTAAACAAACCAGGACCCCTTCATCCAAAGTTTATTGTAATGTCTGAACTGGGAATGTGGCCTGTCTCTCCCCAAGATAGCCAGAACCATGAGCCATGGTTTTTTGTTGGCTTATGACTCTGGCTTGTTTGGGGAAGAGGGGACGCATAGGGATAAACAAACCAGAACCTCCTGTTTGGATGTCACAATAAACTCTGGGTGGTTTTTAGTTCCTCCCCTTGCCAGGGAAGCCAAGTGGGAGCGATTGCACAGCACGGACCAACACATCAACTCAAACCTGCTAAGCCTAGATTCTCTGGAAACCTTGTATATTACGACATCTGAACCAGGCCATACATTAGGCTATTCATCAGTTTTATGCAACAACACATATTTTCCCATGGTGCTTTCAACCCACATTGCCGACACGGTATTTTACATTTCACAGTTTTGCCTTTTCTGAAACATGTTACCACCTATCTTGAACTTTCAGGAGTTTTGTAGGGGTGCACGTGTGTTGCCAATGTAAATTACATTTGCTGCTTCAAAATGAAAAGGCATTTTTTAAAAAGAAAAGAAAAGAAGGGAAGCTTAAAGAACGTTACCTTTCACTGTCTGAAACTTCATTCTTCACCTCACTGTCCTTTTTATCCAGAAGTTTCTTTGTAGCAGGTTCATTTTTTGCCTGAAATTATGTTTATCATTAGAAAAGCCAAACGTTAAAAGAGGGTTTGTTTTGTTTTTAAGAAAAAAAGGGCGGTGGGGGTGGGCGAGGGTGGAATAGAGTGACCACTTACCCTTTCAACAGATATTATTTTCCCATGTAACTCTGTTTTGTGGCAATGGGTGATGCATTTTGTGGCTTCCTCAGCCGTGGACATGGTCACAAAACCGTAACACCGAGCGCCTGGACTGCGGGCGTTGGTCACTACTTTTGCACCAACCACCTGGAGTAAAGGAAGCACAGAACATCTAAATGTTTTGCAGGTTAGCATCTTGCTTCCGACTACGGCCTCTGCTAAATGTCTCTGCGGCACACAGCCAGTCCCTCTCGTCTGCCCCCACTGTTTGGGAAATCAGGAGTCATTGTACTGGGGAGGTTTTTCAGTTTTCTTTCCCTCAGTCCTTCTCCCAATGAGGTCAGGGTAGTCCTGTTCAGCAAGATTCTGGGAGGATCTTCTTGATCCTCCCAGAGCACAGGACACGGAATAACGGGCTCAAGTTAAAGGAAGCCAGATTCCAGCTGGACATCAGGAAAAACGTCCTGACTGTTAGAGCAGTGCGACAATGGAACCAGTGACCTAGGGAGTTTGTGGGCTCTTCTCCCACACTAGAGGCCTTCAAGAGGCAGCTGGACAGCCTTCTGTCAGGGATGCTTTAGGGTGGATTCCTGCATTGGGCAGGGGGTTGGACTCGATGGCCTTGTAGGCCCCTTCCAACTCTGCTATTCTATGATTCTATGATTCATTTGTCTAGTCCTCTTTTTTTAAAAAGGCATTTTAGTGCCCATCGCCCCAAATAGCTCCAGGTTGGAGAGTTTTACACATACTGCACGCAATATGATTGGAGCGTGAGAGGTAACTAACTCCCTCCTTTCTAGCCAGCTAGAGGAAAGAAAGGACACAGCTTTTTGTCGGGATTTAATCCCTAAAAGCCTATTTAAACATTGAGGGGAAAGCTGTTGGATCCTGGAATGGATCTTGGTTATGTTTTCCATTGCTTTGTTAATTGCTGAGGATCTGGAGGAACAGAAGACTCAGCAGAAACGTAAAGGTCAACTCTACACCTGGACATTGAGTGTCATAACTGAATAATTGTCTAACTGATTGTCTTCAATTAAGGGTTGCAAGGAGTTGCATCATTGTACAGGTTGTCTATAAAAGTAAATGTGTTTTCATGTTCACTCTACTTCCATGTCCCTTACCCAACTTGATGTGAGCTGTATTGACTGACCGTTTGTAAGTATTTGTATCTGTACTGCCATAACTAAATTATATATTTATTTGCCAGTAAATGGTTTATTTTAACCTACATGAATCTCTGTCTTAATTCACGTCTTTGCTGACTTGGCTGAGAACCGCTGCAATCTCTGCTAGTCTCTGGAAGGCCCAGACAGAGACTGAACACAAAAGGTTATGTGCCAGAAACCCAGTCTGTGCCATAACTAATCAGCTTTTAAAGCCATAACTCAACAAAAGCATGATGGCCTGCTTCTGCTAGCTTTCTACATGCAGGGAGTTTTTGATGGCTGGACGGGGTGTGCAGAGAGGGAATGTGAATCTCTGCCGCCTTGGGTTGCCAACAGATTGGAGCGTCTCCTGGTAGCTTTGGCAGCAGGAGTGACACTCCGGAACACCCTAGCGTGCTGAGGCTCAGCCTTTTTTCTTTTCTGTTTTGTAGGCTTAGGTGTCAAAGTTTTCTCCACTGGCGCAAAGCACAGCAGAATTGAGGGGGGGGGGGGGGAGGAAAGGCTGACTATACCACGAGAGAAAAATAGGTGAGGTAAAAACAGATTATATTATTCTGGTCAGCAGAGAGAGAATAACAGGAGCTCAAACAGCAGCTGTGACGAAAGACAAGGTAAAAAGAACCCAACCCAATAGAAGTGAGGACAAAGAGATTAAGGGCACAATCCTGAGATGTGATCTTGCTGCTCATAAAAAGCTTCTGAACTCAGAGGGTTACAAGAGTTCAATGCAGAGTAGGAGGCACAGTGGAGGCGATTCCCACTTCCACCACATATCCCACTCCGCATCTTAGCTAGAAGGGCTTTTTCTGAGTAAACTAGCCTCTCCAAACCCACCCCCCTTTTTTGCCCACAGAAATGCCCCCTTCACCGCCTTTCCAAGGTCAGTTTCGAGACCTCAGAGAGGCAGCCAGTCTGGTTCTCTCTGTGCCAGCTGTGAGAGGGAGCGGCCATGTGGATTCCCACGCCTAAAGTTAAAGCACTGTCACCGATCTCGTATCTCGGAATCAGAAATATCCTATGCCGCCCACCCTCCTGGCAACTAGCCAGTTCACTTTCAAAGGAAAACTACCTTGGTTCGTTCACACACACTCAGGGGAGAGTGTGGTGTCTTGTACACAGCTGAAGACTCAACAGCAAAACCATTTGCAACAGCACATTGCAGGACAGCAGGTCTTATTACACCCTGCGTCACACAACAGTAGAACTCCTGGGTGCTGTTATGCAGTTCAGTTCTAAGTAACAATTCTCTAACGTCTGCTCTATTATAATAGTAATCTCAAGTGGTGAGTGCCAAGGGAAATAAAGCTCAAAAACAGGGGTGGAGGGGGCGAAAAAGGGAGCGATCAAGGGAACTTGAGGTTTACAAAAGTACAAAAAAAGTCTTTTAAACATAAAAACAAAGACACGTATTTAATAAATCTCTTCATTGGCTTCCAATTCACTCCAGAATCCAATATAAACTTCTCCTGCTGACCTTCAAAGCTCTTCACGGTCTAGCTCCTGCCTATCTCTCCTCTCTCATCTCACACTATCGCCCCGCTCGTGCTCTCCGCTCCTCTGATGCCATGCTTCTCGCCTGCCCAAGGACCTCCACTTCCCTTACTCGGCTTCGTCCTTTTTCTTCCGCTGCCCCTTACGCCTGGAACGCTCTTCCAGAACACTTGAGAACTACAAACTCAATCACAGCTTTTAAAACTCAGCTAAAAACTTTTCTTTTCCCTATAGCTTTTAAATATTGAGTTTGTTCTGACTCTATACTGTTAGCTTCACCCTACCCGGTGCCTGTTTACACTTCCCTGTGCCTGTTTGCATTCTCCTTCCCTCTTTATTGTTTACTACAACTTATTAGATTGTAAGCCTATGCGGCAGGGTCTTGCTATTTACTGTGTTATCTGTACAGCACCATGTACATTGATGGTGCTATATAAATAAATAATAATAATAATACCACAGAACGTTGAGTGTCAACTGGAAGACAAAACCTTGAAAATGGGCATGGAGGGAGAAAGGAGAGCAAGGGGAATGAAACCCCCCCCACACAAGAACATTCCTGCTAAGGAGTAAACTTCACTGCAGCATTCCAAGGCCCCCACCCCACCCCACCCGCCGCATCTCACTTGTTTCTTTATTGTACAGCTTAAACAGTCACCAACACAGCCTTACTTTTCCATATTTGCTGAAGAGGTTCTTCAAATCCGTAGCTCGGGTGGAGGAAGCAAGGCCGCTCACCCAGAAGTTCCGACCAGAACTGGTGCTACTGCGACCTGGTTGGAAACAGGAAGGGAGTATTAGCAAGCCATCCACCTGGCTGCTGAGGAGGATGGAGCCCTAGGAAAATATGCAGATTTTAGTGGGCGTCCAGCCATTTGGTAACAATCCCCCATGGACTTGAGCACGTCAGCCTTCGTTGGGGGTACGCACCTGGTTGTCAAACATCTGCTGATGAATGCCAACAGTCTCATTTATACTCAACAGTGAGGGTTGACAGTAAGTTTCTGGACATTTGCAAAATGCACCTGGGACTGCTGATATTGGAACGTTTGCTGTGACATATAAGGCAAGTGCCTTGTCAGTTTCATGGACGGCTCCAATTGATCCATCCCTCTTTGATTTTCAGGGCTCACTGTGTTTGCAGGACTGCATCCTACCTCATAGGGCAGGCAACTTGCAGCCATCCAGATGTTCAGGCCTACAACTTCTATCAGCCCTAGCCAGCACAACCAAAGGTGATGGGAGTTGCAGGCTAAAAGATCCAGAGGGCCACAACTTGCCCACCCATCACAGGAGCTCTTGCCATGATTCAGCGGGATGGACGCGATCATGGGGGAATCATAGGCAGGGGAGCAGGGGTGGATTTGGGAGGATGCCGGGAGTCTCTGGATCTCACACGCTGGGCGTCCACGGCAGGCTCCTTACATAGGAAGGAGGAGTTGACTTCTGCTACTGAACTGAGCTGAACCCCCAAGGAGTAATTTTGATGCTTAACCTCAGGGACTAGCAGCCGACTGGCATTTAGCAAGGACTGGGCAGTCTCTCCTACTCGGATTTGGAGTCCTCGGATTTACTGAGTCGATTTCTTGCGATTGTCTCTCAGGCCCCCTGTTTAGGACAAGCTCGGATGTACCTGGTCATGATGGGAGACTTTACAGCTGCAGGACCAGGGCCATTACAGGTATTGGCCCCGATGGTATGGAACGACAACCCAGAGTAGTAAATTTCTCTTTTTATAGGCAGAAAGGTGAACGTTACCCCTCCCAACATGAACCTACCCTTACACCACCCTCAACATCTAACGTCCTGACCCAGGTGCTTTCTCCGAGGGAGGCTTGGAAGATGGCAACGAGAGGAGGGCCTTCTCTGTGGTGCCCCCTCCCCCAATTATACAATGATCTTCCTGATGAGGCCTGCCTGCTGCTGCCAACATTGCTGTCTTCTCAGCACCAGGTCAAGGCTTTGGTCTTTTCCCAGGCATTTGGCAGCACGTGATGAGTTTTAATCAATCCCGGATCTGTTTTTAAGTTTGGCTGAAAGTTCAAAAGTTGTTTTTAGATGTATGTTGTCTCTGCGTATACTGCCTGTTTGGTGTGTTTTACGTTTTCAAATTTTGCATGTTGTTTTTAATGTTTTAATCTTTGTAAACCTCAACATCTATCGTCCTCCAGGTGCTTTCTCCGAGGGAGGCTTGGAAGATGGCAACGAGAGGAGAGCCAGAGAACTTTTCCTATGGGACAGTATAGAAACATAATAGCAGCAGGAACCTATTTAATGAAGCTTGTCATGTCTCGTAAAAGTCAGTAGGATTGAGAATTTGACAAAAACTGACAACTACAGTGCCGCAGCTCTTACAGAAACGGGCCCCCCTGAAGTTGGGTAAAAGACCACCAGGCCCTATCGATATTTTCCTTCCAATGGGTAAAATTCAACACACTTACTAACTTGGCTAACGTAAGTCCCATTGATTCCAATGAGTCTACTCTAAGAAGAACTTTGGGAATACAGCTCTCAGTTCCTGTGATTTATGGCCAGGAACTGTTGGAATTCCTCCTCTTGGCTAAAGTGGCATTACTGGAAGGCAGATAAGAAAACTAAGGGAGGCAGAAAATGCCATGCTCCTGTGAGGGTTCTCACTGGCATGAACTCAGCTGTCTGAAGGAAGGCTGTGTGATCTGGGCATTATTTTATCTGTTTTGGTGTGGGTAGGTATAGATTTGACTCCTCTTTCCAAGACACCCAGACGCTAGGTAGATAATCAGGTGTTCCTTTATTTGAAAGAAGAAGACATAGAGATGGAAGTGTGTCTCTGCGGAGACAGTAAACAACTTCACTGAAATGTATTTGTAAACTACCTATGGCTTTGAGAAATATTTATAGACCCATCTTCCGATTGGAGTCCACCAGGGGAAGAGCCTTCAGTGTGGTGGCCCCGTTCCTATGGAATTCTCTGCCTCTGGAGGTCAGGCAGGAGCCAACTTTGTATTCCTTTCGGCACCTCCTGAAGACATCATTGTTCCAGGAAGCCTTTCCTTAACGATCAGCCATGGTTCACTTTTCATTTTGCTTCTTTTGGAAATCTATTTTAAGGTGTTTTTTCTGTTTTTTATTTTATCTCTAAAATTTTGAATGGGGAGCAGTATATCAATATTGTAAATAAATAAAAAAAATTATTAAATTTTTATACTGACCAAGAGCCAAATCTCTCTTTTTTTTTTAAAGAAAAGTAGTATGTAAATACTCTCAGTAAAACAAAAATAAACCGTGAAGCTTTTTATGGCACACCAGCAAGCAGAACATACAGCGACAAATATTGGAGTTATTATTATTACTATTTTTTTTAAAAAAAAAGCTGGACGTAATTTTTATTTATTTTTATTTTTATTTATTTATTACATTTTTATACCGCCCAATAGCCGAAGCTCTCTGGGCGGTTCACAAAAATAAGACTACATTTTGGTTTCTTGATGGCTATTATTATTATTATATTTATTTGTATCCTGCCTTTTGCCCAATACTGGGCCTCAAAGACAAATGAAATAGCTTTACCGTCTGGGAATGGTTTAAAGCACCGTACGTCTACAAGCACTCATACTACTGGAAGGAGCCCAGCAACAAATCTTATTTTCTCTTTCGATGAGCTACTTCTGTTGCCAGGCAGAAAGGTGCGATATAAATATCTTAAATGAATACACAACGGCTGTCATCATGAAAGAGTCATGATCCTGCACAAGCACATATATATGAATATTTAAAAATATATACCTTTCTCTTCTTTTGAAGCCAATTTCCCATCTTTGGTCTCCTCCGAACTAAGGGCAGAAAAGAAAAAAAAGAAAAGAAAAATTGATCAGAAGAGAAAAGGCAAATTGATATTAAATAAATAAAACAGACTAAAATCCAATACCTACCAGATTTAAGTTGTAAAATTGTGTGTGTGTATGTGTGTGTGTGTGTTTGTAAGAAAAGCCAGTAATAAGAACGACTTACTTAAGATAAGCAACACGTATGGGGTCAACAACCTTAAAGACAGAACATCTTGCAAACAACTAAAAAGATAAAGGTTTAAGAAAAACAACCTAACCTAGGAAGGTTGCAAAAAAGAAATCAAACCAAACTGGTTTTTGTTTAGTTTTTTTAAATGTACAAGGAGCGGGGGTGGGTGGGGGGAAATAAAACCTAGAAGATGACTTTTTAGAGCAAGGTAACAATTTCAGCAGTCTTGCGGGCCAATTTGAAGTGACACACTGACTAATGTCTTAGAAACCAATGAGATTTTTTTTTTTAAAAAAAAAGACAGCATCTGGTCTAAAACGGAGAAAAAACAAACCTCGTGTTCTGATCACCACCCTCTTTGGCAGAGGACTCTCTAGTGGCAGAGGACTCTTCCTCACAATTAGCCTTGGCTTCCATCTTCTCGGCATCTTGGCTAACCACTTGGGGACCTGCGTCCGTCTCCGGAGTTTCCTCACTATCGGCTTCCACAGTTTGGGCTGCTCTGCTACTCTCACCTCCACCTCCTCCTCCTCCTCCACCACTCCTGCTCTCTACCGCTAAAGAGTCAGAGTCCAGCTTGGCTTCCTCAACTGTCTGTTCGCTCGGCTCCCCTTTCGCTACCACTAAGTGCTTCGCTTCTTCTTCCTCCTCCTCTTCCTCCTGGGTCTGGGCCGCAGCCTGGCCTGACTGGCTGTCCGTATCTAAGAGGTCTTCGTCCGGACGAACGGCGGCGGCAAGCGCATCTTCCTCGTCCTCGGCTGCCTTTTTGCCCGGCAACGGGGAATTCGCTTCCTGCGCCCGCTCCGCTTCAGAAGCGTCTTCTTTAAGGGGCTCAGTTTTACAAGTGTCACCCAAAATGTCGAGCATTTTCTCATTTTCTATGGATTTAACAGGAATAGAATGGCACAAGGTTTAATCACCAGGGAAACATAGCAAAGACAAATGCGGAACAGGCATGGCTGCCAGACTAACACGGAGAGAACGGCTCACGCTACACACAGAGATTGGAAACCCTCGGGTATATCACATTCAAACGCCTAAAACTAACTAGACATGGTTTACTGTATCAAGATCATAAGTTACGAAGCGAAAAATGACCCTGTTACTTTAATGAAAACCTTCTGGCTTGATCTTGACAGGTCTTCTAGAGGTTCATTCTTCCAAATTCCAAGAGGCTTAAACGGAATGAATCAAAGAACACAAAATTCCATTTCAAAGTTTGAATTTCATTTTCTCTTTTGTTTTTGTTTAAAGCAGGGCAGTCCAATGTGAAAACTGGAATATCTTCTGATGGCGTGTCAACATGTGAAAGTCCAAGAAAGTAAATAGCATTTTATGCAATTTCCACGTGGAACCTCTTCATCCTTCTTCTGTTATGCCGTAACTCACTTAAAACTTTTGCATTTCTCTACGATAACTTTTAAGGTGGCTTCGCTACACTGCCTAATCACGCAATCATATATTACAATATGTTTTATGCCATATGTCTATGGGTAGAAATCTTTTGCTTTCAAACTTGACATTAACCTTTCTTCTAGTGCATTTGCGAAGCTAAACAGATGTTTTTATATATATATATATAAAAAAAAAACTTTTGTCAGGACTAGAAAAAAACATTTGCTAAGTGATATCACTTTCGAATGATGTGGATTGACCACTACAAAATTAAGACGTGCAGTATAAGTTTAAGTCCTGGGTCTTTCCCTCCACCTCATTTAAAAAAGAAAAAGCTAGAAGAAATAGATTGAAAAGTACCTGGCTCTGAATGTTGCTCTTCCAAGTCCTGTAGCAAAAATGGAAGGGGTGAGGAGAGAAAGGTTAAATAGAGCAATGAATGTCTGTAGTAGTTAACACTATATTAATAGTGAAATCTTAAGCATGTTTATTTAGAAGTCTCACAGAATTCAATAGGACTTACTACCAGCTTGTTACTTACACTCTGCCACCAATGTGCATGGAGTTTTACATTGTACAAAAGGAGAGGTCCCTACTCTGAGGAGCTTATAATTTAAAATTCGACAATGGAAAAGCAACTGAGAAAGGGGAGAAAAATAGAGGAAGGGGTAAACAGGGGAAGAATATAGCATTATTTCAGGCTTAGTTACACCAGGGCACAGAAACCAGGGAGTTGTGCCAGTGATTGCATTCAGGATTGCAGCCTAAAACTGTTGCTATCCCAACAGGAAAACAAATTCACCACCAAGGGCTGTCAGGTTAAAGATGAGGGGAAACTTCGAAACTGTAAAAGACATTCGACAGTGGAACAATGTGTTCCGGAACTGGTGGGCTCTCCGTTGCTGGAGGAATTTAAACAGATGCTGGATGGCCATGAATTGAAGATGGTTTCGTTGCAAGAATCGACATGGCAGAGTCTGCATTGAGCAGGGAGGTGAGGCTGGAGGGCTTCGAATGTCCCAATTAGCCAACACTTAATTTGTAAGCGTCCAGGATTTCTCCAGCCTTAGTTATAATTGCTCAAAGAGTTATTAACAGGGTAGTGTGGATGCTTTTAGGCCTTGTGGATGTGGAGAAACTATATATTTTGAATTGGGGGGGATTGCATGTTACATCTCTGAATAACATTTCCAGTAATCAATGAACAGGACTTTGGGGAGTCCTACAAATTTATTGGTCCCCTCTGCATCTCATCATAGGCAGAATAAATTAAACCATAAAAGGGGGGGGGGAGACTGAACATTTTCCACCTTGATGCAAGTGGCAAAATCCAGCATTTCTTGGTGCAAAATGTGGGTGACTCCCCCACCTCAACGTTTTCTACAGTGCAGAGTGAAATCAACCTTGGCCACAACCAAACTGAAAGCAAAAATACAAGTTTCAATCAAAAGGCCCATGTTAAAGCAACGTGCGACAGCAATCTGCAGGGTTTGTTGCAGCAATTAATCATTGCTGGGTCTGATGTGAAGGTATATGGCATTTGTGAACGTCCCCAATGCCTGGCATGAAGGCATCAGCAACAGAATAATGGTATGCATTATCAGTAGGAGCGTATATCTGCTGCTGAGTTTTAAGAGGGAGAAAGCAGCATTGATAACCTATGGCCAGAGTGCTTGGAAAAAAGCGACACAGCAGCTACTTATATAAAACCAAATGAATCAAAGACAGATCAATAAAATGAAGAAATACATTGCACCCACTAGCTAAAACCCTTTCAGCAAATAGGACATCATAAAAGCCAAAAGCCTTATTAAAAAGTACCGTATTTTCCAGCGTATAAGATGACTGGGCGTATAAGACGACCCCCAACTTTTGAGAGGATCTTCCTGGGTTAAAAAGTCATCTTATACTGGGTGTATAAGACGACCCCCAACTTTTGAGAAGATTTTCCTGGGTTAAAAAGTAGTCTTATACGCCAGAAAATACAGTATGTGGAAAAACGTCAAAGATAAAGCCAGCCTGGCTTCCTTTGGCAGGGAGTTCTAAGGTCTCCTGGGAGCAACCACGGAGAAGCCCCGTTTTGCATTCCCGCCAAATGTGCCACCAATAGTGGTGGGACAGAGAGAAGAGGGCCTCCTGTCCCAGAGGCCAACATTTCCAGAACAGTGAGCCATCTGGCATGAGAGCTACTCACTCTGAAATGGGTTGGTGGGTAGTTTAGGGTTTTGTTTTGTTTTTAAAGCTGGAACAGCTTATGCAAAGGCTGTCATGGCGAGATGCAGCTGAAGGCCCAGCAAAAACAATGGAAAGCAAAACAGCCCTCCTGTGTTGCCAACTTTAAGCTGTAAAACACATTATGCACAAGCCAAGAGTCATGGAAATTGAAGTGAGCAGCTGAGGTGCCCAACGAAGACACTATTCACACTGGGAGAGACGGGGGGTTAAGTAGCCTTTGACTTTATGAGTTAGTCGGCAGCCAGAGCCCATGTTGAAAGCAACAAATTGTTTAAAAAAAAACCAATAAATTGTTGACTCTAGAACAGGAACGGGCAAAGGGCAGGTTGAGCAGCTCTCTAGGTGATTTGAGGTATTTCAGCAAAGGCTTCTGACTCCCAATTGTTTAACAGCAACGACATTTTCTATCTAAATTAGGGTACTGAAATGAGGAAAGCTTCAGGTGAGTGGACTTCTGTATGAAAGGGTTGTGAGCTGTGTTCAGTTCTAGAACTGAAAACAAATTCCTGGGTTCGGAACGTGCTCAAGGGGCTCCCAGTGATTTAACTCTAAGGATATGACGCTGGTTGGTGAATTTTGGGATTGTAGCACGCACAAGTCTAACGTCTGTTCACCCCAACTCCAGAAAAGGAAGAAAAGGCCATGAGAAGAGACTGCCATGTTACCTTCGCTGCAGCTAAATCAGGTGAAGCAGCATCGAGCTGGTCATCAAGTTCTTCCCCATTCTCCTAAGAAAAACAAACAGTGATACGTATTCACTACAGAAAGTTGTTAACTTTATTTCCCTTGAGCAAAAAGAATAACTGAATTGGGCTTGTGGAGTCTGGGCTCCACAATTCAAGAAGGATGCAGACCAGCTAGAGCGTGTCCAGAGGAGGGCAACCAGGATGATCAGGGGTCTGGAAACAAAGCCCTATGAAGAGAGACTGAAAGAACGGGGCATGTTTAGCATGGAGAAGAGAAGATTGAGGGGAGACATGAGAGCACTCTTGAAATACTTAAAAGGTTGTCACACAGAGGAGGGCCAGGATCTCTTCTGGATCCTCCCAGAGTGCAGGACACGGAATAACGGGCTCAAGTTAAAGGAAGCCAGAATCCATCTGGACATCAGGAAAAACTTCCTGACTGTTAGAGCAGTGCGACGGTGGAATCAGTTACCTAGGGAGGTTGTGGGCTCTCCCACACTAGAGGCCTTCAAGAGGCAGCTGGACAAGTATCTGTCGGGGATGCTTTAGGGTAGATTCCTGCATTGAGCAGGGGGTTGGACTCGATGGCCTTGTACGCCTCTTCCAACTCTGCTATTCTATGATCCTATGAACTGTGGCTAAAACATGAACAACTGATTTCTTAGGACTCTAATTGCGGAGTAGTTAATCATATCAGCCAGCTGCTGAACCAACCACACAATATTTTATAGAACTAGTTCATGACTGCCTGTTACCAGCCAGCTTTCCCCAACAATGGCTTAGTCTGTGTGAGGGCAGGGGATGTTCATGAACGTTCCAACTTCTAAAGTGTAAGTGCCAGTGATAGACTGCTGACATACAGGGACTGGAGAATGAAAGAAAGTGTGTGATGCTGGCAGTTAGGAGAGGTATATATGCCCAAAACTGCAAGGAAAGAATGATGACCATGTAAGGTTGCAAGGGGATGAATTTCACATACTGGCTTTAACTAGGCAGCCCAAAACTTTGGTTGTGAATCTCCGCATGTAACACACCAATTATCTACCTCGCTTTCCATCAGCTGCTCTGGAGGCTCTTTCATTTCAGTATCAATATTGTCTTTGTCAGAGTCAAGAATGTTCTCAGAACTGTAGTCATCTCCACAATCCACGGCACTGGTGTTATCTATTTCGGCTTCGTCTAAAATGCTAATATCCATCATGTCAATATCCTGCAAGTTATCCGAACTTGCTTCAATATCCTCCTGTAATGGGGATGGGGTGGACAAGATTATTATTATAACAGACCATTGTCACTGTTCTTGAAACAGGTTTTTAAAAGAAACTCTGAATTCGTGCATCCTATTCTCCCATACCTGTCCATCTCTTGAGTTCTCTTCCAGTCCATTGTCATCGCCACCTTCTTCCTCAGGTTTACGGCCTAAAAACAGTGCATAATTCAATATTGACAGTTTGCTTGCTATATATATTTCTACAAATACTTTACATCAAGACAATGTTCTAAGGTTTAAAAACAGGGATGGCTCACCAGCAGCTTTATAAGCTGAAAGCAAGGCCAAAAGCAGTTATTTTGTCCTTCCCCATTTTAATCCCAGTATGGTAAAAGGGTTACCTAAGCTTCACTGACTACGGGGGGAGGGAGGGGGAGTTTGCAAGTGGTAAAAATATATGTATTCCACCCTGGGGTTTGTATATTAGACGTATTTGCAAACTATACATTTGTACACTACAGTTCTGAATTACTGATTGCTAGATAGCGCTAACTTTGTTGTGCCACCTATGCTGGTAAGAATGTTCAGTTTCTGGTTCCCAGACCACTGCCTGGAGAACAAAACAGTTCCCAAGAATAAAAAAAGTTTCAATTCCTGGCTTAAAGCACAGAATGTGAGCTCAAAGATATCTCAAGAACAAAACAAATGTGGTTTTACCTTTAGAAGTGTTCACACTATCTCACCACTGAGGAATTAATTTTTGTATGGACAATATCACCCCACTCCAACTTCCTAACTTGGAATTATTGGCATGATTGGCCACACTGACTCTGAAGGAGCAAACATGACATGTCATGAATTAGTTGATCAAAAGCCATCATGATCATTAATCCCACCGACGGTGAACTCCAGTGGTGAGTGCAAACAAGACTGGAGACAAAAATTAGGGCATTAAGAAACTAGAGCGACAATCAGCAAGCTCTGGTGAATCCTGAGGTTTGCAGAAGTGTACTTCTCCCTCCTGAGATTCTAGCTGAGTCCACAGCCTTGGAAGGGGAAAGCCACTATATCCTTATGGTCCCTGGGACACCTAACCTAGGACCATAGGGTTCCTCTGTAAGCCAGAAATTTGGTACTAGTTTAAAACATATGCTTACATCTGTGCAAAGGAATCGATCTAGAAAGAAAGCAGGTGCCCACAATTTAAAAGCACATTCTATCTGAATAGCAAGCCAGGAGCGAGAGCCACTCTGTACCTTTCACAGTTCTTTTGGGGGTTCTCTTGGTAGTGATCTCCGAAGCCACTGGGATTTCATCAGGATTCCCTCCTTCCTCCTCAATGGCCTAATTAGGAAGGAACAACTGTGAGCATCTTGGGAAGAGCAAGTGTCTATTTTTGTTTTATATACTTCCTGCACATCTGCCCCATAAGGAGGCCCAGGTCCCATCGTGCCTCCCTAGTTTTTACCTCTTCTTCCTTTCACTCCTAATCCTTGCTCATCCCTTTCAGTTAATCGCTTTTTATAACCACAGCCCCACCCCCGCATTCCCGCCTTTTAACTTCAATTTGTTCCCCCCCCTCCCATCAGCAAAGTATTCCCAATGTCCTCAGTATCCATCTTCCTTCTCCCTTTATTTCCCTCCCATGCATCCCGTGAACACCCCATCATTCCCCAATTCACCTCCTGGGTGTCTTTCCATCATTGCCTTGTTATTGCCGTTTTACGATAAAATGCAGAATATCAACATGACTTCATGCTCACTTTGCCCCACCACCCCATGGCAAACTTTCTGCAGTACCCCCCAATCCCTCTAACTCAATATTTCACCAAATACAGCTTCCTCCTACCACCCCCATTTCCCCTTTACCCCATCTCCCCCCTCTCATGCTCATATGGGCCTTAACCGCACTGCGCTCCCTTACTCACCACTCACCCTTCCACTACTTACTCTGCACCCCAAATTCCCTCCCCACTACAGAATTTCTAATTTTCCACTTTTCCTCGCTCACTACCCCTCTCCCCCCGCACAGCATCCCTTTAGTCCTCCTTTTCCATCTAGCTCCTCCTCCTCTTCTTTCTTCCCTCCGCTCAAATCATTCCCTTCACCCCCCACGCAATGCACACACCCCATTTCCCCATACTTTCCCTATGCCTCCACCATTCACCACCCTTTTCCGCCCCAGCTTATGCTGGCTTGAGCTCTCCCCTTCCCTCCTCCCATCCCATCCCTTCATCTGACGACCCCCCTCAGCCTTCCCTTCTGTAGCAAACCCCCCTTCTATCCCAGCCTATCCTCCCTTTAACCCCCACCTCCGCTTAATCCCCTTCCCCCAGCACGTATCATTCCCCTCCCTCAGCACTTCCTTATTGTCATAAGGTAAAAGCAGCCATGCTGGATAAAACCATTATACTAATTCTGCAGGGGAGAAGATTGATCCAGGCCACCTGGGAAAATCACGGCTGGGGCAAGATGGGCACGGAGCTTGTTGCCCTATTTTTTTATCCCCTCGCCTAAGGACAGCCAACTCCTCTTTTCTTAGGCACATGTAACTTGCCACGTTTTCAGCCCTTCTACCTTTAGGGAATACTCTCTTGGGTCTCTCAGACGAATAGAAGATCCATGCTGGATCAGGCCCAAGGCCTACCTAGCCCAGCACCCTGTTTCCCGCAGTGGCCATGAGAAGCCTCAAGAGCAACAAGCTTCTACTATTGCTGCTGCCGAGCAGCTGGTGTTCAGACACAGCCTGCCTCTGACCCCGAAGGCAGCACATATGGTCATCGTGACTCATCATCTTTGATAGCCTCGTTCTCTAGAACATGTCAAACTCCTTCTAAAGCCAGCAAAGTGATTTTATTTTTACGTATCATATTTCTTAGCAGCTTTTCAAAACAGGTTATAATACGAATGAGTAAAACTCAATATAAATTTATATAAGCACCATAAAAAAACCTCTATCCTATTGCAGCAAATCCCATGAGCAAACCGTGTACTGCATGAGGAAATATTTCCTCTTGGCTGTCCTGAATCTCCCACTTCATTGGATGACCCTGGATCTTACCACTATGAGACAGGGGAGAAACCTAAGCACATAAGAAAAGCCCTGATGCTGGATCAGACCCAGGCTCCAACTAGTCCAGCAATATGTTCACCCAGTGGCCAAGCAGCTGTCAACCAGGAACCCACAAGCAGGATGTGAGTAAAACAGCACCCTCCCACCCATGTTCCTCAGCAACTGGTGCATGTAAGATCCAGAAGACTCTTATGATGGACGATTTTGACAGCAAAATGGATCCTCCATGCACAAGGGCAGTCTTGAGTAAACACTGTCGTCATGAAAGACGGGAGACCCTCATGTCCCGGTTATGGGCTTTCCAGAGGAGCTTGCCTTGGCCACTTTGGGAAGCAGGATCAGACAAAATCAATGATCTTATTCAGGAGGGGGTCCAGGGCAGATCCATCAATGGCTGTTAATTAGTGCAGCTAAAAGAACCCCCATGCACAGGGGCAGTGCACTTCTGGTTAAATGCTAAAGATTAACAGGGGAGGGCTGCTTCCGCTGCCTTCGTGCCCCTCCTCTCCTCCTAATTCCATCCCTCCTCTCCTTAGCAAAGCTCCCTCCTCAATTCTTTCCCATTTTGGCCCCCTCCCACTATTCCCTACAACCCCACAAATTCCCGTCACCCCATTTTGGAACATCTGCTATGCCAACTCACGATATAAGGCAGGCCTCCCCAACCTGACGCCCTCCAGAAATGCTGGATTGCAGCTCCCATCATCCCCTGACATGTCAGGCTGGTATAAACTTACTTATTTGTGAGGACAACTGCTATGCCAGCCCATAAACATGAAGCTGCCTTCCCCTAACCTCACGCCCTCCAGATAGCCTAGATTGCAAGCCCCATCAACCCCGGGCAACGTGGCAGACCAATATAATACTTTGAGAAGGGGATGGAAACTTGGCCTGCCAGTCCATAATACGAAGAGGCCTTCCAGGCATGCTGGACTGTAACTCCCATCATCCCCAGACAATACAGAATGTAGTGCCTGAATTTGCTATGCTTCCCCCCCTCTTCCTCCTCCCTCTCAATCCCCTTTCCTTTTGTGTCATGTCTTTTAGATTGTAAGCCTGTGGGCAGGGACTGTCAAGAAATATTTTTGTTAGCTGCCGCGAGAGCCTTTTTTGGCTGAATGGCGGGATAAAAAAGCTTAAATAAATAAATAAAAATAAATATTGCAAGTCTATCTAAAATGCTACTTTGCAGGAGAATTTTGACCTTCCAGCCCATATGAAGCAGCCTTCCCCAACCCAGTGCCCCCATACATACTGGACTGCAATTCCCATTATCCCTGGGCCATATGACAGCCCGATACAAAAGCACACGTCTCCAAAGTGGCGCCCTCCAGACGTGTTGGGGCTTGCCCACCCAGCCACGTCCCCCATACTGGGGGTGTGCGGGGGATGATGGGAACTGGAGTCCATCCCTTCAGGCTTAGGAAGGGGGAATTTGGTACTAGGTACGCTGGGCTGCAACTCCCAGAAAACACGGTAGCCCAGTATAAAATGATTCTCTGCGGGGGAAGTCTGGCCTGCCAGCCCATAATATGGAGCAGCCTTCCCCCAAGCCGGCGCCCCCCATTACGGAATGGACTGCAACTCCCATCATCCCTGGGCCTGATATATACTAAAAGCAGAGGTTCCCAAGCCGGCGCCCCCCATACGGAATGGACTGCAACTCCCATCATCCATGGGCGCGATATATAAAAGCAGAGGTTCCCAAGCCGGCGCCCCAAATACGGAATGGACTGCAACTCCCATCATCCATGGGCGCGATATATAAAAGCAGAGGTTCCCAAGCCGGCGCCCCCCATACGGAATGGACTGCAACTCCCATCATCCCTGGGCGTGATATATAAAAGCAGAGGTTCCCAAGCCGCCGCCCCCCCATATGGAATGGACTGCAACTCCCATCATCCCTGGGCCAGATATATAAAAGCAGTGGCTCCCAAGCCGGCGCCCCCCATACGGAATGGACTGCAACTCCCATCATCCCTGGGCGCAATATATAAAAGCAGTCGTTCCCAAGCCGGCGCCCCCCATACGGAATGGACTGCAACTCCCATCATCCCTGGGCCCGATATATACTGAAAGCAGAGGTTCCCAAGCCGGCGCCCCCCATTACGGAATGGACTGCAACTCCCATCATCCCTGGGCCCGATATATACTGAAAGCAGAGGTTCCCAAGCTGGCGCCCCCATACGGAATGGACTGCAACTCCCATCATCCCTGGGCCCGATATATACTGAAAGCAGAGGTTCCCAAGCCGGCGCCCTCCAGAGGCGTTGGGTCTTGCCCGCCCAGCCACGTCCCCCATACTGGGGGTGTGCGGGGGATGATGGGAACTGGAGTCCATCCCTTCAGGCTTAGGAAGGGGGAATTTGGTACTAGGTGCAACTCCCAGAAAACACGGTAGGCCAGTATAAAATGATTCTCTGCGGGGGAAGTCTGGCCTGCCAGCCCATAATATGGAGCAGCCTTCCCCCAAGCCGGCGCCCCCCATACGGAATGGACCGCAACTCCCATCATCCCTGGGCCCGATATATACTAAAAGCAGAGGTTCCCAAGCCGGCGCCCCCATACGGAATGGACTGCAACTCCCATCATCCCTGGGCGTGATATATAAAAGCAGTGGCTCCCAAGCCGGCGCCCCCCATTACGGAATGGACTGCAACTCCCATCATCCCTGGGCGTGATATATAAAAGCAGTGGCTCCCAAGCCGGCGCCCCCCATACGGAATGGACTGCAACTCCCATCATCCCTGGGCCCGATATATAAAAGCAGAGGTTCCCAAACCGGCGCCCCCCATACGGAATGGACTGCAACTCCCATCATCCCTGGGCCTGATATATACTAAAAGCAGAGGTTCCCAAGCCGGTGCCCCCATACGGAATGGACTGCAACTCCCATCATCCCTGGGCCTGATATATACTGAAAGCAGAGGTTCCCAAGCCGGCGCCCCCCATTACGGAATGGACTGCAACTCCCATCATCCCTGGACCAGATATATACTGAAAGCAGAGGTTCCCAAGCCGGTGCCTTCCAGAGGCGTTGGGCCTTGCCCGCCCAGCCACGTCCCCCATACTGGGCGTGTGCGGGGGATGATGGGAACTGGAGTCCATCCCTTCAGGCTTAGGAAGGGGGAATTTGGTACTAGGTGCAACTCCCAGAAAACACGGTAGCCCAGTATAAAATGATTCTCTGCGGGGGAAGTCTGGCCTGCCAGCCCATAATATGGAGCAGCCTTCCCCCAAGCCGGCGCCCCCCATACGGAATGGACTGCAACTCCCATCATCCCTGGGCCCGATATATAAAAGCAGAGGTTCCCAAACCGGCGCCCCCCATTACGGAATGGACTGCAACTCCCATCATCCCTGGGCCTGATATATAAAAGCAGAGGTTCCCAAGCCGGCGCCCCCCATACGGAATGGACTGCAACTCCCATCATCCCTGGGACCGATATATACTGAAAGCAAAGGTTCCCAAGCTGGCGCCCTCCAGAGGCGTTGGGTCTTGCCCGCCCAGCCACGTCCCCCATACTGGGTGTGTGCGGGGGATGATGGGAACTGGAGTCCATCCCTTCAGGCTTAGGAAGGGGGAATTTGGTACTAGGTGCAACTCCCAGAAAACACGGTAGCCCAGTATAAAATGATTCTCTGCGGGGGAAGTCTGGCCTGCCAGCCCATAATATGGAGCAGCCTTCCCCCAAGCCGGCGCCCCCCATTACGGAATGGACTGCAACTCCCATCATCCCTGGGCCCGATATATACTGAAAGCAGAGGCTCCCAAGCCGGCGCCCTGCAGAGGCGTTGGGCCTTGCCCGCCCAGCCACGTCCCCCCTCCCGGGGGTGGGGATGATGGGAACTGGAGTCCGGCCCCTCAGGCTGTGGGGAAGGGGACGGGGAAGGGCAGAGGGCGGCGCTCACGCTGCGGAGGCGCTCCAGGAGGACGCTCTTGTTGCCGCCGCTGTCCAGGTTGCGGCGCTTCAGCTCGGCCCTCAGGTCGATCACCCGCAGCTCGCTCAGGCGCCGCGTCGACCCCGCCGCAGCGGAGGAAGGGGAAGAGGAGAGGGCCGCCGCCGCCGCCGGCGCCTCGTCTCCGGCCGGGCCCGCGCCCGCCTCAGCGCCCGCCATCCCCGCCGCTTATCCTCTCATACAGCGCGCGGAAAAGAGCGGCTCCGCGAGGTCCCCTCAGACAAAATGGCGGGAAGGCCTCGACCCGTAGACAAGGCACCGCCGAGCGAGGGGGGGGAGGGGAGAGCGCTCGCACTGCGCCTGCGCGCGCCTGCGGAGGACGTCGACGGAGCAGAGGGAGAAGGAAGAACGGGGCGGGGCGAAGAGCCGCGCGCGTGCGCAAGAAAAAGAGAGCGCGCGAGAGAGAGAGAGACCTGAGGGAACGATGGTACTGCGCGCGCTAAAGGGGACAGCGACGGGTGGGGCGGGAAGGTAGCATTGCGCATGCGCGCGCTGAAGGAGGGGGGGAGGAAGAAACGGAACGACGCACGCGCAAAATGGGAGTGGGGGGAAAAAGAGAGAATACTTGCAAAGGAAAAAAGAAGAAGAGCGACGGCGGTGCGTGAGGCACGGAGGGCGCACGCGCAGAAGCAGGGAAAGGGGGTAGTTCTGCGCACGCGCAAAGGAAGAACGGGGTGGGGTGGGTCGGTAAAAAAAAAAAAAAAACCCAGCAATGCGCACGCGCCAAAGAGCGCAAGATTTCTTCTATTCAGGCCCGCATCCTAGAGATAGAAACGATGAGAGTTATAAACGAAATACTTGGATGATTTCTCGTTTTAGTAGAAGTTTCCTTAGACTTGGTTGTTGTTTTTTTTAATTATTATTATTATTATTATTATTTATTTATATAGCACCATCAATGTGCATGGTGCTGTACAGAGTAAAACAGTAAATAGCAAGACCCTGCCGCATAGGCTTACAATCTAATAAAATCATAGTAAAACAATAAGGAGGTTGAACATAGTGGAACATACTTACGTTACAAGGGATTGTAACATTTATTTATTTATTTATTTATTTAGAATATTTATATTTGTAAAACGGCACAGGTCGTGTGTCCAAACTCTTGTCTTAAGAGCTGTCGGTATCATGTTTACGGGAAGCAAATTAAAATAAAATAACCGCAAAATAGAAGAATACATGCTTTTAAAGCAGGATTAATTTTATTTTATAAGGATGTGGTGTTATTGGGCTCATGTTACAGGAAGGCAGATTCCAGCTGGACATCAGGAAAAACGTCCTGACTGTTAGAGCAGTACGACAATGGAAGAGGCAGGTCATGGGCTCTTCCCCCCCACCCCCCAGAGGCCTTCGAAAGGCAGCTGGACAACCATCTGTCAGGGATGCGTTAGGGTGGATTCCTGCATTGAGCAGGGGGTTGGACTGGATGGCCTTATAGGCCCCTTCCAACTCTACTATTCTGTGATTCTTTTTATGCGTGTCTTTTATTAGTAGTGGTAGCAAATTTTCGGAATACTTCATTACAAAGCTTAACAACAGAAGTACTAAGGCCGCATCTACACCAAGCAGGATATAGCACTATGAAAGCAGTATGAAAGCAGTGTATGGTATGTGTCAATGGGCCCCAACGGTTGTCAGTGCACTTCAATACCACTATAAAGCAGTAGTGTGGCTCCTGCTTCTCATATACTACTTTCATAGTGCAATATTCTGCTTGGTGTAGATCTGGCCTAAGACTGCCATCCTATGCAGATTTACTAGGGAATAAGACCCATAGAGTTCAGGTCTTACTTCTTAGGATTGCACTGCATCCTCGAAGCCAAATGTTTCAGCTTTGGAGGGGCTTATCTTCAATTCAATGCATCTAATGTTTTTAATAGTTTCTGGTGTTGCCTTTTTTAAAAGTACCTTTTAATCATAAAGAGCCCTGCTGGGTCAGACCAAGTGTCCATCTTAGCCCAGCTCTCTGTTCGCACAGTGGTCAACCAGCTGCCCACAGGAAACCCACAAGCAGAACATGAATGTACACCAGTTGCTGGGGAACATGGGTGGGAGGGTGCTGTTTGTGGGTACCTTGACAACAGCTGGCTGGTCACTGTTAAGAACTGAATTCTGGACTAGATGGAACCTTGGTCTGATCCAGGAACGCTCTTCTTACTATGTGCAATTTACAACATTACGAGTACAACAGCACTCTCCTGCCCATGTTCCCCAGCTACTAGTGTACATAGGCATCCTGTCTATGATCCTGGAGATGGAATTCAAGGTATATGGAATTAAAAAGAAGGGGGGGAAATGTTTTAGAGTTTTAAATTTTGTATTCTTGTTTTTATCTCAATTTTAGGATTTCTGTAAACCGTCCAGAGAGCCCTGGCTATGGGAGTGGTATAGAAGTTTAATAAATAAATAAATAAAATAAATTTTGTGTGTGTGTATGTGTGTGTGTGTGTGTGTGTGTGTGTGTGTATATATATACATATATACATATATATATATATATATATATATATATATATATATATATATATATATATATATATATAGGAATAAACTCGTAACTCCGTCCTTTCTATAATTTTGCTGCATTTATAGTCGCGGCTACGCATTGCGTAATAATCGAACGTAAATTGCGCAGGCGCGGCTCCTCCCCCTTTGTTTCATCTTTCCGCCTCACCCGCAGACGAATGGCTCCGCCCTTTCACCTTCCCAACGACGAATGCGCGTCTTGCCCAGATAAATGCGCACGCGCAGAAGACTCACACTCTCTCTCGCTCTCCACTTTTCCGTCCGGGGCGGGGCGACCCCGCGCGTGCGCGCTGAGCACCCCGGCCGCCATTTTGTGCGCTGAGGGAGGACTTGCGCGCCAGGCACAAACTGACTTTTCCAGCCGACTTTCGTGATTGTTATTATTTTACTGGTTGGGAGGCTGAAGTGATTCCTGAGGAGGGATAAAGTCCCGGTTTTCCACAGCGGGGGCTTCTATGGCGGCGGACAGCCAGGCCGGGCTGGCCGCTGAGGCGACGTTTCCCCTCAGCGGCGGCTCGGAGAGCTTGGGAAGCGGCGGCGGCGGGGCGGCGACGACGACGACGCGGCGCCTGAGCGAGCTGCGGGTGATCGACCTGAGGGCCGAGCTGAAGCGCCGCAACCTGGACAGCGGCGGCAACAAGAGCGTCCTCCTGGAGCGGCTAAAGAAGGTGAAGAAACGGGCGGGGGGGAGGAGGGCGGCGCGGGAAGGGTTAAGCCCGCTCTGCGCATGCGCCGCCGTGCAGGCCTCGCGTGGCCCATAGACTCCAAATTAGAGCCTTTCTCGCAGCTGCGCTTCCGGGTTCGCTGTGGAATTGTGCTTGGGCACCATTCCCTCTTTTTGGAGGAGGGGTTGTTAGCAGAGGTGCCTCCGTTTTGTATTATGATTAATAATAATAAAAATAATACATTTTTCTTTTTCCTAAAGCTTTTAAAGCTTGATTAAGTTAAATCAAGGGTCTCTGCTTCCCTTGCTGGGCTTCGTCCGTTTTCTTCCGCTGCCCCTTACGCCTGGGACGCTCTTCCAGGACATTTGGGAGCTACAAGTTCAATCGCAGCTTTTAAAGCTCAGCTAAAAACTTTTCTTTTTCCTAAAGCTTTTAAAGCTTGATTAAGTTAAATCAAGGGTCTCTCCTTCCCTTGCTCGGCTTCGTCCGTTTTCTTCCGCCCCCCCTTACGCCAGGGACGCTCTTCCAGGACATTTGAGAACTACAAGTTCAATCGCAGCTTTTATTTATTTATTTATTTTATTTATTTAAGCCAAAAAAAGGCTCTCACGGCGGCTTACAAAAGTATTTCTTGACAGTCCCTGCCCACAGGCTTACAATCTAAAAAGACATGACACGAAAGGAAAGGGGATTGGGAGGGAGGAGGAGGAGGGGGGAAAGGAAAGCAAATTCAGGTACTACAATCTTAGTTGCAAAGTTCAGCAGTTACAGTTGGTAGCAGGAGGGAGGGGGCTCTCAGCTGGAGCTGGACCCAGGCACGATGGAGAGGTGCCTGGCTGCTGCTTCCTCCCTCACTGGTTGGTAGCAGGAGGGAGGGGGCTCTCAGCTGGAGCTGGACCCAGGCACGATGGAGAGGTGCCTGGCTGCTGCTTCCTCCCTCACTGGTTGGTAGCAGGAGGGAGGGGGCTCTCAGCTGGAGCTGGACCCAGGCACGATGGAGAGGTGCCTGGCTGCTGATTCCTCCCTCACTGATGGCCTCTGCAGAGACAGTTGACAGCAGGAGGGAGCGGGCTCTGAGCTGGAGCTGGACCCAGGCATGATGGAGAGGTGCCTGGCTGCTGCTTCCTCCCTCACTGGTGGCCTCTGCAGTGACAGTTGGTAGCAGGAGGGAGGGGGCTCTCAGCTGGAGCTGGACCCAGGCACGGTGGAGAGGTGCCTGGCTGCTGCTTCCTCCCTCACTGGTGGCCTCTGCAGAGGCAGTTGGTAGCAGGAGGAAGGGGGCTCTCAGTGGAGCTGGACCCAGGCATGGTGGAGAGGTGCCTGGCTGCTGTTTCCTCCCTCACTGGTGGCCTCTTCAGTGACAGTTGGTAGCAGGAGGGAGGGGGCTCTCAGTGGAGCTGGACCCAGGCACGGTGGAGAGGTGCCTGGCTGCTGCTTCCTCCCTCACTGGTGGCTTTTAAAGCTCAGCTAAAACCTTTTCTTTTTCCTAAAGCTTTTAAAACTTGATTTTGTTCTGACTTTTATACTGTTAGTTTTACTCTCCCCTGTGCCTGTTTGGTGCATTCTCTTCCCCTCCTTATTGTTTTATTATGATTTTATTAGAATGTAAGCCTATGCGGCAGGGCCTTGCTATTTTATTGTTTTTCTCTGTACAGCACCATGTACGTTGATGGTGCTATATAAATAATAATAATAATAATAATAATTACTGCTGTTATAAATGTGTCGGTCTTTAAAGTGCCCCATGACTCTTTGTGGTTGCGTGTGTTCATTTGCTCGTCTTCCTGGGATAGAGGTGAGAGCAGTCTCCCCGTTCCATCAGGCTGCAGGAAACAGTGAAATATAAAAACATAAGCAGAAGGCTGCTGGATCAGCTCCAGAGATCCATATAGCCCAGAAATCTGTTTCCCACCATGGTCAACCAGGTGCATCTTGGGAAGCCCATAAGCAGAACATTAGGGTGTTCTCCAGCAACTGGTATTCAACAGCACACTGCCTCTCATTCTGGAGGGATTATGTAGCTAACATGGCTAGTAGCCACTGATGACCTTACCCTTTATGAATCTGTCTAATCTAGGATTTTAGCGCGGCAGATTCTCAACACCAACTCCACCAAAAGGTAGCAGAGAATATAGGAATTCCCAAGCCTTCTGCATTTATATCATAACCAAAAAGTGAGAGGGCTTTAGGAGATGAAGTATGTAAAAGTACAGTGTATATGCATGCTAGTCAGTGGTGCGAAAAGGCCGAGGCAAGATTTGAACTGGGATTCGTAGCTCAATTTCCTAGCCGCTACACTACTCTAGCTTCTGCCTTTGCAACCTTCTGTTTCTGGGGTGGACACAATGCCATCCAGTCACAGCTGTGCTAAAATTCAGGTGCGTTATAGCTCTTTTGGCCAGGGAATAGCCCCGAGGAATTTTCAACAGTTGGTATTTACAAGCCATGATGTTTGTGCTCCTGCTCTAGATGAATGATAGTCAAATACTTAAAAGGTTGTCCCACAGAGGAGAGCCAGGATCTCTTCTCGATCCTCCCAGAGTGCAGGACACGGAATAACGGGCTCAAGTTAAAGGAAGCCAGATTCCGGCTGGACATCAGGAAAAACTTCCTGACTGTTAGAGCAGTACGACAATGGAACCAGTGACCTAGGGAGGTGGTGGGCTCTCCCACACTAGAGGCCTTCAAGAGGCAGCTGGACAGCCATCTGTCAGGGATGCTTTAGGGTGGATTCCTGCATTGAGCAGGGGGTTGGACTAGATGGCCTTGTAGACCCCTTCCAACTCTGCTATTCTATGATTCTATGGGTTAAACACAGCTGTATCTTTGGACTGTAACTTTTATTTAACTTCCCAGAAAGCTTTAGCTATTGGGCGGTATAGAAATGCAGTAAGTAAAAATGATTTTTAAAACCTGTGTTTTCCCTCTAGTACATTCTCTGTGAAACGCAAGGTCGCTCGGTTTAAAAACAGCAACGTTGTGTCTCTTTAACAGGCTATTGAGGAGGAGGGGGGAGACCCTGACGAAATTCCCATGGTGTCAGAAATAATCCCTAAGAAGGCGCCCAAGAGAAGCAGCAAAGGTATGCAAAAGAATACATTTCCATTTCTTTGGTTAAGTGAGGAATTAAACTTAGTGGAAATACAGATTCAGGGCAAACCCAGTCCCCCACCCCTCCGAACAAAGAAGCCATATCTTGTCAAACAGGCGGCCTGAAACACCCCCCCACCCCCCACAGCTTTAGCTGTATTCAAAATTTACATATCGGATCAGATCCGCTTTTCTTGTGCTTTTTGAATAGGTTGGTTAACAACAGATGCGGATGGAGGTCTCTGATTCATAGGGTCGCCATAAGTCGAAGCTGGCTTGAAGGCCATAACTAATTAACTGTGCTTTTTACTCCTTTGGCATCTCAGCAGAAGTAGCTGGAAGCTGAGTCCAAATGCATCTCCACTCAAAAGAAAAACCTCACTGTGTTCAAAGGGCCTTACTCTCTGGAAAGTATGGGTAGAATTGCAACCGGAGGCCCTGTTCTCACAAGCAAACGTGTGTCAGGGCTGCACTGCTGTAATAATAATAAAATAATAATGTGAACGATGAATGAATTACTAGCCTGCAAAAAGTTTCGACTAACTTGCTAGGGGGCAGGCAAAGGAGAGGCAAAAAGCTCCATCTTTCTTCCAGCAGCCTGCTGCATTTCTGTGCTGGTGGTGGTAGAGCACGTCTTCCCCTCAGCTGGCAGCCCACTTAGTTTCTGTACTGGGTGCAGGGGAGGGACGGAGCACCCCAGCTCCCCTCGGCCGGCCAGTTTACTCTGCTGCATGGAATTCTCTGTAGTCAGTGACTACCAGATGAGTGCTGGAATACAAGGCTATTTTATAGAGAGGAGTGTTCCACTGTACTTGCCCTCCTCCAACATCCAGAAGCAGCACAGAAAGATAGGTATATATATATCATTTTATTACATTTATATCCTGCCTTTTTCCCCCCTTTTGCAAGGAACCTCAAGGAAACGTACGTGTGCCTTCTTCATGTTATGCTCACATCAACCCAGTTGTGGTGTAGTGGCTAAAGGGTTGGTCAGGGAGTCAGGAGATCTGGGTTCTAGTCCCCACTCAGACATGGAAGCTCACTGGGTGACTTTGGGCCAGTCACAGTCTCTCAGCCTAACCTATTTATTTATTTATTTTTATTTATTTAAGGATTTTTATGCCGCCATGCAGCCAAAAAAGGCTCTCACGGCGGCTTACAAAAGTATTACAAAACCTACCTCACAGGGTTATTGTTGCGAGGATAAAATGGAGAGGAGGAGGATCGTGTACACCCCCCTGGGTTCCTTGGAGGAAAAAGGCGGGACATAAATGCAGTAAATATATAAATAAAACCCTGCAAGGTAGGTTAGGGGATATATTAGCTCCGGACTGCATCTATTGGCCTGTTCTTTGCTGGCATGTTCCTCTTTCCTTCCTTCTCTTCTGCGGTTTCTCTTCTTTCGAGTTGAAGCCTAATCAGTTTATTTTCCCATCCCCTCGAGGCAAGATGGTTTCTTGGGTGCCCTGGTAGCACTTGGGGAAGGGGAGGGTCCAGCCCTGGGTGATGGGCAACGGCAGCTCCCCAAGTTGCGTCTCCCATCCCCGTAGGGCAAGATGTTCCCCAGAAGCCCTTTAGCTGAAAAAGGCTCTGCAAACAATTAACAAAGACCAACATTAAAACCGTCTCTGCCCTGAGGCTTATGATGTGTACATGTAGTTAATGCCTCTGACCTTTTCAGGGCGCAGGCCAGAGGAAGAGGGAGTTGAAGACAACGGACTTGAGGATGATTTTGGAGACGGGCAGGTATGTCTGGCCGGCTGTTGCCGCCGCAAAGTAGCAGTTCTGCGTTGAAGTCCCAACAACTATTATATATGTGGCTTTTTTTCTTTTCGCAGGAGGATATTGAAGCAAGTTTGGATAACTTGCAGGATATTGACATGATGGATATTAGTGTGTTAGATGAAGCTGAAATAGATAACGGCAGTGGTATAGACTGCCAGGAGGATGGGAGTGCTGATAGTAGACTTGACTCCCTCTCTGATAGTAAAGAAAATGCTGGTGCAGAAAGGAGAGAAGTTCCTGAACAGCTTGCAGAATGTCCTGTAGGTAACCCGGAGGCACCTCCACCCTTGTCAGATATTAACGAAGAATCGAGGGAAATGCCCGTAGCCGTGGTATGCATCTCTTAAAAATGGGCGCAATCGCATCGCTAAATCACCCCAAACGTTTCTTTCTCCAAATTAAATTAGCCGAAATAATCTGGGGAGCTAAAAATAAACTCCATGAGATGCATCCTTTTTGTGTGTGTGTGTGTGTGTGTACTGCGGTGTACAGCCATGGCACTCTGGACTAAAACTGATAAGTTTGAAATGCATGCGTCATGAACACCGTCCCTAGTGACAAGAATCCAGAGAGAGTTTTGATTTCAAGGTTAAAAGCTTTGTTTTTGCCATATGCATTCCCATTGCTCATCGTCCTGTGTGTTAGAAAAGCGTGTGGAACCCTGGGTTGACTGCAGCCCAGCTCGTGACTTGGTTGGACTCAAATATTTATGTAGCCCCATTCTCTGTGTGTTTGACTGAGGATCCATGAGGAAACTCATAAAAGCCACCTTAGCTACACAGTACACTGCAAACAAAAGGGACCAGACACACAGGCCACAGCTAGACCAGGGTTCGCCTCTGCCTGAGCACTGGATCCCCTGTGTGTCACCTAGATGAACAGGTTTGACCCCTGAACGATCCAGGGATAAACCTTAGGTCTAGCTATGTCCACAGTTTATAATGCCATTAAGCAGAAGTACTTAAGGTTTCAGCTAGTTCAGGCTGCAAAGTTAAACAGGCTTACTTGGAAGTACTTTTGTGAACCAATTCCAGAGTAAAGTGCTTTGTATTGGGATGCTCCTCCCAAATTCAGTGTGACTACTCTAGCCTGTAAAGTGTTTTAATGTGTCCTGAGATCTTGGGACAGGGAAGGGGAGAGAGCTAGCCCAGTTCGTTGGACACAGAATTGTACTTGGATCTGGGAGACGTGAGCTTTAAGTCCCACTTCTAGACGTCTCCACCTTTGCAAATTAAGAGTGCTACGGAAACATCACTTTTGGACTGGGAGGCAGTTCGTGCGTAATGCTGAGGCCGCGCCAGAAAGCATGTGCTCCGTAGGGTGAAAAGGTTGTTTGAGGCTTATAGTCAGGAAGACATGTGCATCATGGGCTTTTGCAACGTGTTTAGGGTCAGTGGTGGATGGCACCAGGGCTCGTTCATTTTGGACAGGGCAGGGTGTCCCGTGATGGGTTATTTCTTCCATCCACCAGTTGAAGCAGGACCTGTAGAAGTGTTGGGCTTTCCCCTGGAAGGGACAGGCTCCCTCAGAATTTTGGAAGAGCTTCAGGCAAGGAACTTCCCTGGCCAGGGGGTAGGTGAGAGGGTTGAGTGGGGTTTTTGAAACCTCAACAAGTCTTAAATACCACTGGTAGGTGGAGAAGAGTTGTCCCTTGCTGGAGGAGTTGTCCAGTTGCTGAGGAACATGAGCAGAAGGGTACTAGAGTTACGTTCACGCCCCATTGGGGCATCTGTTTGGTTACTGTGTGAACAGAAAGCTGGGCTAGATAGACCCTTCGTCTGATCCAGCAGCGCTCTTTCTGTTCATTGAGAGACCCAAGAAGTAGAAGGACTGAAAGTGTGGTGAGTTGAATATGCCTAAGAAAAAAAGAGCTCACTGTTCTTCGGCTAGGGGATAAAAACATGGCATCAAGCTCTCTGTTCCTGTCTTGTCCAGCCATGCATTTCCTAGGTGGCTTGGAGCAATATTTCCCTCTGCAGAATTAGTGCAATCGTAGCCTAACTCACAGGGGTCTTTGGAGGATGAATGGGAAAAGGACTACGAAGCGCACTATGCTTGAGTGGTGTAGAAACCAGTGATACTGAAACACTGGTGTTACTGTTAATAGTAAGCACCTAAAGGTACGTTAGGTGCTGTAGAATAAATATATCCTTCTGATGGGCTTATTGTCCATAAGATTACAGCACACACCCTTTTCTCTTTCACACCTACGAAAGCCAGATACAGGAGAGAGTGATGGGGTTGAGGGTGGAGGAGTCTGCACCATGCCCATAATGACCTTTCTCTGTCTTCCCCCAGTTCTTTCTCTGTCTTCCCCTCTCCTCCCCCTATCAGGCTTATTAGTTCATGGCAGCTTCAAACCATGGGCCCTGTGGGAGCTGGGCAGATTCCCTGCTGCCCACACCGCAGTCGTTTTGCTGCGGAGTTTATTGCTCACTGGGTTCCTCCAGCCAATCTAGTCCTGTTTCATCCTCTTCTCACTGTAATTGCAAATGCCGGGCTCAGCGGCAGGGCGGAATTGGCAGTAGAATAGGTTGTCCAAATCTACGGAGAGGAAAGGCGTTGCAGTCAGACCTGGTTGTGGGTCGAGATTGTATCTGCCTCATTTTCCCTTGCATGCTGTCAGAAGGCTGAGCAAAGCTTCCCCACCCCTCAACTTGCGTAGGCAGGATTCTCCCTTGTGTCAACGCGCTGAAGATGCACACGAAATGCGGTCTTCGTACTTTAGGCCCCTGCTTCTTAAAGCAGCATCTTTTGGATCTTTTATATGTGTCTGGGTTTGGCCAACGATATGCGTCTTGCTCACCAAACAACCTACTCTGACTGCGTTTGTAAAAATTGGATCAAGCAGAAGTAAAAGGTGGTGTAGAGAGGCGGGTAGTAATCCAGAAGCAAAGCGCTCCCTGGAGAGAGAATCATGAACCATTGCAGCAACACAACCATCTCCACCTCCACCAAAGAGTTGTTGTTGTCATTGTTGTCATAGTTTTTGTTTTTAAATTTCCCCAGCTCCATTCATTGCTGTTTTGGGAGAGCTAGCAAATATTCATTGACTCCCAGCTATTTTGCACGGAGGGTGGGAGGGATGAGGGGGTGGCGTGGGTGGGCTAAAAGGCTTTGCTTGTTCCTTCTTTGGTTATTTTCAATAAAGGAATGGTTGCTTTTTGAGAAGATTGAAGCTGCTTTTACTTCTTTTAGGTAGAGGGCGAAGATGCGGGAGGCACTCTCAATCTGGCATCCTCTGACTTTGCGAATTTGAAGGTAACCTGGAAAAACCCAACACTTTGGTTTTATCTATCTGAAATTCTAATACAGGAAAAGGCTAAATGTTGACTTTCTGGTTGGAGACTGCAGCGAGTAGCGTAGCCGACGTGTTTAGAGCCTTGCAGTTCACATCCCCTTCTCTCCTCCTTCACCCCTGCCCCCAGGAAGCAGATCATGAGCAACGGCAGATCGGGCAAAACTGCACCTGCATGTTCGTTAGCCAGGAGCACATGTGGGGCCATGCGGTGCCCCCGCAGTGTCTGTATGCAAGCTCTCGGCAGCTCCTGATCTGACGGATGCTTTGACATCCATATTGGGCAGAAAAGGGGGGGGTGCAGAAGAGCTTTGGGGTCACGAGCATGTTGTAGAGTTGTGTTTCTTTGAATGAAACAAGTTGTGTTTTTAATAACCTACGTCAGAAATGGAAGCTTGGTTGCTATTGGTCATTGGGAGAGCTCTTGGCTTGGTGGAGGGAGGATTGGCTAAATTCCCTGAAGAAGTGAATTGTGGAATGAATTCCTCAGATATCTGTTTGAAATGTATTTGGGTTTTTTTTAAAAAAAAAAAGCAGTGAAAAATTCAGTCTGAATCGGGGATAATTCTTTTCCATTTCCCCATCTGAAGGCAGCTATGTTATTCTGTCCTGGTGCAGCTGTAATGCTGCGTAATTGCCTCGTTGCAGTTAGGCTGTCAGGGCCGCCCCGTGGGCTTCTGCCTCTGCATCACAAGCCCTATGCGCCTTTTTTCTCTGATTCTGTGTCTTTGCAAAAGGGACACATCTAGAATGAGCGACGCAACCAAGCTGAGAACTGGAAGTGTAGTTTCTGAATGTTCCTGCATCTACATAGGAACCAGGAATGAAGGTAGAAATCCCCCAGGAGCTCCTGGGGGATTTCTACAGGGGGCACAGAGCCTGCACCTCTATAGTAGGACATGGCCCTCAGGTACAAACAAGTGCCGTGTGTCTGTGTCAATCACCACTTATAAAGGGCCTAACGTTTTCAAACCATTGTACAGAGATAAAAAGAATGAGACAGCCCTGCCTGCCGGGTCATAATCTAAGAGACTCGATATACAAGGAAAGGAAGGAGTTAAGACGAGAGCAAGCATTGGAGCAGAGCTGTAATTAGCGGAGGGCTCATTCTCCCAGCGGCCCACGGCAGAGGCCAGAGTGTGCCTTCCTATAGCTTTGCGTTCCCCAGTGTATCTGGCACTCGGATCAGTGTGTCTTTTCCTGAGAGGGAGGAGGAAGCACGCTCCATTCAGCTGTGCTTCCCCTGCCTGCCGATGGGGCTGATCTGGTTTTTCAGCTTGCTGTTCTTTCCTTCGTAAGACGCTGGGGAGACAGCCTGTCACTATTATTGTTGACTCTTCTAAGACGACCCAGGAGTTCTCAAATGGTTCCTTTTGATCTCTCGATCTCTCTCTAGCTTTGATTTTCATCTTGCCGCATGATGAGGTTTTTAAAAAAACATTTTTCTTGTTTATTTTAATAGGAACTTGAAGATTTCCCCTTGGAATCAGGTACTGTTCTTTAAAAACATGCGGCTCCACCTGTCCTCTGACCCGAACCTTCCGCATAGGTTTCCACACACAAATTCCTTTAGTTACTCTCTTTGGTTTTATTCCGTTAATATCTATAGATAATTCTAACTGGTGCACAGTCCAAATCACGCGCACACACAAAAGAGAAAAGCCACAGAGATTGGAAGGTTGGTCATATCACCAGATCTGTAACAGCACCCTCTGTTTTTATTTCACATGACCAGTCTTTTGAGAACAGGTGACTTGCTTTAAATCCCTTAATTGGGGGGAGCAAACTGAGCCTTACAAGGAGCGAGCCCATGTGCAGAGCAGATCTTGTGATATTACACAGCGCCTCAGTACTGTAACTTTGACTAGAGAAGGGCAGTTGAATTGTAAAAGTAGGGACCGAAAACGTAAGTGGATACTTGAAGACGGAAGATGGGTTGGTCATGGAAATTCGTTCCACTTTGCCTACTGGACTACAAACGTATTCCAATTCCATTCTGAAGTTGTTCCGGTGTTCACATGTGGACTAGCCTCCTTAAAGGAATGTCAGTAAAATCTGGAAGCTGAATTGTCAGAAAGGATGGACACAGTCTATATAAGCATCCTGGACTTTGGAAGTTAGGTTCTGGAAGACTGAAAAAGTTCTGCCTGAAGACAGCCAAAGGACAAGCCGGGAACGCCGTGCATAAAGGTTTTTCTTCCTTCTCTCTTTCAGGCGGTGCTCCGATAGCCATGTTAGACTGCAGTTAGTTTTAGGCGTTTGAATGTGATATACCCGAGGGTTTTCCAATCTCTGTGTGTAGCGTGAGCCGTTCTCTCCGGGTTAGTCTGGCAGCCATGCCCGTTCCGCATTTGTCTTTGCTATGTTTCCCTGGTGATTAAACCTTGTGCCATTCTATTCCTGTTAAATCCATAGAAAATGAGAAAATGCTCGACATTTTGGGTGACACTTGTAAAACTGAGCCCCTTAAAGAAGACGCTTCTGAAGCGGAGGAAGCGAATTCCCCGTTGCCGGGCAAAAAGGCAGCCGAGGACGAGGAAGATGCGCTTGCCGCCGCCGTTCGTCCGGACGAAGACCTCTTAGATACGGACAGCCAGTCAGGCCAGGCTGCGGCCCAGACCCAGGAGGAAGAGGAGGAGGAAGAAGAAGCGAAGCACTTAGTGGTAGCGAAAGGGGAGCCGAGCGAACAGACAGTTGAGGAAGCCAAGCTGGACTCTGACTCTTTAGCGGTAGAGAGCAGGAGTGGTGGAGGAGGAGGAGGAGGTGGAGGTGAGAGTAGCAGAGCAGCCCAAACTGTGGAAGCCGGTAGTGAGGAAACTCCGGAGACGGACGCAGGTCCCCAAGTGGTTAGCCAAGATGCCGAGAAGATGGAAGCCAAGGCTAATTGTGAGGAAGAGTCCTCTGCCACTAGAGAGTCCTCTGCCAAAGAGGGTGGTGATCAGAACACGAGGTTTGTTTTTTCTCCGTTTTAGACCAGATGCTGTCTTTTTTTCTTCCCCGTTGGTCGTGTATGAATGCAAATGCATTGTGATTCCTCCAGTGACCCTGTTGAGGGCCTTAACGAGATTTTGGCTTTATTATTCTAAGCAGAAGCTACTTTTATTTGTCCTTGCACACTTTTTTTTGGTAGAAGATGGTTTGATTTTTGATTTTGTTTTTCCCCCTTTCTTTCTTAAACGTTTGTTTTATATCTCGGTCTTCCAAGGTTGCATTCTTAACCTTTATCCTGTGTAAGCAGTTAGCTCTGTTTTGGTCACCTCTGACCTCCCTGTTGGGTTTTTGAAAGCCTTTCTCCCCCCCCACCCCACCGAAAGAGTTAATTCTCCTTTCAGAACTGAGTTTTCTGGTAGGTATCTGATCATAGCACATGCAGCCTTGCCCTGCCCTGCTCTTTTCCCGTGTGGCCTGTTTCTGATTCAAGTAACGTTCTTCCTTTTTCTCTTTTCTTTTTCTGTCTTTAGCTCTAATGGGGATACAGAGGCAAAGAGCGCTCCAAAGGAGGAGAAAGGTAAGCTTTTAGCCGTAAGAATTCTTGTCCCGGTCATGGCAGCTTTAACTTATCTCCTGATTTCAGCGAACGCCCTGGGAAATTAATGATGTTTTGTCTCACAAAGCAAGACACCCAATCCTTGTGCTTCTGTGCCCTGTGCTGTTTATTCCAACCTTGGCTACGTTGGCTGGAGCTGATGACTTGCCAAAGGTCACCCAATAAGCACCCAATATGCAGCATAGCTGCCTGCAGGTGTGAGCCGTTGTCACCCCAGTGTGGATGCACCTGGGCAAGGTGCTTGAGCGGGTGGTTGCAGGACAACTCCAGGCACTCTTGAATGAAACGGATTATCTAGATCCATTTCAATTGGGTTTCAGGCCTGGTTTTGGAACGGAAACTGCCTTGGTCGCCCTGTGGGATGACCTCTGCCGGGAGAGAGACGGGGGGAGTGCGACCCCATTGGTTCTCCTGGACCTCTCAGCGGCTTTCGATACCAGAAGAAAGGGCCACAAGACTTTTGGGTTTTGTGGGGGATGGTGTAATAGAGTTTGATGCTAAAGATTGGGGGTAACGAGATTTCAAATCTCCACTTGGCTATGGAACTTGCTGGATGACCTTGATTTTCTCTCTCAGGATGTGTGACTGCCCCACGGTCACAAGTGGGGATTTGAACTCTAGTTCCAAACTGTAACTACTACACCACAAAAGCAACAAAGAGTCTTGAAGCACCTGAAAGACAAACAATTTTATTTTGGCATAAGCTTTTCTGGACACTTCGTCAGATGCGCAAACGCTTATGCCAGCATAAATTTGCTAGTTTTTAATTTGCCTCAAGTCCCCTTGTTTTTCCCCCGCGATAGACAAAGCCAGCTGCCCCTCTGGAAATCGCAACATCACACTTTCTCCCTAAACCAGTGATTCTTAAAATTTTTGTTCGCCATGGATAAAAATGCATTGAACGCTTTGTCGGTTTTGAAAATTACCTTGGCAGCATTACATGTGCAAAAACATTCATCTGTCCTTGTTTTCTGAACGTTAAACATTGCTTCCGATCCTGTTTGCGATCTGAAATTAGACCAAGGCCTGGCTTTCAAGCAGGCCATAACCAAACATAACTTTTCAGGGCTGTTTGCTTTTTCTCCCCACCCCCCCACTCCCCGCCGTTTCCTTTTCAGGTGTAGATTTTTTTTAACCTCTTCTCTCCTTTCCACCCCTGACTCAGGTCGCTCCAGTAGTAGCTCTGGCAAAAATCTGTGGGTTAGCGGTCTTTCCTCTTCAACCAGAGCTACGGATCTGAAGAATCTGTTTAGCAAGTATGGAAAGGTACAGATGTAAAAAATAAAGCTGTTGGCTGAAAGGATTGCATTTTGTCCATCTTAGTTCAGATTGCCCATTTTTATGCATTTCATAGAATCATAGAATCATAGAATCATAGAATAGCAGAGTTGGAAGGGGCCTACAAGGCCATCGAGTCCAACCCCCTGCTCAATGCAGGAATCCACCCTAAAGCATCCCCGACAGATGCTTGTACAGCTGCCTCTTGAAGGCCTCTAGTGTGGGAGAGCCCACAACCTCCCTAGGTAACTGATTCCACCGTCGCACTGCTCTAACAGTCAGGAAGTTTTTCCTGATGTCCAGCTGAAATCTGGCTTCCTTTAACTTGAGCCCGTTATTCCGTGTCCTGCACTCTGGGAGGATCGAGAAGAGATCCTGGCCCTCCTCTGTGTGACAACCTTTTAAGTATTTGAAGAGTGCTATCATGTCTCCCCTCAATCTTCTCTTCTCCAGGCTAAACATTTCAGGCTGGGCGTCCTTCATCATCCTTTTCCCCCCATCCCATCCTCTTTTTTTGGATTTAACCAGTGTTACTCAAAGGCAATCAATCGTTGGCTGAATGAACAAAACTTGCGTCCTCAAGTTCTGGGAGCAGCAACTGGTTTTGTAGGAGCAACGTGCCTCTAGCTGGGAACGTCTGCTGCAAAAGCAGTTCCTTTCTCTCGTTTCTCTCAAGACTTAGCTGGCTGCATTGTCTAGTCGCTCTAGTAGTACATGAGTTCCTACTGTCAAGAAATACTTTTGTAAGCCGCCGTGAGAGCCTTTTTTGGCTGAATGGCGGCATAAAAATCCTTAAATAAATAAATAAATAAATAAATACGTCGGTGTAGGGTGAAAATTAAAGGGTCTCGTGAGCCCCTAGCACCCACTCACATAGGAGGTTGCTTTACTCTCCACTCCTCTGGCCGTGCCTCCTTCCAACGAAGAGACACACCTAGTCAGTAACTCATACAGAAACAAGCAGCAGGCTCCTGAGCATGAGGAGTTCTCCCTCAGTAGAGAAAGTGATGTTAGTCACTGCAAGCTGTTAAGTTTCTGTTGGAAGAGACCCAACCTCGTTTTGGCTTCTTCACCCACGATTCCGTTTCTGGTGCTCTTTCTTCTTTGCATGGCTTAAATCTGACTTTATGCTAGTGGAAGTCTGCTAGCACAATGGGACCTCCTCTCCTCCTTCCCCTCCCCAACCCCCTGCAGCTTTCCTCAACCCCCCCCCCCCCCTCCCAAGATTTGCTCTGGAGAGTTTCCCAGCCTCCTGGAGCAGACTTTGAGTGGGAAGGGTGTGTTTCTTAAAAGGTTCTCCAAAACAGATAATTTATGTAGTCCTATACTACAATTATGTACTTATTCACCTTCCTCCATGACGCCATATATTTTCAGAAGTTCTAGTATTATCAAAGATAGTTTTTGATTAAAATATGGATTTCAGCAGACCTCAGACAGGCTCCAGTTAATCTAACAGCTCCTTATTTTATTAATGCCTTTTGTCAACTCACCAGATGTGTCGGTTTCACTATAAGCAAAATGTCTTTTAGCCAGTTGGCAGTCCATGGACTCTCTGCTATCTTCCATTTACTAGGCTGCTTCAATTCTTGTGGCAAATATTACATTGATTGTAAACTCAATTGTGGAATAATTTCCTTGATGAGGTGCGCCTGGCGCCGACATTGTTACCTTTTCAGCTCCAGGTCAAGACTTTTTCCCCACGCATTTAGCAATATGTAATGAGCCTGGGTTTGTTTTGGTATGTTTTTGTGGTTTAAAATGGCATGTTTTGTGGTTTTAAATTTTTGTATATTGTTTTTAAGTGCTTTTATCATACGTAAACTGCCCAGAGAGCTTTGGCTATGGGGCGGTATACAAATGTAATAAATAATAATAAATAATGACATTCTTATTATTAATAATAATTATTTATAAAGCACCATCAATTTTCATGGCGCTGTACAGAACAAAACAAGACAATCTGCCATATGGCTTACAATCTAAAATCACTTTAACAGACAGGGGAGGGAGGGGAAAAACGAACCAGGGTAGGGGGCGTTAAAAAGTAAAATATAGACTACTATGACCACGCTATGATTGAAAAGCTTTCGAGAGAAGAATTTTGTAGCATTTTGCTACAATGCCTCTTTTGAAGCCTAAGAAGAAAATAATTTAGCTCTAGTGGGAGGACTATTGAGGATATTTAACTTAACTATAATGAAACTTCTTGCTAAAAAGTTTTGACTTGATCTCACTGATTATTATTATTAATTATTACATTTGTATACCTCCTAATTCCATATTGCTAAATGCCTGGGGGAAGAGAAGAGAAAAGTCTTGACCTGGCGTCGAAGAGATAACCATGTCCAGGCGGGCCTCAGCCGTGTAATATATTTGCCTTTAGTCAGAACTACACCCTGATTTGTGCAATACTTGCTTAATTAGTGCCTCCAATATTAGTTCAGCAAAAAAATTCTTGGCTATGTGAGATGTTTGGAATCATGGTTTAGTTGCTGATGACTGGGAATAATAATAATAATAATAATAATTTTATATGCGTGTACCAATTTATACTCCTTTGACCTTTGATAGTAATTACTTTCAAATTCTAAAGTTCTGCATTTGCCGGAATTTCCCGTCTTACTGTCTCCTCTCTTTTTCTCTCCCCACTTCCTACCCCCTAAGGTGGTGGGTGCAAAAGTGGTGACGAATGCCCGCAGCCCCGGCGCCCGCTGCTATGGCTTTGTCACCATGTCTTCATCTGAGGAAGCCACCAAATGCATCAGCCACCTGCACAGAACGGAGCTGCACGGGAAAATGATCTCCGTGGAAAAAGTAAGTTTCCCTTCCCCGTGTAATGTGAGAGGAGACACTGGAATCCATGACTGATGTTGGCCTAAGGCTGGGGTGGCAAACCTGTGGCCCTCCAGATATTGTTTGACTCTGATTCCCATCAGCCCCAGCCAGCATGGCCCATGTCAGGGATGATAGGAGTTGTAGTACAGGCAACATTTGGTGGGCCAGAGGTTCCCTTTTCAGTCAGCAGAATCATGCTCACTGGTTCCCTGGACCGTACCGCTTCGGGCTGCAAAGTTGTGCGCAAGTTTTGTGGAGGAGGATTCAAGCATGCTTTCCAGTCACTTGCTCCGTATTTGCAGGTTGTTCAGTCCACGAAAAAATCTGTTCGTTACTTGTTCCTGCTGTCGCAGGCCCGCCAGCCTTAATCCGTCCCCTCTGTGTAATTTCAGGCCAAAAATGAACCTGCTGGGAAAAAGGCTACCTCCGACAAAAAAGAAAACGAAGTGAAGAAAGAGAAGGACAGGCGCCATTCGGCAGACTCTAGATCAGAAAGGTAAAGCAGTGTTGGTTGCAACAATCTCTATTCTTTATTTATTATTTATTTATTTATTTATCATACTTATACCCCGCTCCTCAGCCAAAAAAGGCTCTCGGAGCGGCTTACACTTAGCAAAAAAGACAGTCCCTGCCCTCAGGCTTACAGTCTAACAAAGACATGACACACAAGGAAAAGGAGTCAAGGTGGGAGGGAGGGAGGAGAGAGAGAGAAAGAAAGAGAGAGAGAGAGAGAGAGAGTCCAGCAGGAGCAGGCCCCGATGTTTCTTCTGCCTGCTCCTGTCCCCTCGGTCCTTCTTCTTCCCCACAGGGCCAAGATGGCAGTTTGCCCTGTGGGGGGGGGGGGGAAGAGTCCAGCAGGAGCAGGCCCCGATGTTTCTTCTGCCTGCTCCTGTCCCCTCGGTCCTTCTTCTTCCCCACAGGGCCAAGATGGCAGTTTGCCCTGTGGGGGGGGGGAAGAGTCCAGCAGGAGCAGGCCCCGATGTTTCTTCTGCCTGCTCCTGTCCCCTCGGTCCTTCTTCTTCCCCACAGGGCCAAGATGGCAGTTTGCCCTGTGGGGGGGGGGGGGGAGAGTCCAGCAGGAGCAGGCCCCGATGTTACTTCTGCCTGCTCCTGTCCCCTCGGTCCTTCTTCTTCCCCACAGGGCCAAGATGGCAGTTTGCCCTGTGGGGGGGGGGGGGGGAAGAGTCCAGCAGGAGCAGGCCCCGATGTTTCTTCTGCCTGCTCCTGTCCCCTTGGTCCTTCTTCTTCCCCACAGGGCCAAGATGGCAGTTTGCCCTGTGGGGGGGGGGGAAGAGTCCAGCAGGAGCAGGCCCCGATGTTTCTTCTGCCTGCTCCTGTCCCCTTGGTCCTTCTTCTTCCCCACAGGGCCAAGATGGCAGTTTGCCCTGTGGGGGGGGGGGGGGAAGAGTCCAGCAGGAGCAGGCCCCAATGTTATTCTTTCTCTTTTTCCTGTGCCCAAGAGGCTTCGTGAGGAAGGACAGATTGCTTCTGCCGGGCATCTGAACTGATCGCTTGCAGAATGGAAGGGAGCTCCATTGCATTGCACCCCCACCCAGTTTTACCCCTCCTTGTCAGAGTCTGAGTAGACCTCTTGCAGAGGGTTTCTCCTCCACCCTTCATTGCTCTGCCTCTTTTGGCATTTTCTCCTGTTTATTTCCCCTCCCGGAACTCAAAGGAGGAAAGCGTTCAAGTTAAATCAAAAGAAGAGAGGAATCGGTCCTCAGGATGCAAAAGGGTTTATTTGTATCCAGCTTCATACAAACAAATCCTTTTGCATCCTGAGGACCCGTTTCTCTCTTTTTATTTTCCCTTCCACCCTCTTTCTCCACTTCTGCTTCCCCGGCATAAAATTAGGCTGAGGGCTGCAGGTTGTCCATCCCTGCTGTAAGGAATGAGAATCTCATTGCACTGGAATCCCTCAAATGGCTTCTGTATATTTAGCATCAAGTTTAGTTATTTAAGACACTTCTATGCTCCCCTTTAATATCAGTTTCCGTCTCTGTTGACACATGAAATGAAAAAAGAAGGGATATATTGTGATGTGGTGTAGTGGCTAGAGTGTTGGACTGAGAGTCGGGAGATCCGGGTTCTAGTCCCCACTCAGCCATGGAAGCTCACTGGGTGGCTTCGGGCCAGTCACAGACTCTCAGCCCAGCCTACTTACAGGGTTGTTGTGAGGGTAAAATGGAGAGTAGGAGGATTATGTGTATGCAGCCTTTGGGTTCCTTGGAGGAAAAAAGGTGGGATATAAATGCAATAAATAAATAAAAACAGTAAAAGCAAGCATTGGAAAAATTCAAATTGAACAGTTGTTTTTTTTAAAAAGACTTTTAGAAGTTGTTTACTTGCCCTTGTTAATGTTGTGACTCATTTTATCTGTGCCTTGAGATTTCAGTAGCTTTGAGTAAAGTGGTGTGTGTGTGCGTGTGTGTGTGTGTATCTGGCCTTTTTGGGAGGCAACTCATCTTGTCCCCCTTAAAGGTCTCACAGCCTTAAAAAGGAAGAAAAGGCTGACAAAAAGGATGATCCCAAGAAGTCGGAAGAGAAAGATGGCGCAGAAGGAAAAGAAGGGAAAGAAACGGAGGAGCACAAGACGGGAACCTCTGGCCGTTCACGGTCTGTTAAATCTGGTAAGTCGAGCTGCTGTTAGGTGTTTTTTTATTTTTAGTAAGGCCCTGCTGTGAGCTTGATGAGAGGGCAAGTGTGGGAGGGTTACACCTTAATGTAAAACAGAGACTTTCCAAATAATCTCGTGCCTCTGGAAACAGTGTAGGTGGTTTCTCACCCCTGTGTCGGCGGAGAGCTCTCGCTAACCAATTCGAGGCTTTTGGTAGAGGAAGGACGGGATAATAATGTCACTCCTGGCAACTGAATGGAAGCAGTCGTCAGGACGCATGCGACAGCAGTAGTTCCCCAAATGACTGTGTGCAGCAGGAGAGTGCTTTGTTCTGCCCTTAAACAACTGAAGAGCTGCTGGGAACTCAAAGGCTGCTAGAGGAGGTTGCCCACTGCGTCCCTGCATGATACACGTCTCTGGCCGTGCCACCTTCCAATTGGCTTGTCATGTCTCTGTATCCAGTAAGATCGGGGTGTGTTATCTTGATGATACCGTGCCTGGGTCCAGCTCCAGCTGAGAGCCCCCTCCCTCCTGCTGTCAATTGTAACTGCTGAACTTTGCAACTAAGATTGTAGTGCCTGAATTTGCTTTCCTTTTCCCCCTCCTCCTCCTCCCTCCCAATCCCCTTTCCTTTTATGTCATGTCTTTAAGATTGTAAGCCTGTGGGCAGGGACTGTCAAGAAATACTTTTGTAAGCCGCCGTGAGAGCCTTTTTTGGGTTCTGAGGAAGCACCCATTTTCGCTGGCCTTCTGGTAAGCTGAGGCTGATTCTCCCGTTGTGTAAATGGCGGCTGTAAAGTCCCCATTTACACAAGAGTAAATGAATGAACAAAGCATTCATGCCTTTAGTCTTGCATAAATGGGTGTGTAAATGGGGCCTTTATGGCCACCGTTTATGCATCGAAGGAAATGCGCAATGTCCGGAGCCTCTGTTGTGGTGAATAAAGGAGGCTCCAGACATTGCGCATTTCCCCTGTTGCATAAATGGAGCCTTTACAGCAGCCATTTAGGCACTGGGGGGAATTTAGCAATTTCTATGCCTTGGCGGCATAAAAATCCTTAAATAAATAAATAAATAAATATTTTTGGCTACAGCTGAAGACCTTTTTATTCACACAGGCCTTTCGTCGTTCTACTACAGATTTTGATCTGAGTTCTTAACTGTTTCATCTGCTGTTTCTATTGGAAGGAAAGCCTTTTTAAGGCTGCGTTTTTGTTGTTTGAATTATTTTATTTTCTATTTTTAACATTTTCTTTTTTACGTGTAAGCCGCTCAGAGGATATTTGTTCCTGGGCAGCCTTGCAAATGTAATACCCTCAGGAGATGCTACTTGCTGAGTCTCCAAATGAGTCATGGCTCTAGATTTGCTTCCGTCCAGTCAAGAAGCACATGCAGAACAGTGATGCATGCAGAAACATGTCACGGAGGGGCATCTGAGGGCGGGTAAATCTCATTTACGAAAGCCAGCTTCTCAGGTGTGGCATTAAATTATGCTCCCAATTTTAAAAGTGTGCTGGTGCGGTTGGAGCTTTGAGAAGCGGTGTGCTCAATGATTGGATGTGTCATAGGAATCCTCTCAACATGCCTTTTCCCCTGATAAGAACCATAATTTTGTCTCCAGACTATGTCAAGTATAAGATTGAGAAAGGCAACGTCAGTCCCCTGTTCCGGATCTTAAAATTTGTCACAGCACTGCATTAGCATTGCTGAAATTGCTGGTGCTGCATCCGTGTTGTTCCCTGTATCAAATATTTAAAGGAAGTTGAAAAAAATGAATTGGCCGTTAGTGTTTTAAGAGAGACATCTGCCTGATTTCTGAGGTTCTCGAGAACCGGAGGACCTAATAAGCTACTGTTTTGTGCCGACACAGCCAGCCAAGGAACCGAGCGGACGGTAGTCATGGATAAGTCCAAAGGCGAGCCTGTCATTAGCGTGAAAACCACCTCTACATCAAAAGAGCGAGTAAGTCTTCCTTTTTACTTTCGGTCTCTGGAACACGGCGGGACGAAAAGCGGGGGGGGGGGGGGGCACACGCAGCGTTGTTGTGGCTCCAGCGCATCAGGATGCACGCTCTTCCCTGCTTGAGCCCCGAAGTCGCATGACTCTGCGACCTTTGTGTATTGGCACGGGGTCACAGGAGAAAAGTGGATGCGTTAACAGCCAGCTCAGGCTGGTGTGCCTTTCGGCGGGCTGCATCCAGAGATTAACGTTTAAGGATTTATGCATTACTAGCTGTACGTGGCGTAACATACGCCATTGTAGCATATCTTAAAGTTTATTAATTAAATATCGCGAGGGCGGGGCTGCTTGGAGGCCGCCGATACAGCACTGTCTGGTAGACCTGGGGGGCAGGGAGGTCAGGGGGAGCAGGTGTCCCCCTCTCCCCGGGGTTCCTGTCAGCCTTGGGCCTCCCACCCGGCCACCAAGGGCCCCGGCCATGTCTCACTCATGATCCGGACCCTCTCCCCAGGGTTCCTGTCAGCCTTGGGCCACCCGCCCAGCTTGCATGAGCTTAGGCCAGGGCCTCGGCTTGCAGCAGGCGAGCGGCCTCCCACCCGGCCACCAAGGGCCCCGGCCGTGCCTCGCTCATGCTCCAGATTGTGGCTCTGCCCCCTTCATGGGGAGGGGGAGCGAAGAGGCAGAAAGGGGGATAGGATTACCTTGGAAAGCCCAGAGGAGTCGGGCGAGGGGCTTAGCAACTTGTATCAGCTGTTACACGTTGTTACTGTTGCTTAGCAACCTGTATCAGCTGAAGCCTTTACGGAAACATACCTAAGTGTTTTTTATATATATATATAGAGAGTATCCTGCCCCCCCTGCACAGTTGCTGGACTACAACACTCATAATCCCTGCCCATGCTGACTGGGACAGATGGGAGATGGAGTCCAGCAACATTTGGAGAGACGCAGGTTCTCCACTCCCCAATTCTAAGGTTTTATGAATGATTGGAGCCTCCCTGTTTTCAACCCCAGGGCTAGATGGACTGTTGACCTCACCCAGTAGGGCTGGTCTTAGGTCCTCAAATGCCCCTTGAGGTTGTGGCGTTTGTCCCTTGCTTAAGAGTGTGTGGATGGGTTGCTCCATCACCTCTAGGACAGGCGGGGGCCTAATTCCTGTGCTCATCCTCACAGCTAGAAGATAGGTGCAGGATTCTAGATGTGTCTCATAATTTCCAATCCATAACGCCGTTTTTCCTCCCCTTGCCTTAACTGCAGAGCACAAAGAGCCCTGACCGCAAGTCAGAGAGCAAAGAGAAACAAGATATTCTCTCTTTCGATAAAATCAAAGAGCAGCGGGAGCGGGAGCGGCAGAGGCAACGAGAGCGAGAAATCCGAGAGACAGAGAGACGAAGGTGGGTTGAAGCGCACGCGCACACACACACAAACACACACACACTCCTCCAATAGAATTCTGTTCTCCCCACAATAGCAGGCATAAAAAAAATGGAAATGGGCCTGTGGGCAGCGGGCAGCCTTCAATCCCCACACATTGGTGGTTCATGGTCAGTGCTCCTGCCTAGTATTAATACTAAAGGTGGTATTACCCAGGGAGGTGGTGGGCTCTCCCACACTAGAGGCCTTCAAGAGGCAGCTGGACAAGCATCTGTCGGGGATGCTTTAGGGTGGATTCCTGCATTGAGCAGGGGGTTGGACTCGATGGCCTTGTAGGCCCCTTCCAACTTTGCTATTCTATGATTCTATGAGAAGAGCAGATTGAGGGGAGACATGATAGCACTCCTCAAATACTTGGAAGGTTGTCACACAGAGGAGGGCCAGGATCTCTTCTTGATCCTCCCAGATGGCAGGACATGGAATAACAGGCTCAAGTTTCAGGAAGCCAGATTCTGGCTGGACATCAGGAAAAACATCCTGACTGTTAGAGCAGTACGACAATGGAACCAGTGACCTAGGGAGGTTGTGGGCTCTCCCACACTAGAGGCCTTCAAGAGGCAGCTGGACAACCATCTGTCAGGGATGCTTTAGGGTGGATTCCTGCATTGAGCAGGGGGTTGGACTCGATGGCCTTGTAGGCCCCTTCCAACTCTGCGATTCTATGATTCTATTTCAGGTACTACAACTTCCACACAACTATGCTGGCTGGGGGAGTTGGACAACAACTCCCAGCATCCCCCAGCCAACCATGCTGTACACGCTTACCTGGGAGTCAGCCCCAATGAACAGAGTGGGGATTTCTGTATTGGTTTTGTTGTTGTTGTTATTATTATTATTTTATTTTATAATTACAATAAGCTTTCTGGGCGGTTCACAAAGACTAACTCTGCTTTCGGATTTCGTTGTGGCTCTTGTTTTTTAAAAAAGCGCCAGTGGAAAATCCTTGCCGATCTATTACAAATCGCCCAAAGAGCTATCAGTGGATCCCGAACCACCTTGCGCCTGCCCCGGCGTACCTCCCACGTTATGAAGGGGAGCGGAGATTAAAGCGACAGCAGAGTCTCTCCTCTGGTGGTTGGCTGCGTTTCTTCGGAGGGGACTCGGGACTCGGTTCAGGAGACACGCTTGTATCCACAGGGCCGTGGACTGTTGGCGTGGCGACACGGGGCCCAATCCTGAGAGTAGCCCCTCAGGTGCCATGTGGCTACAATGAAAGCCAGTGTGGTATAGTGGCTAAGGTGTTGGACTGGGAGTCGGGAGATCCGGGTTCTAGTCCCCACTCGGCCATGGAAACCCACTGGGTGACTTTGGGCCTGTCACAGACTCTCAGCCCAACCTGCCTCACAGGGTTGTTGTTGTGAGGATAACATGGAGAGGAGGAGAATTATGTACGCCGCCTTGGGTTCCTCGGAGGAAAAAAAAGTGGGATATAAATGTAATAAATAAATAAAGGGAGGCATCACGTCTGAGAATGGGCTACTTCTACCTCTTACATCTCGAAAAATCCTCCCCCTCCCTCCCTGTGATGGAAAGCTGTGGGCAAATATTTTACCGGAGTGATTTTAAAATTTGGAAGGGCCCCCGGGGTGGGGGTGATAAACTGTTTCGAGGCCACCCAGCTGGCCTGTGGGCCTGTGAAGATTGATAGTCTTCACTTCCTCTTGAAGGAGTGTGAAAAGCAGGTGTCGCTCGAAACCCCTTGCAAATGGTACACTGAAGTATCCGTTAGCGGGGCCTTCCCCCAACCTGGGGCCCTCCCGACGTGTCGGACTGCAACTCCCATCATCCCGAGCCAGCTGGCTCGGGATGATGGGAGCTGCAGTCCAACACGTCGGGAGGGCCCCAAGCCAGGGTAGGGCAGAAAACTTCAGCCTATTTAGTCAAGTCTACAACTAGTCAGGAAGGAGCCAAAGAGCCGCCTTGCCCTAGCCTATCAGGGCGGGACGAGCGCTTCCTAAAAGCCGTCTCATTTCTTCGCCCCTCATTGTCATGCACAGGGTGAGCTCCGGCAGGATACGGCACCGAGCTTCTCTCCCCCCCCCCCCACCCCTTCAGCATTTGAAATATCCCTGCATTCGCGCAGCAGCCCGGAGATCATTATCCTACGATGACTTTGTGCTCTGTTGACATTATCTGTGATGCAGTTGTCGCTCGCCGTGGCATCCCTGCTCTTGCCTCGGTTTTAATGGGGACCGTTCGGAGTCAAGAGTGGAGTCTCCAGCATGGCTCCCCCCTCCACCAACCCCATTGTTCCAAGTACTCGTTTTCAAGGGGCCCCTCGTTATATAAGAGCGCGTTGCGCTTAGATTGTTTTGTGAAGCTCTTTCTTCCGTTGTTCTGCTGATGAAATTATTATTATTATTATTTATTTATTTATTTATATAGCACCATCGATGTACATGGTGCTGTACAGAGTGTACCTTTTTGTCTTTTCTGACAAGTAATTATTGCGTTCTCTATAAAGTCTCCTTCTCTTTCCGCACCCTCGTCGCTACCCGTATATTTCCCTCTGCATTTGTCTCTAGCGCTTCCCTTCCCCGCCTGCTCCGTTTATTTTTCTCAGTCAAACCTTGCAAGCTCTGGGCTGGGGTTTCTAGGGTGTGAAGGAGCGTGGTTTTTTGCTCTTGGTTTCTTTGAAGGTCTCCATCTTTCTATCTTTCGCTCCACGCCGGCTCACCTGCCAAAGGTTCCTCTTTCTGTTGTGTAGCAACCCACACTCCGCATTCTGGGTGGCATTTTGTGCTATGCAATCAGTTACCGCAGGGTGTGGGCCAAGACTGTTCAGCATTCCCACTCGCCTCCCATGGTCCACCCCTCTAGACCCCTGAGAAAAGTATCTCCACTCCATCCCCCTTTGATGGAGCTGCCCCACAGCACAGGGGAGGGGGCAGGCCTATAATTTGGGCTGCTAATCTTCCCTGCCTTCAAGCTGTGCTTGTTCAATATATATACTTTAACATGTTTTGTTTTCAATATTTGGGCCTTTTTTAATGTTTTTTTTTTTTTTGAAAAATGAATGCAGTGTGGTTAAAATCCGCCCGCTGCAGTTCTGAATCACACTGGGAAGTTTGGTTGAAATCGATCAAATGGTATTGAAGCAGCATATCTCAAATGTTGATCTTCCCGCTGTTTTGGTTCAAGACAGTGGTCGGAATTTTGACCGTACCGAAAAACCATCCCAGATAAAGGGAGAGTAAATCCTAGGCGTTTCATAACAATCAGATGTACGGTTTACAAGTCCCATCGAGGACATGCAAACGAAACGCTTGCTTTTATTTACGTGGAAGGAGAAGAATTTCACCTCCAAGGTCCGCTGGCCAAAGCCAAGGGGCGTAATGGGTGGGTGTGGAGACAGTTGCAAAATGGTAGCTTGGGGGCAGAGGTTCACATGGTCTTCACGTTACACAGGAAGCTCAGTTGCAGGCGGGCATGTTGATCTCTCAGGGGATCTTGCCTGTTGGATTCCAGACAGACCTCAAGGTTCACCTAAAACCCTCCTTCGAAGGCGTTGGGAACTGCCGGATTGAGGGTGTGGGGGTATAGAATTCAAGTGAGAATTGAATTGAATAGAATAGAATTCTTCTGCTGCCCCTTACGCCTGGAACGCTCTTCCAGAACATTTGAAAACTACAAGTTCAATCGCAGCTTTTAAAGCTCAACTAAAAACTTTTCTTTTTCCTAAAGCTTTTAAAACTTGATGTTGTGCAGACTTTATACTGTTAGTTTTACCCTACCCTGTGCCTGCTTACCCTACCCTGTGCCTGTTTGCCTTCTCTTCCCCTCCTTATTGTTTTACTATGATTTTATTAGATTGTAAGCCTATGCGGCAGGGTCTTGCTATTTACTGTTTTACTCTGTACAGCACCATGTACATTGATGGTGCTATATAAATAATAATAATAATAATAATAATAATAAGTAGTTGAGGACTGGAATCCCATTCGCCAGCCTTCCAACAGTGATGTTCATGATGGCCTGGGCTGATGGGAGTTGTAGTCCAAAACATCTGGAGGGCACCCAGGTAGGGAAGGCTGCTATACATAGAATCACAGAATAGTAGAGTTGGAAGGAGCCTCTAAGGCCATCAAGTCCAACCCCCCTGCTCAGTGCAGGAATCCACCCTAAAGCATCCCTGACAGGTGGCTGTCCAGCAGCCTCTTGAATGCCTCTAGTGTGGGACAGCTAGTCACCTTCCTAGGTATCTGGTTCCATTGTCGTACTGCTCTAACCGTCAGGATGTTTTTCCTGATGTCCAGCCAGAATCTGGCTTCCTGTACCTTGAGCCCATGATTCCATGTCCTGCACTCTGAGATGATCAAGAAGAGATCCTGGCCCTCCTCTGTGTGACAACCTTCAGTCTACTCTTCTCCAGGCTAAACGTGCCCAGTTCTTTCAGCCTCTCCTCCTAGGGCTTTGTTTCCAGACCCCTGATCATCCTCGTTGCCCTCCTCTGAACACGCCCCAGCTTGTCTACGTCCTTCTTGAAGTGTGGTGCCCAGAACTGGACACAATACATGCTTACCTGGGAGTAAGTCCCATTGAACTCAGTGGGGATTACTTTTGAGTAGGCATGAATAGGATTGCACTCTATGTGATGAAGTTAATGGCTGAGTTTGATATTTCTTTAGTCCCATAAACATCCTGGTGGGATCTCAAAGATGACTTCATATTCCCCTTTAATTTAAATCTGTGGGCTGTTTCAAAAAATGCTTCTAAGTGGCCCATTTCTTATGTCTGGCGAATATGTTCAAGTTCTGGAATAATGAATCATTCAGCTAAATCCCGACCACCACACACACAGCAAACTTTGGAAATAGCATTGATACTATTTCTTAACTTTTGATAAGCTGAGAACAATATGGATCTAAATAATTATTGTTGTTTGGTTATATCATGATATGTGTTGCTTGGGGTTTTTTTAATCTCTTTTTCCATACTGCTATTTTTTATTGAACTGTTGTTTCTGCTCTTGAATATTATTATTTTCCAGATTTATTGTGTCTTAATGATCTTTCACTTGAATGATGAATGCACAATAAAAAAGCTGAAAGGCAAAATAGTAAAAAAAGAAAGAAAAGGGGTATAATAAATAAGATAAATGATAGTGCAGATTTCATCGTTTGCAGAATTTGGATTACTAGGGGTACGGTATCTTTTTATATATAGCACAATAGTATTATTGCTATTATTTTATTGCATTTCTATACTGTCCAAAAACTGAAGGTCTCTGGGTGGTTCACAACACTTCGCAGACCTCAGATACAAGATAATAAATCACAGCATAAAATTCCAACATACAAAATTTATAACACTTTAAAGAGCTAAAAACAATTCTAGTAAAATACTACACCTGTTAAAGAAGCTGACATAACTGTCCCATCGCTTGCCATTAAATGCCTGGAAGTATTTATTTATTTAAAACATTTATATCCCTCCCTATATCAATAAGATCTCAGGGCGGCGTACAGAGGTCAGTAGAGGTCAGTCTTCACCTGGCATCAAAAAGATGATGATCAGACATGAGAGCACTCTTCAAATACTTAAAAGGTTGTCACACAGAGGAGGGCCAGGATCTCTTCTCGATCCTGCCAGAGTGCAGGAGACGGAATAACGGGCTCAAGTTAAAGGAAGCCAGATTCCAGCTGGACATCAGGAAAAACTTCCTGACTGTTAGAGCAGTGCGACAATGGAATCAGTTACCTAGGGAGGTTGTGGGCTCTCCCACACTAGAGGCCTTCAAGAGGCAGCTGGACAACCCTCTGTCAGGGATGCTTTAGGGTGGATTCCTGCCTTGAGCAGGGGGTTGGACTCGATGGCCTTGTAGGCCCCTTCCAACTCTGCTATTCTATGATTCTATGATCAGGAAAAACTTCCTGACTGTTAGAGCAGTACGACAATGGAACCAGTTACCTAGGGAGGTTGTGGACTCTCCCACACTAGAGGCCTTCAAGAGGCAGCTGGACAAGCCTCTGTCAGGGATGCTTTAGGGTGGATTCCTGCACTGAGAAGGGGGTTGGACTCGATGGCCTTGTAGGCCCCTTCCCACTCTGCTATTCTATGCTTCTATGATTCAGTCTAAAGCGCTCCTGATGAAGGAGCGCTTGTCCAACTGCCTTCAAGAGGCAGCTGGACAAGCCTCTGTCAGGGATGCTTTAGGGTGGATTCCTGCATTGAGCAGGGGGTTGGACTAGATGGCCTTGTAGGCCCCTTCCAACTTGGCTATTCTATGATTCTATGACAGTGTCGTTGACGAACGGGCTACAATGGGGACCTCATTCCACAGTCGGAGGGGCCACCGCTGTGAAGGCCCTCTCCCTTGGTGCCGCCTTCTGAGCCTCTTTTGAAGGAGGCCTTCGGAGGAAGGCCTCAGATGTTGATTGTAGCGGCCGGGCAGATTCGGGTTGGGAGTGCTGTTCTGTCAGGCATCGCGGTCCCAAGCCGTATAAGACTTCCCAGCTTCAAAGCAGCCTTTTGAATTGGGCTCGGAAACCCGTGTGAGTGGCTTGGGAACAGGAGTTCCTATTTCTTGTTATTGATCTGGCTGCCACATTTTGCACCAGTCGCAGCTCCTGAACAGTCGCTACGCTTTGCCATCCTCCCCCCCCCCCCTGCCCCATGATCGGGCCGGTGTGGCCGCTTGACTCGCTCTCCTGAACAGTCCGCCTGTCTTTTCAACCCAGGGAGCGGGAGCGGCGGGAGCGGGACCAGCGCGTCCAGGCCGCCCAGGAGTGGGACGTGCGGCAGAAGCTGCAGCAGGAGCGGGAGCGGCTCCAGTTCCAGCGGCAGCGGCTGGAGCGGGAGCGGCGGGAGCGGGAGCGGCTGGAGCAGGAGCGGATGCACATCGAGGAGGAGCGGCGGCGGGAGCAGGACCGCATCCAGCGGGAGCGGGAGGAGCTGCGGCGGCAGCACGAGCAGCTGCGCTACGAGCAGGAGAGGCGCGGAGCGCTCAGGCGGCCGTACGACGCGGACGGGAGGTGAGGCGGGGGGGGGCTTGCGGCCCAGGTGCGGGGAAGCGGGTCTCGCAGGCGAAGGGGGAGGGGGGGCGGAGGTGGAGGCTACCTGCGTTCTGTTCTACTTTGGTTTTGTTTTATTTACACATTTTGTGTAAGAGCATCAGAAGTGCCCTGATGCTGGATCAGACCAAGGGTCCGTCTAGTCCAGCACTCTCTTCACACAGTGGCCAACCAGCCATCGGCCAGGAATGAATGAGCAGGACATGGTGCAATCCTCCTTCTCCTTCTCCTTCTCCTCCTTCTCCAGAACATCAGAAGTGCCCTGATGCTGGATCAGACCAAGGGTCCATCTAGTCCAGCACTCTGTTCACACAATGGCCAACCAGCCATCGGCCAGGGATGAATGAGCAGGACATGGTGCAATCCTCCTTCTCCTTCTCCTTCCCCTCCTCCTCCTCCTCCAGAACATCAGAAGTGCCCTGATGCTGAATCAGACCAAGGGTCCATCTAGTCCAGCACTCTGTTCACACAATGGCCAACCAGCCATCGGCCAGGGATGAACAAGCAGGACATAGTGCAATCCTTCTCCTTCTCCTTCTCCTCCTCCTCCTCCAGAACATCAGAAGTGCCCTGATGCTGAATCAGACCAAGGGTCCGTCTAGTCCAGCACTCTCTTCACACAGTGGCCAACCAGCCGTCAGCCAGGGATGCACAAGCAGGACATGGTGCAACAGCACCCTCCCGCCCATGTTCCCCAACAACTGGGGCGCACAGGCTTCCTGCCTCGAATACAGGAAGTAGCACACACACAACCATCAGGGCTAGTAGCCATGGATAGCCTTCACCTCCAGGAATTTATCCAACCTCCTTTTAAAGCCATCCAGATTGGTGGCCGTCACCACATCCTGTGGTAGTGTGTTCCATAATTTAACTATGCTCTGTGTGAAGTCCTTCCTTTTATCTATCTTGAATCTCCCACCCATCAGCTTCATGGGATGACACCATTGGGTTCTAGTATTTTGAGAGAAGGAGAAAAATGTCTCCCTATCCGTTCTCCCTACCATGCATAATTTTGTACACCTCTATCATGTCTTCCAGTAGCCTTCTTTTTTCCAAGCTAAACAATCCCAGCTGATGTAACCTTCTCTCTTAGATGAGATGCTCCAGCCCCTTCATCATTTTAGTTGCCCTTTTCTGCCCTATAATATCCTTTTTTAGGTGTAGTGACCAGAACTGTACACAATATACCGCTCTATACCTATACAGTTTCCAGAGTGGTGAACAAAAGGTACAATTGTACAAAAGTTTAAAAAAAAGATTAAAACATCAAAACAGAGTGCCAATATAAAGACGGAGGCTGACCATTTAAGGAACAGAACTGTTACCAGGTGGCGCTGGAAACAACATAATCTTAGTGCCTGCCTGGCCTCCAAAGGCAGGTAATTCCATAGGAAGGGAGCCGCTATGCTGAAGACTCTTCTCCTGGTGAACTTCAACCAGGCCATAGATCCATGTGGAATCACCAGGAGCAGAAATAAGCCTCTGCTACCTCTCTCTCTCTCTCTCTCTCTCTTTTTCATCCCCCCCTTCCACCGCCGCCTGAAATCTTAACTTCTGGTAGGACACTGCATCTCCTTAGCATTGTGTCTCCATGGGACCTGTATCCATCACTGGGCACACTCACACAGAGCATCTCTTCCACCCACACGAGCCAGAATCTGGCATGGGCATGGGGCGTATGAAAGAGACCGTACCTGAAGAGAGGGCATTCTTTATTATGATCGTGACCACAAGATGGATCCATGCTGAAAACTGAAGGAGTTCTCAAATGCTGAAAATAAGCAAATTAATGTGGGCGCTGTGGGTGTGTTAATACAGTGCTGGAATGCAAAGCAAGATACGATAGCGGGTAGTTCATTTTCCTCCTATGAGAGACTCCTTTCCTTCCCTGCTGTTAATGACGAGGCTTTATAATGGGGAGTTTACATATTTTTAAATAATATTTGAAACCAAACTGAACCAGTAGCTACCAATCAGCCATCCAGAGTTGTTCAATGTGCTCTCCATGCAGGCGTGACGATTCGTACTGGCCAGAGGCGAAGCGGATGGCCATGGACGACCGATATCATTCTGACTTCAGTCGACAGGATCGCTTCCACAGCTTTGACCACAGAGATCGGAGCCGGTACCAGGACCATCCGGTGGACAGGTAACCGTGTCTTTCCTTCTGTCTCCTGGTTTGTGGGAAACTGAGGAAACTCTGGGCCCTGCTGTCTGGGAATTATGGGACCTGGAGTCTGGCACATCTGGAGAGCACCGTGCTGGAGAAGAGTGTTTTTTTCAGTCCTCTGGGCAATTCAGATTGGAACTGCTAATGTCCTTATCGCTCGGTCCTGGGCAGGCTTGTCCCTTGCAGAAGTTTCCAGATTCATTTCCTGTTATCTCCAGTTAAAAGGGTCAAGTAGTGAAAAACCTTCCAACGCTGGAGAGCCTGCTGTCAGTCGGAGCAGGGAATACTGGGCGAGATGGAAAGCTGTTGCCAGTCAGAGCAGGGAATACTGGGCGAGACGGAAAGCTGTTGCCAGTCAGAGCAGGGAATACTGGGCGAGACGGAAAGCTGTTGCCAGTCAGAGCAGGGAATACTGGGCGAGATGGAAAGCTGTTGCCAGTCAGAGCGGGGAATACTGGGCGAGATGGAAAGCTGTTGCCAGTCAGAGCAGGGAATACTGGGCGAGATGGAAAGCTGTTGCCAGTCAGAGCGGGGAATACTGGGCGAGATGGAAAGCTGTTGCCAGTCAGAGCAGGGAATACTGGGCGAGATGGAAAGCTGTTGCCAGTCAGAGCAGGGAATACTGGGCGAGATGGAAAGCTGTTGCCAGTCAGAGCAGGGAATACTGGGCGAGATGGAAAGCTGTTGCCAGTCAGAGCAGGGAATACTGGGCGAGATGGAAAGCTGTTGCCAGTCAGAGCGGGGAATACTGGGCGAGATGGAAAGCTGTTGCCAGTCAGAGCGGGGAATACTGGGCGAGATGGAAAGCTGTTGCCAGTCAGAGCAGGGAATACTGGGCGAGATGGAAAGCTGTTGCCAGTCAGAGCAGGGAATACTGGGTGAGATGGAAAGCTGTTGCCAGTCAGAGCGGGGAATACTGGGTGAGATGGAAAGCTGTTGCCAGTCGGAGCGGGGAATACTGGGCGAGATGGAAAGCTGTTGCCAGTCAGAGCAGGGAATACTGGGCGAGATGGAAAGCTGTTGCCAGTCAGAGCAGGGAATACTGGGCAAGACAGACAAAAGACAGAAGGGCGGCTTCTCTTTCTTGACCCCGGCTGCAAAGCTGTTGGACTCTTGCCTGACTGTGTTTGCAGTTTTCGGTGTACACCCCAAACTGCAAAGTGACATTCAGGTGTTGAGGAAGCAGAGAAGCAGGGATGACTTAGCCTCTCGTTGTGTAACGTGTGAAACTACTATCGGTTGCCATGTCCCTGGTAGATTGGTTTGAAGCTCTTGTGGCCCACATGGCTGCCATTCGCTGCCATTCCCTCAGCTGCGAGTTGTGTTTTTTCCTGGCTGCTTTTCGTTCTGGAGGTGTTTACCCCATAATAACTTTTGGAGATATCTACCACACAATAACCTTATGGTTTACAGCCGAGCCGTCATGGCGTTCTGACGAAGCTCTTGCGCAAACAGGAATGATAAACCGCGGAGACCTGTCGTAAAGTCTTACAATGCGTATAAGAACAAGAAAACAACCAATATAACCTTTTATTCTAAAAATATATGTTTAAAAGGGTATTATCCGATGTCATTACCAACACTATGTCATGTTTAGTCATTGTGACTGCGATTTTGTATATTATACATGGAAATAATAATAATAATAATAATTGTAAAGTGACTACTATTCAGGAGCACGTTTCTTGCACAGTTCTGTCGGGCAAATGGTAGTTGGTGATTAATGACTGTGCAGGTGTTATGCATGAGTTATATATTTTAAATAAATAAGGTTATTTGCTACTGTTCATCACTGTATGTATACTGTGTAGTTGTGTGCTTCGGGCACTTTGTATATATTGAATCATTCACACTACTGCCTTCTTCTCTTTGAATGGGGTGTTAGTAACAGCCCCTCTGTTGATTTATCCCCATTTAACAAGTTGTTTCCAAGGCTTCTTCGCTTACTATGTGCATTAATGTTGAATTCTTTCTCTTCCAGGAGGGAAAGTTCAAGGACAGTGCCTGATCGAGATGGACAGGTATGCGCACGTGAAGCGGGTAGCGTCGTCAAAACTGCCTTTTCCCTTCCTCGGAAGGCACCATGCAGTCGTCTACAGCAGCTTTCTCCAATCCAGCTCCCTCCAGATGTCTTGGACTGCAACTCCCAGAATTCCCAGCCAGCGCTGGCTGGGAATTCTGGGAGTTGCAGTCCAAGACATCCAGAGGGTGCAAGGTTTGGGAGGCCTCACAGTCTTATGACCCAGTTTGAGAGTTCCTAAAGTGTATGTGTCAGGCTGAGGGGGTGCTGCAAGACTGTGATTTATTTATTTATTTATTCCATTTTTATACCGCCCAATAGCCGAAGCTCTCTGATGAAATAATGGCTGCAGCAGGCCCCCAAAAACCAATGACTGCATTCCGAAATGGGTTCCTGATGGATGTAGGTCCAACGATAACAGTAATTTATTCCAAAAATGAACAAGCGCAGTATCGGTTTGCGCAGTCTGCTGTGGGTAGTTAAGCGCCGTGTAAACGTAAAGGAAGCTTGAGCAGCGTTTGGCAGCGTCCCCTTCCGAGGCGTGTAACTTCGTCAGGTGTATAAGAAATACTTTTGTAAGCCGCCGTGAGAGCCTTTTTTTGGCTGAATGGTGGCATAAAAATGCTTAAATAAATAAATAATAATAAAATAAAATAATCTGTCTTTGCGGTCAGGTAGCCAACAGTTGTTCTACCCAGTGTGGTGACTTAGAGCAGCGGTGGCCCGTAGATCAGAACCGGCCACCTGCCCGCATCAGTACAGTCTCTCTTCAGCTTTTAAGGCTGGCACGTTGCGTGGCAAAGCTTCAGCCTCACTTTGCGGTGCCTTCCGTTTCAGCACTATCCTGACGCACGGCATGGAGGGCCTGATCGCCACTCGCGGGACTCCCGGGACAGCTGGGCGGGTTATGGATCCGAGAGGAGGCTGAGCAAAGGGCGTGGCTTGCCGCCACAGTCCCGGTGAGTGTACAGAAAAGGAAGCAGTCCTGTGCTGGGTATGGCAGTGCTTTCCAGAGTGCTGGCCCTGCCGTTCAAACCCTTGACAAGCCAGTGCGTCTGAACAGTTGTGCTGAAGGTGGAGAAATGGGGTCTGAGGGCGTGAGGTCAGCCCTGATGGCCAGCCTGACGCTCACATCCATCCACCCTTCATTTGAAGGGTTATTCCTAGGGCTGGGCTTCGCTTCGGTTCATAGAAGCAATAGCGGAGCGGCCTGATTCGCCTCCGCCAGAGACGGATTGGGTCGGGGGAGCTGCGGATCGAGACGAAGCGGATCCTTCGCCTCGATCCGGAGCTCCGAAAAAAAGTTAAGTGTGGGCGGAGGGGGGCTTACCTGGCACTGGCGCCGCAGTCCGTGCAGCGCCGGTGGCAGAGCCGGTGGGCGGGGCTTACCTGCCTCCGTCGCGGTCCAGCAGCGGCTTCAACTGAGGCCCAGGCCTCAAACCGGAAGAGCAGGCCACGGCCTCCTCTTCTGGTTTGAAGCCTGACCCCCAGTTGAAGCCGCTGCCGGACTGCGACAGAGGCAGGTAAGTGGTGGGGGGAGGGGGGGGGCTTACCTGGCTCTGCCGCTGTCGTGGTCTGTGTGGCGGTGGACGGTGGAGCCAGGTAAGGGGGAGAGGGGGACTTATTCGCCCCCTGTTTTGTCCCCCCTTCCCCACTTACCTGCCGTCCGCCGTGGAGGCAAGTAAGTGGGAAAGGGGGGGGCAAAATGGTGGGCGAATCACGATCCAGCAGGTCGGGGGAGGGTTGGATCGGTGCAAACCAGTTCGAGCCCGATCCGAAAGTGCACAGCCCTAGTTATTCCTTCCCACCATCTTCCCTTCACCCCCAAAAGTGTTCCAAAGCAGCTTACAAAGATCAGTCACTAGACCGTTTTCACCCCTGATACGAAAGGAAAAGACTTTGGGAAAGAGAAAGGCGGGGAGGGGGGAAGTGAGCTTGGGCCTCTAGTCCTTAGTTAAAACTTCTTATAATGACCAGCGGAGAGGAGCCAGAAGTTGCTGGTTTCTCAGCAGAGCTGAGGGAGTGGTCCTGTATCCCTCCTCTTCATTTCCTGCAACCTGATGGAATGGCTATAAACAAGCGACAGTTGATGGAACGAGGATCCCGACGGAGGCAGCTTCTGAGCAGATCTGACGCAGACCTGCTTCCTTTCACTCCCTCTGCTAGAGCCAGATGGAGTGGTTGCTGCTGGGTGACGGTTCTCTGTATGAGTCCTCTTGCTCCGTAAATTTCCCTAATCAACGTTTAAACGGTTGCCGTCATCCTGTCTTGTGTCAATGAGTTCCGTAAATTTTAATTCCTTGCGTGAAGCAATCTTTTCTTTTGCCATGAGTCCGCTTTGCGTTGTGCGGCTTTCACCTGTGTGCCACATATTCCCATACGCACCCATTTCCCTTCTGTGTGTAGAGTTCCAATATTGAAGTAACTCAGTTATGAGAAAGGCAGATAGAATTTGATCCTGAAATTCTGCAGCCTCCCAGACTCTGGTGCGCTCTCTGATAGATTTTCTAGGATCATAGAATCAGAATAGCAGAGTTGGAAGGGGCCTCTAAGGCCATCGAGTCCAACCCCCAGCTCAAGGCAGGCATCCCTGTCAGCATCCCTGACAGGCCTCTCGTGTGGGAGAGCCCACGACCTCCCTAGGTCACCGGTTCCATCGTCGTACTGCTCTAACAGGATGTTTTTCCTGATGTCCAGCCAGAATCTGGCTTCCTGTAACTTGAGCCCGTTATTCCGTGTCCTGCACTCTAGGATGATCGAGAAGAGATCCTGACCCTCCGCTGTGTGACAACCTTTCAAGTCTTTGAAGAGTGCCATCATGTCTCCCCTCCACCTTCTCTTCTCCAGGCTAAACATGCCCAGTTGTTTCAATCTGTCTTCATAGGGCTTTGTTCCCAGACCCCTGATCATCCTCGTTGCCCTCCTCTGAACCCCCTCCAGCTTGTCTGCATCCTTCTTGAAGTGTGGTGCCCAGAACTGGATGAGGTACTCAAGATGAGGCCTAACCAGTGCTTTTGAAGAAAGACTTGGCTGGGTCAACCTAGGAGGCCCGTCTCGTTTCCATTCTTTTCTCTGCTTGTGGATTTTTGCCCCAGCAGAGGTGACCTTAGTGCAGGATTCACGTTCAGTGTGAATCACATTTATGGGAAGGGCCATAGCTCAGGGGTCCCAGGTTCAATCCCCGGCATCCCCAGGCCAGACAGCACGCTTACCACCCTCTGTGTGAGTAGAGTGTTGGACTAGATGGACCCTGGGTCTAAGAACATAAGAAGAGGCATGGTGGATCTGATCCAAGGGTCCGTCTAGTCTGGCACTCTGTTCACACAGTGGCTGACCAGCTATCCGATCCAGCATGGCTCTTCTCATGTTCTTATGGGGTTTTGTCTTCTCCACCCAGAGATGGGCGTGACTGGGGAGATCACAGCCGCAAGCTTGATGGCCATCAAGATCGTTCGTGGCCAAGCAACGTGGATGGAGGGATCATGGGACGGGAGCATGAAAGATGGCAAGGTAGAAGCCCAGCTTCTGTTCGCAAGCAAGTTTTGTGACACTCTCCTCTTCAGCTCCTAAATGTTTCTGGTAAACTCAGGTGGGGCCATGCGTTTTAAAGCCAATTGCCCCTCTAGTTCTGATGGAAGAGTTAGAGTCATATCCCTGGCAGCTTTTCTATCGGAAAATGATCCTCCCTCCCAGCTTCTTTCAGCTGAAAACATGCATGGCTTCAGGTCTGTGGTAGGGATCTCAGACTCTGGGAAATCCCCTTCTTTTTTGGCTCATTGGAGTTCCGGGCTGTTCCCTGAACTTCAGGAACTTTTTGCGCATTTTGCGGGGGAGGCAGGTTTTGCGACTTGCACAAATTTGCGAGCAGATTTGCGCGCGTTGCCTCTGAATTTACACAAACTTGGCAATAATTTGCGTGAATGCGGCCAGAATGTGCACGAATTGCTGAGGAACCTGCATGAAATGGCAGAACCTTAAAAATGCGCAAAATTCCCAGGCAGGCTGCAGTGGGAACCAAAACAAATCCATCGAATTCCACCCCCGACCCAATGGATTTCTCTCACATCCGTATTCTGTGGACGAAGAAGTCTCAACTGAAAATGAGCCCCATTCATCAGCCTTGCAGTGAATCTGATCCATGGGGATGCAGTACTGTTCTTATATCCCCTGTGAGCTTTGAGGGCCAGCTGGAGGTGGGTAGGTGACTCCTTAAAGCAGAGGGGGTGTTGCTTCCTGCATTGCATGCATTCATCTTCTCTGTCCAGTTGGAACAAGACCAAATAGCAAGCGATTGGAAAAAACCTTCTCAGCCGGGGACCCCTCATGGCCAACATCATCACCTGATATGCCAGATGCCATTTCTCAAAGAGGGGAGCCCGTGTTTCTTAGGGAAAGTGGCCACAGATTGGTGCTAGAACACCAGATCTCTCTCTTCACACACACAAGGTTCCAAATCCATCTCTAGTTGAAAAAGGATCTCATGTAGCGGGTGATGGTATACCCGGGAGGTATCCCACCCCATCAAAGTAGACAATTCCGGGCGTAGTGGACAAATACGTCCGAGTCTATAATGGCAGCTTCTTTGAGATGCTAAGAGGTTGACCACATAATGAGTTGGATGGGTTGAGCTCAGTAGGGCTATAGAAAGCTTCTCGAGACCCGTTACCCTGCCTTCCCTCTCCTAGCATCTTAAGGTTTAAAAAATAAGGTACGAGAATTCCTGAGTGACTCGCTTTTCCCCCCCTTTCCTTTTCATTTGCTAGGTGGTGAGAGGAGTCCTAGCCAGTTGGAGCCTAGTCATGTAATGAACAGAGGAGGCATATCAGGGTAAGAGTGACTTAAAGGACCCCACCGTTCCCATTCCCGCCACTCCCAACTTTCTCCATCAAGAACAAGGGAACTCAGGTCGCGGTTGAAATTCTGCAACCTCGAGAGCGAAATTCGGTGTGTTGAGAATGAGCTGAAAAAATGGAGCGTGCGGAACTAGCCGCTTTTTGAAGAGTTTGTTCGAGAGTTTGTCTCTCTCCCCACCCACCCCCGGCCCCCGTTTGGTGCTTGCTATTATTTTCTCTTCGGGGCTCTGTGCGAGCTTTCTCATTGGTGGCTGGCATTGAGACAGCCAAAAATCAGTAGTTGGCTAAAGTCCAAACCTAATTTAGCAATGAGAATTGTCTGCTCTTGGTTCCTGGCATCCAGGCTCCATAAACAGCCATCAGAGAAAGTTGAAAAACGCCGTGATCTCACCCTCTCTCAGATCTCCTGTGGGTTTTTTTTTGGCAGCAGAATCCACATTTGAAGGTTTTAGATCTCGTCTGGCATCTCTGGACGAATCCCCCTTATCTTCTGGGGGATTTTCCACCACCGGAATTCTTTCACAGCAGTGTTTACATCTGATTTTGTTACTCCATGCAGGAGCCCTGCATGAAGTGGTCAGAGCGACATTTTCCCAAGGGGGAGGAGTCTCTGTGCAAGCTTTCTCATTGGTTGCTGGCATTGCAGGCAGCCGTGGGTCTCGAACTAGTGGCCCGAGGGAAGCCAGGCAGGGATTCACTCCCTGTGTCACCACCACGGCTCTGCTGGGGAAATCTCTCTAAGCCAGGGTGGGTTAACGTTGTACTCCCCTCGTCCCCTGCTAAAAACGTTGGACGGCTCACTTTCCTTACCTGATGTTTGTGCCTCATTGTTTCTGACTGTGTTGGAGCCAAATCTGGCAACAGATGGTTTCATCCCCTTCCACACAGCTGCCCGGGGCCATGAGAATAGCTTCTTCATGGTGTGATCTCATGTTGCTGGTGTGAGTCTGTAAATACTCCCCCAACTGCATAGGAGAGCGGTAACTATGTGGGTCTCGCTTGGGTGGGAGAGTAATTCCCGGAGGGTAATTTCCCACCCATGCTCTTGAAAAGCGTGCTTTCGATAACTTTGCTTCAGGGTGCATCCCTGTGTGTGTTTAGGCTATTTTCTGTTTTACTCTGTACAGCACCATGTACATTGATGGTGCTATATAAATAAATAATAACAATAATAATAATAATAATAATAAAAAGTCCTACGACTTCCAGTATCCCCCAGCCAGGAGTCGTAGGACGTCTTTCTGTCTAAACCGGCAGAGGATTGCATTCTTGGTGTCCTTTGCGTTGTTTATTGAGCGAAACCCTTTAATTTCACAGTTCTCCTTCGCGAGACGGGTTGGTGTTGTGTTTTGCTGTGAAAGCCGTGAAAGGTGCATTGCATAGATAGAGGTTTCAAATCATGTGCCTGGGTATTACCAAGGCAACGTTCAGTTGCAAACCAGATACATTTTTCATGGTCCTTGCGGCCAAATACCGTGCGTCCCGGGGCAATAAATATTCCCATCAGAAAGTTGGAAACTCCTCTTAAATTGGTGTTTTAATTCAAACCCCTTTTTTTTCTTTCTGATTTTAAATCAATCCGCCCTTGAACAAACACAGCCAGCTCACAAAATGAGAGACGCCTCTAAGAGAATGCAGGACGTTGCAGAGAGTTATCTTTTGACTTCTGTCCGTAGGCGTGGAGGGTTCGTGCAAGGTGGATCCCCAAACCCAGTGGCGCAAGGAGCCAGTCTGCAAAGCAGCTTTGCAAGTCAGGATAGAACAAACCAACCCAGCGACCCTCGTTTCACCCGGCACTATTGAAAACTCTTCCCTTCTTAATGCTGCGTTATTCCCCGGTCATCGCCTGGAACATTTGCCACTGAAACGGAAAACCACAGCGCCCTCTCCTAGCTTGCATATGATGTGAACTCAAGTGTGTGTGTTTTTAACCCCGATATGTGCTTATCTGGACACTGCTCAGTTGTTTCGGAGGAAACATTCCATTTTCCATAAACAATAAAGCTATATTGTATTGCGCGTCTGTTGGTGAAGTCTCTGATGCAAATTGGTTGAGCTCCTGTGATGGCTCAGAAGGCTCGGAGGATTTAGAACAGTGGTTCTCAACGTTCCTAATGCCGCGACCCTTTAATACAGTTCCTCATGTTGTGCTGACCCCCAACCATTAAATTATTTTCGTTCTTCTCTACACGATCCATTGTCATGGGGTGGTTTGCTAATGAAAATAATACCTAACAATAGCTTTAATAATACAAAAGATGATACATGACATAGTTCAGTCAATACAGTTTCCCAAGACCATTGGAAATATGTGTTTTCCGATGGTCTTAGGCGACCCCTGTGAAAGGGTCGTTCGACCCCCCAAAGGGGTCCCGACTCACAGGTTGAGAACCGCTGATTTAGAAGGTCTCGCAGTCCATCTTCCACGAGGAAAGGGAAAGTAATCACTTTGGCTGGGATTAAAATATTAGCATGGCTGAGGACTAGGAAAAAGTATCAGGTGTTAGTGGGAGTCGAGAGGCTGAATGGGGACTGTCTGTGAGAGAGGAGAACTTGACGGAAGGGTAGGTAGAGAATGAAAGGCAGAGGCAGATGGGTGTTGAGGCACCAGAAGGCTCTGAAGACACAGCCCTCATTAGGATCAGAAGGGGTGCTCAGGAAGATGGCTAACATTTCAGACGTGAATAGAAGGAACTTGAGCCGGGGGGTAGGGGTGGGAAGTGGTGGAGAATCCGTAGGAAAGCTGTTTGTCTCCTGAGCCCGGGATTGTCTCAGGACTGGCTGCTGCTCTCCAGGGTCTTAGGCAGAGATGAGTCTCTCATCACCTGCTCCCTGCTTTTAACGAGAGGTCGAGGACTGAACCTGGGACGAGGAGGTCTGGCAAAATTCACCCATGCAAATCCACCCGGACCAAGCCTCTGTCAGGAGCATTGAATTCATTTTGAAAACGTGCACTGTGCTTACCAGTCCGTTCTGTGTTCCCCAGGCTGCTTAGAATAAATGAAATATAAAATTAATGGGGTTGGGAGAAGCGAAAACAAGCCAGCGACAGCAGAAACCTGAAACTGTTCCGCTCGATGGGAATTTTTAGTAAACCTTCCCCCCCCCACCGCTGCCCCCCATGGTTGGGAAATGGCCAGGCAGTCATTCCTGGGGAGGGCATACTTGGGCAAGGTATTACAATCTGCCACCACCAAAGGTGATTGGCAGATTTGGGGATAGGAAGGAGAACACGTGGAAGGAGGGGTCCTCAGTCTTGAATCTGTTGGGGCTTTTAAAGATTGAAGTCCAACACCTGGAATTCGACCCTGAGGAAAAACAGCTCTTTTCATTCTTAGATTTGTCTTATTTTTCTTCAAAGATTGGCAGGGTGGTTCACAGAATAGCAAAAGGAATTTTAATCATTCTAAAAGCCATAAAGTGTTGATTAAAACAGATTAAGGCAGAGACTTTTAAAAAGCCTGAGAGCATTAAAAATAAAAACCCACCTAGTGCCAGGGCGCGATACTTTCTTGGGGAGGGAGTTTGGTAAGTTGGGTACCGCCACCGAAAAGGCCCTCTTTCCCGGTCACTACCTGGCCAACCGAAGTTGAGGGTAAACCAATGAACTTGATGAAATAGTCTGATGAAATACTAACCCTGGAAAGAGGTTCAAGTCTGGGTTCTGATCACACTTGAAAGGCGGCCTTGCTATGGAAAATCCATTCTGGTCATCCAAGTAGGTCGTTCTCAGACGGACAAGGTCACTCTTAACCCCAGGAAACATAGACCCGAGAGTTCCCCGGTTTCCACTCCCTCCTCTTGTCCTAACCTACGATGCTAAAACCTGAACGAGCAGTGAGTCTACGTGAGCTTATAACAAGCTGGACCGATGTCAAGATTTTAATTTTTCAGGAAGGCCGCAAGACCTTGCTAGAATGTGGTTGTCGCACTTTGCAAAATGCCTTCTGTGGGATTACTCTTTAATTGAATGCTTCCATGTTCTAACTTTATAATTCTGTTCGTTTTTGAAGCACATTCAGTAAGGGTCACGCAGTGCCAGAGCTGTTTCCCCACCTCCTTTTAGAATCATGGGATTTTCTAGGTATGGGGGGGGGGATACCTTGTGAAGTGACACTGCAAGCTTTGGAGTGGAGTGTGGAGAAGAGAAAGGATTTGTGCTATTTGTGAAGAGGGGGTATGTGGTAAAAAAACGTACTTTGTTAGCAGAAAAAAATTCCAGGTTCAATTCTGGTGCCTCCTGTTAGGGCTTAGAAGAGGGGAGCAGAATCGCAGGCCCAAAGCCTCATCTGGGGTCCCAGTTCGGCCCTTTTGACTTTCCCAGAAGGCCAAACCCCCTTTCCCTCCCCATCCACTGATCATTTGGTAGTTTTCTGTCTTCTAAATGCCTCTTGAGTTACTGCCTGTCAGTTACTGAGAAGCAGTAACTCAAATGCCTCTCAGTAACTCAGATGCCTCTTCTCGATCCTCCCAGAGTGCAGGACATGGAATAACGGGCTCAAGTTACAGGAAGCCAGATTCCAGCTGGACATCAGGAAAAACTTCCTGACTGTTAGAGCAGTACGACAATGGAAACAGTTACCTAGGGAGGTTGTGGACTCTCCCACACTAGAGTCATTCAAGAAGCAGCTGGACAACCATCTGTCAGGGATGCTTTAGGGTGCATTCCTGCATTGAGCAGGGGGTTGGACTCGATGGCCTTGTAGGCCCAACTCTACGATTCTATGAAAGCTAAAATATACCGGTATTCTTGCACCCTCCTCTTTTGCCTTCATTCCTCCGCATCGCTGGAATCAGGTCCCCGATAGCTTCTCCAACATGATCTTCGAAAGACCCCCGGCTATTGGAGAGTTGCTGCCAGCCAACGTGGACCAGAAGTCCTCCATCTGGTGTCCTCCAGATGAGTTCTACAATTCCCAGAATCCCCAGCGAGCATGGCCAATAGCTCTGATGGCTGGAGATGATGGGGCTTGTAGTCCAACACTCTGGAAGGCATCCTGTTGTGGAAGGCTGGTGCAGTTACTCCTGAGCTAGATCATGGATCCACTGTATAATTTGCCGGGACCGAAGTTCAATGGTAGAATCCCTGCTTTGCAAGCCAAAGCAGCCAGCTTCTGTTCCCAGCGTCTCATGCTGGAACCACAGGACCGGTCAGTGTAACAGACTGCAAGCTGAGACGGAGCTGACTCAGGACACCTTTACACATTTCCACTTATGGACGATTGCCAAGCAGTTTTTGGCTTTGATCCATAGATTTCTGGTAGATCCCTCTGGAGCGGAGGCTGCTGACAACACTTCCATTGTGCTTGGACTCCGCTCTTGCTGAGGCCATCAGCAGAGAAGAAGCTGTTGTTAGCCCCCCTATCAGTGGCTACCAGTCCTGATGGCTATACGCTACCTCCAGTATTGGAGGCAGTATGCCAGTGTGCACCAGTTGCTGGGGAACATGGGTGGGAGGGTGCTGTTGCACCATGTCCTGCTTGTGGGTAGCTGGGTAGACACTGTGTGAACAGGATGCTGGATGGACCCTTGGTCTGATCCAGCAGGGCTCACTAGTGACCTATATGCCCTTTCGTGCCATGTCTTGCCTTTTTGTATTTGAAAACCTGCAGGTATGGAAGCCACTTCTCTAAAGCTCTTCTCATAAGGCGTCTCCTCTCCTCTAAGTACTTAATTATATGTATGTACTATATTGAATTACCTGTGCTGCCAGATTACTTCTTAAGTAGACTACGGCTTCCCTCTTAGAGATAGAAACGAGAATCCTAAACCTCTGTTTAAATCCCCTGCACCTGGCATGAGTGAAAGGTGGAACCACTTGAACGGACAGGTGGCTGAAGCGCAAAGCAGCTCAAACGCCTTCCAGACTTCGCAAAATCTAGTTGACGTTGAGATTGTTTAGTTTGGGGGGGAAGGGGACTAAGGGGAGACATGACAGAGGTGTACAAAATAATGCCTGGTGTGGAGAATGTTGAGTGGGAGACATTTTTCTCCCTCTCTCAGAATTCTAGAACCCAGTGGGGTCATCCCATGAAGCTTGACTGAGGGGAAATTCAGGACAAATAAATGGAAGGACTTCTTCACACAGCACAGAGTTAAATTATGGAAGATGTCGTGATGGCCACCAATTTGGATGGTTTTAAAAGGGGGGTTGGATACATTCCTGCAGGAGAAGGCGATCAATGGCTACCCGTCCTGATGGATATGTGCTACCTCTAGTATCAGAGGCAATAAACCTATATATGCCCGTTGCTGGGGAACATGGGTTGGAGGATGCTATTGCACCGTGTCATTATGCTTGCAATCTGGGACCTTTTGCACGTGATGCATTTTGTGGTTTCCGTTGTTGTGAATCGCCCAGAGAGCTTCAGCTATTGTTAAATAAACAAATAAAGCAACTGCTCTAACCATTGAGCTTTTACAAGTAGGCTGTTCTTCCTTCTTTTGACATGTAAAAAGCTGAAGACTACAGAGCTGGCCTTCAGCGAAACCAAATGATCTCATCTTCCGAGTGTCTTCAGTTGGTTAGATCACCTTGCTGTATTTCTTTTCCCACCACCAGATGGCAGCCTGCATCAACGAATGTGGTTCCACGGGAAAAATAAGATTTTGTGCGTGTGCAAAGTACAGAATCTAATTCTCTCCGGTTCCCCTCCCCACAGATGCATTAGCAAGCTAAGTACTCCATCAAACTGCAGAAATAGTCGTTGTTCAAGAGAGCTTCCAAAAACCAAACAACAAACAGGACGAAGGATGTAGATGAGGTAAAAAAAGAAGCTCCTTAATTCATTTTCTGTCGCAAGCAAGGGGAAAATGGCGTTATCCTATTCCTCATCTTCCTTATAGACAACTTTCATATTTGATAGTCCTTTGACAGGTTCTATACTTCTTCGATTCTAAGACGCCATCAATTGTAAGACGCACACTCATTTCAGTACCACCAACAGAAAAAAAGCTTTGATTCTAAGAAATAATAAATGACTTGCGATTCTAAGACGCACCCCGTTTTTAGAGATGTTTATATGGGGGGAAAAGTGCGTCTTAGAATCGAAGAAATTTTGTCAGCTTTACCACAACCCTGCGAGGTTAGATCAATATCCCAATATTTAGGGCAGTGATTCTGCGTCAGAGGAGACGAATGCAGAACATACTGCTATACACAGAATTCTTCTTTTTGAGAACCTCCACTTCCTTTCTATTAAAAACAAGTTTCTAGTCCTCTGGACTGAGAAGCCCTTGCTTCTCAGGGTTGCCATTGCGGTTCGCCAGAGGTACGGTTGAATAAGATTTCTCGCGGACGGAGCGACGGCTTCAGGATTCTGTGAAACGTCGTCGTCGCTACCACACAAGAAGGTATGGGGCAGCATAAAAATGTAAATAATAATAATAATAATAATAATTAATAATAAATTGCATTTCAGTTCCCCTCTCTCTCCTTGCAGTCCTGTATTCTCATTTTCCGCATTTCAAGCCGTTGCCTAGCTTTGAGAAAAACCCAGGTCCAAAGTTCACTGTCAGACATATGTTGTTGATTGTGTAAGCCTTGCCAAATGATTAAGGATTTTTTTTTTGTTTAATTATTATTTCCCCTTCTTTTTTTTTCCCCTTGGTATTTTTTTTTAAAGCAATATGGCGAGCAATTTTCTCTCTCCCCTCAGCTGCCCCCTGTGATCTTGGCTCCTTCGTAAATCTCACAGCTGCTGCAGCCGTCTTTGCAAGTTCCTGTAGTCTTTCGCTACGGTTTCCTTTTAAGGAATCAACAGGAGCTGCAGCAACAAGAATGCTCAAACACTACCTTTTGCTTCATTTCAATACTTAAGCCTTGCCAGATTGCGGAGGGATCGTAGATCATGGGTACAACACTTGCTTCCCATGCAGAGGGTCCCGGGTTCAATTTGCGGCATCTCTAGTTAAAAAGATCAAGTGGGAAAGTACCTCTCCTAGAGACCCTGGAAAGCCGCTGCGATTCATCCTAGGCAATGCTGGGTGAAATGAGCGAATACATCTTGCGTCTCTCTAAGACAGCTTCTTAAATACTGCTGCTTGATTTGATATATTTTTTTACAGTAGCTGGAACTGTTTTCAGTGCTGCGTTTGAACGTTGCGGCGACGAGTCTGTATTTTAATATTTATCGTGCACCGCCGAGAGATTATGTTCTATTCAGCAGTAGACAAATAGCACAAATAAATAGAGACAGGAATATGCCTATATGGTTTGATGGCGTGGATCACAGCTCAGTGTTTGAGCACGTGTTTTTTGTCTTCAAAAGGTGGCAGGTTCAATTCCCTGGCCTTGGCTCCAAGTAGAGGCACAAAAAGCCCCCCCCCCTCTCAGAACCATAGGGACTAGAGTCTTAATTCCATTTTAGGGGGAGAGCTGCAACTCAGCGGTAGAGTGCATGCTTTTTACGCATGAGATCCCAGGTTCAATCCTGCCAGATAGAGCTGGGAAGGACCCCTGTCTCAAAAGACCCTGTGGGGAAAGCCACTGTCAGTCAGTGGATCCATGCTCTGACTCAATAGAAGACTGCTTTTTATGTTCTCTGAACATTTCTGTGTTTTTAATGGGCATCTCTAGTTAAAAAGGATCGAGGAGGAGGGGACAGGAAAGACCCTTCTCTGCCCAAGACCTTGGAGGCCCACTGCAGACAGTCCTGGGATAGTTGGATGACGATTTCACAGCTTCTGGTATTCCTGATGTTGTACTCGGGGTCAGGCACATCTTAGCTCAGGGCCTGCTGGCCCTTGGCTCTAGCGGAGCTGTCCACGGTGCTGAATCCTAGCCCCCAAATAGGTTCAGCATCTTGGATATCTCCTTTAGAGTTCTTTAGAATCTCCCACAGCGGATTCACAGCCCATCGGAATTGGAGCCACCAGACCCCACTGGTAGCACCTCCTAGCCCAGATGGGGAACATGGGAACTTGACGGGGAGTGTCCAATGTCAGTCTGATGTTGAGTCAGGCATTATCAGGCATTGGTCTCCTGTCTACTAAAAGACAGTATGCTGACACCTGGGATTGGGTGGGTTTCAGGTGTCCCACTTTGAAGTCCTCTATTTGTAGGTGTCCTCTCATTGATGGAGAGCCTCGTGTGGGAGAGCCCACAACCTCCCTAGGTCATCTCATGAAGCTGATGGGTGGGAGATCCAGGACAGATAAAGGGAAGGACTTCTTCACACAGCTTGGAGCCTCATGTGGCACAGAGCGGTAAAGCAACAGTTTCTGCAGCCAAAACTCTCCCCACGGCCTGAGTTCGATCCCAGCGGAAGCTGGTTTCAGGCAGCCGGCTCGGGTCGACTCAGCCTTCCATCCTCCCGAGGTCGGTAAAATGAGGACCCAGTTAGCTGGGGGAAAGGGAATCACGGCCGGGGAAGGCAACGGCAAACCACCCCGCTATAAGGCCTGCCAAGAAAACGTCTGCGAAAGCTGGCGTCCTTCCAAGAGTCAGTAATGACTCAGTGCTTGCATGAGAGGTCCCTTTCCTTTCCTTCTCATTGATGGGCTGTCCACTCTATATCCGGTTGACAAACCAAGAACCGAAAAGAAGAGAGAGCAGCACAGAACGGCTGTGGAGTTGTCCATCAACAGGTGGCGACACCTGAGCGGTGGGCTGCATAGAAGGTACTGCTCAGTGATGGTGAGATGTCTTGTCGTTCTATTTAAATTATCGTTGTGGTTTCTAAATTTGCACCTGCGCACATAAGAACATCAGAAGTGCCCTGCTGGAACAGGCCAAGGGTCCATCTAGTCTAGGCCTTGGTTCACACAGTGACCAACCAGCTTTCAACCGGGAACCCACAAACAGGAAGAGGGTGCAACAGCACCCTCCCACCCATGTTCCCCAGCAACTGGTGCACACAGGCATGGAGGGTTGCCAGACAATACTCCAATATTCTGCCTCAAATACTGGAGACCTCACACAGCCATTAGGGCTAGTAGCCATTGATAGCCTTCTCCTCCAGGAATTGATCCAACCCCCTTTTAAGGCCATCCAAATTGGTGGCCATCAATACATCTTCGGGTAGTGAGTTCCATAGTTTAGCCTGGTATTGTGTGAAGAAGTCCTTCCTTTTATTTGTCCTGGATCTCCTACCAATCGGCTTCATGGGATGACCCTGTGTTCTAGTATTTAGAGAGAGGGAGAAAAATGTCTCCCTCTTCAGATTCTCCACACCAGGCATCATTTTGTACACCTCTGTCATGTCGCCCCTTACCTTCAACACAACGCTTGTGAGTTGAAACGTTCTTGATTGATTGATTGATTACATTTATATCCCACCTTTTTTCCTCCAAGGAACCAATAATCCTCCTCCTCGTCATTTTATCCTCACAACCACCATCACCACCCTGTGAGGTAGGTCAGGCTGAGAGTCTGTGGCTGGTCCAAAGTTACCCTGGAGCTTCCATGGCTGAGTGGGGACTAGAACCCGGAACTCCTGACTCCCTGACCAACACTTTAGCCACTACACCACAACTGGGTTGATGTGAGCATAACATGAAGAAGGCACACGTACGTTTCCTTGAGGTTCCTTGCAAAAGGGGGAAAAATGCAGGATATAAATGTAATAAAATGATATATATATACCTATCTTTCTGTGCTGCTTCTGGATGTTGGGGGAGGGCAAGTACAGTGGAACACTCCTCTCTATAAAATAGCCTCCAAGGAACCAATAATCCTCCTCCTCTTCATTTTATCCTCACAACCACCACCACCACCCTGTGAGGTAGGTCAGGCTGAGAGTCTGTGGCTGGTCCAAAGTCACCCTGGGAGCTTCCATGGCTGAGTGGGGACTAGAACCCGGATCTCCCAATGCCCAGTCCAACACTCTAGCCACTACGCCACACTGCCTCTCAAGGTGTCTTCCTTTTTAGGCCATGAAATTCCTCTCCCTACCTCCCCTCCCACTACTCCTAAAAAGCTCCCAAGAGGCTCCCTGGTGGTGACAATAAATCCTCTGTGTGTGTGTGAGTGTTTAGTGAGGGACATTGAAGTCCCCTCTTCCAGGGCTTTGTCCAGGAGAATGAGACATCCATGGGGTAATGAGACACGTCGCGTTGATGAATATTGATGTGGTGCTCTTTCCCCGCCCCCCCCCTTCAGAGATATCGGCGTGTTTTCTCTCCTAGGCTGCCTCTGCTTTAAATTGCTTTTCTTGTTTTCCTAATGCATGTTTCTCCTGCGACGCTCGCCCCCGTCTCCTGTTTGTCTTCGAGAATGGGGAAAAGCATTAAGTAAATAAGGCTGGATTTGATTTGTAAATAACGCCAGGAAGGGGTGGGGAAGAGAGAAATAGAGGGGGGGGGGCGTACAATTGCACCAGCCTCAGATATGTCTCTGTGTGTGTGTGTGTTCATCAAATACACTCCAGAAGGCAAGTCACCACCAGAGGCCCAACATGTGTGACGTGAGAGTGAAATAGAACATGAGAACATCAGAAGAGCCATGCTGGATCAGATTAAGGGTCCATCTAGTCCATCACTCTGTTCACACAATGGCCAACCAGCCACTGGCCAGGGACCAACAAAGCAGGACATGGTGCAACAGCACCCTCCCACCCATGTTCCCCAACAACTGGTACACACAGGCTTACTACCTCGAATACTAGAGAAGCAGTATTTGACCAGTTTTACATGCCATGGACACAGAATTTGGCAATGCTAAGAGCAGTGGATGCATTTTGGTCAGAAAGAAATTAGAAGACATCAAAAGCATTGGATTCTCCTGGTAATTTTAATAGAAGAAGTTCTATCAAAACTTTGCATAAGAACGTGAGTTGCTGAGTCGACCTCTCCTGAATTACAGGGGTACTGTTAGGATCAACCCTGGGTTTCTCTGGTTTGTATCCCCACATGAACTTGGAGACAGAAAGAGAAGAAGAAGGAGAAGGAGAAGACAACGATGACAGAGAGGGGGTAGAAGAAATTGTCAAAGACTCTCCAGGAGTCGAGGAGGAATCTTCCCAGGAGCTTATTGGAAAGGAAACCCAGGCTCAAAGATCATCCTCCCCAGCCCTGGGAACTCAGTTCTTGTTGGAGGAGGAAGGAGCATCAGAACTGACAGAAGTTACTACTTGGAGACCCTCCCTGAAGGAGGTGTCTGGAAAAGCCTGTCAGGCACAGTGGGAAACCGTCCATATAGTTGAAAGGGCAAGTGCCTTGCTCTGTTAGACTAATTAAGCTTACAGGAAAACTCCCAGCCTCCATACTCCCTTCAAGTGTGAAGAGGTGTCTGATTACTGAAAAAAGCTTTGTGGATTGCCCAGCAGACCTCTCTATTGTCTTAGAATCATAGAATCATAGAATAGCAGAGTTGGAAGGGGCCTACAAGGCCATCTAGTCCAACCCCCTGCTCAATGCAGGAATCCACCCTAAAGCATCCCTGACAGATGGTTGTCCAGCTGCCTCTTGAAGGCCTCTAGTGTGGGAGGGCCCACCACCTCCCTAGGTAACTGATTCCACCGTCGCACTGCTCTAACAGTCAGGAAGTTTTTCCTGAGGTCCAGCCGGAGTCTGGCTTCCTTTAACTTGAGCCCGTTATTCCGTGTCCTGCACTCTGGGAGGATCGAGAAGAGATCCTGGCCCTCCTTCCTGACTGTTAGAGCAGTGCGACAGTGGAATCAGCTACCTAGGGAGGTTGTGGGCTCTCCCACACTAGAGGCATTCAAGAGGCAGCTGGACAACCATCTGTCAGGGATGCTTTAGGGTGGATTCCTGCATTGAGCAGGGGGTTGGACTCGATGGCCTTGTAGGCCCCTTCCAACTCTGCTATTCTATGATTCTATGATTCTATGATTCCTCTGTGTGACAACCCTTTAAGTATTTGAAGAGTGCTATCATGTCTCCCCTCAATCTTCTCTTCTCCAGGCTAAACATGCCCAGTTCTTTCAGTCTCTCTTCATAGGGCTTTGTTTCTAGACCCCTGATCATCCTGGTTGCAAGTTGATGGGAGAGCTTGGACAATGGAACCCATGACCTAGGGAGGTTGTGGGCTCTCCCACACTAGAGGCCTTCAAGAGGCAGCTGGACAGCCATCTGTCAGGGATGCTTTAAGGTGGATTCCTGCATTGAGCAAGGGGTTGGACTCCATGGCCTTAGAGGCCCTTTCCAACTCTACTATTCTATGGCCTGGTTCAGACAACACACTAAACCATGCTGCTTAACCACAGGCATTCCCTTAACCATTTTGTGGTTAAGCGTCATGATTTAGTGTGCTGTCTGAACCAGGTCTATGAGACTCACAACCAGCACATGCGTTCATGCTGTGATTTTATGATACTTCTGATAAGCTACCGAGGGACACCTGCCCACACCCACACCCTGGCCGGGATTCCCCAGAAAACAGTTTTAAACCCTTGTCAACGCATGGCATCTCAATTACCACTGCTATTCCATGTGTCACCCCCCACTTCCCGGACGTCCCTCCAGTTAACCTGTGAAAACCATCCGGACATTCTGACGGAAATTGCTTTGGACAGATAATAAAATGTCCTTAGGCTAAATGATGGTACTTAATCCACCGCCCCAGTCAAGTCCCCTTCTTTCAGCTGTCCTCTTGCTTTTTAATAATGGTTTAGTGTGTGGGGGAAATCAGAATTAATTGGGACTGGCGTTAGATGTTCGCTATGGAAATCGCGCGGGGTTTTGGCACCTTGGCATTTCAAGGCCGCGACGGGGAGAGGGGAACGTTTCCAGGATCCGAGGAGCGGGAGGAGAAATGGTCCTAACTTCCACTTGAAAGTCACTTTGCAATCTCTTCCCCCTGGCAGGCCTTCTGCCTGCTTTTACCAGTTCCCAGGCAGCAATTCAACAGGTGCAGTGTCCTCTAGCATCGGTTTATGGCATTTTATATGCTGCATTTTGTATTCTGAGGCGCTTCTTGCTGCGGATCCAGTTCTCCTCCTTCCATTTTATCCCCACGCCAGCTCTGTGTGTGTGTGGGGGGGGGGGGGTGTCGGCTGAGAGGTGGTGAAAGGCCCAAGGTCACCCAATGAGCTTTGTAGCTGAGCCGGGATTTGACCCCAGGGCTCTCTTGTTCTAAGCCAACACTCTAACCACTATGCCAGGGTTTGGGCCCCTTTTCCTGTTGAGGGTTACATTTCCTCGGGAGTAATCTTTTGATAGCCACATGCTGGTGGTGGGCAGGGCTGAAGTCAGCAGTGTGGGGGCAGAACCAAGTGGAGGGCACCCCTTCTCTCTCTCTCTCTCTCTCTGCCACTCCTTTTCTCTCTCTATTCTCTTTTTCTTCCACCCCATTTTCTCTCTCTGCCACTCTCCCTCTTTCTCTCTCTTTCTGTCACTCCATTTCCCTCCCTCCCCGCTCTCTTTTTCTGCCACCCCATCTCTCTCTCTTTTTCCCTCTTTCTCTCTGTTTCTGTCACTCCCTCCCTCCCTCTCTGCCACCCCATTTCTCTCTCTCTCTTTCTGCCACCCCATTTCTCTCTCTCTTTCTCTCTTTCTTCTACCCCATCTCTCTCTCTTTTTCTGCCAGCCTATTTCTCTCTCTCTTCTCTTTTTCTGCCACTCCACCTTTCTCTCTCTCTCTCTTTCTGCCACCCCCTTTCTCTCTCTCTTTCTCTGTCTGCCACCCCATTTCTCTCTCTTCTCTTTTTCTGACACCCCACCTTTCTCTCGCTTCTCTTTTTCTGCCACCCCACCTTTCTCTCTCTCTCTCTCTCTCTCTCTCTCTCTTTGTGCCACTCCATTTCTCTCCCCTCCCTCTCTGTCTCTCTTTCTGCTACCCCTTTATCTCTCTCTTTGGGGGGATCTACACTATTGCTTTTGAAGCGCTTTAAAGCACTTTGAAAACGTTTTGGAAACTGTATATGCAGTGTGTCCTGGGCCTCAACAGTTGTCAAAACTGTTATAAAGCGCTTTAAAGCGCTTTAAAGCAGTAGTGTAGATCCCCAGTTTCTCTCTTCCTTCTACCCCATCTCTCTCTCTGTGTGTGTGTCTCTTTTCCTCCTCTGTCCTGTGTAGCATGGCAGCTCACTCATTTCTGAATCAGCTGCAGAGGGATTTTGAAACGAGACGCATGATATTTGGCGGGGGGGCACCCCTCCGCTACCTCAAACAAGCCCCCAATCAGAAAAGCTTTCCCCGTTGATCTTCTACTGGAGAGTACGGTTTTGTGAATGGCCAGATACCTTCAGGGGCTCCTCAGAAGCTTATCAGCTCGAAAGGAAGATTGGTCATACAGAACAAGCTGAGCCGGATCCCTTTGACGCTGTTTTCTAGAGCCCGCCCGCTGCTAAGATACATTTTCGTTGCTTAACGTTTTATTTATTCCTCCCTGTGTCAGGCCTGCCTGCCTTGGAAGCCACAAATAGAAAACGTAATAATATTTAGCATTGAGACGGTGTGTTCCGAGCACGGCACACACCTTACCTTGTTTCTAGCCCTGTACAATACACCTGTAAGGTAGATATCGCAGGTGGAGGAGCTGAAGGGCAGAGATGAGATTTAAGATTGGGGAGCTTTCCTGATTTGTAGACTGAACTTTTAGGGCCCAAATGGCAAGTTACGTAGTTCAGCCACGTGTGTTTTCCAGCGGAGGCTGGTGGCTCTGATGTCAGTGGGGCAGTGAAACTATTCTGGGTTTCAGCCAAAACCAGTCAGAACCCTAAATGAGCTCTCCAGGGTGCTGAGGCTGGTGGCTAACTGGATAAGATTGCACCCTACCTCTGTACATTTCTTGCAAAAGAGACCTGTCTAGCTCGCCCACGCCCTAAAACAAATAAATAATAAATAGGCATATCGTCAAGTCTTTGATTTGGAGATATTAAGCAAAATCCAACAAATCCAACCAAAGGCACAGTTACAAGATGGGGGATACTTGGCTCAGAGATACTACAAACGAGAAGGATCTTGGAATTGTTGTAGATTGCAAGCTGAATATGAGCCAACAGTGCGATTTGGCTGCAAGAAAGGCAAATGCTATTTTGGGCTGCATTAATAGAAGTAGAGCTTCCAAATCACGTGAGGTACTGGTTCCTCTCTATTCGGCCCTGGTTAGAGTATTGCGTCCAGTTCTGGCCTCTACAATTCAAGAAGGATGCAGACAAGCTGGAGCGTGTTCAGAGGAGGGCAGGGGTCTGGAAACAAAGCCCTATGAAGAGAGACTGAAAGAACTGGGCCTGTTTAGCCTGGAGAAGAGAAGATGGAGGGGAGACATGAGAGCACTCTTCAAATACTTAAAAGGTTGTCACACAGAGGAGGGCCAGGATCTCTTCTCGATCCTCCCAGAGTGCAGGACACGGAATAACAGGCTCAAGTTAAAGGAAGCCAGATTCCAGCTGGACATCAGGAAAAACTTCCTGACTGTTAGAGCAGTACGACAATGGAATCAATTACGTAGGGAGGTTGTGGGCTCTCCCACACTAGAAGCATTCAAGAGGCAGCTGGACAACCCTCTGTCAGGGATGCTTTAGGGTGGATTCCTGCATTGAGCAGGGGGTTGGACTCGATGGACTTGTAGGCCCCTTCCTACTCTGCTATTCTATGATTCTATGATTCTGTGATCAGCCCTACTGAGAGCAGACCCATCGAAATGAATGGGGCACACATTAGTGGCAAATCCTTTTAAGTCCCTTTAAGTCCCCACTGAAAGCAGGAGATCTTTTAATAAACATACCTTGCTATCATTGCTGGAAAGGGAAGCATGTACGTCTTTAATGTTTTCTCTCCCCCCCCCACCCCCATATTTCATTTCCCAAATGACTACAATAGCATCAGAATACAAAACAATGGTGCTCCCTGCGTTTGCAGGGCTGTTGCCTCAAATATTTGAGAGATCTCTTTATTTTGCAATTTGATGCTGGTTGTTTTGCAGGAAGTCTCTTTATCTCCCGAACATGGCTTTAAACCACGATTAGAAGAAAATATTCTTTCACATGCTCTGTTGTACTGAGAAATGCAAAGGGGATTTTGTTATTTTATTCTGATTCTTCCCCCTTCCCCCAATCACCTGTAAATACATGGGCACTTTGCTTTCTTTTGCAAATTGGTGCTGGTGTTTTTGCAGGATGTCTGTTTATCTCCGGAACAGGGCTTTAAACCATAATTCGCATGCTCTGTTGTACTGAGAAATGCAAAGGCAGTTGCAATATTTTATGGAAACAAAGCCCTATGAAGAGAGACTGAAAGAACTGGGCATGTTTAGCCTGGAGAAGAGAAGATGGAGGGGAGACATGATAGCATTTTTCAAATACTTAAAAGGCTGTCACACAGAGGAGGGCCAGGATCTCTTCTCGATTCTCCCAGAGTGCAGGACACGGAATAATGGACTCAAGTTAAAGGAAGCCAGATTCCGGCTGGACATCAGGAAAAACTTCCTGGCTGTTAGAGCAGTACGACAATGGAACCAGTGACCTAGGGAGGTTGTGGGCTCTCCCACATTAGAGGCCTTCAAGAGGCAGCTGGACAACCGTCTGTCAGGGATGCTTTGAGGTGGATTCCTGCATTGAACAGGGGGTTGGACTAGATGGCCTTATAGGCCCCTTCCAACTCTACTATTCTATGATTCTGATTTTTCTTTTCATCACCTGTAAATACATAGGCATTGTGCATCATTTTCATGGAACATAAGGCTATCAGCAGCTAATTATTATGATATCTGTGTACTTCTAGACAGTATCAGATGCTCCACACCTCTGTATACTGGCGCAGGGTGACCCTATGGAAAGGAGGACAGGGCTCCTGTATCTTTAACAGTTGTATTGAAAGGGGGATTTCAGCAGGTGTTATTTGTATGCATGCAGCACCTGGTGAAACTCCCTCTTCATCACAACTGTTAAAGCTGCAGGAGCTCTGTCCTCTTTTGTATCAGGTCACTCCAGCGTAGCTCCTGCAGCTTTAACACTATGTTCAACATCTAAGGTCCCCCTCCAGGTGCCTACTCTGAGGGAAGCTTGGAGGACGGCAACAAGAGAGAGGGCCTTCTCTGTGGTGGCCCCCCAACTGTGAACAATCTCCCTGACGAGGCCTGCCTGGCGCCGACATTGTCATCTTTTTGGCGCCAGGTCAAGACTTTTCTCTTCTCCCAGGCATTTAGCAATTTGTAATGAGCCTGGGTCTGTTTTTTGACTCATTGTTCTTTGTTATAGTGATTTTAAATGTATGTTTTTGTGGTTTTTAATTTTTGTATATGGTTTTTAAGTACTTTTATCTTATGTGTTCCACCCAGAGAGCTTCTGCTATGGGGCAGTATACAAATGCAAAAAATAAAAGATATAATAACTGTTGTGATGAAGAGGGAATTTCACCAGGTTCTCCATATATACCAATGACACCTGCTGAAATCCCCTTTTCTATGCAACTGTTAAAGATACAGGAGCCCTGTCCTCCTTTCCATAGGGTCACCCTAATACCAGGGAACATGAGCTCGCTTCCTTCATTTGAACAGGATACGACACTAGGTAGATCTCGGAATGAGCCACCACGGCTCTTTTTATGTCCTCATGTCCAAACTCCACAGTTCTCTTGACAGTATAATCAAAGCGGAATGCATTGTGGTTCACAACCATCCCAAGATAGTTTGCTGCCTGGCACACCCACCCGCGCACCCAAGGTTCAGGGTCTCCAGAGCCACGTTATTTTGGTTTGGACGACGGAACATCCCGTAAGCACCTCTCTCCATCCTTGGCAGTAGAAATGCAATAATAACAAAGCTAGTTAGAATCATTGTGATGGAGGGCGGAATGCAATAATAATGAAGCTCTCTAAAAAACGGCTGACCTTTTATGACACCCAGGATCTGCGGCCTGTGGCGACTGCCGGACACTGTCTCATGGTAGGGCCAGCCCTGTTGAGATGATCTTTCCTTGTTTTGAACTGCAGGGCTAAACAACTCTGTTTGGAGTTACTGGGGACTGAACTTGCAAACCACAGTGCTCTTAGGGATGTTCAAACTTGCCGAGATTTTCCCAGTCTCTGCTTCAAAGCCCAGTTCGCCCCACTTCCATTTTCGTTAGCAATCTTTCTTTTTTCTTTTCGTTCAAATGAGAAAAGTGGACAACAGCTGGGATTGTTTAGCTCGGAAAAAAGGAGGGTGAGGGGGAGACATGATAGAGGTGTACAAAATGATGCCTGGCACAGAGAAGGTGGACAGGGAGACATTTTTCTCCCTCTCCCATAATACTAGAACTCAACGGGGTCATTCCATGAAGCTGATGGGTGGGAGATTCAGGACAAATGAAAGGAAGGACTTCTTCTTCACACAGCGCAGAGTTAAACTATGGAACTCACTACCCCAAGATGTCGTGATGGCCACCAATTTGGATGGCTTTAAAAGGGGGTTGGAGAAATTCCTGCAGGAGAAGGCTATCGGTAAGCCTTTGTACACCAGTTGCTGGGGAACATGGGCAGAGAGGTGCTGTTGCATCATGTATTGTTGCCCTGCTTGACAGCTTCTGTGTGAACAGAGTGTTGGACTAGATGGACCCTCTTCTTATGTTCAGCCTAGCCAACGAGGCAAATTCCAATGATTTGGGAACTAAAATGAAATCTCATGCGTCCCTCAGGACCCTCCTGCTGCGTAACAGCAGAGGTATTTCTTGGCTCCCACTGACGGAGATGTTGTGGATCAAACTTTTATGGATGTGGAGCATGCGCTCGGCCTTTCTGTAGGCACGGAGAGCAGCCTGTGACACTCCCGAGACAAGGCGAGCTCTTCCCTGGAATGAGAAACATGCGACTCAACAGCTGGCCGGAACCGGTTTGGCAGCCCCGGAGGGTGGCGGCGGCGTTCTCTTCCGAAACCTCTGCTGGGAGTTTCTTCTTCCTCCGCTCTGAGCTCCTTCATGCTCCTGTTTGCTGCCGTCTCGGCTGCCGTTCCGAAGCTGGAGGGGATGGAGACCCTGAGACGGAGCTTCTCCCGCTGGAAGAGGTACCACATCAAAGTCCACGTCTCCGAGGAAGACCTGCTTCTCCCGCTGACGGTGCGGCCCACCGATACCATGATGGACTTGCGGGCTCATCTTGTGCGGGACGGCATCACCTCCTGGAAGAAGACCTTTTATTACAACGCCCGGCAGCTCGCGGAGGATGAGACGGTCAAGGAGGCCAAAATCCAGAACGGCTCCGTGCTCTTGCTCATCAATGACAAAAGGTAAGTTTGGGGAGATCTTGTGAATGGTGGACCAAGTCATCCAGCACTGGCAGGTGGACCCCAGGACCTTCAACGAGGCGAAGCAGGAGATGTTTTTCCCCCGGCTTCCCTCCCCTTTTTTTAAAAATTAAACAACAGTGTGATATGCTCAAAATTCAAGTTGGAGCACATTTTTAAAGTGTTGGAACAATAATCTGCTAGAGCTGGCTGTGAAGTACGGAAATGCCTCCTGTGTTTGATTGTAAATGGTTTTGTGTGTGTGTGTGTGTGTGTATTTGCACTTTATTAAGTTACCCACCAGCCGTAATAACCATCTCTAAGAACTCATTGTGGGGGAGCAGTGAGTTCACTCGTATGTCAATTTATTAGCGAGCTGATAAATTCACGTAATGTGTCCTTCCCAAATGTAGTGCCCTCTGGTTGGGTTTTTTTGGGGGACTACAATTCCCATCATTCCCAGCTATTGCCCATGCTGGCTGGGGCTGATAGGAGTTGAAGTGCAAAACATCTGGAGAATTATTTATTTATTTATTTATTACACTTATATACCGCTCCCATAGCCAGGGCTCTCTGGGCGGCTTACAGAAATTCTAAAATGGAGGTAAAAACAAGTATACGAAATTTAAAACTCTAAAACGCAGAACATACACCCCTAAAGCATTAAAAACCGATTAAAAACTAAACATGTGGGTAATTAGGATGTGCCGCCGTATGCCTGAGAAGGCTGACGTCATGACTCATGTGTGGGGATAATTTAGCCAGTCAATATATGACGGCTGTTGACTTCCAGGCCGTTTGTCAGTGCCTATAAAAAGGGGTGTGATGGAGTTCTTCGGTCTTGGAGCTTTTCGACGTGAGGCATTTATTGCGGGCTGATTATTCTTTTCTCGTGATTGTTTATGGGTTCTTGAGAAGACGTCGTGGTCCTTCAGTTTTGCTTCTTTTTTTAAAAAAAGTGTACTTCCCCAGGAATTTTTAAAGTGGGGAAAATGGAGCATTATTTCTGGAAGCGAAAGAAAGCACGTCTTTCTACTTGTGTATGTATTATTCCAGTATAGCACAGTGCCACCTAGAGGTTATGTGGCAGAAAAGCAGGAAACCAAAAGCGTTTGCCTAGAGCTTGCATCTATCTCAGTCCCGTGACAAAACTGAAAGTCGATCCAGCGATTAATAGCCTTGTGTAGAAATACTCTAGATGGAGACTTCCAGCTCTTCCTCTGAGTCCTTTGAATTAGGGCTGTGCACCACCTCTGGTCCGAACCCCGAATCCAAAGCAGATTGGGGTGATTTTGACCCTCCCGAACCAGTTCGGGCGAAGTCTGAGGTGGCCTGAAGCTGAAGCCAATTGGCTCTGAAGCTTCAGGCTGTCTCAGTGCTTTGGAAGCCCCCCCCAGCCCCCCCAGTCTCCTTACCTTCCCCCCCCACCGCCCTTGTATCTAGCATCTCCCACTGCTGCTGACACATGTGGAAGCCGCCGGACGCAAGAGTGGCAGCAGCAGCAGATGGCAGAGCAGGCAAGGGGAGGAGGGGGGCTTACCTGGTGCCTCTGCTATCCACAGCGGCGGACAGCAGAGGCACCAGGTAAGTGAGGACAGTTTTCCGGCTGCCGGCTGCACAGCCCGGCACCCAGAAAACTCCTGAGTCGCCTCGGAGGGTCCGAATTTCGCCTCGACTTTGGCGCCAAGGTGGGTCGGGAACCCCTGAGGCAGCCCCGAGGCAGATCGGGGCTGCTTTGGGGGCTCCGGATTGGCCTCCGAGGTGGATCGGTGGGGGTCCCTGCACAGCGCTACTTTGAATCCCCCAACTTGATGCCCTCTAGATGTTTTGGACTACAGCTCCCAAGAGCTCCAGCCAGCATGGGCAATGGCGAGAGATGACAAGAGTTATACTTCAAAACATCTGGAGTGCACCAGGATGGGGAAGATGGGCATGGCATCATCCCTGGGGTGGAAGAACAGAAGGGAGAGGTTCATTTGTTCCATGTGGAATTCAACCTAGACTTCACCATCTGAATTGGGCCAAAGAAAGCTAACTTGATATCTTCACCCTGTGGGGAAGAAGATGCGAGGGAGACTGGAGCAGGCAGGCACCATTGGAGCCTGCTTCAGTTGGACCCCCCCCCCCCCACAGGGCTAACATCTTCACCTTGTGGAGAAGAAGGAGCTGTTGTTTGCCCCTCCATTGGGAGATGAGAGGATGGAGCAGGGCCTTCCCACCAGCCTAAACAGTCTCCTTAATTTCTTTTTATTTTCTCCCTCTTCCCTCCCCATCCACTTTTCCTTGTGTGTCACGTCTTTTTTTAGAATGTAAGCCTGAGGGTAGGGACTGTCTTCTTTATTGATACATTGTAAGCCGCTCCGAGAGCCTTTTGGCTGAGGTGCGGGATAAAAATACTCTAAATAAATAAATAATAAATAAATAAATAAGAAAGGAAGAGGCTGGAGAAACGCAAGTCAAGGAACCCAGGAAGTGGCTGCTATGAAAAAGGCAAATTCCATGTTGGGCATAACCGGAAAAGGAATCGAAAATAAAGTTGCCGATATCATACCGCCCTTATACAAATCTACGGTGCGGCTACAGTTGGAATACTGTGCTGACCGTAGCACCTGGGGGAAATACAGAAAAGGACAACCAAAATGATCAAGGGGCTGAAGTGACTCCCCTAAGAGGACAGGTTACAATGCCCAGACCGTTTTGTTTAGGAAAAAGGCACGTGAGAGGAGACGTGATAGAAGCATAGAAAATCATGCCTGGTGCTGAGGGAGTAAAACTGGAATCCCAAGGGGGCATCCCATGAAGCTGAACGGCAGGAGATTCAGGACAGATCAAAGTAAGGACTTCTTCATGCAGCGCAGAGCCGAACTGCGGAACTCCCTGCTGCAAGATCTAGTTAGATGGCTTTAAAAGGAGAATAGATAAATTCCTGGAGAAGGAAAGGGCTATCAATGGCTGCAATTGAACTCACGTCCTACTTTTGGGCTTCCACCAGCAGCTGCTTGACCACCTAGCTAACAGGATTGTTCTGATCCAGTATGGCTCTTCGTTATGACCCTTTCTTATGACAACGGGTCAAAGAAGGTCATAGGATGCTCCTCGAACCATCTAAAAGCTCCTGTGCTGGGCTTTCTCATGAAACTCTCCCCATGGCCTGAGTTCGATCCCAGCGGAAGCTGGTTTCAGGCAGCCGGCTCAGGTCGACTCAGCCTTCCATCCTCCCAAGGTCGGTAAAATGAGTACCCAGTTAGCTGGGGGAAAGGTAATAATGGCCGGGGAAGGCAACGGCAAACCACCCCGCTATAAGGCCTGCCAAGAAAACGTCAGCGAAAGCTGGCGTCCCTCCAAGAGTCAGTAATGACTCAGTGCTTGCACGAGAGGTTCCTTTCCTGAGCAGCTGCCCTCTTCAAATCCCACATGTCACATAGAAGAGGGCAAAAACCCTGTTCTCTGCTGCCGCCCCAGAGGGCAGCGGCACTAGCTTGCGTTGGCTGAAGTTGCAGGAGGGTAGATTTTGGTTGGACTTCAGGAGAAAAGTCTGTATGGCAGGAACAGCTTGACAATGCAACCAATGACCAAGAAAGGTGGTGGGCTTCTCCTTGCTGGGAGGTCTTCAAGCAGAGTCTGGTCAGCTAAGTGTTAGGGCTATGGTAATTCCAGATTTCCTGCCTCACGCAGGGGCTGGACTACATGTCCTCTAGCAAACCCTCCATCTCAATGATTCTAACTAGGAAACCTCCTTCTCAATGACAGGTCCCTTTTGGGCATTGGCCTACCAGTGCTTGGGTCCAGATCCACCAAAGAAGCTCCATCTGAACATGACCCCTGTAAATCTCTGTCATACGCTTGTCCTAAGTTTGGCCTTTTATGAGGTGACTGATGAAAATTTTGCTAGGATGAATCGCTGGCACTGCTGTCCATCCAGGTTCAGCTTCTTCCTCCAGGCCTCTAGGAGTTAAATTTCCGAGAGAGCGATCTTAGGGTACCTCGGCGAGGGAGAGCCTGGATCGTTCGGATTCCCCCCTCCGAGGTCAGAGATGGTGCTCCGATTCGGAAGGGAGATTTGGAGAGCCGAACCTCCTCTCCTGCCCCCTTGTGGCCGGTGGGCAGAGAACTGCTCCGGCTGCCTCTCTGAGGTTGGGCTTTCCTGATTCTGGGATCGCCACCACCTCCAGCGTCCAAACACCAGCGTGATGTCCCGGAAGGAAAGAAGGACGTCTGAAGTGGCGGTTTTAGTTTTTTGAAGGAGACTTTTGCGTGCGCCAAAAAGTAAGTGATAAAAAAAAAATTAGAGCCATCACTGCGATGGGAAAAAAAAACTCCCCCTCTCACCCCGCGATGGGCACGGAGCCCCGTGCCCGGTGGCACACCGCTTGCGGTCTTCGGGGCTGTCCCAGGACCGCAGGAAAATCTGGGAAATCCATGGTTGCAGTTATCCTGGGGAAAGTGAGAGGTCATCCCCGGTTGATCCCGGGATCCCCTGTGTGTCATTTAGACACACAGGGATGACTTCGAGCTGACCCCGGGATAAAGGGATGGTGTATCCTGGTTGTGCTTTTATATTGTAGCAGCAGTTTCTGCAGCTGAAACTCTCCCCATGGCCTGAGTTCGATCCCAGCGGAAGCTGGTTTCAGGCAGCCGGCTCGGGTTGACTCAGCCTTCCATCCTCCCGAGGTCGGTAAAATGAGGACCCAGTTAGCTTGGGGGAAAGGTAATCACGGCCGGGGAAGGCAACGGCAAACCACCCCGCTATAAGGCCTGCCAAGAAAAGAGTCAGAAATGACTCAGTGCTTGCACGAGAGGTTCCTTCCCTTTTCCTTTATGCTTTGAATGGTTTTAATTTTTGTGAACCGCCCAGGGAGCTTCGGCTATTGGGCAGTTATAAAAATGCAACAAATAAATAAATACACATGCCCCAAGTTTCATCCAGCAGGTCTTTTCTGATATTCTTCTCTTTCCACCTGGAGAGGCTGGGTGTGGAACCTGGAGACGTCTAGCTGCGACGCTAAGCTGCTCCCTATAAAAATAAAGTAAGGTCCCAGTCCTCATGGTTCTGAGCAAAGGGCTGGTTTAACTGGGCGCATCAGAATCTGCTTTCTACCAAGCACACCACCAGCCCATTTAGCTCAGGATTGGGGACATGGCCGTGGACAGGCCTGCAAGGTTTCTCCTAGCTTGGAGAAACTTGATTGTGTTCAGAAAGAGGAGAGAACACCCAAATCATTATCTCTGCTCTCCGCGCCCCCCCCTCCCTGCACGCCCGGATGTTTGAGCAGGATTGTCATGCAGCATTTGGATAAACAGTAATTATGTTTCTCGGCTGAATGTTCAGCCTCTTGTGCCGCATCTCCCCTGACTCAGCACTCAGATATGTTTTGCATATCAACCCGGCCGGTTCTTCCAGAGTTGCAGTGTTCTCCTTTTGTGTCCCTGACGGATTTAGTCTCTGGTTGCTGATTTTTTTTTTGGAGGGGGAAGCAGACTTTGAGACTAATGATTGTGTGCGCACACACACACATCTTTGGGGGAAGCCTTTTGCCGCCTGGGTTCCAGGATGCAGGCCAACCTGTGCCTTGCCTTCATCTGACTTACGCCTCTTAGATTAAAGACGTGAAGCCAAAGATGTGGCTAATTCCATTTTATTATTCATTTAAAGCTACCGGTGCAGTTTATTACAGCGGTTAGAAATAAGGCAGTCCCAGCTCATAGGCTTACAACTGAAAAGACACATATAGAAGATACACCAAGAGTTGCATTACTCTCACTGCAAGAAGATTTTAAATGTAGTAAAGAAATTAAGGAATTGATAACGAATTTGTTGACAGCTGCAAGGTTAATCTTAGATAGGAACTGGAAGACTCAAGGAGATTATTGTATTGAAGTATGGTATAAAGAAGTGTGGGATATTGCTATTAATGATAAATTGACATGTAATATTAAAGTGAGAAGAGGTATAGTAAAAACGAATGATTTTGAGGGAATCTGGAAAAAGTTCCTAGTATTTGTGTTTTCTAAGGGAAGCGGGAAACCGCCAGCAGAAGAAACTATGAGTTTTTGGAGACAGGAATGAGATCCTGCGGTGGGGGGTGCACTTTTATGTTGAGTATGATTATGTTAAATAGATTAAGCGTGAATATATGATATAAATGTTACTTTGAGTTTATGTATTATGTTCTTTTTCTGTTAATTGCATTGATGTAAAAAATTTTTTTAATTAAAATAAACAATTGAAAAGACACGACATGAAAGGAAATAGGGAGGAGGAGGGAAGAGGAAAAAAACCCCACGCTCAGTCATTAGTTCTTAGTTACAAAGCTGAGCAGGTTGTGGAACTGGGTCGAAGCACGGTGGAAGTGGGGTGCTGTTTCCACTCCCTCTGGTGGCCTCAGCAATGACAGTTGGTGTCCAGTTTGTTTTTGAAAGCAGGGTTCAGCCTTGGAAGAGGAGGAGTGGTAGCTGTGCCTCTGAGCATATGCAGAGTGTCTTTTTTATGGCCGCTAAATAGCCACAGCCCATTTCCCACCCGTTTGGACTTCAAGGTTGAAACAAGGTTGAGGCACTAAGCCATCCACATCCGCCCGCTGCCTCGCGCTCTGGAACCGGAGAGAGCAAAATCAGAGCTGCATATTCATTCCAAGCACCGCACTGCTTCCCCCACAGCAAAGTTGGCGACCCCGTGTCACGGCCATGAATATTAATGGTGACATCCAGCATAGGGGCATTTTTCCCAGCGGCTCGCAAGGCGGTTTTCCACCTAGCGCGAGAAAAACAGCGGAATGACCCTATTTTTCATCCTGGTCCCCCTTTTTTTAATGCATTCGTAGATAATTGGCAGTTAACGGGAGGCCGACTCATCCTTCCTTCCCCCACGTTGCTTTCCTGGGGCTTGATAATGTTCGCCATAAAAATTCACTTAAGGCCGGGCCTCCGCGGGGGTAGAGGGAGAGAACGCTTAGCGTTTTGGCTAATATTTAAAATTTATTTGGACCTTGCAGTCCGAAGTGTTCCTGAGCGAGCTGGTGGGTGCATTTTGTTGGCAGGGCGAGGTCACTGCGTCGTGGATCTGGGAAGGGGCGGAGGAGAAAGCCTGGTGAAGTATTTGTACTGAGGTCCTGGTTCCTCTCTATTCGGCCCTGGTTAGGCCTCATCTAGAGTGTTGCGTCCAGTTCTGGGCTCCACAATTCAAGAAGGACACAGACAAGCTGGAGCGGGTTCAGAGGAGGGCAACCAGGATGATCAGGGGTCTGGAAACGAAGCCCTATGAAGAGAGACTGAAAGAACTGGGCATGTTTAGCCTGGAGAAGAGAAGATTGAGGGGAGACATGATAGCACTCTTCAAAGACTTAAAAGGTTGGCACACAGAGGAGAGCCAGGATCTCTTCTCGATCCTCTCAGAGTGCAGGACACGGAATAACGGGCTCAAGTTAAAGGAAGCCAGATTTCAGCTGGACATCAGGAAAAACTTCCTGGCTGTTAGAGTAGTATGACAATGGAATCAGTTGCCTGGTGAGGTTGTGGCCTCTCCCACATTAGAGGCCTTTAAGAGGCAGCTGGACAAGCATCTGTCAGGGATGCTTTAGGGTGGATTCCTGCATTGAGCAGGGGGTTGGACTGGATGGCCTTGTAGGCCCCTTCCAACTCTACTATTCTATGATTCTATGATCCTATGATTCATCCAGAGTGCCAACTGTTTTTACAATGTGTGTGTGGGGGAGAACATGTCCACCCCCCCCTCCCAAATTATTGTAATTAGCAATTGTACAAGGTTCAGGGCCCCACACGGAGACGTTGCTGTGTGTAATCCTTTCAACCCCTTGTGGGGCTGGTCAATCGGTATCAATTAGGGGTGGGTGAGGTTGCATGACCCATTGCAGTCATTGTGGAAAGAAGAGAAAAGTGGGGAGACAAACGTAACGTAGCCTACAGTGTACAACATACAAATGGAGCCTGTCTAGACAACACACTAAGCCATGGTTAGGCCGCTAGCCCCCGACTTGCCTCAGCAGCCAGTTTGGAACTTCCGAAATAGCCCCGATTCAACTCGGGTGCTTTGGAGCTGGGCTGCCTTGCTTCGAAACTGAATCCGAAGAGAGGTTTGCCCTGTCTCAAAGTGGATTCCTTGCAGATTCCTACATGTTTGCCATGCAGCTGCGTAACGCCAACTGGGAGTCCATTAGACTTCCTGTTTACCCCCTCCCTTCCTCTCCAATCTCCCCCCAAACTCAGAGCCACTGCCCACAGGATTTACTTTGCCATCTGTCCTGCTCCATTAATGTGATTTAAGTATAAGATGGGGGCTCTGTCATTTTCATAGATCTATGGTTGAAAACTACAGAAATGGCCCTTCACGGCTACACCAGAAACACCACATTTACAACAGCGCCCGCTGCAACGCTTTCGTGCATCTTCTAAAAATGAAGACCGAGTGTCTCCCTCCACACCTCCAGAATGAACAGCCTATTTGCATACAAATTTATGCCGCTTCAATCAATGGATGGCTGAATCAGAAACTGCTATGATTAATCGGCATGGATTCGTTGAGTCGCCTGACAGCCCTGAGGGAACCCGCCGAGTTCCCTCAGATGTATGTGTTTGAGCGACCGTTCTGAATACGCAGCGTTATTTCTCCTCCTTCTCTTGCAGATAATCATTTCTCTTGCGACCGGAGCCAAAGGAGGACGTGAGGAATGAGGGGAGGCGATGAAGGCTGAGGGGAAGCAGATGGAGAAAGGGCTTGGCAGCCGCTGCCTCGCGCAATGCCCGTTTCACGACGAGTTCCTTCGCGAACGCCAGCTTGGCACGGCTGTGCCTGTGTGGGGGAGACATGTTCAGTGAGTACTTCTGCCTTATTTCAGAGTGGCTGGGATGAATGAGGAAATCAAAGGGCAACATGACGTGGGCGACTCCTTGTCCTCATGGACAGGATCAGCTCCAGGTTTGAGGGAGGCGGGTGTTCCTGGGCAAAGTGTAGGCTTACCAACTCTCCTGTCGGTGGGCCATGTTGGGCCTACCCAGGGCATTGTGGGACATCAAACGCGAGGCTAGATTTGGTCACGTGGTGCTGCTTAGAGTGCCAGGCCAACAGGGCCATCTCAAGATATTTTGCGAAGGACAAGATGGCACACGCTCCCACACAAAAATGTTTTTCATGGATTCCACAGAGGGATGGTATTTGATCTTTCGGAACTCCCCTGGTTTGAAATGGATGGGTGTCTCATTAGAGCCAAAATGATTTTGAGAAGAATTTCTCCAGTATTTGAGGCAGTAAGCCTGTGTCACCAGTTGCTGGGGAACATGGGTGGGAGGGTGCTGTTGCACCATTTCCTGCTTCATTGGTCAACAGCTGGTTGGCCACTGTGTGAACAGAGCGCTGGACTCGATAGGCCCTTGGTGTGATCCAGCAGGGCTCTTCTGATGTTCTCTGTGAAATTCAAACCTGAAAGTATTCCGCCACTGCTTTGGCCTGGACACCAACCCAGCGTGGATTTAAATCCTGACACTTCAAGATTCTGAAATCTCCACTTCTTCGATTATAGCTTGATGATTTTATTATAAAGGGGGACCATCTTCAAATCGTGTACGTTACATGCTGTTTTTCCTGTGAGGACAAAATCCAGGGTGTCTAGGAATGTCCTAGGCATTCCTAGAATGTCCAGGGAACTTCTCAGATCTTTGGTTCTCGGTGGTGTGGCCTGTGGCATCGTTGCCACGAACTGTTGACCCACCTTCAGGTATATCAAGCTGATGAGCACATGGCGTCCACGTGTCCTGTGTTGCAGAGTACAGTCCTCTATTTGAAGTGGTTGAAATCTGGCTTCCCCGCCAGGGTGAGATGGATTATAGTTTTTATTTAGAATTATTGGTAATGCTTTCCAAGTCTGCATCAATACGTCTAAACAAGCATCTACGTTGATGCAAATCTGTCTCTGCTTTTGTTCTCTCTTTATGGGGGTGGGGGTGACGCACGAGTAGTCACGCTACACATCTACAGGGCGAGAAAACAGGAGGCAGCATTGGTAGGGCAGTGGAGACGGAGGAGTTTGCTCAGTTTTCATGGTGAACGGTGGCTGTGGAAAGAAGCCAGGATGGATATTTTAAAGGAGGGACCCAGCCCACCAAGTTGTAATCACCTTGGTTTCTCAGTTTTTAACTCTTGACTCGTGTTAGGTAAAGAGGAAAGCATAGATATAGCTAGAAAATGTATTTTCATTTCATGCTCAAATTAATTTTAATCAGCACATGCAGATCATTGAATATTTATTTAACATATTTTTATCCCGCTCGTCCAAAAAGGCTCTTTGGACTGGGTGTTTTACACTGGTGGGCAGCCCACAAGGAGCCAAAATGTTGATGTAATGAGGGGGATTAAATCTCTGCATCGGTGGTTCATTCACTTTGATGAAGAGTAGGCAAGGAAGTCATTTAATGGCGAGGGCAGAATTATTATTATTATTATTATTTATTTATATAGCACCATCAATGTACATGGTGCTGTACAGAGTAAAACAGTAAATAGCAAGACCCTGCTGCATAGGCTTACATTCTAATAAAATCATAATAAAACAATAAGGAGGGGAAGAGAATGCACCAAACAGGCACAGGGTAGAGTAAAACTAACAGTATAAAGTCAGAACAAAATCAAGTTTTAAAAGCTTTAGGAAAAAGAAAAGTTTTTAGCTGAGCTTTAAAAGCTGCGATTGAACTTGTAGTTCTCAAATGTTCTGGAAGAGCGTTCCAGGCATAAGGGGCAGCAGAAGAAAATGGACGAAGCTGAGCAAGGGAAGTAGAGACCCTTGGGCAGGTGAGAAACATGGCATCAGAGGAGCGAAGAGCACGAGCGGGGGAATAGTGTGAGATGAGAGAGGAGAGATAGGAAGGAGCTAGACCGTGAAAAGCTTTGTAGGTCAACAGGAGAAGTTTATATTGGATTCTGAAGTGAATTGGAAGCCAATGAAGAGATTTCAGAAGTGGAGTTACATGGTCAGAGCGGCGAGCCAAGAAGATGATCTTATGTCTTATCATTTGTGTAAGGGGGATACCTTCCTGTAGGTGTGATGGGGTAATATTTCACAGCTCTGTTGACAAGACCCATTCTGGTAGTAGCTGTCATGACCTACAGCTCCCAGGCCTTTCAGTATGAAGACTGATGAGGACCTTGTTGTTATTATTATTATTATTTATTTATATAGCACCCATCAATGTACATGGTGCTGTACAGCCTACATAAGGCTTCATTGGCTTTAGCTCCCTGCTGAGACAACATCCTCCTAGTAGGGGAGAGTTCCAACTTGTAGGACCCGCTTGGAGATATCCAAGGTCTGCCTGCCTGCCTGCCTTGATCAGCCTTGATGCTTTGATCTTGCTATCAAGTTGAGCAGGGTTTTTAAATTTTATTTATTTATTTATTAAACTTATATACTGCTCCCATAGCCAGGGCTCTCTGGGCGGTTTACAGAAATTCTAAAATTGAGGTAAAAACAAGTATACAAAATTTAAAACTCTAAAACACAGAACATACGCACATAAAGCATTAAAAACCGATTAAACATGTGGGTAATTAGGATGTGCCGCCATATGCCTGGGCAAAGAGGAAAGTCTTAACCTGGCGCCGAAAGGATAGCAGCGTTGGCGCCAGGCGAGCCTCGTCAGGGAGATCATTCCACAGTCTGGGAGCCACCACTGAAAAGGCCCTATCCCTTGTTGCCACACTCCGAGCCTCTCTCGGAGTAGGCACCCGGAGGAGGACCTTAGATGTTGAACGTAGTTGGACTTGTTGGCCTTTTAGGCCCCTTCCAATGCTACTATTCTATGATTCCCCTGTGCGTTTCAGGGAATCACAGAATGGGATGGCAGGGAGGAGGATTTCAACATGCCAAGAAGCAGGTGCATCAACATGGGGACACCTTCCCACCTTACTTGTGAGACCAGGGCCAGATCTACACCAAGTAGCATATAGCGCTATGAAAGTAGTATGAAAGCAGTACACGGTGTGTGCCTTATGGGCCCCAACAGTTGTCAGTGCACTTCAAAACTGCTATAAAGCAGCAGTGTAGCTCTTGCCTTTTATTTATTTATTTATTTATTGCATTTATAAACTGCCCCATAGCCGAACCTCTCTGGGTGGTTTACAAAAGTTTTAAACAGTAAACGTTAAAAACAAATATACAAAGTTTAAAAACATAGGAAAGGAAAGGAACCTCTCGTGCAAGCACTGAGTCATTACTGACTCTTGGAGGGCCGCCAGCTTTCGCTGACGTTTTCTTGGCAGGCCTTATAGCGGGGTGGTTTGCCGTTGCCTTCCCCGGCCGTGATTCCCTTTCCTCCAGCTAGCTGGGGACTCATTTTACCGACCTCGGGAGGATGGAAGGCTGAGTCGACCCGAGCCGGCTGCCTGAAACCAGCTTCTCACCATACCTCACATTAGCCAATGTCTCACCCTTCGCTCGCCCCTTCCCTCCCTGTTGTTAGAATGTTTGTGAATATTCCGTGATGTGACAGCATTTCAGTCGTTAGCTGGAATGGGGAATGGGGACGCTCTCCCATAGCTCAACCCCATGGAGATGGATCTGCTGGTGTGGGTTTTTTTAGCCAAAGCAACAGTGCAGAGATTTTCTCTGTAGCTATGGAATCTGCCCTCCTCCTCCTCCTCATTGTTATTTATTATAATTTATTATTATATTTCTTTACAGGGGAGGAGAAATAGCAGGCATGAGTAATTCACTGTAATGGCACAGGTCTGATTTGATGAATTTTTCTTCCCCTTGGTGATAGTTTTTGATTGATGCTTCGGTGCTGCCTGACAATCACCTCTTTTTAAATGCAGGTGAAGCTTGTCTTGAGAGTCTGAGGAAAACACCCGGTATGGTGCCATCATTCAGAAAGAAGATATTTTCATCTCTCTTGAAGCCCCCCTCCCCAATCCATCCCTCAAAGCAGCGAAGAAATATTCAAAGGTAAAGTCCAGGAAGGACTCTCATCTCCTGACTTGCACAGTTGAAGTATTTGTGAACATTCAGATGCAGCTTAACTGAGGCCTACAATCATGCCCACACTCAGTGGTGCAGTGGTAAATTTTGAAGTTGCAGTCCCTGCAGTCCCTGCAGCCACGGCCCCAAGGAGAGTTCAAGGGCTCCTCTAAATGAGAGATTTATTGCACACTCATGATTGGCCAGTTTCCAGGTCCATTACATGATGCCGTCAATAATCAGGGCGTCTCCCACACTATCCCCTGGGAATCCCGCTATGAAAAGAGCCACTCTTAATGTGGTAAGACCTGGAAAAAAGCAGGATATTCCACCACTGGATGGCGCTGTCTCAATAGAAGTGAATGGAGGGGAAGCATTCAGTTCAAACCACATGGTTGCCCCTGTGTAGTGCAGCCCATAACAATCCCGCAAAAGAAGCAGGAAGTGTAATGCCCTAGGTAAGCAACATGAATTCCCCTTAATGTAGAGGCGCTGCAAAAATGGAGGAAGCTGTGTTGATCCACGTCAACAAACTCAATCTAGCAGTTTTCATTTCTCCCAGGAGCAGGACTTCTGCAAAGCAAATTGCCCATTCGAGACCCAGGAAGCCCAAAATATCTTGCATTACAACAAGGCAAAATCTTGTTGATGGGGAAACTCTGTTTCTTCCTCGCTTCTGTGGGGATTGAGAGGGAACCCCCAGGAATCTAGGGGGACATTTCATCACGGCACTGTTTAGGATATTGAAATGGGTCCTCCATGCCCCGGAGTAGTCTATCTTGGATTAATAAATGCAGGGGGTTGTCAGGAGGGGAGCTGTTCCTTTCCTGCCCTGCTCATGGGCTTCTCGGAGGCATCTGGTTGGCTACTGAGCATAGCAGAATATTGGACCGGATAAAAATTTGCTCTTGAGTTTTTAATTCCCTGTGACTAATTAGTTCTTCTGGCTCTTCCTGGCTAAATTACAGGTCTTGTGCAAACAGGAGGAGGCGACGAAGGCAGGCCAGGTGAACCCGCCTCCAGTCTGCAGGTTGTGCCAGCGCATCCTCACCCGAGCGGAGGCGTTGGCATGACCAGGGTGCAACGCCGGTGCCGGGGCATCCAGTGGGTGACCTTGAAGAATATTTCAGCTGGCTGCTGGGCCCCTCCTTTGAGACTCCGGTTTCTGAAGAACGCCTCCTTGCCGAGAGAGGGAAACAGGTTCTGGCAGCTGGTTTTGGCGAGCTGCCTTTTGGAAAAGAGGAATTTCAAGCTCACAGGGCGTGAGAGAGACAGGTGGGGGCGGAGGAGGGTTTCACTCTTCTGCACGGAGGATGACACTGGTTTCCTGGATGCTGCAGAAACTCTCTGGGAAGGGACCTGAGCTCAGTGGTATTATTATTATTATTACTATTATTACTATTACTATTATCTCAGCTCACGCAGAGCATCTGAGCACTATTGCTCAGTATCACACTTTTCTGGCTTATCTGTAAATGCCCCCAAAAGCCGGGTGAGAGGCTACTTGGAAATCCATTGGACTTGCCCCCTCCTAGGTGCTCCCCCCCACTCCCAGCCACTCTCTCCCAGGTCACCTGCCCACCAACCCACAGGACTTACCTGAGGTCTGCGTGCACACCGGTTTGCTGGCCTCCTCTCTGGGCAACCCCCTCCCAGCTGCTCTCCTTCTCCCTCCTAGCCACTCCCCCTGTCCCCAGCTGTGTTTAGCTACACAAAGTCCTTCTCATAGCTCAGAACCTCTAGTGTACAGAGTTCTTCTCATAGCTCAGAACTTCCAGCATTCAAAGTTCTTCTCATAGCTCGGCACCAATAGCATATCATAGCTCAGAACCTCCATGCCACACATCGCCTTAGCTGGGGTGACCAAATGAAAAGGAAGGCAGGGCTCCTGTATCTTTAACATTTGTATAGAAAAGGGAATTTCAGCAGGTGTCATCTTCAGATCCATGAGGACTGGAACTTTACCTTATTTTTTTGAGTCATAGCTCAGCTGCAGAGACCCTGCTTTGGAGGCAAAATGGCCTAAGTTCAATCCGGCATCTAAAAAGTTGTCTAAATGATGGTGTGGATCGGGGATGGGCAGAAGGTAGATATTGATCTACTGGTAGATCTCTGGGTGTTTATATGTCATAGATCAGCCAGGATTCCTGACTCCTTAATTGTTTAACAACTGCAGCCAGAAAATGACTCCTCCTTGCACCAAAATGATACTGCTGAAGTGAAGCAACCTTGGGGTAACCAAAGAGTGGATTCCTGTGTCCAGAAGGACTATGAACCTCGTTCAGTTCTGGTCCTCAAAACAAATCCCTGGGTTGAGAATGATTCAGGGCACAATTCTATGCATGTTCAGACCCAAAAAAGTCCTACAACTTCCAGCATTTCCCAGCAGAACAGGGAACTGGCTAGGGAATGCTGGGAATTGTAGTACTCCCCCCTGTGCCCTTCATGCTAAGTGTATCTGTTTTGCACCAGGCTGCAGTTTTTGGATCTTGTAGACAAGCTGGAGCGTGTTCAGAGGAGGGCAACCAGGATGATCAGGGGTCTGGAAACAGTCCTATGAAGAGAGACTGAAAGAACTGGGCATGTTTAGCCTGGAGAAGAGAAGATGGAGGGGAGGCATGATAGCACCCTTCAAATACTTGAAAGGTTGTCACACAGAGGAGGGCCAGGATCTCTTCTCGATCCTCCCAGAGTGCAGGACACGGAATAACGGGCTCAAGTTAAAGGTAGCCAGATTCCAGCTGGACACCAGGAAAAACTTCCTGACTGTTAGAGCAGTGCAACAATGGAATCAGTTACCTAGGGAGGTTGTGGGCTCTCCCACACTAGAGGCCTTCAAGAGGCAGCTGGACAGCCATCTGTCAGGGATGCTTTAGGGTGGATTCCTGCATTGAGCAGGGGGTTGGACTTGATGGCTTTGTAGGCCCCTTCCAACTCTGCTATTCTATGATTCTAGTTCTAGTAAAAAACAAAACAAAGAAAGGAGAATCCACAAACCTTTTGCCTAGCCCTGATGTAGGCCTTAGCTAGACCTAAGGTTTATCCTGGGGTCATCCTGGAGTCATCCCTGCCTGCTCTCGGGATATCCTGTGTGTCATTTACATGAACAGGGATGACCCCGGGACAATCCCGGGATAAACCCTAGGTCAAGCTAAGGCTGTAGTTGCTAGATGGGGCATCGCTTTCAACATTCCTCCTTTTAAATAAAGAAAAAGCATGAATTGTACACCCGCTTTTGCTCCCGGACATAATAAAACATCTCAAATTCCCCTTCCGAATGGAGCTCCGATTCACCTACCCTGTTTACAGAGGGAAGTCTATAAAGATTTAGAGATTGCCCAAGAATCTCTACGCAAAACATTTTGTTGCATGCTCCTGGGGCCAGCATGGCAGTCAGAATTTAGGCACCCACACCAGATTTTGCCTCCCTCTCAACGGCGCTATGCATTTCTTAGTGGTTTGGATGCAACAAACCGCACCTTTACACGGCGAGAGAAAAGCTGCGTTTCGATATGCGTTTTTGAAAGGAGCGATGCGTTCAAGCACGCCTCCAAATGCGTATTGACTTTTGCAAATTCCTATTTGGACAGGAATTTAACACACACACACACACACGCCCCAGACACATGCGCAGATGTAGGTAGGAATGGCATGGAAAGGAAATGATGGGTATAAACATCCGAAGGTGACACAGACTGGAAACGAATGATTTAATCCATCCTTGTGTTTACATTTTATCCTCACTGCTTCTAATCTGGATGAAGGATCAGTAAAATGATAGCTCTCATTGGGCTAAGTTGTTCTATAATTAAGGGGCAAAGATCGACGTCATTTCCTTTCTGTCTGATAAACAGCAATCATTCCCATTGTTTATGTCACTTAAAGAGCATGATCCACACACTAGAAAGGGGAGTTGGCAGACTTAGGGGTACCCAGAGGTTTGCAGAAGTACAAAGAGCATCTTTTTTTAGGTGGGGGACTCTAAAAGGAAGGGGAGAGCTCAAAAAAAAGCCCTGGAGTGTGTGTTGGAGCAAAGGACGGAAAAACCAGAAGGAAAAGTGACCCCCTGGTAAAGTTCACACTGCAACACTCTGTTGCAGTTCCCACATGTACAATCGCAATGCAGAGCAATGTGGATGTTCCTGCCCGATTGCTAAGATTTTCTGCAGCGGCTCTTCTCCGGGTTCTGCGACCCACAATGGTGTGATGGACGGCCAACAGGGAAATAGCCTTCTCTGTGGTGGCCCCCATCTGTGGACTCCCTTCTCAGGGAGATTGGCCTGATCTCTTTGCTTGTACCCTATTTCTTCGATTCTAAGACACACTTTTCCCCCCATATAAACATCTCTAAAAATGGGGTGCGTCTTAGAATCGCAGGTCTGTCTTAGGTGGGGTTTTTTTCTGTTGGTGATACTGAAATTAGCGTGCGTCTTACAATCAATGGCGTCTTACAATCGAAGAAATACGGTATGTATTTAAATGCCAAGTTAAAACGAAGATGCTGTCATTTTGCCTTTAATCTGTTGCTTTATTAATTTTAATGCCTGACTTTTCTTTTTTCTTTTTGAATGTTTTTAATGCGTCATTATTATTTTGATACTTGCATTGTAATATTATTATGTTTATTTATTTATGGTTATTTTGTTGTTGCTTGGTTTTTATGATTATTATTTTTTATTTTATTTTTTTTATTTATTTAAGGATTTTTATGCCGCCATTCAGCCCAAAAAGGCTCTCACGGCGGCTTACAAAAGTATTTCTTGACAGTCCCTGCCCACAGGCTTACAATCTAAAAGACATGACACAAAAGGAAAGGGGATTGGGAGGGAGGAGGAGGAGGGGGAAAAGGAAAGCAAATTCAGGCACTACAATCTTAGTTGCAAAGTTCAGCAGTGACAGTTAGCAGCAGGAGGGAGGGGGCTCTTAGCTGGAGCTGGACCCAGGCACGGTGGAGAGGTGCCTGGCTGCTGCTTCCTCCCTCACTGGTGGCCTCTGCAGAGACAGTTGGTAGCAGGAGGGAGGGGGCTCTGAGCTGGAGCTGGACCCAGGCACGGTGGAGAGGTGCCTGGCTGCTGCTTCCTCCCTCACTGGTGGCCTCTGCAGAGACAGTTGGTAGCAGGAGGGAGGGGGCTCTGAGCTGGAGCTGGACCCAGGCACGATGGAGAGGTGCCTGGCTGCTGCTTCCTCCCTCACTGCCCTGAAGCTATTTATTTGCCCATTTATTTATTTGCCCATTGGGCAGGATGCAAATCAAAGAAATAAGTATGGTGAGTTTTGCCTTATGTAAGACCTTAACGTCTATTATCTCAAGAATGCTTAGAACACTCCTTTAAGGTAGGCCAGTATTAAAGGGAGGGTAAGATTGGGGGTGAGAAAACTGATTTGCCTAAGGCATATTAGTGGCTTAGCTGGCTGATTTTTAACCAGTTAAAGGTAAGCTTATTTATTTATTTATTTATTTATTTATTACATTTATATACCACCCTGTAGCCAAAGCTCTCTGGGTAGTTTACAAAAGTTAAAATCGATAAACATTAAAAATATACAAAATTTTAAACCATCAAAAACATAAAAACAACAGTATCCATTTAAAAACAACAGTTGTATTATTTGTTTATTTCATTGAATTTTTGGGGTTTTTTTCACATTTCTGGGCTGCTTTTCAACCCAACGGCATTATAATGTGTGCGTGCGTGTGTGTTTTAAGGTGTGTCTGACTGCAGAGTACTCTTGTGGGTTATTTTGTCTCCGGTCTGTTACTGTATATAGGCGCCGAAAGTAGAAGTGATTAAAAAGACAAAAAAAGCTCTTTGATTAAATGGTTTTCTTTTGATACCTTGAAAGAAAAGCTTCCTGGGTTGAATATTGATAATATATGGAGTTGTTTGGATGTGCTCTGGGTTAGCTGTTTAAAAGGCAGGCGAGAGCCTTTATTTGGTGGGTTCTTTAAGCGGTGTGTTCTTTCTCCTCCTGATGCGTTTTGGAGGATCTGCACTACTGCTTTAAAGCGCTATAAAACGGTTATAAAGTGCTTTAAAGCAGTTAAAGCGCTTTATAACTGTTATAAAGCGCTTTAAAGCAGTAGTGTAGATCCCAAGAGTTTGTCCAGAGTTGCTTAGATGTGTCCGTGTGAAGCTGCCCCGTGTGGTGAATCACTGAACTGCACTTAGCAGCTTCTTAGCGAGGCCTGACTCCGCCCACAGAGGCTGGCCATTGGATCCTCAGACAGGAAGGAGCAGAAGAAGACTTCCTGTTCTAGCTGAGCCTTGCTGGAGCAGCAAAGGTCATCCCGATCTCTGCTTGGTCCTGACGCCCCGCTTGCTCCTCAATCCTGCCTCCTGGCTTTCCCTATGACTCCTGGCTCCTGCTGCCCACAGCCCAGCCCTGGAAGGGCCTCCTAACTCTTCTTTCTGCTCTCTTTCTTTCTTCTTGTAAGCATCTTAATTGGAAAGTTCAAGGGGATAGGGCATGTTCCACACACAGCGGTGCAGACTCCTCCTCAATGTTTATAAAAACTAGGGCGCAGGGGTGGGAAAGGATTTTCCTTTTGGGGGTCATATTGCCTCAGGCACAATCTGTCAGGGGGTTCATGCTGGAAGTAGGTAGAATAAGTGCCCAAAGTGGATGGGGGGATCACCTTTCTCCTCTCTCTTTCTTATGCCTCCTTCTCTCTCTCCCTTCTCTCTCTGATGACTTTTCTCTGCATCTTTGCCCCTTTTTCTATCTTTTTCTGATGCCCCTTCTCTCTCTCTCTCTCATTCTGATGCCCCTCCTCTCTCTCTCTCTCTCTCTCTCTCATTCTGATGCCCCTTCTCTCTAACACCCCCTCTCTTTTTCTAATGCCACTTCTTTTTAACACCCCTTTTCTCTATCTCTAATGCCCTTTTCTTTAACACCCCTTCTCTCTCTCTCTCTCTCTCTTGCCCCTTCTTTTTAACTCCTCTCTCTTTCTAATGCCCCTTTAACACCCCCTCTCTTTTTCTAATGCCACTTTTTAACACCCCTTTTCTCTCTCTAATGCCCCTTCTCTTTAACACCCCTTCTCTCTCTCTCTCTCATTCTGATGCCTCTTCTCTCTAACACCCCCTCTCTTTTTCTGATGCCACTTCTTTTTAACACCCCTTTTCTCTATCTCTAATGCCCTTTTCTTTAACACCCCTTCTCTCTCTCTCTCTTTCTCATGCCCCTTCTTTTTAACACCTCTCTCTTTCTAATGCCCCTTTAACACCCCCTCTCTTTTTCTAATGCCACTTTTTAACACCCCCTTTCTCTCTCTAATGCCCCTTCTCTTTAACACTCCTTCTCTCTCTCTCTCTCTCTCTCTCTCATGCCCCTTCATTTTAACACCTCTCTCTTTCTAATGCCCCTTTAACACCCCCTCTCTTTTTCTAATGCCACTTTTTAACACCTCTTTTCTCTCTCTAATGCCCCTTCTCTTTAACACCCCTTCTCTCTCTCTCTCTCTTTGATGCCTCCTTCTCTCTGTCACCCCTTCTCTCTTTCTCTCTCTTTCAGACCCACCTTTTTATTCCTTTCTCTCAATTCCTTCCTTCCCAGGGGGTTGCTGGGGGCAGACTGATCACTCTGGCTATTGCTCTGATCTGTTCACTTTCAGAGGGCTTTTCAAATTAGGCCTGTATAGGATTGCACCCTAAAAGTAATTAAAATGGCCAGGTTAAGACCTTCCTGGAAATCCGAGAGTGGGGATGAAATCTGAATGAAGAGCCTTCTACATACGAACATAAGAGGAGCCATTTTGTGTCAGACAAAAGGACTGTCTAGTCCAAATATGTGTAGGATTGCATCTCTAGTTTGCACTTCCCAGGTGGATCAGAAGACAATTATCCTTTCAATTGGAAGGGAAAGGAAAGGAACCTCTTGTGCAAGCACTGAGTCATTACTGACTCTTGGAGGGACGCCAGCTTTCGCTGACGTTTTCTTGGCAGGCCTTATAGCGGGGTGGTTCGCCGTTGCCTTCCCCGGCCGTTATTCCCTTTCCCCCAGCTAACTGGGTACTCATTTTACCGACCTCGGGAGGATGGAAGGCTGAGTCGACCCGAGCCGGCTGCCTGAAACCAGCTTCCGCTGGGATCGAACTCAGACCGTGGGGAGAGTTTCACCTGCAGAAACTGCTGCTTTACTATTCCCAGTTCAAATGTTGCTTACAAAAGTGCGTGTATTGGGGAAAGTTGTGTACAAAAAGAAAAGTGAATTTTTGTAGGTTTTTTAAAAAATGGCAGACGGATGCAGAAATATAAGTTGATGGAATTAGACTGATTTGTTCAGCCCTACTTCTGAGTAGATGTGGTTAGAACTGTGCTGGAAGTATCTTTTCTCCCCTCGCCCTGCCTCTTTTCTTTAGCTGAGAGGCAGATACCAAAGAAGCATAATACGTTTTCAAATTGCACTGCAAGGAGAACAATAATCCTGTGCAGAAGATAAATTAAAAGGAACAGCTTGATGCTTTTTTCCCTCCTTTACAAAATGAAAAAAATATATAGTACTTCGTGTTTATATAGTACTCAGGGCTGACATTAGGAAGAGAAGGAATTGTAGCTCACAGGGATTGCCTACAGAAGGTCACCGGTTCAAACCCCAGCATCTCCAGTTGGGGGTGTTAAAAAGTTGCCCCCAATATAGTGCCCTGGGGATGATGGGAGTTGAAGCCCAAAAAAATCTCAAGGGCACTAGGTTGGGGAATGTTGAAACAGACCAGGGACAGGCAGAAAGTAGAGATGTTTCAGACTTCATCTCAGCATTCCTGACCATTGGTCAAGCTTGAAGAGGCTTCTGGGAGTTGAAGTACCCAAACATCCAGAGAACTACCTTTTGCCCACCCTTGGAATGGACAGTACTGGGCTAGAAGGACAACTGTCCTAGCTTCCTTTGCTCTTAAGATTTCACCTAGCATTGTCCACCCATTTTCAAGGATATATATTTGCGATCGTCAACTGCAATCCTATATTTTATTTATTTCATGTCTATACCACTCGCTGGGCGGTTTACAGCAATTCATAATAAAAATACAAAATACAGCATAATAAAAATAGTCTAAAAATTTTAACATTGAAAAATGAAAACAAGGTGAACCAGCTAAAAACAATTTAACTAAAGTTTTTCCTAATAGACCTGTTCTAAAACAGCAGAAATAGATGCCTCATCAGGTACCATTAAATGCCTGGGCATAGAGGGGACTGTGTCGGCCCCAGGCGGTCCTCAGTGGGGAGCTCATTCCATAGTTGGGAGCCACCACTGAGAAGGTCCTCTCCTTTGTTGCAACCTTCCAAGTCTCCCTCAGAGGTATCACTCGGAAGATGTTGATGTCGTGCTGATCGTATATGGACTTACCTGGGATCAAGCCCAACTGGAACTCAGTGGGAATTATTTATTTATTTATTTATTTTAATTTATTTATTTATTACGTTTTTATACCGCCCAATAGCTGACGCTCTTTGGGCGGTTCACAAAAATTAAAACCACAATAAAACAACCAACAGGTGAAAAGCACAATTACAAAATACAGTATAAAAAGCACAACCAGGTTAAAACCATGCAGCAGAATTGATATTAGATTAAAATACAGAGTTAAAACAGTAAAATTTAAATTTAAGTTAAAATTAAGTGTTAAAATACTGAGGGAATAAAAAGGTCTTCAGCTGGCGATGAAAGGAGTACAGTGTAGGTGCCCGGTGGACCTCTCTGGGGAGCTCATTCCACAACCGGGGTGCCACAGCGGACAAAGCCCTCCTAATAGAAAGCCCATGTCTACCTCTGAGTAGACAAGGGATGGCCCTGCGGAGGAGCTGGGATGGAAAGAAAGCTAGAATCTTAGGAAGCAGAATTGAATACGTCCGGGCCCTCATCTATACAACACCTGGATTGCGTCTCATTAAATTTTAACCTGATTTTTAGCTGTTTCGAATTAGTCAATGAGCGTCACAATACAGCAGCAACAGCGATTTATACTTTTATTGTGTGTGCTTGATGCTGCGCACCTCTGCAACGGAGGAGGGACGACTAAAACTGCTCCAGAAGAAAGGAACGAGTGGGTTGGGGGGAGGAACGAGGTGGCACAGTTGGGAGAGGATGCTTAGTTACTCCCAACACAGGATAGGAGAGGAGGGGGAAAGCAGAGCATTTAAAAGAATACGTCCCCTGCCTCTGGCTGGCCGTTCCCCCGTTTGTTTTCAATCTGAAAGGGCGCGAAGGGCCGAGGGAGGCAGAAGAGGACGGGATAGGTGGGAAGGCGGGCGCTTGGCCAATCACTCTGTCCTGCCCTGCAAGGTCTGCCCACCTGTCAAAATGTGATTCAACCCCTCCAAGGACACATAGGTTTAATGCGATGCACACTCGGCCCTGGTTAGGCCTCATCTAGAGTATTGCGTCCAGTTCTGGGCTCCACAATTCAAGAAGGATGCAGACAAGCTGGAGCGGGTTCAGAGGAGGGCAACCAGGATGATCAGGGGTCTGGAAACAAAGCCCTATGAAGAGAGACTGAAAGAACTGGGCATGTTTAGCCTGGAGAAGAGAAGATTGAGGGGAGACATGAGAGCACTCTTCAAGGACTTGAAAGGTTGTCCCACAGAGAAGGGCCAGGATCTCTTCTCGATCCTCCCAGAGTGCAGGACACGGAATAACGGGGTCAAGTTACAGGAAGCCAGATTCCGGCTGGACATCAGGAAAAACTTCCTGACTGTTAGAGCAGTGCGACGGTGGAATCAGTGACCTAGGGAGGTGGTGGGCTCTCCCACACTGGAAGCATTCAAGAGGCAGCTGGACAACCATCTGTCAGGGATGCTTTAAGGTGGATTCCTGCATTGAGCAGGGGGCTGGACTAGATGGCCTTGTAGGCCCCTTCCAACTCTGCTATTCTATGATTCAATGTTGCTCAAAAGTCGCGTTAAATCCCAGCTTTGAATATGTGCATAATAGCATTCAAAAGCGGACACTGTGGCGAATGGACGGCTGCGTCATGTGTCCAGATGTGTTCCTCGGCTGCCCCTTACGCCTGGAACGCTCTTCCAGAACACTTGAGAACTACAAGTTCAACCGCAGCTTTTAAAGCTCCGCTAAAAACTTTTCTTTTTCCTAAAGCTTTTAAAACTTGATTTTGTTCTGACTTTTATACTGCCTGTTTGGTGCATTCTCTTCCCCTCCTTATTGTTTTATTATGATTTTATTAGAATGTAAGCCTATGCGGCAGGGTCTTGCTATTTATTGTTTTACTCTGTACAGCACCATGTACATTGATGGTGCTATATAAATAAATAAATAAATAATAATAATAATAATAATAATAATAATAATAATAATAATAATAACAGAAGCAGGGAAAATGCGCCTTTAACACAGGTTAAAGAAGCTGTATAGTTGAGCTTCTGTATTTTTTCTGTGCATCTCCCAGAACTGGGATGTTGGCAGCCTCCTGGGGACGCATCCTGGGGGAAGCGTCCCGCTGCATCCCAAGGGAGAACGCCTTGGTTTCTTTAGCCAAATGCAATATTGGTTTTCCGTCTGCAGGTGCATCATTCTCCTGATAATCAGCGAATGATTGTTTTTGTTTGAAAAACAACAAGATGGAACCGGAGGAGGAGGAGGAGCAGGGCATTGTGGGAGCCCACGAAGTGCTTTCTTAAACACAAAGAGCAAAGACGATTAGCAAGCCTAATACTAATAGCTGCAGTGAACACTTGAAGGTTAAAAAACAAAAGCAAAACAAATGCAGGCAGATGAAGCCTGACAGGTTAGCTCCGTTTCAAAGAGAAGATTCAGCAAATGCTTCAGAGGGGATTTGTGTTTGCGGTTGAACATCCTTCCTCATCTTTATTTACTCCGGGGGGGGGGGGGGGGGAGTGTGTGTGTGTGAGACATTTCTCTCCTGCTCTTTTTCCGAGGGAGCTGGGGGAGGGAGATACAGTCCTCCTCACCCTTAAAACCTCATGACGACCCTGTGAGGTAGGAAAGGCTGAGAAAGTATAAGAAGAACATCAGAAGAGCCCTGCTGGATCAGACCAAGGGTCCATTTAGTCCAGCACTCTGTTCACTCAGTGGCCAACCAGCCATCAGCCAGGGACGAACAAGCAGGACATGGTGCAACAGCACCCTCCCCCCCATGTTCCCCAGCAACTGGTGCATGTAGGCTTACTGCCTCTGATACTGGGGGTAGCACATAGCCATCAGGGCCAGTAGCCATGGGTCACCTTCTCTTCCAGGAATTGATCCACCACCACCACCCCTTTTAAAGCCATCCAAATTGGTGGCCATCACCACATCTTGTGGTAGTGAGTTCCACAATTTAACTCTGTGCTGTGTGAAGCAGGAAAGGAAAGGAAAGGAACCTCTCGTGCAAGCCCTGCGTTTCTGCTACATAACCTCTAGGTGGCAGTGTGCGTTAGCAGAATATCACAGTTCTGCAAGTGGGAAAATACCCTTTCTTTCGCTTTCAGAAGTAACACCCTGTTTCCCCCACTCTTAAAAAAATAATAATCTGAGAAGTGCTCTGAAAAAAACAAGAGAAACTGGAGGATCTAAAGAACTAAAAGTGCGCAATAAATGTTTCTTGTAGAAAAACCCTAAGCCTCAGGAGAAACATTGCAACTTTTCAGAATGAAGAGACAACTTCACAAAAGTGATAGATTGGTGGTTGGCAGAAACAGAAAGAGGTTTACATCTTGTTCCCCCACATCTGGAGAAATTCAGAGGGTGGATTTGGTCCCCAGGCCTGCGGTTCCTGGCTCACATCCTACAAGTTGACAAAGGGGTCTACCAGAACGGTTTGACTTCTGACGGAGACAGATTGAACATGACTGCGATCTTGTAAAAAAAAAAATATCTATAAGGCTTCGAATGTATAATTACTTAGAAAAGTAATTCATTTCGTTGTACAGCTCCTGACGAAGGACCCACAAGATCCGAAACGTTGAGCGTTGTACAAGTTTGGTTTAAAGTTTTGAGAACATTTTTTTATATTTCATATAAGAAAAATAAAGAGACCTTTTTGACATTTCATAGCACCAGAGCTAGTTGCCTATAGCCTTTTCGTGGTGCCCTCTTTTTTCACAACTGCCCCACACCTGGGCTGAAGATTTGCGGTTCATTGCTCACGCTTTTCACCATCGCGCTCCAGGAGCTGTCAGTTTGAATTGTAATTTCCGGTGCTATGACACATTGATGCATCTCAGCTGATCGCTTCCGCACTGGAGGAGTTGGGTAGGTGTGTGTGTAAAGATACAGTCATCTATAAAACCTTGGGCATGGGAACATGGTCATTGTGAGTGGCAAACTATTTGCTCAGAAATTGATTCTTCAAAACGTCGGCCCCATCCATTTGGGATATAAACGGGCAGAGCGTCATGTGCGAGTGACCTGGCGGAGTTTTCTGAAACAGCTCTTTTAAAATCAATGACTAGATTATCCACTTGCTGCTCCCAAACCTCTCTGCCTCCAAGCCCCTTCCGTGCAATCTGAAGGCTTTTCATTGGAGATATTCCAGATGATGATGGTGGTGGTGGCAATAATAATAAGTAGCAGGGCTAATGAACCCTTCAGCGACTTGCCAGGTCACAGAAAGCTTAGGGCAGGTAGAAAAACTGAGGCCAGGCATAATGAACCCGTGCAAAAGCATAATACCAATATGAAGGGGTAACGGCGGGGTGGTCATTCTAACATTCATAAAATTGAAAATGTTTCACCAATCTTCCTGAAATTTACATATGCCAGAAAGAAATGTTGGTTTGACATACCCTGAAAATTTCAAGAAGGTTGGTGAAAGATTGAGGGAAGGAGGGCAGTTTTAAGTAGGAAGCAAACTCCCTCACTCACTGTGATTACTGAATATAGATTGGCGATTCTTTTATCCACAAAATTTGGAGGAATGAGCCCCTTAATCATTAATCCAGTGGTGGCGTCTTCTTGCTCCTTCATTGTAGTTGGTGGAATGGCTTTTCTTTTTTAAAAAAAAAAACCTGAGCCTGAGGACTCAAACAAGAAGACCAGGCTGTTGCAGCCTGGTCTTCCAGTTTGAGTCCTCGAGCTCAGTTGAAGCCACTGCCGGACTGTGACAGAGGCAGGTAAGCCCCCCCTCCCCTCTGCCCCCTTACCTGGCTCTGCCGCCGTGGCCACATGGACTGCGGCAGTGCCAGGTAAGCCCTCACTTACCTTTTCTTCGGAGCTCCGGATCAAGGTGAAGGATCCGCTTGGTCTCGATCCTCTTCATCTCGATCCGCAGCCCCCCGACCCGCTTCGTCTCTGCCTTTGTCAAAGGTGAATCAGGCCACCTCACGATTGCTTCTATGCTCTGAAGTGAAGCGGAGCACAGCCCTAATGGCTACTAGCATTGACGGTTAAATAAGGCTTCCATGGGAATGTATCTCTGGGTAGGGTTTATGGCTTTTGTAAAAGTCATTCTGCCATCTTCTCGTTAATGGAATCAGATTTTTTTTTTCAATTTCCCAAATTTGTGCATGCGCAAATCCTCACAAAATGCAGAAATATCACCCAAAATGCGCATTTTCACGTTGGGGGAAGTGTGCATTTTTTGGCCAGTTAATTATGAGGATTATTCTACATATTTTTCTAGGACTAAATTTGTATAAAATTCTGAAAAGTAAAAAAAGAAGACAAAAAAAGACGACGATCTGCAAGTCTGAGGCAAACACTTTTAGTAAAATGCTGATTGAAATTTGGGATGTCAGAGAAATCAACAGGGGAAGCAAACGTATTTCTATGGATCTGACTCATGGATTCCACATGGATCCTGCAGACTTGTGGACCATTTTTTAGTTTCCAGAATTTTAGGCATAATCTTTCATGGAAAAATATGTGAAATTAAAAAAAGCACTAGCTGACGTTGTTGTTGTTGTTGTTAGAATTTCTGCATTTTTGCAAGCGTGAATTTGTGCGAATGTGGATTTGTGTAATTTTGGGGGAAAGGGGCAGGGCTCCTGCAGCTTTAACAGTTGTGATGAAGAGGGAATTTCACCAGGTGCTGCATGCATACAAATGACACCTGCTGAAATTCCCCTTTCTATATAACTGTTAAAGATGCAGGAGCCCTGTCCTCCTTTTCATAGGGTCACCCTAACATAACTACCAGATTCTCTCTCTCTCTCTCTCTCTCTCTCTCTCTCTCTCTCTCTCTCTCTCTCTCTCTCTCTCTCCTTTTTTGCACCATCTCAAGGAAGACTGGCTTTGCACTGGGGGAAAATCTGATCCCCCATCTCTTGGCTCAGCAACCCTTTGGGAAATGTTCCCATTACTGTACAGCCAATGACCTGACCTCTCATTTGGCGGTAATAGTACTCGGTGCTTAGCATTGTTCAATCTGAAATCCTTTTTGCTCCCCCTCCTTCCTGTTCCCCCTTTTGCATGCTATCCAGGTCTGACCTCATTTAGCCCTCTGCATCCAGTAGCAACCTTCATTGGAGAATAACAATTGGACTGGACGGGAAGCCGGATCCACTCTTACTTCTAGGTGGAGAGAGGGGGGGAATGGAGATTTGGGCCCTGATCCAAAGAACCACGCATCGCATTCCATGCACCAAAGGGTTGTCTCACACAGCGGCCCACTGCCTTTCTCCAGCGGCAGGGCAAACTGCTTGAGAATCCCAAGCGGGAGCTCTGATGTTCAGAAAAGATCATAAATAATAATATGCACCAGCAACAGGCTGGTGTCAAGGGTAGGCACTGTCGGACATTTGCCATGAGCCCACATGCCAGCAGGGGCCCACTGAGAAGAGCAACTAGGACTGTCTTCCCCACTTCCTGACTCTTATGGGCCCTTAAGGGGACTGAGCGGTAGGGTGACCAACCGTCAGGATTTCCCCGGATTTGTCCTGGTTTTTGTTCTTTCCATGGTGTCAGGGGGGATTTTCTATAATTTTCAATAATGTCCTGGAATGACACACCTTCCCCTTTAAGGCTGCCATTAGCATGGCAGGAGGGAGTGACATGCTTTCTTGAGGCACATCAGTCCCCCACCCCGAGCTCCAATTGAGGTCTTAAAGGGGAAAGTGGGTCATTCGTGGACATTATAGAAAAGGCCCCAATTGGAGTGGATGGTGGTGGTGCAGAATGAAATCCTTTCCCCTCCTCCACTCCAATCGGGTTCTTTAAGGCGGCGGGGGAATAACGTACTTTCTGCAGGACTCAGAAAGCTGCTTCCCCACACACACACTAGGTGTCCTCTTTTTTGGTTTCCCAAATATGGTCACCCTACTGAGCGGAGCTTTGCAAGAGCTCAGTTGCTTACATCACAAGCTTTGCAAGAGCTCATCTGCTTACACTAGATGCTCTTCTGAATCCTCCCAGAGTTCAGGACATGGAATCATAGTCTCAAGTTACAGGAAGAAATATATGACAACAACGGCAAGACTACTATATGCGAATTACAGGAAGAATGGCACCAGCAACTGGTGTACATAAACTTACTGCCTCAAGTACTGGAGGTAGCACACAGCCATCAGGACTAGTAGCCATGGATAGCCTCCTCCGCCAGGAACGCATCTAACCCCCTTTTAAACCCATCCAAATTGGTAGCCATCACTATATCTTGTGGTAGTGAGTTCCATAGTTTAACCCTGCGCTGTGTGAAGAAGTTCTTCCTTTTATCTATCCTGAATCTCCCACCAATCGGCTTCATGGGATTGACCCCATTGGGGGTCTAGCATACTGAGAGAGGGAGAAAAATGCCCCCCCCCTCTCCACATTCCCACCATGCATGCTTTTGTACAGCTCTGTCATGTCTCCCTTCAGCCTCTTTTCCCCCCAAGCTAAACAATCCCAGCTGTTGTAATCTTCCCTCACAAGGGAGGTGTTCATTAGATCATTTTAGTTGCACAGACTCATTCGGAAATGTGAGGAGCAGCTCCTTGGAAGGATGAATTATTCCGCTCGGTGTGAGGAAACAATCTCTTGTTGAGCCGCCATTTTGTGCCAAATAGGGGTTCTTTTCCGTAAAGAAATTGCCTGCCCCCAGGAGCATCTAATGGAAGATGGCAAGCCCAGAGAACATAAGAATGTAAGAAGAGCCACACTGGATCAGACCAAGGGTCCATCTAGTCCAGCACTCTGTTCACACAGTGGCCAACCAGCCCTCGGCCAGGGATGAACGAGCAGGCCATGGTGCAACAGCACCCTCCCACCCATGTTCCCCAGCAACTGGTGCACACAGGCTTACTGCCTCGAATACTGGAGAAGCGGCAGGGCCTCTCCTCTGCGTCTCTGGATTTGGCCACATTCTTCAGTGACTTGTGGTTTTGTTTTGTTTTTTAAAAAAAACTCCCCATCACTGGCCCCCTGGTGTGCTCGCGCACTTCAGAGCGACCGCTCTCGGCTGTTTGCCTTGCGCTGTGCGCTTCATCTGGCAGCGCATGAAACTGCACGGAGAATGACAGGGGAAGTTGGAGTGAGTTCTCTCCAAGGCCTTGCCTGTACGGTACAGATATAGAATACGAATCAATTGCTTTGTGTTTGTGAATTCTTCCTCACCGATGCTAATTAAAGCGCACTGCGCATGGAAGGAGCATCGGACCCTCCCTCCCCGACTCTTTTATTCTTTTTCCAACAGCAAGAGGCAGGTGAACAACCCTATAATGTTAGGTGCTGTTTTTAATTTTGTATTTTTGTGCTTTTATTCTATTTTAATATAGGTTATGTTCTCCAGACAATTTTAATTCAGACTGTGAGCTGCCTTGAGTGCCATTTTAGCACAGAAAGGTGGTGTGCAAATGAAATAAATAGTTAAAAATAATGGTGATCTTGGTCCCTGTTTTCCTACTATGAAATGTCGCAGGGTACCAAGTGTCAAGAACGGCTGTCTTCTGCCCCCTGTGGTAAGCTGTGTAACTGCAGCCACCCAAGAACTGCTGTCTTCTGCCCCCTGTGGTAAGCTGTGTAACTGCAGCCACCCAAGAACTGCTGTCTTCTGCCCCCTGTGGTAAACTGTGTAACTGCAGCCACCCAAGAACTGCTGTCTTCTGCCCCCTGTGGTAAACTGTGTAACTGCAGCCACCCAAGAACTGCTGTCTTCTGCCCCCTGTGGTAAACTGTGTAACTGCAGCCACCCAAGAACTGCTGTCTTCTGCCCCCTGTGGTAAGCTGTGTAACTGCAGCCACCCAAGAACTGCTGTCTTCTGCCCCCTGTGGTAAGCTGTGTAACTGCAGCCACCCAAGAACTGCTGTCTTCTGCCCCCTGTGGTAAACTGTGTAACTGCAGCCACCCAAGAACTGCTGTCTTCTGCCCCCTGTGGTAAGCTGTGTAACTGCAACCACCCAAGAACTGCTGTCTTCTGCCCCCTGTGGTAAGTTGTGTAACTGCAGCCACTCTGGAACTGCTGTCTTCTGCCCCCTTGGGGAGGGCTGCGTAACTACAGCCTCACTGGAAAGAACATTCCAGCTCTGATTGGGCTCTGCCTGCCCAGGTTTACCAGTGGCTCCTTCCTGGGAGGAAGGCATATAAGGAGACTTCCTGGCTCACTGGTTCTTTATATAATATTTATATCCCATCTTTTTTCCTCTGGGAGGGAACCCAAGGCACCTTACATGGTCCTACTCCTGCTCCCCATGTTATCCGCACAACAACCCTGTAAGGTAGGTCAGTCTGAGAATCAGTGACTGGCTCAAAGTCCCCCAGTGAACATCACAGCTGAGTGCGGACTAGAACTTACATCTCCCAAGTCTCAGGCCAACACTCTAGTCACATCCCAACGTTTTGTCCAAGGAACTCGCCGGTTGGAAGCTGTTGGATCTGTGAGCAGCTGCCCCCTTGTGGTAAACATCTGAATTGCAGGTGGCAGTTTCTCACTTAAATACCTGCAAGACCCAGACTGACTCCACCCACAGGCTTGCCACTGGACCTCCTGAACAGGAATGGAGTATAAAATTGCTTCCTGTTCCAGCCTAGCCTTGCTTGGCCAGCAAGGTCTTTATTTTATTTATTTATTATATTTAAGGATTTTTATGCCGCCATTCAGCCAAAAAAGGCTCTCACGGCGGCTTACAAAAGTATTTCTTGACAGTCCCTGCCCACAGGCTTACAATCTAAAAGACATGACACAAAAGGAAAGGGGATTGGGAGGGAGGAGGAGGAGGGCGGAAAGGAAAGCAAATTCAGGCACTACAATCTTAGTTGCAAAGTTCAGCAGTTACAGTTGACAGCACGAGGGAGGGGGCTCTCAGCTGGAGCTGGACCCAGGCACGATGGAGAGGTGCCTGGCTGCTGCTTCCTCTCTCACCGGTGGCCTCTGCAGAGACAGTTGGTAGCAGGAGGGAGGGGGCTCTCAGCTGGAGCTGGACCCAGGCACGGTGGAGAGGTGCCTGGCTGCTGCTTCCTCCCTCACCGGTGGCCTCTGCAGAGACAGTTGGTAGCAGGGGGGAGGACGCTCTCAGCTGGAGCTGGACCCAGGCATGGTGGAGAGGTGCCTGGCTGCTGCTTCCTCCCTCACTGGTGGCCTCTCCAGAGACAGTTGACAGCAGGAGGGAGGGGGCTCTCAGCTGGAGCTGGACCCAGGCATGATGGAGAGGTGCCTGGCTGCTGCTTCCTCCCTCCTGAGCTCTGGTGTGTTCTTGATTATTATCCAGTTCTGACTCCTCGTGTGATGCTGCCTCCTTGTTATTCCTCTCAGCCCTGACTTGCTCTTCGGTCCTACTGTGTTGTCCCATGGTTTTTGGCCTCCGGCTCAAGACACAGCCCAGCCCTGACAAAGGAGAACTCTCCCATTTTATTCTTACAACCCTGGAACGTAGCTCAGCTCTGAGATGTTGACTGGCCCAAGCGAATTTGATGGCAGAACAGAGATTTGAACCCAGTTCTCCATGGCATGTCTGCAACAACATCTTGGCTTTCCGGTGCTTTGGACAGCAGCTGTACTCTCTACAGGTGGCAGAGAAGGTGTTTGCTTTGGCTCTCCGACCTCCCTCTCTCCCATAAAAACCTGGAAATCCTTCCAGTGAGAATCCACGCTGCCTAGCCATAGTGATGTATTGTAAACATGCCCCATTAATTATTGACTCGCTCCCGGCACTGATCCTTGAATCTTGACAGATAAAAGAGTTTTTAGTGTTTTTCCGCAACGTTCCTTTACGGTTTACGAGATGCCTCCGAGGCAGAGTAGCGGGTGGAGAGAGTGAGAGAGAGAGAGAGAGAGAAGCAAGCACTGTGATTATGGAACACAGTGTGTTCCGCACCATTCAGGAAGAGACGGACCTCCATCTCCACCTCATTTGGCACTGGGTTATTAAAAGTAAATTATGAAAGCCAAATGGCGGTAGCCAAACGCACGAGGAAGAAAGCAAGGCTCCGAAATCGGGGAAAGGAATTCTGCATCCCTTCACCATAGGCATGCACAAGGGGTGTGCCGGGTGTGCCCGGATGTCTCAAGCAATAAGCACTGAATTGAGGGGGGCATTGAGTGGGGATCCAGACGCAGCAGGAACAGTCCTCTGGCTGCCCTCTGGCTGCTCCACTGCCACCCCCCCCCCCCCGATAGCCCACTGTTGCTACCAGCAGTGGGAGCGAAAAGGAATCACTCTGCTGGTAACCTCACTTCAAAGAGGCCAGGAGGAGGGACCCCGAAGGCTAATATTCAGTCAGGCACAGTCAGGCAAGCTGAATGTGGGCATCAGTGTCAACCATGTTTAATAATGAAATGAATAAAAAATAACGTCCTTTAGGATTGAGTATTCAATAAATATTCACCTTTAAACAACAATCCCTGGGTGCGCACCCTAACGAAATGTGCTGCACACACGCCCTATGCCCTTCAGGTCCCCACGCAACATGTTCTAACTCCACCGTTGTGTGACTGTGGGCTACCGTGGAGTTGAGTAAAAGGCAACATGACATTTGATTGACAGTTCCTCCACCCTCTCTCCTCCCCTGGCCCTCCTGATGGTATCCCATCAGCCACTGCTGCAACATAACAATCCCAGTGGCTCTCCTAGAGAGGCACGCCCTCTTTTCACTGCTCTTGCCAGAGAACTCTGTAGCCAGGGGGAAAAGTCCACTCAGTGCAATGGGAAACCCCACGGAGCTCTCCACATAACACACAACACAACAGCTGAGCAGGAACTCTGCTCTGCACAGTGTGGATATTCTGCATGGAGTGTTTTCCAAAACAACAACAACCCTCCACTGTTGCATGGAGTTTTCCCTCCATAGAATCATAGAATCATAGAATCGCAGAGTTGGAAGGGGCCTACAAGGCCGTCGAGTCCAACCCCTTGCTCAATGCAGGAATCCACCCTAAAGCATCCCTGACAGAGGCTTGTCCAGCTGCCTCTTGAAGGCCTCTAGTGTGGGAGGGCCCACCACCTCCCTAGGTCACTGGTTCCATTGTCGTACTGCTCTAACAGTCAGGATGTTTTTCCTGATGTCCAGCTGGAATCTGGCTTCCTGTAACCTGAGCCCGTTATTCCGTGTCCTGCACTCTGGGAGGATCGAGAAGAAATCCTGGCCCTCCTCTGTGTGACAACCTTTCAAGTATTTGAAGAGTGCTATCATGTCTCCCCTCAATCTTTTCTTCTCCAGGCTAAACAGGCCCCGTTCTTTCAGTCTCTCTTCATAGGGCTTTGTTTCCAGACCCCTGATCATCCTGGTTGCCCTCTTCTGAACACGCTCCAGCTTGTCTGCATCCTTCTTGAATCGTGGAGCCAAGAACTGGACGCAATACTCTAGATGAGGCCTAACCAGGGCTGAATAGAGAGGAACCAGTACCTCACGTGATTTGGAAGCTATACGTTTCCAGGCCACACGTTTCTCAATAGTGGTGTAAAAACTCCACCATGGAGATCTAAAACCACTACTGAGAAACATGTTGTGTGAACTGAGCCAAGATTGCTAGTGATAGGCCCTTGCTATCTTGTTGCAGCTAGGATTGAATGGATGGATTTGGATGTTAGTATGTGTGTGTGAGAGAGAGAGGGGGTTGAATGGCTCTAGTCCCACCCACTTTGAGTTTTGACTCTGCCCACAACTGGAATGTAGCTCCAGGAGGGATCAACACAAGGGGATGCAGCCATTGGGTAAAATAAATAAATAAAATTTAAAAAAAAATCCCATGCAGCCTTCCAAAGGAATAACTGAGTTTTTCTACACAATGCATTAATCATTCTATCTACTTTTGGTTTTGCCATAGAATTGCTCTCTATACAAATACTTTTTGCTTTCCTGCTTTCCTACTATATCACCCCTAGGTGGAGCTGTGCTATAGCAGAGCAGCACAACTACTCAAGTAGAAACAGTGTATTCACAAATAATACCCCATTTTCCCTGCTCTAAAAAAAAGCTGGGGAAGTGCTCTGAAAAAACAGGAGCAAAACTGGAGAATCATGCCATCATGTAAAGAGCCCGGAACCAACCATGAGTAAGGAGTCACGAATGCAGTATCCATGACAGGTGTAGAAAATCTCACAAGTATTTTCTCTTACTGTGAGTCATTATTTGCCAACAATGTACAGAAGAACTTTAGAAAAGAAAACGAAAGGGGGAAACCCCAAAATTGTGCATCACAGACTGAGTGTGTTCAGTGGTTACGGAAAGCTGAGGGACTGATGGGATGGGAAGGAATGGAAAAACAAGGACAGGGCAACGGAATGAAATGGAGTCTCTCGAAGAGGGCGTGACCCCTGATCTACAATCCTTTGGTGAAGATCCCCACGATTTCCTGCGTACTTCTCAGTCACCCAGCTCTGCAAAAACCTTTTGGACATATGCTCCAACAAACTTTCTCCATGTCGGCATTACGTTGAACCCAACTGATGCCTTTTGCCTTCTGCATTTTCATTTTCTCTGCATAAATTGCCCCCTCTTCTTGATATCTATATGGAACGGCAAGGCAAAAGGGGTGGGTGTGAGGAATCCATCCCGTTCCCCTATAAAATAATAATAATCATCATCATCATCATCATCATCATCATCATCATCATCATCATCCTCTTCGATGATTTTTGTAAAACCTTTATAGTTGTTCTTCAGCCTGCTGTTGTCCAAAGCTCTTATTCCATGCAGGGTGCTGAACTAAAACCTTTTACTGGATTGGGGAGGGACAGAGGGGAGGCTGCGGGTGAGGGGGGTGGTGTAAAATGAAAAATTAACACGGGCAGATGCAAAACGGTTAGCAATTTTGCAAGTCCGGCGTGCCCGTAAATAAATAATGGGAGCGGATTTGGAAGCGATTTGCAAAAACACGGTGAGTTTATGGGCTTGTTTCATGTGCAGGCAGATATGAAAGCCTTTCTAAGGGTCATAAACATTTATACAATGCAAGCAATATTAGCGGCTCGGTTGCACAGGGTGCACCTTTGCCCCAGGGTGAGTCTGTGATAGCAGCCCTGCAGGATGAGTCCGACGAAGGTCCACCCCATTGGGCATCCTGATTCTCACATCGACCGACTGAATGCTTTGGGTAGCCCACAAAGGCAGTAATCCCCCTCCTCTTGTTCTCCCGAGCAGCGGGTGTTTGGAGGTAGACTTCCCCTAGCATTGGAAGCTCCATTTAGCTACCATGAGTACAAAAGCACTGCTGGATAAAACTAGAAGTCTGAGCTGCTTCCCACAATGAACAACTGGGAGGCCATGGAGGCATGAGCAAGGTTGTAGTAGGTGGCAAAGGTGTAGTAAGTAGGGTGCACCTAGGGATTAGGTAAAATCTGTTCCGTCTGCATTTTGTGGGTTCATTCACTCATTGAGGGAATCAGATTTTCTTAGTTTCCAAATTTGCGCAAATTTGCACCGGCACATGTTCACAGTTGCGCAAATGTGCATTTGTGAAAACACGCAAATCCCCTCAAAAGGAACATTTTCATGGGGGGTATGCACATTTGGGGCATTTTTTAAAACTCTCGGCCTGAGTTCGATCCCAGCGGAAGCTGGTTTCAGGCAGCCGGCTCGGGTTGACTCAGCCTTCCATCCTCCCGAGGTCGGTAAAATGAGTACCCAGCTAGCTGGGGGAAAGGGAATAACGGCCGGGGAAGGCAACGGCAAACCACCCCGCTATAAGGCCTGCCAAGAAAACATCAGCGAAAGCTGGCGTCCCTCTAAGAGTCAGTAATGACTCAGTGCTTGCACGAGAGGTTCCTTTCCTTTCCTTAAAAAGTCTATTTTCATTCACTAAATTTGGGCCAAATCCCTGAAAGTTAGAAATGCAGTCCGTAAGTCTGCAGAATCCGCCTCAAAGGGGGAAAAGTCGGACCACTACGGAATCTGCAGGTGGGATTCATAAAAATCCAAACTCCTTTGCAGATTCCCCTGATATCCTAGCTGTGCCTTTCCAGTCTTGCTCCTCGCTGTTAGCACAGGGGTATGGGAAAAACTTGTGTTCCCTCCCAATGATGGTGTACTCTAACTCCCATCAGCCCCAACCAACATGGCCAGGTGTTTTCCAGTTGGCTATGATCCCTTTAAGACAGTCTTCCCCACCCTGGCGCTCTCCAGATGTGCTGGTCTCCTGTCATCTCCTTGTGTAGACATCAGGAAAAACTTCCTGACGGTTAGAGCAGTGCAACAATGGAACCAATTGCTTGGGATGCCGTGGGCTCTCCCACATTAGAGGCCTTCAAGAGGCAGCTGGACAGCCATCTGTCAGGGATGCTTTAAGGTGGATTCCTGCACTGAGCAGGGGGTTGGACTTGATGACCTTAGGGTCCCCTTCCAACTCTACTAGTCTGGGATTCAATGAAGAGGAAATTCCATCCACTCCAGCTGCTCTCCCTAACTTTCCCTCCTGCAGTTTTCTATTCTTCTTTTCCGACTGATATTCACGTTCTATGGCTACTGAACATACTCTGACTTCAACGGGCGGTTCTGCATTTTCTTTTCAAGAATTTGTCGTTCTGCAGACGTTTGGGCCTTCCCCAAACACGCTGACACCTGCTTTTCTTTCCCAGTGGTACCATTTGGCTTAGGCCGTTGGCACTCAGTTAGGGTGACCATATGAAAAGGAGGACAGAGCTCCTGTATCTTTAACAGTTGCATAGAAAAGGGAATTTCAGCAGGTGTCATTTGTATGCATGTCGCACCTGGTGAAATTTCGTCTTCATCACAACAGTTAAAGCTGCAGGAGCTATACTGCAGCTATACTGTGACCAGATTTAAAAGAGGGCAGGGCACCTGCAGCTTTAACTGTTGTGATGAACAAGGAATTTCACCAGGTTCTCCATTTATACAAATGACACCTGCTGAAATTCCCTTTTCAATACAACTGTTAAGGATACAAGAGCCCTGTCCTCCTTTTCATATGGTCACCCTACACTCAGTGCCTGAATTTGCTATTAGAAGGCAGAGGCATTGTCAAGGGTAGGCACGATGGGGCAGGCGCCCAGGACCGACTGAGAAGGGCTCCCTGGAGTTGCTTCTGCAGCTCACTGTTGCAGCGTACTTGTTCACCTGCCTCCCGCTCCGGCCCAGGCAACAGGGGTGGTGGGAAGGAGGACAAGGAGACGCCACAGCCTGCTTGCTCGCTGGTTCTCTGCCTGTCAAGCAAGCAAGCGGCAGCCATGGTGAGAAAGAGGAACATGAGAACATCCGATGAGCCCTGATGCTAGATCAGACCGAGGGTCCATCTAGTCCAGCACTCTGTTCACACAGCGGCCGACCAGCTATCGGCCAGGGACCCACAAGCAGGACGTGGTGCAACAGCACCCTCCCGCCCATGTTCCCCAGCAACTGGTGCACACAGGTTTACTGCCTCTGAGACTGGAACAGGAGAGAGAGCAGCTTATGTCAAAGGCGGTGAGAAAGGAGGGCCCCCCGTGGACGGTTAGGAGGCCTGCTCTTGGCTTTGATTCAAGTCCAGTTGTGATTACATTTGATTGCCTGTTCTTTTCGGGTTTGCTGTAGCTTTCAGACGGCTGTAAAGACATATTGATGGTGGGGTGGATGCCTTTCGTGTCTTTGAGCGGCTCCTCCTTCTGGAGGGGGAAAGCGTGGGGTAAAATGTTAAAATGAATAAAGAAATACGAATGAAATGGGTTTGCAAGGTCAAATGGATTCATACCGCAAGTCTTATTAAAGCAAGCCTCTCTGTAGACCTCCCCTCCTGTTAAACTAAAGCCTTCCTGAAAGGTCTTGCCAGCACTGGCTGCTCCCCACCCCAATTTCCCTGCACCCCTGGCTTGACGCTGGGGTGGAAAACATGTTGCGGAAAGCATTTCCGGAGATGTTTCACTCATCCGTCACCGAGATAATGGGAGGAAGCAGTTTTCGACTCAGAAACTCGCTTAAAAGCCCTGAGTCAATGTGAATGTAAACGGTGTCACTCTGACTTCTGTGGCATCGCAGCGACCTGGAGATATTGTGTGCCCTGTTTTCCCCTCTCCTGGAAGTCTTCAGAGCTTTTGATCTTTGAAGGACCTGACCTGGCGGGGAGGGATTACACGTTCCTGGACTCTCTTTTGGGGTGTGGCCATCTGAACAACAGTGGCATCACCTCTGATCTTGTGGGTTTGGGGCTGAGTGTGTACAATGGCGGCTGGTGCTTCCGATGGAGATTGGCTAACAGCAAGCACAACTCCAGGCACTAGGAGGCGATAGAGAACCATAGATATATGGATATTTTCCTGATATATGGACAGCTCCATGGTCCTGAAATGCTGAGTGAGTGTTGAAGGGGGTGGAATCCCCTAGGAAACAAGGTGGGAGGCGGACTGGAATGGAACATCACAGAGGTGGGCATGGCTGGCTGGCTGGCGCAGTGAAGAGGAGCATTCATAGAATTATAGAATAGCAGAGTTGGAAGGGGCCTACAAGGCCATTGAGTCCAACCCCCTGCTCAATGCAGGAATCCACCCTAAAGCATCCCCGACAGATGCTTGTCCAGCTGCCTCTTGAAGGCCTCTAGTGTGGGGGAGCCCACAACCTCCCTAGGTCACTGGTTCCATTGTTGCACTGCTCTAACAGTCAGGAAGTTTTTCCTGATGTCCAGCCGGAATCTGGCTTCCTTTAACTTGAGCCCATCTTATGACCTACTAGCCACACAGGTTTCTGACAAAGGAAACAGACTCTCTCCTTCCAGGTCTTACAGAACTTCCCTGCTGGGTTGCAAAAATCCTCTCAAGGACGGCTGAGCGAGCAAAACAGGGCCTGCGTCTTCGTTCATCTCCTGCAGCTCAGAGTTGGCGGGGCGTCGTTGCCTGAACTTTTGACACCGCGCACAGCTAATGAGTGACATGCGTCAGCCTCACCTGGATTGTTCATCTGTCAATCCACGGCGCTTGTCCGAACCCATCAAGCGGACGGGAGTTGACAGCGTGAGCAGGCGACGGCGTCACCCGCGCAGCAGGACTTGTCTCCGGGCGTTTGAGAGATCACACCACGGAAGACTGGGTAAAATGGGCAGAGAGGGAGGGGAGAGAGAGATGGCATGTCAATTACACTGAGAAAGGAATTGCGTGTGAAAGTGATGGAACTGTTCTCAACAAAGCCTGAACAAATCAGATGGAAGGCAGGAAACAGACAGAAACGGTTCCACAACAAGGACTAGCTGCTTGGTTTCAAACGTTTGGAAGAATCAAGATGCATACCCACAAGGAGACCTTTTATCACAAATCATTATTTGCGCGTCACCCAATTAAAGGAACCCTAAACAAACAATTGTTTAGGATCATAGACTCATAGAATCATAGAATAGCAGAGTTGGAAGGGGCCTACAAGGCCATCTAGTCCAACCCTTAAAATACTTTTAAGTATTTGAAGACTGCTATCATGTCTCCCCTCAATCTTCTCTTCTCCAGGCTAAACAGGCCCAGTTCTTTCAGTCTCTCTTCATAGGGCTTTGTTTCTAGACCTCTGATCATCCTGGTTGCCCTCTTCTGAACACGCTCCAGCTTGTCTGCGTCCTTCTTGAATTGTGGAGCCCAGAACTGGACGCAATACTCTAGATGAGGCCTAACCAGGGCCGAATAGAGAGGAAGTTTAGTTTTTGTCGGCCAATTACATTTGTGTAAGACTATAAAATATTCCCTCTGTTTTCAGTGACGCGTGTCGGCGTCATCGCAGGTTTTTCATTAGCTCCAGTGTTTGAAGTGTGGTGGAATGGAATCCTGGAAAAGAGCATGGCTGGCATTCACCCGGAACAGGAGACCCCTGCGCTGTAACATTTCGTTGCAACCCCACCCACCCCACCCGTGTACCCACTGAAGTGTGAAATGTCACTTCCGATTTCACATGTCGCTTCCGGCCGGACAGCATTGACTGGGTAGTGCTAAAAGCTTGCAGTCTGGAATGGAAGAGTAAAACATATCTGTGACTTCCAAGCCGGAAAAATAAGCGTAATGGTGCCCCAAGTTAGGGCAATGCTGTCATAAATCCAAAGCTGTTCAGTTCTTCCTTCTTCTCACATCAGTCCGTTGGTTTCTGTTCACCACTCTGCCGCAAAGATCATCTTCTTGGCTCGCCGCTCTGACCATGTTACTCCACTTCTGAAATCTCTTCATTGGCTTCCAATTCACTTCAGAATCCAATATAAACTTCTCCTGTTAACCTTCAAAGCTTTTCATGGCCTAGCTCCTTCCTATCTCTCCTCTCTCATCTCACACCATTGCCCCACTCGTGCTCTTCGCTCCTCTGATGTCATGTTTCTCGCCTGCCCAAGGGCCTCTACTTCCCTTGCTCGGCTCCGTCCATTTTCTTCTGCTGCCCCTTACGCCTGGAACGCTCTTCCAGAACATTTGAGAACTACAAGTTCAATCGCAGCTTTTAAAGCTCAACTAAAAACTTTTCTTTTTCCTAAAGCTTTTAAAACTTGATGTTGTGCAGACTTTATACTGTTAGTTTTACCCTACCCTGTGCCTGCTTACCCTACCCTGTGCCTGTTTGCATTCTCTTCCCCTCCTTATTGTTTTACTATGATTTTATTAGATTGTAAGCCTATGCGGCAGAGTCTTGCTATTTACTGTTTTACTCTGTACAGCACCATGTACATTGATGGTGCTATATAAATAAATAATAATAATAATAACCACCTGATCGGCAGAAACGCAGTGGTAGAGCCTTGCTTTACCACATAAAGCGATGTCCCCTCTGATGTCAACGCCAGCCACTGAGCACAAGAAACTCTCACCATCTGTGGAAAGGCAGAAGACTCACCCAATATTCCTTTGTAAATAGCTTTTATTTTAGTAAATGACTTTATCGTTATTGGTACTAAGGCAGTTGGGAATAAATGTCCTCCCAACAGCTTCCCGCAATCCTTGGGGAACAGGGAGAATGTGTGAAAGGAAGACATTATAATCCCATTACTGTTACCGCTGTTATTATTATTTTTATGTCTTGCATTATTAAAGCTCATTATCTGCCTTGGCGAATCTAGCAAAAGAGCAGAATCCCTTTATCCAGAGAAATGAGCACGTTCACCACAGGGGGAGAAGCGATTTTCAACTCCCTGGGTGGGGAAAATGCTGTTGTCTATACCTCAGGGAAGGAATGCCACAGGGATACATCTGGGGGCTGAAACTCACTGAGCTTTCATCAGCTCAGCCCCCTGGACTTTTCCTGTGAGCTGGCTGACTTGATCTGCATTGTGTAGGGCCAGTTCATGGGTTTTTTGGGGTGGGTGGGGCAGAGTTATTTGCCTGGGTAGCAATTTGCGCAAATTTCAGCTGCGAGTTGTGTAATTTGTGCAAAATGTAATTTGCGCAAATTTCAGCTGCAAATTGCCATTTGCGCAATTTTTAAAAAAATCCCCCAAATGTCCCAAGATTTCCTGAAGGAACCCACAACTTGGCTCGCTGATGCAAGCCAAATCAGGGATGCCACAGGAGTCCGGCATGTCCAAAATAGGCTGAATTTCCCAATGGTGAATATCCCTACGTCCAGGTTCGCCTCAATGAGATGGGGAGGCACACCCTCCTTATTCCGCATCGCAATTGATTGATTGCAGCTGAGCTGCATTGAGCGGCGTGCTGCATTCTCATTCCGCAACGACGGGTGGTCATTTATCTGGCCATTGTCTTGGTTCAATGCATGTGGAAACGCAGACTTCTACAAATTGCCGGCTGCCTTTTGAACTGTGATTCTGAGCCCTGAGCTTGGAAATCGTAAATCCCAGGCAGGAACAAAGGGCTTGAAATTGAATCGCCTTCTCTCCAGGTTCATTTATTTATCCTTTCATTCCAGGGGTGCAGAGCCCAGGGGAGACAAATCCTGCCCACCTGGAGGAGGTCTCAATCTGGTCCTCAAGGGTGTCCTTAGCAGCCACGGCCCCTTCCTCAACAATCCAACAATCCAACAATCCCCTTGGAATTGTTGTAGATCGCAAGCTGAATATGAGCCAACAGTGCGATATGGCTGCAAGAAAGGCCAATGCTATTTTGGGCTGCATTCATAGAAGTATAGCTTCCAAATCACGTGAGGTACTGGTTCCTCTCTATTCAGCCCTGGTTAGGCCTCATCTAGAGTATGGCGTCCAGTTCTGGGCTCCACAATTCAAGAAGGACGCAGACAAGCTGGAGCGTGTTCAGAGGAGGGCAACCAGGATGATCAGGGGTCTGGAAACAAAGCCCTATGAAGAGAGACTGAAAGAACTGGGCCTGTTTAGCCTGGAGAAGAGAAGATTGAGGGGAGACATGATAGCACTCTTCAAATACTTGAAAGGTTGTCACACAGAGGAGGGCCAGGATCTCTTCTCGATCCTCCCAGAGTGCAGGACACGGAACAACGGGCTCAAGTTAAAGGAAGCCAGATTCCAGCTGGACATCAGGAAAAACGTCCTGACTGTTAGAGCAGTATGACAATGGAATCAGTTACCTAAGGAGGTTGTGGGCTCTCCCACACTAGAGGCCTTCAAGAGGCAGCTGGACAAGCATCTGTCGAGGATGCTTTAGGGTGGATTCCTGCATTGAGCAGGGGGTTGGACTAGATGGCCTTGTAGGCCCCTTCCAACTCTGCTATTCTATGATTCTATGAACTGCCTCTTGGTTGGTCCCGTTCAAACTTTTATGCATTCACACCCACCCACACTCCATTCTAAAAAGTTGAATTTGATGTTGAAATGCATGTACTTTAATCCAGAGGGTGGCAACCTGGTTCTCTCCAGATGTTTCGGACTACAATTCCCAAACATCTCAGACAGAATGGCCAGTGGATGGGGATTATGGGAACTGTAGTTCAAAAATATCCGGCAGGTACCAGGTTGCCTATTCCTGGTTCAGTGACTAGGGCCATTGCTAGACGAGGGTTTAGCCCGGGTTGACACCCGGGCTCACCCCTGTGCGTGCAGATGACGCACAGAGGATCCTGGGGTCAGCCTGGGCTAAACCCTCCCTTGACTTGGGATAACCGGATCCGCTTGTGGCCTGGTTTTTCTGCAGCCCCGGGCGGAAGGTTTAGCTGGTTCCGTGGCTTTTCCCAGCTACACGGCTTACTCGCGAGTAGCCGGGAAAAGCCACACTTAAATCCATAAATGAGCCTCGTGTGGCGCAGAGCGGTAAAGCAGCAGTTTCTGCAGCTGAAACTCTCCCCACGGCCTGAGTTCGATCCCAGCGGAAGCTGGTTTCAGGCAGCCGGCTCGGGTCGACTCAGCCTTCCATCCTTCCAAGGTCGGTAAAATGAGTACCCAGTTAGCTGGGGGAAAGGGAATCACGGCCGGGGAAGGCAACGGCAAACCACCCCGCTATAAGGCCTGCCAAGAAAGCTGGCGTCCCTCCAAGTGTCAGTAATGACTCAGTGCTTGCACGAGAGGTTCCTTTCCTTTCCCAAATCCATAAATGCAAACGAGAGATGTGGTGTGATGGAGAGATACGTGTAGGGCCAGGACCTTTGAAGAGGGCTGAGACGTCCGCACACACGGATCTAAAACATCTCAGACAGAGCTGCGATGCCCAGCAATTCCCCCCCTTCCTCTCCCTTTTCAACCTACGCTGAACTCGTTTCTCCTCTGCGCCCCCCCTCCGCCTCCCCACCGCCTGAACCTGCCTCTCCCATCAGCCAAGGCGGTCAGGTAACTTCCAGATGGCTCCCCGGTTCCTAAAACTCTGCTCTGCACAGCCGATTAAATTCTTCTTGTTGTAATTAAGGCAGACACAATTATCTGTCAGGGAGAGTGCTCATCTGTTTTATGTTGCAATCCCTTCAACAGGGCCGGGGTTGCTGGAAAGAGATTGTCAGTTGCCGAAAAGAATTTCATTACTTTCCCTGGGCTCTGTGTCAGACGGTGAAATATGAAAGGAAGGGTGGGGGGAGAGACCAAAACACACACACACGCACACACACAGCCGCCTGCTGCCAGCTCAGGGAAAAATTCTCATTGAATGCACCTCGCCAGTATTATGAAAGTAATGTACTTGGGAAATGAATGTATTTCGGACCATTTCAGAAGAAAAGTAATTTGTCTGCTAAGTAATAACTGCGTGTTCATGAATTTAGTGATCCCCCCCCCCTCAATATGTCTTCTGTAAGGTTTAGAGAAAGCTCAGGCTTTTTCCTGCCGCCCAACATTATTTCTCAGCTCTAAAGCAGCCCTAGTTCACACGTAATGCTAACCCATGATCTGGGTTGACGAAGTGTTGTAGATTGGAATTTTTGTAAATTGGAATTGTTGTAGATCACAAGCTGAATATGAGCCAACAGTGCGATATGGCTGCAAGAAAGGCAAATGCTATTTGGGGCTGCGTTAATAGAAGTAGAGCTTCCAAATCACGTGAGGTACTGGTTCCTCTCTATTCGGCCCTGGTTAGGCCTCATCTAGAGTATTGCGTCCAGTTCTGGGCTCCACAATTCAAGAAGGACGCAGACAAGCTGGAGCATGTTCAGAGGGTGATCAGGGGTCTGGAAACAAAGCCCTATGAAGAGAGACTGAAAGAACTGGGCAGGTTTAGCCTGGGGAAGAGAAGATGGAGGGGAGACATGAGAGCACTCTTCAAATACTTAAAAGGTTGTCACACAGAGGAGGGCCAGGATCTCTTCTCGATCCTCCCAGAGTGCAGGACACAGAATAACGGGCTCACGTTAAAGGAAGCCAGATTCCAGCTGGACATCAGGAAAAACTTCCTGACTGTTAGAGCAGTACGACAATGGAATCAGTTTCCTACGGAGGTGGTGGACTCTCCCACACTACATCATTCAAGAGGCAGCTGGACAAGCATCTGTCGGGGATGCTTTAGGGTGGATTCCTGCATTGAGCAGGGGGTTGGACTAGATGGCCTTGTAGGCCCCTTCCAACTCTGCTATTCTATGATTCTATGAATTCTGGGTTGTCTGGATGTGTGAATGGAGCCACAGGAATAAACCTCAGTTTATTAACCACAAATAAACCAGAAAGAGGACCCATGGGCTGTCGTTGGGTTGTGAGCTATGGGTTATTTAAATCATGGCTTGTTGTTACATGTGAACCCATAACTGTGGGTTGTTTGTGGGTTATTTTGCCAGCTGACAGAAACAGTGGGGCAAGAGTGGTAAAAACACATCAAACAACCAAAAAGCAGCGACTCTCTATGCCAGTACAGCAAAGGTATTTGGGATACAGGAAAGGAGCAAATGAAGGAGGAGGGAAACAAACAACCCAGGGATTGAGAAAACAATCCATGGTTTGTTTGCTGGAGTGCCGAACAAATCCTGGGTACGGCAACAATAGACCATGGGTTAAATAAACCATGGGTTGGCATTACGTGCAAACCACTGCTCTTACAGATCCTGGCTGGGTGGTGGAATGTGGGGAGAGAGGAGAATCATAGAATCATAGAACAGAAGAGTTGGAAGGGGCCTACAAGGCCATTGAGTCCAACCCCCTGCTCAATGCAGGAATCCACCCTAAAGCATCCCTGACAGATGGTTGTCCAGCTGCCTCTTGAAGGCCTCTAGTGTGGGAGAGCCCACCACCTCCCAAGGTCATTGGTTCCATTGCTGTACCGCTCTAACAGTCAGGAAGTTTTTCCTGATGTCCAGCCGGAATCTGGCTTCCTTTAACTTGAGCCCCTTATTCCACGTCCTGGACTCTGGGAGGATCGAGAAGAGATCCTGGCCCTCCTCTGTGTGACAATCTTTTAAGTATTTGAAGAGTGCTATCATGTCTCCCCTCAATCTTCTCTTCTCCAGGCTAAACATGCCCCGTTCTTTCAGTCTCTCTTCATAGGGTTTTGTTTCCAGACCCCTGATCATCCTGGTTGCCCTCCTCCCAACAAGCTCCAGCTTGTCTGCATCCTTCTTGAATTGTGGAGCCCAGGGGAGCCAAATCCTGCCCAAATCCTGTATTTCTCTCCCATAATACTAGAACCCATTTCTCTCCCATAATACTAGAACCCATTTCTCTCCCATAATACTAGAACCCATTTCTCTCCCATAATACTAGAACCCATTTCTCTCCCATAATACGAGAACTCCTGCCTCTCGCTCTGGTACAGATAACGGTGGTGGTGAGAAGCAGGAACAGGAGATGCTACTGCCTACTTGCTCACTGAGAATGTAGCCTCACCAAGGGAGGAGGGCCACTGAGCATGTTTTGCCCAAGGGCCCTCAAAACCCTGGCACTGCCAAAGCTGCGTTACTGCTGCTTCAGCAACAAGAGGGTCTAGCAGCCATCTAGAACCCAGCGGGGTCATCTCATGAAGCTGATTGGCAGCGGGGGAGAGATTCAGGACACAGAAAAGGAAGGACTTCTTCACACAGCACAGAGTTGAATTCATAACCACAAGACGTAGTGATAGCCACCCATGTGGATGGCTTTAAAAGGGGGTTGGATAAATTCCTGGAGGAGAAGGCCATCCATGGCTACTAGCTCAGATGGTTGTGTGCTATCTCCAGTATTCAAGGCAATAACCCTGTGTGCACCAGTTGCTGGGGAACATGGGCGGGAGGGTGCTGTTGCACCATGTCCTGCTTTGCTGGTCCCTGGCCGACGGCTGGTTGGCCACTTTGTGAACAGAGTGCGGGACCAGATGGACCCTTGGTCTGATCCAGCAGGGCTCTTTTTATAGAATCATAGAATCATAGAATAGCAGAGTTGGAAGAGGCCTATAAGGCCATCAAGTCCAACCCACTGCTCAATGCAGGAATCCACCCTAAAGCGTCCCTGACAGATGGTTGTCCAGCTGCCTCTTGAATCCATTACGTTCTTATGGATGCTATATATATAGAAAGGCAGGGTATATAATGAAAATTTAAAAATAGGATATACTTTTTAAAATAATAATAATAATCAAGGGTTTCTTCTGTTTCTTTCCAGATCAAATCCCCGTTGATGTCGGGGAACATGAATCCCTGTCCACAAAGGTGCAGAAGTGGTGATTTACCCCCTGAAATGCCTCCAGAATACACAACCCCTCCAAGCAGCAGGCACAAACCAGTCGCAAGCTGTGGGTACACAATTGTGTGCCTTCCAGGGATACGAAATGTAAGCAACAGCTGGGAAGTTTGCAGGAGGTGGCGGGGAGGAATGCAGGAGCCTCTGAGGATTTGCGAAAGCCAGGCATTCGGGGGAGGCGGGGGGATGAAAGGAAAAACAGAATCAGGCAAAGCTTGCAGGAGGTTTTCACGTCCGTCTTTTCAGCTTCCAAAGCCGGCTTACTGCAGGAAGAACTGCATGGCTGGCAGGGGAAATACTTTGATGCATGGAATGGGGCAACACATAGAATCATAGAATAGCAGAGTTGGAAGGGGCCTACAAGGCCATCGAGTCCAACCCCCTGCTCAATGCAGGAATCCACCCTAAAGCATCCCTGACAGATGGCTGTCCAGCTGCCTCTTGAAGGCCTCTAGTGTGGGAGAGCCCACAACCTCCCTAAGTAACTGGTTCCATTGTCGCACTGCTCTAACAGTCAGGAAGTTTTTCCTGATGTCCAGCTGGAATCTGGCTTCCTTTAACTTGAGCCCGTTATTCCGTGTCCTGCACTCTGGGAGGACTCTGTATGTATAGGGTTGCCATGCGTCCCGGAAAACTGGGAATGTCCCAATTTCCAGGAGGTTCTGAACTGTCCCGACCGGCTGGGCAAGAATCCCAGATTCCTGGTCCAGCTGGCCGGAGAAATTCTGACCTCCAAAATGGTGCCTTGAGCCTGTTCAAGCGGCAACAGCAGAGAAAAAGACGCATCAATCCGGCGCTTTTTCCAGAGCATCACCGCTCCTCCACAGGCTCATCTGAGTCACTCACTGAGACTCATCTTATTGCGCCCGCGGATGCGTAGAAGAGGAACAACAGCGAGGAACGGCGCACCTGAGTCCCAGGCAATGCAAAGGAGTTTGGTGAGCTTGGCTGGTTGTGGTCAGACCTTTAGGTAAGCGCGGGGCGGAGCTGCTGGGTTATTTGTGGGGGAAGAAAGAGAGTTTTGTGGGGAACAGGAGGGAGCGAGCGAGTGGGGGACGAGGGGGTGAAGGAGAGGAAAGGAGAGAGGGCAGAAAGGAAAGACATTCCCCCCAAAATCGCCCTTCAAAAATCCAGTTCCTTGGATTTGGGTTGCAAGCCCTGTCCAGAGAGCTTCGGGTATTGTGAACCTCCCAGAGAGCTTCGGCTATTGGGCGGTACAGAAATGTAATAAATAAATAAATAAATAAATAAATATCATCCCTATTGTGGGACAGAAGCAGGAAGCAAAGCAACGGGAGGGAAACGCGATTCCACTCCCCCATCTGAAAATGCTCTCGGGGCCCATGACACATCCGATATACCATTTACGAACCGTTTCCATAGTGTTATATCCTGCTAGGTGTAAATCTGGTCCAGGAGTGGCATAACTTGCACAAAAACTGGCTGGAACAATTTCTCGTGACATTTGGGCATCCCTCAGCATTAGCCCCAAAGGATGTGAACACGATTAATCTGTTTATGTTTCGGATTTAGAGGCAATCCATATTCACACTCCTTAGGAATCGGTTTTCCTTTCCTTCTTTCATTTTAAAAAAAAACGTTTATATTTTATCAACCTCAAACAATTCTTAGCCTGAGGTTTTGGGTTTTTTTTTTAAAACCACACAATCTTTTTAAAGGAAATAATCCCATTTCTTTCTCATTGAGAAAAATCAACAAACGGCTGATTTTTAATTACTTTTTCAATTAATGATAATATACATCTCCACGAGTGAATGCGGATGGGTTCATTGTTCCCTTCCATCTTTCCCTACCCCCACGGAAATTATTCTTCCTGGGGAGAAAAATAATAATAAAAAATAATGAAAATAAAGTGTGTGTGTGTGTGTGCGTGTGTGTGTGCGTGTGTGTGTGCGTGCGTGTTTCTTCTCTCTCTGAAAGGCCAGAATGATGAAGTTCTAGCAAATCCAGAAAAAAAAGCAGAGCTACGTTGGCACGATGAAATAAGGTCATGATCCAACCTAGAAATTTGGACATAATTTCAGTTAGGGTGTTCTTGAAGGCTGGGGCTCTGTGACGGATCATGTGGAAGGTGAACGGTGCAGCTGGTAATGTACAGAGATCCCCTTTCCCCCCTCATCACTAATAGAACCATACAGCTGTAGGTCATCCAGGGTCAACCCTTTGCTTAGTGCAGGAATGCAACTGCGGCATCCCTGACTCTGGCAGATGGTGACCCAGCAATGGAAAAACAGTGTGCTCCATCTTTAGTATGAATCATAGAATTATAGAATAGCAGAGTTGGAAGGGGCCTACAAGGCCATCGAGTCCAACCCCCTGCTCAATGCAGGAATCCACCCTAAAGCATCTCTGACAGATGGCTGTCCAGCTGCCTCTTGAAGGCCTCTAGTGTGGGAGAGCCCACCACCTCCCTAGGTCACTGGTTCCATTGTCGTACTGCTCTAACAGTCAGGAAGTTTTTCCTGATGTCCAGCTGGAATCTGGCTTCCTGTAACTTGAGCCTGTTATTCCGTGTCCTGCACTCTGGGAGGATCGAGAAAAGATCCTGGCCCTCCTCTGTGGGACGACCTTTTAAGTCTTTGAAGAGTGCTCTCATGTCTCCCCTCCATCTTCTCTTCTCCAGGCTAAACATGCCCAGTTCTTTCAGTCTCTCTTCATAGGGCTTTGTTTCCAGACTCCTGATCATCCTGGTTGCCCTCCTCTGAACCCCCTCCAGCTTCTCTGCTGGTGTCTCATTGCTATTAAAAGAAATAAGCCGGTTTTAGGAATTGCCTTCTAAGGCCCTGTGCTGTGTGCCTCCCCTCCCCCCTCATCTCAGGAAGGGATAGATTAATCTTGAATGGAAATCTAAACAGGTAATTAAGGGTTGATTATTCCTCATCAATGGAAATTACAGCTGTATTAAAAACAAGCAGCTGCGTGTGAAAGGCTTAGCCACGTGGTAGTCCTACACAAGATCGTACAATTGTTAGTCATTAGCAAAGGGAGCCAAGAACAACAATAAAAAACCGAAAACAAACCCATATCGCTCTGGTATTCGTTTTCATGTTGAACAACTCCAATCCATTCTTTATTTCTTCATACCAATCATGTCCGTGCCTGCCAACTTGCCCATTCCCTGAGACCAGCGCTGGGGGTCGTTCTTGTATGCCCACCTGTAGGAAAATTTCAGACAGGCCTTCTCAGTGGTGTTCCTCCGCCTAACTGGAACGCTCTTCCAAAAAGGAAGCCAGATTCCAGCTGGACATCAGGAAAAACTAGGGTGACCATATTTGGGAAACCAAAAAAGAGGACACCTAGTGTGTGTGTGTGTGTGGGGGGGGAAGCAGCTTTCTGAGTCCTGCAGAAAGTACGTTATTCCCCCGCCACCTTAAATAACCCGATTGGAGTGGAGGAGGGGAAAGGATTTCATTCTGCACCACCACCATCCACTCCAATTGGGGCCTTTTCTATCATGTCCACGAATGACCCACTTTCCCCTTTAAGACCTCAATTGGAGCTCGGGGTGGGGGAATGATGTGCCTCAAGAAAGCATGTCATTCCCTCCTGCCATGCTAATGGCAGCCTTAAAGGGGAAGGTGTGTCATTCCAGGACATTATTGAAAATTATAGAAAATCCCCCCTGACACCATGGAAAGAACAAAAACCAGGACAAATCCGGGGAAATCCTGACGGTTGGTCACCCTAGGAAAATCTTCCTGACTGTTAGAGGAGTGCGACGGTGGAATCAGTTACCTAGGGAGGTTGTGGGCTCTCCCACAACTAGAGGCCTTCAAGAGGCAGCTGGACAACCATCTGTCGGGGATGCTTTAGGGTGGATTCCTGCATTGAGCAGGGGGTTGGACTCGATGGCCTTGTAGGCCCCTCCCAACTCTGCTATTCTATGATTCTGTGATTCTAAATCACCTCCTCCAGGCCACATCATTTCAGCCTTCAAGCGGGACCTAAAAAGAGACCCAAGAGCCCTGCTGGATCAGACCAAGGGTCCATCCAGTCCAGCATTTTGTGGCAGGTAAGCACTTGTAGTGGAACAAGAAACCCTTGTCCTTATTCATGCTCGTACAGATGGGATCAAATAAGACCATAAGAAGAGCCCTGCTGGATCAGACCAAGGGTCCATCTAGTCCCGCTTTCTATTCACACAATGGCCAACCAGCTGTTGACCAGGGACCCACAAGCAGGACATGGGTGCAAAAGCAACCTCCCACCCATGTTCCCCAGCAACTGATATAGATTAGGGGTGTGCACGGACACCCCGCTCTGCCCTGCGGGCCGATCTGAAAATTTTGGTACGGCCCGCTCATCTCCGTGGCGCTCCACCCATACTCCGCTCCTCTTCGCCGCGGAGCTCCGGCTCTGAATCGGAGCTCCGCAGTGGAGGGGAGTGGCGCCAGGTAAGGCTGGGAGAGGAGGGCGGGGGGGGGGGTTACTGGGCCCTGCCGCCGTCGCCGCCCGTGCGGTGACGGCGGCAGAGCCCAGTAAGGGACCAAGGGGGAGGGGGGGCCTTACCTGCCTCTGTCCGTGGTCCGTCGGCTTCTTCAATTGAGCCCGCGGTTCAACTAGGAAGTCTAGGCCACACTTGCGGCCCAGACTTCCTGGCTGAACCGCGGGCTCAATTGAAGAAGCCGACGGACCGCGGACGGAGGCAGGTAAGGGAGAGGAGGGGGGTTTTCCGGGCCCTGCTGCTGTCGCCGCATGGGTGACAGCGGCAGGGCCCGGTAAACCCCACTTACCTTTCCGGCGGAGCTCCAGATCGAGGCGAAGGATCCGCCTTCACCTCGATCCTCTTCGCCACACTCCGCCGGCCCCCCAGTCCTCTTCGCCTCCGCCTTAAGGGGAGGCGAAGCACCCCGCTCCGCTTCTAATTCGCCGGTCCGATTAGAAGCGGAGCACATCCCTAGTATAGATACGTTTATTTATTTATGGCATTTGTACACTGCTGAAAATAGTCAAATCCCTCAGCGGTTCACAATATTAAATTGCCCCGACTGAGCAAATTCAGTCTTTATATCCTTCTTTAGTGCCCAATTGGCCGTCACATGTCACCTGACTTCCTCCAGACCAGGGGCATCATGGTCTACCGTCACAAAGTGCTAGCTGAGAGTGTCCTGTACCCCCTCTTCTGACCAGCAGGTGGTGCCAGGAGACAGTGCCTGACTCGTAGGGCTCCCAAATCGAGGCCTGTAATGACCATAAAAGGCAGATTCCTCTGAGGGACACGCCCACCCTACACGGGCCTCCTGATCCCAGGCGCCTGGTCGCTGCTCTGAGCAATGCACAAAGTGGGAATCAACAGAGGCCAGGTGGAATGCTTGGTTCCCAGCCAAAGGCATGCCCTTTTAAGGCTCTCTAATTCCCAGGGAGCCTAAAATACGGTGACCCTATGGAAAGAAGGACAGGTCTCCTGTATCTTTAACAGTTGTACAGAAAAGGGAATTTCAGCAGGTGTCATTTGGATGCAGGCAGCCCCTGGTGAAATTCCCTCTTCATCACAACAGTGAAAGCTGCAGGAGCCCTGCCCTCTTTTGTATCGGGTCACTCTAGGATAGCTCGTGCAGCTTTCACTCCTGTGATGAAGAAAGGATTTCACCCAGTGCTGCACACATACAAATGACACCTGCTTGAAATTCTCTTTACTATACAACTGCTAAAGATGCAGGACCTGTGTCTTCCTTTTCATAGGGTCACCCGACCTAAAAGGGGGCAGCCATTCCCACAAAAGGTAAATATTTTTTATTTATTTATTTATTTATTACATTTTTATACCGCCCAATAGCCGAAGCTCTCTGGGCGGTTCACAAAAATTAAAACCGTCATAAAACAACCAACAGGTTAAAAGCACAAATACAAAATACAGTATAGAAAGCACAACCAGGATAAAAACCACGCAGCAGAATTGATATAAGGTTAAAATACAGAGTTAGAACAGTATAATTTAAATTTAAGTTAAAATTAAGTGTTAAAATACTGAGTGAATAAAAAGGTCTTCAGCTGGCGATGAAAGGAGTACAGTGTAGGCGCCAGGCGGACCTCTCGGGCCAGGAAAGCTGGGTCTTTATAGCCCTTAGCATAATTTCATGCAGGTGGAAAGGCGGTGGCAGAAAGAGAGAGAGAGAGGTCATTGGCCTGCTAACTTTTGAATCTGGCCTCAGCAACCACCCAGTCGAATTTTAAAATGTCTTAAAAGATTTTAGGAATTTAATCCTAAAAGATTTTAGGATTTCTGTGAACCGCCCAGAGAGCTCTGGCTATTGGGCGGTATAGAGATTAAATAAATAAATAAATTAAGTAAGTAAGTAAGTAAGTATTAGTTTTATATTTTAACCAGTTTTATGTATTTTATATTTTTGTATTCAATGTTGTTCTCCACCTCGATCTAGAGGGAGAGACGGGATAATAATAATTATAATAATAATAATAATAATAATAATAATAATAATAATAATACGTTCCCCACCCTCCTTCGGCTAGGGAGGCCATTTCTAAATTCTCCCCCCTTCATGACCAGGTGAGAGGTGTATCTTGCTCCATCTGCTGTCCCGGTGCAAACCGTGGATGGATGGGCAGGTCCCAGTCCTTTCTCTTCCTTCGGATGGTCCTTTCTCTTTATCCCAGACTTGGACTGGCAACCTTTCAAATGGAAGAGGATTCTGTCAAAATAGAGGATGGTCCTCTGTCAAAGACGACACTTGGCCAGCCTGCCACTGGTAAGTGGCCCCTAACGGATCACCTCCAAAGGAATGGGTTCCTCAAGATTAAAAAAAAAATGTTCTCCATGAGGACTGGAATCTTACCTAGGTTTTAGGAAAAGGACACAGCTCAGAGGACAGGCTACGCATGCACAAGGTCCCAGGTTCAATCCCTGGTGTCTCCAGGTAGGCTTAGAAAAGACCCTTCTCTGCCTGAAACTCTGGAGGGCCGCTGCCAGTCAGTAAAGGAAAATATTGAGCTGGATGGACCAGCGGTCTGACTTTGGATGAAGCTCTTTCCTATACTGAGGACGATAGACCAACTGAAGATGGTCAGCCCTTTATTCAGTACCATGAGGACTGGAAACTTGGTTCAGTCTGAAGGAAAGGTCCATAGTTCGGAAGTAGGGCACGTGCTTGACACTCAGAAGGTCCCAGGTTCAGTCTGCCATGTCTACTTGGTTCAGTCTGAAGGAAAGGTCCATAGTTCAGAAGTAGGGCACGTGCTTGACACTCAGAAGGTCCCAGGTTCAGTCTGCCATGTCTCCAATTAAGAAAAAGGAGCAGGGAGCAGGTCAAGGAAAAAAGACCCAGCCAGGGTAGACAAAGCTGAGCCAGATGCTCACATCGTCTGACCTGGTATAAAGTGGGTTCTTTTGTTTGATGCCCGACCCGCAGCAGCCTGGGTTTGTGACCAGCGTTGCTGTTCTTCCTCCTGCAGTCCCTTTTGCTTTCCTTTTTAAAATTTGTTTTTGCTCGCTTCGATTTTCCCTTTTAGCTGTTTCCCGGTCAAGCTGTAAATCACAGGGAGTTTACCCCCACCAGCCATTCCCAAAGCAGTGACATCCTTCTCGCTGACATTCGGGCAGTGGAAAAACCACCCTCACTGGGTCAAGCACGGTGGCTGTTAAATAATGTATCCTGTTTGTTATTGCGGAGGCATTTAAGTGCCGGCGGAGGCAGGGCACGCAACGCCCCGCAGACCCCAGACCCATGCATTCTTTATAAACCTGGCGATTTGGAAAATGGCCCAGCCATGGCCATACCTCCTCCAGCGGATGGCTCTCAAACGAATTCTCGGTCGCTCTCCTCTGTTACACGACTGTCCCTTCATAGAATCATAGAATCATAGAATAGCAGAGTTGGAAGGGGCCTACAAGGCCATCGAGTCCACCCCCCTGCTCAATGCAGGAATCCACCCTACAGCATCCCTGACAGGTGGTTGTCCAGCTGCCTCTTGAAGGCCTCTAGTGTGGGAGAGCCCACAACCTCCCTAGGTAACTGATTCCACCGTCGCACTGCTCTAACAGTCAGGAAGTTTTTCCTGATGTCCAGCTGGAATCTGGCTTCCTTTAACTTGAGCCCGTTATTCCGTGTCCTGCACTCTGGGAGGGTCGAGAAGAGATCCTGGCCCTCCTCTGTGTGATGGATGCTGGAAGACTCTGAATATTGACTGAGCCACAGGTAGCCCTGAACAACGGGGTGGCAGAATTGGGCAGCCAGAGGAGAAGTCAGGAGGGCTGGGCGGAGCTTTCAAAATTCTGAAAGCTCGGCCTGAATTGGGAGTTGGAGTGGCTTCCAGTGAAAGCCGGTGCAAGTAAAATTGTAGACATTCTGCGGCATTTCCATGCGGTTGCTGGACACTAGGGGTGTCAGCAGGGCTGGGCAAAGCTGGTAGTTGGCCCAGGCCTGATGGGAAATGTAGTCCCCATTTTAAACTGCTCATTAAGTATTTTTTAATCTGTTCTAAATACATATGAACTAGAACGCTTTATAAAAAAGGTAATGGCGAGCACTTTTATTCAAGATATATATAAGACATCACTTCTTCACACTCAGAAATGCTTTACGTGCTTTTTGGGGGCAAATTCATCATCAGCAACAGAAAAATCAAGCACCTTTGCCCCGGGGGACTTGGAGTGGGCCCCTCAAACTGTAGGCCCATGCCAACTGGCCCCTCCTCTGCCCCGCCCTGGATGTCAGAGAAATCCGCCATGGACTCAAATGAATTTGGATTTCTATGAATGTAACTCATGGATTTCATAGCAAACCAGCTTCCAAGGACCTGCAAACTTCTTTTTCAAAACTTTCCGGAACGTTCTGCAAATTTAGTTGCGGGGAAAAGAAGTCAAATTTAAAAACCACAGGTTAGAAATGTGAATTTCCCCTATAGGCTAAATCATGAGAATGCAGACCTTTGGGAGATCTGCACATGGGAGGGGAAAACCGTATAGTTTCGCAAATACAATTTTGCCGAAATGCAAATTTATACAAAATCCAGGAAATTGGGAAAATATCTTATTCCATCAACGGGCAGACGACAGAACGAAAGATACCTGAAAAACTGCGAAATGCAGATGGAATGGATTCACATAACCCATACATCTTTACTAGCCACCATGTTGAATTCCGCATAAGATCCTACTATTTTAGACGTTGCGCATTTCTGAGCATTCTGGGAGACATCTTTAGCGAATGAGGAACTCTGGTGAGTTCTGTGTCCGCCACCCTTAAAATTCGCCTCAGCTACCCCCGCCAAAATTAGCCAAGATCCCCCCTTTTGTAGCCATGAAAGGGATTGGGGGGGCATTTTTACTTAGCCCTACAAAATGTCCTCACCTATTAGAATTGACCATGAACACTCTCTGATTTACGGCACCGATGCACCAAGTCAAAAAGTGCATTGGAGAAGTGTTCTGGGTGGCTGCACGTCCATCTCGCGTCACAAGAAGCAATTCAAACAACAGCGTTAAACTGCTTATTCTGGTGGCTGACTGCTGTACTTTAACTACTAGCAAGACCCGTCACTTCTATCAATCGGGAAAAATGAGAATGTTAAATAATCCTATATGCTAACAGCAAACTCATTATTATTATTATTATTATTTATTTATATAGCACCATCAGTGTACATGGTGCTGTACAGAGTAAAACAGTAAATAGCAAGACCCTGCCGCACAGGCTTACAATCTAATAAAATCATAGTAAAACAATAAGGAGGGGAAGAGAATGCAAACAGGTACAGGGTAGGGTAAGCAGGCACAGGGTAGGGTAAAACTAACAGTAGAAAGTAACAGTAGAAGTCTGCACAACATCAAGTTTTAAAAGCTTTAGGAAAAAGAAAAGTTTTTAGTTGAGCTTTAAAAGCTGCGGTTGAACTTGTAGTTCTCAAATGTTCTGGAAGAGTGTTCCAGGCGTAAGGGGCAGCAGAAGAGAATGGACGAAGCCGAGCAAGGGAAGTAGAGGCCCTTGGGCAGGCGAGAAACATGGCATCAGAGGAGCGAAGAGCACGAGCGGGGCAATAGTGTGAGATGAGAGAGGAGAGATAGGAAGGAGCTAGACCGTGAAAAGCTCTCATTCTCAGAGGATGCATCGTTTTGTAGCCAAAATAGCACTACCCATGCATAAGAGGGAGGTCTCAGAAGGCTCAGTGGAACAGCTAAGAACGTAAGAACATCAGAAGAGCTCTGCTGGATCAGACCAAGGGACCATCTAGTCCAGCACTCTGTTTAGATAGTGGCCAACCAGCTGTCGGACAGGGATGAACAAGGAGGATGTGGTGCAACAGCACCCTCCCGCCCATGTTCCCCAGCAACTGGTGTACACAGGCTTATTGCCTCAAATACCGGAGATAGCACACAACCATCAGGGCTAGTAGCCATGGAGAGCCTTCTCCTCTTCCAGGAATTTATCCAACCCCCATTTGAAGCCATCCAAATGGGTGGCCATCCCTACATCTTGTGGTAGCGTGTTCCATCATTTAACTCTGCGCTGTGTGAAGAAGTCCTTCCTTTGATTTGGCCTGGATCTCCCACCCATCAGCTTCATGGGAGGACCCCCTTGGGTTCTAGCATTTTGAGAGAGGGAGAAAAGTGTCTCTCTCTCCACCTTCTATTATTATTATTATTATTATTATTATTATTATTATTATTATTATTTATTTATTTATATAGCACCATCAATGTGCATGGTGCTGTACAGATAACACAGTAAATAGCAGGACCCTGCCGCGTAGGCTTACAATCTAATAAGTTGAAGTAAACAATAAAGAGGGAACGAGAATGCGAACAGGCACTAATTTTGCACACCTCTATCATGTCTCCCTTCAGCCTCCTTTTTTCCAAGCTAAGCAATCCCAGCTGTTGTCACCTTCCCCCAGAGGCCTGGGTTTGTAGAAGTGCAACTAGAGACAAGGCTTGCCTTTGGGGAACTCACTGCCTCACTTACTTGGTGTTATGCAGCTCCAAGCAGGAGTGACATGGGGGTGGGGAGGTTCCCCCAAGCTCACACACGTAGCTGAAGAAAGGACCTGGGTTTTAATCCAACTCCTGGCTTGGCCGAGTGGCTTGTCCTTTATTCAGGCTAGTTGCCTGGAGGCAGGATGCTTGGATTCCTGCACTCTCACATGCAGATCCAGGGAGGGGTGAGTTACCCAGTTTAAACAATACCACAATACCTGACGGAACGCCTCCCCCGACGTGAATATACCCGGTCACTACGTTCAACATCTAAGGTCCTCCTCCGGGTGCCTACTCCGAGAGAGGCTCGGAGTGTGGCAACGAGGGACAGGGCCTTTTCGGTGGTGGCCCCCAGACTGTGGAACGATCTCCCTGACAAGGCTCGCCTGGCGCCAACGCTGCTATCTTTCCGGCGCCAGGTTAAGACTTTCCTCTTTGCTCAGGCATATGGCGGCACATCCTAATTACCCACATGTTTAGTTTTAAATTGGTTTTTAATGCTCTATGTGTGTATGTACTGTGTTTTAGAATTTTAAATTATGTATTCTTGTTTTTATCTCAATTTTAGAATGTCTGTAAACCGCCCAGAGAGCCCGGGCTATGGGAGCGGTATATAAGTATAATAAACAAATAAAATAATAAATAAATAAATAAATAAATAAAGAGGCCCTAGTGATGCCCCAGCTCTGGTGTATCTGTCGTTATTCCTTCACTTCTCCCTCTATCCGCAAACACATGCAGCGAAGGAAGAATCTGTTGTGTTGTTTTTTTAGAGAAGGTGTGTGTGAATTCTACATCTGTCTACAGTTAGCCACATACTTTCCTGAACGCCCTGCATGTCTTCATATGCGCTACATTTGTACACATTTTCCCCACTCTGTTTTAAAATGATTTTTTTAAAAACCATGATGTCTGAATCATTTTCGCAAATAAAGACGCAGCCCCGGGTTATTTTGCTGGCAGAAGACTTTGCTGCTGTCAGATCTGACTGAGACATTGACCTCGATGAATAATGCATGTGGGCTAATTACGAGGAGATGGGACTACGCTGATGCTGGAGAGGGTTGGAAGCTCACGCGAAGTCATGGTGCTCCATGGAGGAGCACGTTGCCGAGGTTAAGCATCAGCTGGGGGCGAGGTATGCCCCATGCAATGGGTCAGGGGACACTTATGGGGCACGTCTGAACCCTAACAAGCAGTTCATGAGCAGAACAAGATGGCATTTTCACCTTGGAGGTCTTCCAGGGGTTGTGGGACTGTAGGCTGTGTTGAGGATCAGAGTATGACATCTAACAGGATGCTGTACATAGGAAAAGAAGAAGAGCCATGCTGAATGAGACCGAGGGTCCATCTAGTCCAGCACTCTGTTCAGACAGAGGCCAACCAGCTGTTGACCAGGGACCAACAAAGCAGGACATGGTGCAACAGCACCCTCCCACCCATGTTCCCTGGCAACTGGTATATACAGGCTTACTGCCTCGGATACTGGAGGTAGCCCATAGCCATCAGGACTATTAGCCATTGATAACCTTCTCCTCCAGGAATCCACACAACCCCCTTTTGAAGCCATCCAAATTGGAGGCCATCACTACAGCTTGTGGTAGCATGTTCCATAATTTAACATCTCAGGCGGAGGTGTGAAACGATCTACGCTTCAAAGTTAAGGGAGGGGGGAAGGAGTTGAAAAAAGAAAGTATAAAACATACTCTATGGGGGGAGCTAAGGTTGGCTCCAAGGTTGGGTGATGTATGAAATGTAGTTCTTGTTCTATTGCTTGCTCTTTCTGGGTTCTTATGATATATGCATGTTTTAATAGTTTTAGTCTGCTAATCCCATGTAACCTGTTGTTGTTTATTCGTTCAGTCGTTTCCAACTCTTCGTGACTTCATGGACCAGCCCACGCCAGAGCTTTCTGTCGGCCATCGCCACCCCTAGCTCCCCCAAGGTCAAGTCTGTCACCTCCAGAATATCATCCATCCCTCTTGCCCTCTTCCTTTTGCCTTCCACTTTCCCTAGCATCAGCCTCTTCTCCAGGGTGTCCTGTCTTCTCATTATGTGGCCAAAGTACTTCAGTTTTGCCTTTAATGCCATTCCCTCAAGTGAGCAGTCTGGCTTTATTTCCTGGAGTATGGACTGGTTTGATCTTCTTGCAGTCCAAGGCACTCTCAGCATTTTCCTCCAACACCACAGTTCAAAAGCATCTCTCTTCCTTCGCTCAGCCTTCCTTATGGTCCAGCTCTCGCAGCCATAGGTTAATTTAATTTAATTTAATTTATTTAAGGATTTTTATGCCGCCATTCAGCCAAAAAAGGCTCTCACGGCGGCTTACAAAAGTATTTCTTGACAGTCCCTGCCCGCAGGCTTACAATCTAAAAGACATGACACAAAAGGAAAGGGGATTGGGAGGGAGGAGGAGGAGGAGGGGGGAAAGCAAATTCAGGCACTACAATCTTAGTTGGAAAGTTCAGCAGTTATAGGTTACTACCCGTTTCCTAAATAAATGGTCTTAAACCTCCAAATTGTGAGCTGTGAGTGTCTGTTCTGGGGATCTGTGCTAAATCCAGTCTATAGGCCAGCTTCTGCTGGAGCGTGCTTCCTTTACATCCTGAACCCAGGAATTTATTTTGAGTACCAAGAACTGAATACAGGCCACACTGCTTTGATGCAAAAATCCACTTCAGGTTGCTGCAAGCTTCCTTCATTTCAGTGGTAAAATTTAGGATGTGGGCTTGCCATTTTACTGGGGCTGTTGGGGAATGATTGGAGTCCAAAACCCTTGCTGATCTACTGTAAGCCACCCCAGAGAACTACCAAGAGATCCAGGTCTACCTTCTGCCCAATGGTGTTGCTGACTATTCCAATTAAGCAGAGTGCCAATTTGACCTCGGCAAGGCTCGGAGTGGGTGCCTCTCCCGGCCAAGCGCTCAGCTAAATTGCTCATTAAAACCTCAGACCTGGCGTGAGCATCCGGGACTGTTTGCGGAACGGGGAATAATGATGCACACGGAGCCAAACTGAACAATCCCCATTAGCAAGAAGAGGAACATCTTGTGTCTTCTTTATATATAGCTACAACATTACTGGGATCTTTAGTATCTATCACAACAGGCTGCAGGCAAAATGTGTGCTCAATCCATTCCTACCAATAGGTCTAACGTGGCACGGCATGGCTGAGGAAGCTGACTGATTTAAAACAGGCAGTTTTCCGTCTTCCCTCCCCACTTACAGCGTATTGCACTAAACATCATTCTATTTTAAGCAGGGATATTTTAGGTGTGTGTGAAAGGGATGGAGGGGGGGAATGGGACAAAATAGAGGTGTATGAAAGTACGCATACTGCAGAGGAAGTGGATAGAAATATGCTTTTCTTCCTCTCTCATAATAACAGAACCCAATGAGGACACCCGGCCCAGACTTCCTGGTTGAACCATGGGCTCAATTGAAGAAGCCGACGGACCGCAGACGGACGCAGGTAAGGGAGAGGAGGGCGGGGGGGGGGTTACCGGGCCCTGCCGCCATCGCCACATGGGCGACAGCGACAGCGGCAGGGCCCGGTAAACCCCACTTACCTTTCCGGCGGAGCTCCGGATCGTGGCGAAGGATCCGCCTTCACCTCGATCCTCTTCGCCACGCTCCGCCGGCCCTCCAATCCTCTTCGCCTCCGCCTTAAGGGCAGGCGAAGCCCCCCGCTCCGCTTCTAATTTGCCGGTCCGATTAGAAGCGGAGCACATCCCTAGTATTCAGGATAGATAAACAAAGGGCTTCTCCACACAGTGCCTAGTTAAATTATGGAACTCACTGCCACAAGATGTAATGATGGCCATCCATTTGGAGCCTTTAAAAGGGGATAGAAAAATTCATGGACAATAAGTGGCTACTGGTCATGTTGGCTACATGCTATGTAGCATCGGAGGCAGCATATCTCTCACTAACAATTGCTGAGGGATAGGAGTGGGAAGGTGCTATTGGTATCATGGTCTCTTAGGAGCTTCTGGTTGGTCACTGTGGGAACGAAGTGCTGGATTAGACAGGCCTTTGGTTTGATCCAGCAGGGCTCTTCTGATATTCTTAGCTGTCAACACTGGGTCTCAAAGAAATGCAAGTAAGAGCTGGGGATCCTGAGTCAGAAGTTGGAAACAGAGGATACAGAGACCCAGGAGACCTGTGAGCCAGGAATCAAAAGCAAGGAGTCATGGAAACCTGGAGTCAAAAGCCTGGAGTAATGTGAGCCAGGAGACAGAAGATAGGAACCCGGAGTTAGAAGGTAGGAACCCGGAGTCAGAAGATAGGAACCCGGAGTCAGAAGATAGGAAGTAGGAGTCAGGAGCAAGATGTCATCTGAGGTGCCAGAAAAGACCACCACTCAAATCATAGAATCATAGAATAGTAGAATTGGAAGGGGCCTAAAAGGCCATCTAGTCCAACCCCCTGCTCAATGCAAGAATCCACCCTAAAGCATCCCTGACAGATGGTTGTCCAGCTGCCTCTTGAAGGCCTCTAGTGTGGGAGAGCCCACCACCTCCCTAGGTCACTGGTTCCATTGTCATACTGTTCTAACAGTCAGGATGTTGGTATCTTCATATGACTTTGTTTGAACAGGGAACACCATTGCAAAATTTGGAGAAGTACAGATTTTGATGGATACCCGAATTTTAGTTCGCATTATGATTCAAATGTGCAAAATCAGGTAAATTTGCATTAAAATGTGAATTGGAGTAATAGTGAGGGAGTCGCATTTATTCTGGAATCTCTATAATCTCTCAACAGCCACAGAAATGTCCCCCTTTCGCATGTGCTGTTTTAGTTATCTCTCCTGGGGGGTGGCGATTTGAGGGAGAACTTGCACTGAAAAACAACAGTGGGGTTTCCCAGCCGCTGGAAACACCAATCCTTTCAAATCCTCTGCAAAGGAGCTTAAATGACTCCACAGGTAAGATTTACATACATATATATATATATATATATATATATAAAAAATGTATACTCTTGCTGTCTTTTAATCACTAACAGCATTCAAGAGGAATTAGGATAACGTCAATCAATGTGAATAATTTGTCAGTGGAGCATTGGGCTTCATGGGTAGTTTAACTTCTTGTTATTCTTTTTTTTAAAAAAAATAATATTATTATTATTGCAGTTTAGGCAGGAAATTGAAATATCAGCCTAGGTGTGTGAAAAGGCACCATTCCAATAAACTCCAACTCATAAAGGGAATGGGGAAACAGAAAAGGAGATTACAGGCTATTAGTCCCTCTAGAGCAGTCTTCCTCAACCTGGGCTGCTCCAGATGTGTTGGACTGCATCTCCCAGAATGCCCCAGCCAGCTGGGGCATTCTGGGAGATGCAGTCCAACACATCTGGAGCGCCCCAGGTTGAGGAAGACTGCTCTAGAATAACAGCTCTTAATCTGCCTTAAATTGGAAAAAAAAATGGAAGGCAAGGTGAGCGACTTTCTATCTGCTCACAAATAAAGGGAGGAGAGGGAAAATCAGAACCGAGGGAATTTCAGAACAGCTTTGTGACGGGACAGAGTTGGGAGTGCATAAATTAAGAAAAAACCTACCCATCTGTCAACCTAAGAAGGTACATTGCTTCCTGGGCCTCATGCAGTTAAATTTAGTGCTGTGCTGTAAATTTCTTCCACATTTGGAAGGGGGCGGTGGCTTTCTTGTTCAATTGGATGGAAGGTAAATTGCTTTTGAAAAGAAATTCAAAGGAAAAGAAAATGCTGGAGAAATTCAAGTACTTACAGAGGAGCGTACGCAAGCGTCCTATCTTTCATTTTACAATCAGCTCTCCAGCGGCCTGTAGCCTTCTCAGCTTCCTGCACTTTGATTAATGCCCGGGAGAAAACGTCATGAGGCAATCCCTCCCATTTTGGGGATCAGGAGGCTGCAGAGCAATGGAGAGATGCACTTGAATGACACTATACGGCTCGGGTCCAGGTAATCTGAAAGACCGTATTCTCCCTCATGAGGCTGCCCGTGCTTTGAGATCTTCTGAAGAATCCCTTCTCTCAGTCCCACCATCTTCACAGGCGTGCCTGGTGGGAATGCAGGAGAGGGCTGCTCCAGTGCTCCAGAACTCCCTTCCTGGGGAAGCTAGACTGGCTCCCTCCTTGATGGGCTTTCGGAAGCAGGCAAAAACTTCTTTGTTCTGGCGAATAATCTGGGCCTCTGTCTACGTTAAGGACTTGTAAAATTGTCATGTATTTTAAATGTTCAATGTTTTAATATTGTAATATATTTATTTTTTAAAACAACTTTTGTATATTTCTTTTCATAGGTTTTGCAAAATGCAAGCCAGGCTGCCAACACATTTTCTGCTTGTATGAAATAGCTCTGAGTCCCATAAATGTCACCGGAGAATGCCCCATCTCTAGCCTAGTCAGTTTCACCATACCATCTAGTCAGTTTCACAGTGAGATCTAGTCAACTTGCCGGCTTCATTTCCCCTGCTTGTTAGTTGCACTATTCTATCATAACACAATTGCATTTATCATCATCATCATCATCTGAAGCCCAGGGCCTGAAGATTGCAGCTGTACAAAATGGCAACTCGAACCTATGCAAGTTTACTCAGAAGTAAACAGCAGAGGGCTAGAGAACTGCAAACTTATGGGATTATGGTTGGAAACTACATATCTATACAAAGCGTAATCTCTTTTCAATGTAATCTACTAATTAAAAAGCAAATTGAAGTGTGTGGGTTAAGGAAACCTCATTCCGGGAAGCAATTAATTAAGGTAGGAAGCCAGTAGATCAGGGCAAAGGACTTGCAGGGCAGGATGTGAAATGGCTCGAAACCAGAAATGCACAGCAAGCGATAGAGAGAAACGGGGTGTCGTCCACCTTATCCAGAGACAACTCTTCCTACTGTGCTGCAATTGTGCATTTTCCTATCTGCAACTCTGAACAGATTTTACTACAATTCTGCCTCCTTCCTCCTTAGAGGATGTTCTGCATTACAGGGAGGGGGGAGAGGAGAGAAGTGGTGGGAACGCGCACGAGAGGATTACAATGGGCTAATAGTGTCATCTGGACCCCCTGTACAATTGTGTGAAGGAGGCACGGCGATAGTACATTAAAGGCCTCATCTAGAAGTTGATTTTATGGGATCCTTTATCCCAGTTTGTGGGTGCAGCCACTGGCTGAGATGTCTTGAAAAACAAGAATGGGAAAATTGGTAGGGGGTACAGCTATCCCTGGATAAAGACAGTACATTTCTGAAGATGCTAAGGAATGCCTGTCATTGGACCAGGGCCCTGAACGATCATCCTCAGAGCATCTCGGCCCTTTGTCCTCAGAGGAAGCTCCCCCACTGCTCAGGTTTCCCCCATTGCTCAGGCAGGTCCAGGGGTCTGGTGAATCAATGGCTAAATGGGGACCAGTATTGGGCAAAAGGCAGAATAATAATAATAATAATAATAATAATAATAATAATAATAATAATAATAATACAAAAGGGCAAGCAGAACCAAGATCCACAAAAAGTCCGTGTCGAATCCAGAGTAACAAACAGAAAGCCAGGAAGTCCAGATAAAAGGGGTGATGCAAAGAGGGTAGTCAGATCCAGGCCAAGGTCACTTACCTCCGACATCCCTAGGACCAACCAGAAGGCCATGTCCACCAGCTGGTGTCTGATACAGATGCTGATTCCAGCATCTTCTGTAAGCTTCTATTGGCTTTATATCCTGGAGCTGACAGACCTCATTTCAGATGCCATTACTCACGTGGATTGCAGAAAATACAAGTGGGTGAACCGCTACTTAAGGCTCAGTCTTGACCTGCTCCTTGTTGGAGCAACATACAGATGACCATGTCTGACCTCCACCCCCACTTGGAGCTTTCCATGCTGCTGATCTCTTTCCATCTTGATTCCCTGAGAAACCTGACCCCTGTTAAAGATCTGACCCACAGCAGAACCTGGCTACAGTGTAGACCATTAACAGAACCCATGTCCTGAAAGGGTTCACTGTCACAGCTGGCCCATGCATTGCAGAGTGAGGTGTGCCAAGAGCCATGGGCCCAGTTGTGAACTGCCCAGAGAGCTCCGGCTATTGGGCGGTATAGAAATGTAATAAATAAATAAATAAATAAATAAATAAAATGGGACAAGGCAGTAGTCAGGACTGAAGAGCAAGTCAGGAGTGTAGGACAAATCAGGAGGCGCAAACAAGAAGAAATCCAGAAGTCAGGACCAAATAAAGACCAAAGATACAGGGACATGGCAGGGTTTAAAGAAGCTCAAGCAAGGTTCAGCTGAAACAGGAAGTTCTTTTATACTCTTTCTTGTCCAGGAGGATCTAGCTTGGATGGACTTGAAGGTCCATCAGTGAGAAGTTGCCACCTGCACTTCAGTGGCCCATCAACTAAATTACCTTCCCCAACCTGGTAGCCTCCACATGTTTTGGATTCCAACCTTTCAGCATGCCTGACCACTGGTCAGGTTGGGTGGGGAAAATGGGAGTTGAAGGCCAAGACCTGAACTCGATAAACACAAAGTGGTCCTTTCATTCTTCTGCAGTGGAGATAATAAGTGCCAAAGCATTGGCTCTGGATGCAGGGCAAACTTGGCCCGCATCTACTTCATCAGAGAAGGCCAACTCTGGAAGAAGGGGACAAAAGAAAATAATGCTATCAGGGCCCCCGAAGGAAAAGCGACACCCAGCTCTCTTGAGAGCGAGCTTGGATTGATCGCTCTCTCTGTTGCCAGACCTTCCAGGCTCAATGTCTCATCTACTTGGCCTGCTTTCTCCTTCCGAGCCCTTGATCAGGAGTCATAGTATCTCTGAAGTTGCCTCCAAATGGGATTGAAGACAGGCTGTGTACTCTTCTCTCTCTCTCTCTCTCTCTCTCTCTCTTAATGATTTTGGAAAGGAATGTGCAGTTGGTTCCATTCCTGGCTGTTTTGAAATAACATCTTTGATGTCTACAGCCTTATGTTTTAGATAATGCTTCATTTGAGACGGGGCATTTGGGTTCAAGCCCAGGTTTCCAGATGCCAAGATCATGGCTGAGAAGGGAATTTATTATTATTATTATTATTATTATTTATTTATATAGCACCATCAATGTACATGGTGCTGTACAGATAACACAGTAAATAGCAAGACCCTGCCGCATAGGCTTACAATCTAGGGCTGAGTTCTGTGGCATCTCTCAAGCACCTCTCTGTAACTCACAACTCTCTCCAGTGTGGAGGGAAAAGCCCAATTGAGAAATTACAGCACCTGGCAACTTGAGCCATGACCAGGGCCCCGAAGGGCCCAATCCTGGTGTCTGTTCAACTCACCCCCTTCATTTCCCCCCTCCTCCAACCCAGCCACCATTCAAATTTCCCACAGTGTTTCGGACATAGTGTCGCTCCAGTGCATTGTGGGGAAATTCCCCACACTCCTGTCAGAGTACTGCTGCCCTATGGCCACTGCTAGGAAAAAGCACTAGGGCAGACCCATGGAGGATTGGGGCCACCAGCAGAGGGCACTCGTCTCTCGAACCTGGAACCAGCCCTATGAAAACTAGGGGTGTGTGAATTCCACTGCACCAGACTCAGGGTGTCCATTTCCCACGTTGTATTAATGGTTGCATTAAGAGGACAAAAGGAAAAAAAAGATAATTTCATTACAGAATGGTTGTGCTTTATTACCCACACAAACAAGACAACAGCATCAACACAGGTCCCAACTGCTTTTAACAGCTTGTGGTTACAATAGTTCCTCTGGAGAAAAATAAAATAAAATAAATAACATTTTAAAAAAAAAATAGCCTTGATTTGGGATCTGTCCCATTAATTAACTAATCAATTATCCTTTAAAACTGCCTAATTTATTTTATTTATTTATTTATTTATTTATTACGTTTTTATACCGCCCAATAGCCGAAGCTCTCTGGGCGGTTCACAAAAATTAAAACCACAATAAAACAACCAACAGGTTAAAAGCACAATGACAAAATACAGTATCAAAAGCACAACCAGGATAAAAACCACGCAGCAAAATTGATATAAGATTAAAATACAGAGTTAAAACAGTAAGATTTAAATTTAAGTTAAAATTAAGTGTTAAAATACTGAGTGAATAAAAAGGTCTTCAGCTGGCGACGAAAGCAGTACAGTGTAGGCGCCCGGCGGACCTCTCTGGGGAGCTCCTTCCACAACCGGGGTGCCACAGTGGAGAAGGCCCTGCTCCTAGTAGCCACCTGCCTCACTTCCTTTGGCAGGGGCTCACGGAGAAGGACCCCTGTAGATGATCTTAAGGTCCGGGCAGGTACATAGGGGAGGAGGCGTTCCTTCAAATAACCTGGCCCCAAACCGTTTAGGGTTTTAAATATCAATACCAGCACTTTGACCAATGTTAAAATAATTTGTACTTGTGTGTTTATAGCATTGGACTGTGTGACATTTTCTTTCTACTTTTAAAAAGAAAAAGCGTATGTAATTTATTATTCCTCGCATGTATGGTTTCTGTATTAGGTTAATATTTAAGTTTTATATTTGCAAATAAAATAATAATAAAATAATAAAGAGGGGGAAATGCACAGTTTCCCATTTCGCGCCGATGGCGGCTCCCATGAAGGCGACAGAGGGACTGTGCAATTTCATGTGCTGCTGAGGGCAGCTGAGGGCCTCTCGATCACTTGACAGTGGTCCACGGTTGCAGCTGGGGGCACCCGACCGTGTCCGAGTGTGGTGCCCCCCTTAGAATCATAGAATCATAGAATAGCAGAGTTGGAAGGGGCCTACAAGGCCATCGAGTCCAACCCCCTGCTCAATGCAGGAATCCACCCTAAAGCATCCCTGACAGATGGCTGTCCAGCTGCCTCTTGAAGGCCTCTCGTGCGGGAGAGCCCACAACCTCCCTAGGTCACTGGTTCCATTGTCGTACTGCTCTAACAGTCAGGAAGTGTTTCCTGATGTCCAGCTGGAATCTGGCTTCCTTTAACTTCAGCCCTATGGAATTCCCTACCCCTAGAGGTCAGGCACGCACCAACACATCAGAGGGCCTGCTCCAGGTGGTTCCACATTAGAGTCCACCAGGAGAAGAGCCTTCAGTGTGGTGGCCCCCGTCCTATGGAATTCCCTGCCTTTGGAGGTCAGGCAGGCACCAACCTTGTATTCCTTCCGGCACCTCCTGAAAACGCCGTCGTTCCAGGAAGCTTTCCCCAAATGGCCAGCCGTGGTTTATTCAGACTGTGTTTCTTTTCAAAATGTATTTTTAATGCGTTTTTATTCTGTTTTATGCTTTTATTCTGTTGGTTCGCCACTCTGAAATTCTTGAACGGGGAGCAGTGTATAAATATCGTAAATGAGTTTAATTTCATAAAGACGCGAGCCCATTTCATACTACCCCCCATCCCGTGGCGTGGGAGCACAGCGTGGAGTTTCGGGTGCTCAGGGGACAGGAGGCGGATGAGTCACACGGCTTGGGAGACGCACAGGCTGTTCGCTTGCCCCCGTGCCAGTTGCTACGAGGGTAGAGAATGAATCACCCAAACGTGGAATGCGCAAGTCGTGCCGATCTGGGAAAGGCCTGGGCTGCTGCACCGTGAAATATTTCAAGCCTCGCGCACACTTTTGCAGGCTGGCGATTGTGCAGGGGTATTTTTCATCACAACTCTGGGAAGCTTCCTCCAGCGTTGGTTTTCTATCAAGGGGGTGAGAAGGACAACGCAATTTCTTTGGGGAAGGAATGCACCACCACCCACGAGCATTAGGCCGAAAGCCATACAAACCCGGGGGGGGGCGGGGGTTGTGAATGGTGTCAGCCAAGGAAAATGTGTTGCCAGAAAGCTGAATTCTCTGTGGATTAATTGGTGTGTGTGTGTGTGGAGGGGGAGATGAATGTAGCGGTGGTGGTATCTAGAATAGGGTGACCATATTTGGGAAACCAAAAAAGAGGACACCTAGTGTGTGTGTGTGGGGGAAGCAGCTTTCTGAGTCCTGCAGAAAGTACGTTATTCCCCCGCCACCTTAAAGAACCCGATTGGAGTGGAGGAGGGGAAAGGATTTCATTTTGCACCACCACCATCCACTCCAATGGGGGCCTTTTCTATAATGTCCAGGAATGACCCACTTTCCCCTTTAAGACCTCAATTGGAGCTCGGGGTGGGGGAATGATGTGCCTCAAGAAAGCATGTCATTCCCTCCTGCCATGCTAATGGCAGCCTTAAAGGGGAAGGTGTGTCATTCCAGGACATTATTGAAAATGATAGAAAATCCCCCCTGACACCATGGAAAGAACAAAAACCAGGACAAATCCAGGGAAATCCTGACAGTTGGTCACCCTAAATGGATTTAGAAATGGAAACACCCACACGTGTTGGCAGAGTTCATGAATTCTGCAGTTATTCAAGAGTAAAAACCAGGGACTCTTAAACGGGCTGTAAATCTCAACATTTGTTGTTGTTTTCTAAAAAACAAAAACAAACAAAAACAGCCAAGCATGTTTCTAGTCCCTATGATGGCAAATATCAGCTTCTGAGATTTTGCTCAGTCATTGCCCACATATTTTCAAGCCTCAGTTGGACGGTGTGGGATGATCAGAAGCCATGAGGGTGTCTTTGCACTTGCTTCATGGGTGGGGTTGCCAACTTTTCGGCTGGGCCCTGTAGCTCTGCTTTTAACAGTGGTCTGATGTGCAGCAAACAAAAACACATGATGATGCCCTCCAGGACAGGTCTATTGGATGTACCAGCCAGCCAACAGGAGTAACAGTTTAAATGAAACAAAGAGCCCTCTGATTTTGGTAGGCCTGTCAGTCCAAACTTAAGGAGCTATCCAAGGTGCTGAACACCACCAAAAAGGTTCAGTACCGTGGATAACTCCTTAATGGTTTTGAATGAAACCCAGAATGGGTTCACACGCCCCACCAAAATCAGAGCCACCAGCCTCCACTGTTCTTCATAGTGCTGCAGACTTTTTTTTTCTTTTTTAAACTTTGTGTGCCACCTTGGGTGTGGCCCACGCGGTGTGTATGTGTGGCGGGAAGAGTTCCAGGTAACAAAAATTGGCCTCCCCCAATTCTTCACCCCTAGGTTCCAAGAGGAGCAAAGTGGGTAAATTTGGGTCCAAAATGAACGGACACAATTTTCTCATGCATCCCTTCTCCTGACACCCTGGGTAACCTCCATTGGGCCTGAATTCCTTTGTCACAACCCAGCGTCCTCTCCACACCTATTTCATCTGCTCTGCCTACATTGCTCTGACTGTACATTCCCCTGTTAACGCACATAGTGGAAGAGACCTTTCTCTTTGGCTTTTTCCCTCCTCATCACCCCTCTCCCTCCACCAGTTCATTAGTACCTCCCAGCCAGATGCTATGTACATTGCAACATGCTCACAGGCGGCCACCGCTATCCAGGCACACAGAAATTGCTTCTCTTTGAAGGTCACTGGCACCAGAGGAAACGGGCCAAACGCGCCGAAGATTAATAGCGTTTCAAGGTTTAGATCTCAAGTATGCCAGGAGAGTCCGTGGAGAGCGCCAATAACAACTAATACGATTCTACATACAGTGAATCGTTTTCAGGAACAAATTCGCCTCCCCGAATGACCCTATAAGCATCCCTGTGATACCGTTTTTTAAAAAAGAGAAAAGCACCCTGTTGATTTATCAAGTGGGTGATTAAATAAATGGAAGTCTTATGGTCAGAAGTGGCATTAAAATGAGGCAAGGTGAAACAGTACAGTGATGATAGAGGATTGGGAGGTACTAGTTTTTCCTAAATGTTCAGCTTTCATTAAAAAATGAAAAAAATGAAACAGCCTTCTCCTGTGGTTCCTCAGTGACTAGAATTACAAGGCTTGTGATCCTGTGGGTGGTATACTGTACAGTTTCAGGCTACAGATTCAGACAATGCTCTGTGATGTAGCTTGGATTGCAGGGTTCTGCTCTGAAGCCAATCTTGGGCAGATTAAGTCAGATTTCTCAGGAAGTAAGGTGGATGGAAAATCAGCACCATGGAACGCTGTGAGTGTTGAGGGGCTGGAAACTAGAGAGTTGTCTGTAGGTCGCTCCAACTAGAGCAAGAGTAAGCCTTAAGTAAGAGACTGACTGCATTTAGAATGGTTGGCCATACTGGCTAAGTCTTGATCTATTAAATGGGCCTAGCCTGTTTTGGCAAACTCAGGCTGTGATGACATGGGAATGGCTGTGGCATGTTAGTGTCCTCCTGGCCTGAGTCCTCAGAGCCTGAGTTATGTAATGTTAAGAGCTGCCCCTTTACAACTTGCAACTCCTACCTGTTGGGCCAGGAAACCACAAAGCCCTAAACAACTTGGACCAGGATACCTGAGAAAACACCTTCTCCCTTATCAACCTGCCCAGTCACTGAGGTCATGAGTTGTTTACGGTGGTTCCACATGGGTGTACGTCCTGATTGAAGTCTACCCAGAGAAAAGTCTTCAATGTGGTGGCCCCCTTCCCATGGAATTCCATGCCCCTGAAGGCCAAGCAGGTGCATCTTTATTTCAAGAAACCTTCCATAATTGACCCGCCACCGTTTTTATTGGAATTTTGTTTTTGTTTTTTAAAATGTTAATATGGTGTTTTATTCTGTTTATCTTCCATTGTTCACCGCTATGCAATCTGTTTTGGAAGTGGAGTGGTATTAAAAGGTTGTAAATAAATAAATATATAAGCAAAATAGCACAGCCTCCTATGTGGAACCAACTCCTGGAGTCTTTCAGGTGAACTGGTTGAGTCATTTCCCTGAATGGTTAATTCTGGAGGGCTGGGATTCTCTGAGTTTGAGGCTTCAAAGTGCTGGTCAATGACATATATAGCTATTACGATTAGTCGCCATCAATAGCATCTTGGGAATGTCTTTCTCGGTTCACATTAACAGAGCTGGATCTAATTTATTTACAAGCGATTATTCTGTGGGTTATAGGGTAACGTGAGAAATCCAAATTATTCTGTTTTGTTCTGAAAAGAGATAGCGCCGTTTCAAAAGCTCTGAATACAGCTCAGGTGGGATGTGTCGGTTTTAAATGAAGTGAAATACCCTGGGCAAGGCGCTGATCACAGGAGGACATAAGTGGATTTGTCAAATTTTGGAATGGCCTCCAGAATATTCCGTGCAAGCGATGGAACAACGGTTGACGGCTGCAAATGTTGATATCGAGTCTAACAGAAAATTTACTGCTTTATTCATCCCTGGGTGCCTTGCATTGTAAGAGCTAAAGTCCATTAATACCGTCAGGATTTTGTTTAGAGTTTTATAGCATTACACGCTGCCCTGATGGGATTTAAATGGTTTAAATTAACCGGGTTATTTAATGGATTGCCCAGATTAAGGAGGAATCGGTAAAAAGGCTGTTTCTTCAAGAAGATCTGTGGCCACGGAAGATGAGAGATCACGTCAGCCTTTCCCCAGCGTGGACGGTGCTGCAATTCCAATAGATTGAGCCACCGACCACCCTCTCTGCTGACATTGGCCAGGGCAAATTTAGTCAGGTTTGTGTCTCTTGTGCTTGGATTGTGTGTGTTTTTAACAACTCTCCTTGGAATGTTAATTCATGAAGTGTTTCTGCAGTCAAGTGTGACCTTTTCCTTCTCATCTGGAGACATATTATATTGCTAATTGAGAAGTTTCAAGAAGTAGGTTTATTTGGAAGAAGAAGAAGAAGAAGAAGAAGAAGAAGAAGAAGAAGAAGAAGAAGAAGAAGAAGAAGAAGAAGAAGATTATAGTGATGGAAGAAGGAGATGAAAAAGCAGAAAATGATGATGATGATGATGATGAAGAAGAAAAAGATGATGAAGAAGAAGATTATGGTGATAGAAGAAGGAGATGAAAAAGCAGAAAATGATGAAGAAGATGATAAAGATGATGATGATGATGATGATGATGATGATGAAGATTAGGGTGATGGAAGAAGGAGATGAAAAAGCAGAAGATGAAGAAGATGATGAAGAAGATGATGAAGATGATGACGATGATGAAGATTATGGTGATGGAAGAAGGAGATGAAAAAGCAGAAGAAGATGAAAATGATGAAGATGAAGAAGAAAAAGAAGATGATGATGAAGAAGAAGATTATGGTGATGGAAGAAGGAGATGAAAAAGCAGAATATGATGAAGAAGATGATAAAGATGATGATGATGATGATGATGAAGAAGAAGATGAAGAAGATTAGGGTGATGGAAGAAGGAGATGAAAAAGCAGAAGATGATGAAGAAGATGATGATGATGAAGATGATGATGAAGAAGATGAAGATGAAGATGAGGAAAGAAAAGAAGGTGATGAAGATGACGAAGAAGATTATGGTGATGGAGATGAAAAAGCAGAGGATGATGAAGATAATGAAGAAGATGAGGATGATGATGAAGAAAAAGGTGATGATGAAGATGAAGATGATGAAGAAGATTATGGTGATGGAAGGAGATGAAAAAGAAGAAGAAGAAGAAGAAGAAGAAGAAGAAGAAGAAGAAGAAGAAGAAGAGGAAGAACATAGCAATGGCTGCCCTATGCAGATTGCTTCCCCTTTCCCAGCTTATATTAGAAATCTGTCTATTTATATCTTAAACGGAACATTGGTTCATGTAATGCAAGGCCCCAGGGGTGATTTTAATTTCAGAGGGGCTCTTGGGGGGTGGGGCCAAAGACAAAAGAGGTGGGGCCCAAAATACAAAACAAAATAGCCTATTCTAGCTTCAGGTTCTGACTGCCAGTAACTCAGCTTTAGAAGAGGCATTTCATCATTTTGCAATGGGGGAGAAAACGATGAATAAAAGCTGGGAAACCATGAAATGTTGGGTGGTTGGGGAAAGGGGGTGGAGTCAGGGGAAGGGGTGTGGCCATCTGAGGATGCCTAGAGGTCTGGATTGAGACCCCAGCCTGAGTTTCTCTATCCCTGATGTAATGATTCTCCGCATCTCCTGAACTATTTTGCTAGCACTGGGAGGGAAGGGAGACATTTCTAGGGGTGAGACAAATAGCCTTCTACATACTCTAAAAGTAGAGATTTTGTGTTCTTTCAGTTCTTTTAAGTGTGTTTTATCCCAGTTTTACATCAGTTTGCACATAAAGAACAGTCTGCACATTTTTAAATGAAGTCCACACATTTTTCTAAAAAGTCCACACATTTTATTTTTTAAAAAGTCTGCATATTAAAAAAAAGACTGCACATTTTTTGAAAAAGTCTGCACATTTTTTTGAAAAAGTGCGCATTTTTAAAAAAAGTCTGCGCATTTTTTGAAAAAGTCTGCACATTTTTAAAAAAAGTCTGCGCATTTTTTAAAAAAGTCTGCACATTTTTGAAAAAGTCTGCACATTTTTTTGAAAAAGTCTGCACATTTTTTTAAAGTCTGCACATTTTTAAAAAAAGTCTGTGCATTTTTAAAAAAAAGTCTGCGCATTTTTTTAAAAAAGTCCGCGCATTTTTTAAAAAAGTCTGCACATTTTTTTTTCAAAGAAGAAGTCAGCATAGAAATTTGTATGCAACTTTCCCATGCAATGACATGAATATAGTACACGATTTTTGAAGGGATGTTTTTCATTTGTTGGCTCAGCCCCCTGGACTCCGTTCCATCTTCCACCAGTTAGCTTGCCTCGATGCACAATGAAATTTTAATAAACTATTTGTGTGTGTCTAAAAAATAAATAAATGCACATTACGGCTGCAAATTGTGCAATTTTGCACGATTTGTCCCAATTACAGTCATAATTTGCGCTAAATATGCAAATATGTGCAGTTTTGATGCAAAATTTGTGCAGATCCAGCAAATTCTGACCACACTTTCCACAAATAGTGCCTATGGGCACCACGTTTTGTATCATGGGAGGATGGCAATTTTAGTGGGAGGGCAGTAATTAAGCTCCCAGATTTTGGTGGGAAGCAAATGGGTTGGTTAGCAAATGCAAGCTGAGCCAGGGGCTCTGCGGAAGTCCGAAGAGTCCCCAAAGGGTATCCCCTGCCATACTCCCCGTTGCCAACAGGTGGCACCCCAGCCACTCAAGATGGGACATAAACTTTCCCCTTAATTTTGTACCCAGCTGTATTCCTGACACATTGTATGAAGAAGGTATGGATTCATTCCTCGCTGCTGCATTATGATTTTTCCAGATACGACAAATCCTGCATTAAACCCTTAAAACAGGAATGGCTTAAAAAGATTGTGGGTGACACTTTTACTGGTGCAACAGACACCCTATCATAAATCTCAAATTGTGTTTTCTCCAGTCAATGACATGCAAAGACATACATCATGCTAGCTTTGAAACAGGTTTACCCCTTTGGAATAATTGGTTTCTTCAAGTTATCTTCTTATTTTCTTTGCCACATTTTATTATTACATCTGCTTTCTTTTTAAACTAATTTTAGTACTAGTTCTCCGCCACCCCACCACCACCCCACCATATTCTTCTTGATTCAAGATTTGTAGCTTTTGGTTCATGTCCTTTTTTTGTGGGGGGACGCAGTGACTTTGCTTGTTTCCAATTTGTGATTGCTCCTTCTAATATCAAATGTGGTTGGATCAGAGCCAGAATGGGGACACTGGGAAAGAAAGGAGAGGTGTCAGCATGCTCAGGGGAAGACCAAGGTCTGCAGAAATAAAATAAAAAATGCAAGAAAAGATCATTATCATCATCCTTAAGGAGGCATCTCCCCAACCCAAATGTCCCCAGAAGAACTGAACCCAAGTGTCAGTTGGAAAAGAGGATCTGTAATAGATTGTGACCCTGTTCAGAAGCCACGCTAAGCTACGGTGGTTAAGGACTTTGAGCTAAACATTATGGCTTAGTGTGACATGGGAATCATGTCACACATGAATCATTCCTAACCATGGTGGCTACGTAACCATGGTTTAAACACTGACCGTTTGCTGCAGACCAACCATGGCTTAGCGTGTGTTATCTGAACAGGCCCTATTTGGAAGAGTCTGTAATGGACTATTCTAGTTTAAGCCCTGTCTGTCTGTCTGCCTGGCACCTTGAAATGGCGCATTCTCATTATGAGGTGAGGTGGCATGGCAACTCTGGTCTGGCTGAGAGTCATGGATTGACCACTGGCCTTCTGTAGCCACTTCTGAAAGTCAAAGAATTGGAGTGCTACAAGGTTCCCAAAACTCTGTATGTCAGGGATAGGCAACCTAGACCCTCTGGGTGTTTTGGACTACAACTCCCATATGCCCCAGACAGCATGGCCAATGGTCAGGCATGATAGGAGTTGTCCAAAATGTCTGGAAGGTACCCTGTGGCCCCGCCCACCATAGGTGTGCGCAGCTAATTTCATTGGGGTGTGCACCTCAAAGACCTGATTGGAGCGAAGGAGGGGGAAATGGGCTTTGTTGCCCCCCACTGCTCCAACTGGGGCCTTTAAGGCCCCAATTGGAGCCGTGGGGCAGGAAAGCACACTTTCCAAGGCCTCTGGGAAGTGCATATTTCCCCTGGGGATGCTAATGGCTGCTGCTATTAGCATGACTGTGGGATTTACACTCTTTCTGGAGGCTCTGGAAAGCGCTTTCCCATTTTCCTCAAACGCCCCATTTCGAGCGGTGTGGAAAACCTAGGAAAGCAGAGGGAGGGTGTGCCTGGCCACGCCTGGCACCCCCCGTGCGTATGCCTATGCACCCCACTAGTATGTGCTTTTTCTCGCCATTGCGGCCGCTGTAGCCATGAGGTGTCTCCTTGAGAGGGGCATCTTCTAGTTCTAATAATGCTATCTCCCTTGTAACTTCATTAAGCGGAATCATAAAATGAGAGGGGAGAAGGGAACCAGGAGGATTCTCACACCAGCTGTTCGCTATCCTCGTGGGTTGTCTTAAATTCACATATACCGACAAATGCAGATTTGTGCAAATGAAGCTGTGCGCCTTGAATCTTGAACATGTCTGGAAACTGTGATGATGGCAGAGCAACTGGAGGGCTGCTTCCAGTGCATCTAGCTCCTCCTCTGGATCCCTACTCAATGCCCCCGTCAAATTGCTGCTTATTGCTTGAGACACTAGGGTGTGCCTGGGCACACCCTTTGCGCATGCTTATGCTCCCTCTTTGTGTCCAGCACTGAGCTCAGCAGCAGCCTTAAACACTCACCACCTCACCACCTGTGGCTGCCACTCTCAGAGGGGTTTTGTGCAATTTCTCTGAAAATGCCACGGAGTTATAATATTTGAGTCCCATATTCAGTGACATTTAAACAAGAGCCTTATAAATCTGACAGCCTTGTGTGTCGGTACAGATTGTGGCGGGGAGAAGGGAAGAGAAGCTTTCCTTGAAATAGTGAACTTCTTGTTCAGTGGAAGATGGTAAGGCAGGGTACTGTCATAGAATCATAGAATAGCAGAGTTGGAAGGGGCCTACAAGGCCATGGAGTCCAACCCCCTGCTCAGTGCAGGAATCCACCCTAAAGCATCCGTGACAGATGGTTGTCCAGCTGCCTCTTGAAGGCCTCTAGTGTGGGAGAGCCCACAACCTCCTTAGGTCACTGGTTCCATTGTTGTACCGTTCTAACAGGCAGGAAGTTTTTCCTGATCATAAAATCACAGAATAGCAAAGTTGGAAGGGGCCTACAAGGCCATCGAGTCCAACCCCCTGCTCAATGCAGGAATCCACCCTAAAGCATCCCTGACAGATGGTTCTCCAGCTGCCTCTTGAAGGCCTCTAGTGTGGGAGAGCCCACAACCTCCCTAGGGAACTGATTCCATTGTCGTACTGCTCTAACAGTCAGGAAGTTTTTCCTGATGTCCAGCCGGAATCTGGCTTCCTTTAACTTGAGCCCATTATTCCTTGTCCTGCACTCTGGGAGGATCGAGAAGAGATCCTGGCCCTCCTCTGTGTGATAGCTTACCTGCTTATCCTTGTAGCGCTTTCACCTGGACCCACACTACTTTTGGGAAGCAACCATGTCATTGCTGCCATTTCTCCAACCTCCACCCTAAATCTTGGTGTGATTAATGTGCGCTGCAGCCAACGCCCCCCACACATGAGGCATCACTGGCAAATGTTAACTAGGAAAGCCGAAAGAGATGGATTTGTTTCAGCTCTAATCTGATGCCTTCTGGATGGGCTGAGTTTGAAATAAATAACATTTGGGATCCTTTTTGCTCCAGTGGCATTTGAGGATATCCTGTTTGTACACGAGACAAATGCAGCCACAGCCGGTGCAGACAGCAATAAAGCCTTAGAATTTATGTTTTTCACTTTGGAGTCATGGTTCTGCTCTAGTCTGCAATGGCCGGGCTGCATCTGGAATACGCTGTTCAATTTTGATCGCTGCATTTTGAGAACTGGAATATGTCCAGAGTATGATAAGGGGGGGCTAGAAACCATGTCCTATGAGGGAAGGTGGCAAAAGCTGTGTATCAAAGAATCCTAGAATAGTAGAGTTGGAAGGGGCCTATACGGCCATCAAGTCCATCCCCCTGCTCAGTGCAGGAATCCAGTCAGGAAGATTTTCCTGATGTCCAGCCAGAATCTGGCTTCCTGTCTCTTGAGCCCATTATTCCGTGTCCTGCACTCTGGGAGGATCAAGAAGAGATCCTGGCCTCCCTCTGGGTGATAACCTTTTAAGTATTTGAAGAGTGCTATCATGTCTCCCCTCAATCTCCTCTTCTCCAGGCTAAACATGCCCAGTTCTCTCAGTCTCTCTTCATAGGGCTTTGTTTCCAGACCCCTGATCCCGAGACTGCAGGAGGAACTGGGTTTTCCATGGGATTATTTATCCCTGGGAAAATGCGTGTTCATCCCCCCCTGCCCCTGGGAGTCCTTGTGAATCATTTGGACGCACAGGGACTCGGCTGTGACCAGCACGCATTTTGGGGCTGGTGTAGAAATGGCCTGTATTGGTGTGCGCCTGACATTTAGGGGCAGAGAATTTCAGAGGAATGGGGCCACCACACTGAAGGCTCTTGCCTTAGGGGACTCCAGTAGGACCATAGGTCCACGTGGAACCACCAGGAGCACGCCCTCTGATGACCTCAGCGACTGGGCAAGTTTGTGAGTGAGAAGGCACTCCTTCAAGTATCCTGGTCCCAAGTTGTTTAGGGCTTTGCACACTCGTACCAAAACCTTAAACCTGGCCTGGCAGCAAATCGTCAATATTGTTACCCCACTATATTTCAGAGTGCCATGTTCCTTACCTGCCCAAGGGTCTCTATTTCTCTTGCTCGGCTTCGTCCATTTTCTCTCTCTGCCCCCTGTGCCTGGAATTCTCTTCTAGAGCATTTGCAGATCACGAGTTCAATTGCCGTTTTTAAAGCTCAATTGAAAACTTTTCTTTTTTCTACAGCTTTTAGAACTTGACTTTGTTCTTACTTTCACGCTGTTAGTTTTATTGTCCTCTGTGCCTATTTTGTGTGTTCTTTCCCGTCTCTTATTTTTAATTATGATTTTATTAGAATGTAAGCCTATGTGGCAGGGTCTTGCTGTTTTATTCTTTTACGATGTACAGCACCATGTACACTGATGATGCTATATAAAATAAATAATAATAATAATAATAATAATAATAATAATAATAATAGAGAAGCATCTGAGAGAGATAATATTGTTTGTCACGTATCACCCACTAAGCACATGTAAAGAGGCAAAATTTGAACTGGGGCTTTCCTAATTGTTTAGCTCATATAAGTAAGCCGTTCTAATTTCCTGATGGTTTATCCAAACATGAACCCTTTCCCGTGTTCCTGCAAAAGAAAGTGATGTGGCAGGAATTAATACTTCTGGGTCTGTGGCGTCTGTGTGTGCGTGAGCGTGTGCGTGTGTATACACTGAGTTGATAAGGCAGGAATAGGTCCTGTCTAATTCATTAGCAAATCAACATTATCAGATTTATGGATAGGGGTTCAGCAGAGGCAACCTTCCATTTAGATGGAATTACTTATGTACATAAAAAAAGATTGAAAACTTGTATGTTATGGGAAGAGCAATTTCTTCTCCTGCATGCTTAATCAGAGGGGGAGGAGGATAACTGAATGTGTTTGGGGGTGGGGGGGGAGAAGAGGCAGAGGAGGTGTTTCTTGCTGTATCCATGGAGCAAGAAAGAGCAGGGAGAATCCTAGAATAGTAGACTTGGAAGGGGTCTATAAGGCCATCAAGTCCAATTTCTGCAGGAATCCACCTTAAATCATCCCTGACAGATGGTTGTCCAGCTGCCTCTTGAAGGCCTCTAGGGTGGGAGAACCCACCACCTCCCTAGGTCACTGGTTCCACTGTCGTACTGCTCAGGATGTTTTTCCTGATGTCCAGCCAGAATCTGGCTTCCTGTAACTTGAGCCCGTTATTCCGTGTCCTGCACTCTGGGAGGATCGAGAAGAGATCTTGGCCCTCCTCTGTGTGACAACCTTTCAAGTATTTGAGGAGTGCTCTCATGTCTCCCCTCAATCTTCTCTTCTCCAGGCTAAACATGCCCAGTTCTTTCACTCTCTTCTTATAGAGCTTTGTTTCCAGACCCCTGTTCATCCTCGTTGCCCTCCTCTGAACCTGCTCCAGCTTGACGCACACCTAGGGGTAAAAATATCAGATAGATCTTCAATGGAATCAAATGGATTTGTACAACTCCAACCTGTGGATTCTGCCACAGCCTGGTTCCCCCCCCCCCAAATTGCAGACCTTTGTTTTACCTTTGGGGGAGGGGATTTGCAGAAATGCACATTAGCGCAAGTAAAGGGAAAGTCCAATTTCCTTCGGAGGGGGTTGCGCAAATGCGCACCTGCATGAATGTGCATTAGTGCAAGTGGAGGAAAATTCTCACACATCTGTCAAAATAAATAAATCAGACTTTGTGAATGAGTGGATGATGGAACAAAAGTCACCTGATGATCTTGGAAACTTCGACGGAATAGAGCTTTTGCAGGAGAGGAAGGGTTTGCAGAAGCAAAACACTGGGCTAGGGAGGGGTGAATCCCTTTTTCCCCATCCAGTGCAAATCTCTTTCCTTCCCCCACTGGGCTTCCGGTGTAGCGGATGGAGCTCCTTCCAATAGATCTGGAGGGCACCAGGTTGGAGAAGAGTGGAGTAGAAACTTCCACCAACAGAAGTAGAGGTTTGCATCAGAAAAGTAAAGGATAAAAGCTCCCTCCAGGGGTGGATTAATGTGTGGGTGGGTGCGTGGGTGGGTAAGCCTGTTTGTTTAAGGGGGATAATGGTTTGAGGGGGGAAATTAAAAAAGGCCTAAAAAAACCAAAGCCCTAGTTAAGAGCTATCATTGTGCCACGTTTCATCTCTTTATCTTTAAAAATGACAGTGGTTTTTAAAAATAATAATTTTAAAACCACAAACTTTAATTTAAAAAAAAATCAAGGCTTGAACAGATCTGATTCAAACTCAGCATGGCTAAAGTGCTCCTTAAGAGCCATCACTGTGCCAAGTTTAATCTCCTTAACTTTAAAAATGAGGGAGCTGTAAGCATTTGCTTCATTTCCATTGACAATAGCGGTTATCTGAAAACGGGCAGTTCTCCGACAGGTAATCCGATGGGGTGGAGTAAGGAGATCCACTCCAAAATCAGGGCAGAGAATCACCTCAATGGAGCTCTGCCCTGAATTTCAGGGGGTGGAGAAGACCCGCTCTTCACACCCCTACTTCTTACCTCCAACCTTTGCAATGGGGAAGTGAGCAACACATTTAAAGCAAATAAACATCACTTGTAATGTACTCCTCTCCTGCCAAGTCATTCTACAGACATACCTTACCCCTAAACGATCCTTTGACCTGATTTAAGTCTCTCTCTCTCTCTCCTTTCTGTAGCTGGACTCCTTGTCCTTTCCATTATCTGCTTGTAATTGTTTTCCCTTCCTTGATCTTTTGTTCGCTGCTGATGAGTTTCCAATCGGTTTAGCTCTCCTCTGACACGACCTACGTGCCGTTTGAGAACGGGCTGATTTAATGGCGGAAAATTCTCTTCTTTAGCTCTATAGACCTGTCTCCTTAGAACAGGGAAAGCTGTCTTGTACAGACGCAGGACATTTGTCCAAATAGATCAGCATATGAATCGGCAGAAGCTAAGGATGGCAGGAACTAAAGAAGGAGCTTGTGTGTCTCTTTGGAATGTACGCATTTTTCTCCCATGTCATACCCTCTGCCATGTGCAGGAAAACCAGTTCAACCATCCCTGAAAGGAGGCTGCCCCAGCCTCTTCTTAAAAACCTCCAGAGATGGAGAACCCACAGCCTCCGCAGGTAGACTGTACCACTGTTGTACAGATCTTACCATCCGGAAGCTTTTCCTTCTATTTAATTGAAATGTAGGTAAGAACATGAGAGGTATCATGCTGGATCAGACCAAGGGTCCATCTAGTCCAACACTCTGTTCACACAGTGGCCAACCAGCCATCAGCCAGAGATGAACAAGCAGGAAATGGTGCAACAGCACCCTCCCACCCATGTTCCCCAGCAACTGGTGTACACAGGCTTACTGCCTCAGATACTGGAGAGAGCACTCAACCATCAGGGCTAGTAGCCATTGATAGCCTTCTCCTCCTATGAATTTATCCAACCCCCATTTAAAACCACCCAAATGGGTGGCAATCACTACATCTTGTGGTAGTGAGTTCCATAATATAACTGTGCGCTGTGTGAATCATAGAATCATAGAATAGCAGAGTTGGAAGGGGCCTACAAGGCCATCGAGTCCAACCCCCTGCTCATTGCAGGAATCCACCCTAAAGCATCCCTGACCGATGGTTGTCCAGCTGCCTCTTGTGTGGGAGAGCCCACCACCTCCCTAGGTAACTGATTCCATTGTCATACTACTCTAACAGTCAGGAAGTTTTTCCTGATGTCCAGCCGGAATCTGACTTCCTGTAACTTCAGCCCGTTATTCTGTGTCCTGCACTCTGGAAGTCCTTCCTTTTATTTGTCCTGGATCTCACACCAATCAATTTCATGGGATGACCTGGTTGGGTTCTAGTATTTTGAGAGAGGCAGAAAAATGTCTCTCTGTCCACATTCTCCACACCAGGCATAATTTTGTACGTCTCTATAATATCTCCCCCGAACCTCCTTTTTCCCAAGCTAAACAATCCCAGTTGATGTTTAGCTTGGAAAAGGCATCAAAGGGGAGATTTCCCAGCCCCTTCTACCCTTCAGGTCCTAATTTCTGTGGCAATGGAAAATAGGTCTTGAGCATCTTCCCTGTGACACCTTTTTATGTACCTGAACACTGCTAACAAGTCTGTCCACAGTCTTATTTTTCCAGTCTGAACATCCACAGTTCCTTCAGCCTATCCTCATTTCAGATCTGCTCATTTCAACTATGTATTTGTTGGCATTTTTCAAAAGCATGCATGTTCCCCCCACAAATGCATAAACGTTATTGAACACATATCACATTGCAAACTCACAAATGTTCCGGCTATGAATGCTGATTGGTTCTGAATTTGTGTTCGGTTTGGAAGGTGTGAACTGGGTAAATCCTGATTAAAAAAGCAAAGTGAAACAAGTTTCTTACACAGCAGTAGTGTTGTGCCTCAGCTTGGGATAGAGCGGGAAGGAAGAACAGCTGAGCCTGGGAGCGTGTGGGGAGGGGCCCTTCACAGGAACAAGCAGAAGCCAGCTGCAAGCCAATGCAGCTGACCACAGTCCCTACTCACCACCATCCCAATATAAGACATGCCAAAGGCTCTGAGTGGTGCTGGAAGCAACTGTTGTATTTCTGTGCCTTTGCTCCTTGCATACCAGCTCCTGTACATAACCTGATTATTATTATTATTTATTTATATAGCAACATCAATGTACATGGTGCTGTACAGAGTAAAACAGTAAATAGCAAGACCCTGCCGCATAGGCTTACATTCTAATAAAATCATAATAAAACAATAAGGAGGGGAAGAGAATGCAAACAGGCACAGGGTAGGGTAAACAGGCACTGGGTAGGGTAAACAGGCACAGGGTAGGTTAAACAGGCACAGGGTAGGGTAAACAGGCACAGGGTAGGGTAAACAGGCACAGGGTAGGGTAAACAGGCACTGGGTAGGGTAAACAGGCACAGGGTAGGTTAAACAGGCACAGGGTAGGGTAAACAGGCACAGGGTAGGGTAAACAGGCACTGGGTAGGGTAAACAGGCACAGGGTAGGGTAAACAGGCACAGGGTAGGGTAAACAGGCACAGGGTAGGGTAAACAGGCACTGGGTAGGGTAAAACTAACAGTATAAAGTCCGCACAACATCAAGTTTTAAAAGCTTTAGGAAAAAGAAAAGTTTTTAGCTGAGCTTTAAAAGCTGTGGTTGAACTTGTAGTTCTCAAATGTTCTGGAAGAGCGTTCCAGGCATAAGGGGCAGCAGAAGAAAATGGACAAAGCCGAGCAAGGGAAGGAGAGATCTTGGGCTGGACTCTGACCACTCTTTGGTGCATTCCTGAACCCAGTGTTGTTTGATCTAGTTTCTGATGGATACTTTTGGCTTTTGACCTTGGGCTGTTTATTGACATTTCCAGCCTGCTTATCTTGCTAACACCGGTGATTTACGACAAGTAGCTTTCCATGGTTTCAGGCAGAATCTTTTCCCCACCCTTAACATTCTGAGGATTGAACCTGACACCTTCTCAGTGCAAACTGGCTGGTTGGTTGATTCATTGATTGAATTTCTATACCACTGGCGAACTGCTCTCTGGGCAGTTCACCCAAATTAAAAACATAGAATGCAACTGAAAGTATAAAACTTAAACCACAATATAAAAACACGATATAGAAGTGCAACTAGAATAAAACCAAGCAGCAATGATAAGATTTAAAATGCAGATATAAAATACAGATTTAAAACTGCAAAGCTAGGATGGTAAAATGTGACAATACTGGGGAGATAAAAAGGTCTTCAACTGACATCTGAAAGAATATAACATAGGTTCCAGACAAACCTCTCTAGGGAGCTCAATCCACAGCCGGGGTGACACAGCAGAAAAGAGGCCCTCTTTCTGGTCGCTACCTGCTTCACTTCCTTTGGCTGGGAATCACGGAAAAGGACCCTTAAAGATGATCTTAGGGTCTGGGCAGGCACATATGGAATTATTCCACTTGGGGGGAGGGTGGAATTAGGGTGACCCTATGAAAAGGAGGACAGGGCTCCCGTATCTTTAACAGTTGCATTGAAAAGGAAATTTCAGCAGGTGTCATTTGTATATATGGGGAACCTGGTGAAATGTCCTCTTCATCACAACTGTTAAAGCTGCCCTCTTTTAAATCTGGTCACTCTAGTAGAGCTCCTGCAGCTTGAACTGTGGTGATGAAGAGGGAATTTCACCAGGTTCTCCATATATACAAATGACACCTGCTGAAATTCCCATTTCTGTGTAAGATACAGGAGCCCTGTCCTCCTTTTCATAGGGTCATCCTACAATTAAAGATACAGGAGCCCTGTCCTCTTTTCATAGGGTCATCCTACAATTAAAGATACAGGAGCCCTGTCCTCCTTTTCATAGGGTCATCCTACAATTAAAGATACAGGAGCCCTGTCCTCCTTTTCATAGGGTCATCCTACAATTAAAGATACAGGAGCCCTGCCCTCCTTTTCATATGGTCACCCTAGTGGACTACAGAATAGAAATGGAAAATAATGATCCAGAAAGCCATTTTAGCTGGTGCTGTGTTTTAAGTTGTTATGGTGTAAGATAATCTTATACATGTCTTCTCAGGCATAAGTGTTCTTGTGTTCAATGGTACTTGCACCCAAATGAGTGCACTGTGAACCTGGGCACACACACCCTCCCTACACCATCTGACCCATGAGACCACTGATTAAGAACTCCGCAGCTTCAGCAATTTCACCAAGCATAGGTAGGGTGACCAACTGTCAGGATTTCCCCGGATTTGTCCTGGTTTTTGTTCTTTCCATGGTGTCAGGGGGGATTTTCTATAATTTTCAATAATGTCCTGGAATGACACACCTTCCCCTTTAAGGCTGCCATTGGCATGGCAGGAGGGAATGACATGCTTTCTTGAGGCACATCATTCCCCCACCCTGAGCTCCAATTGAGGTCTTAAAGGGGAAAGTGGGTCATTCGTGGACATTATAGAAAAGGCCCCAATTGGAGTGGATGGTGGTGGTGCAGAATGAAATCCTTTCCCCTCCTCCACTCCAATCGGGTTCTTTAAGGTGGCGGGGGAATAACGTACTTTCTGCAGGACTCAGAAAGCTGCTTCCCCCCACACACACTAGGTGTCCTCTTTTTTGGTTTCTCAAATATGGTCACCCTACCGTTACTATATACAGACATCTGGAGTGGATAGGAGGATGGTAACATTGGGGGGGGGACCTGTGGGGGGAGGAATCCATTCAAGGTGGAAACTTGACCTCTGTAACCAGAACCGCTAAAAATAAAATATTATAAGAAGAGGAGGGAAAAAGAAACCAAAGGAGACTTTAAAAACGAAAGCAAATGTCATTCCCAACTGAAGGGGGGAAATTGCACAGCCCTGGGTCAGTTCTCTTCCCCCAGGCCCAAACAGGGGACACTCGGCACCTTTGTAACCAGAGCCTGTAATCTCTCAAGTGCCAGGGAAGAACTGGGACTTCCCAGCCCTGCAGCAATTTCATTTCCAGCCCACTGTGACTGCTTCCCTCGGAGATAAGCGAGCCCTTGCAAAGTGCTGCCTCTAATGGGCTTTGCTAAATTTCTGATAGACTCTCATTTGTTTTTATTATCTCCCTCTTTGCGGGAAAAGGAGAATTTGCACACGGTGCGTTCCGATCAGACAAGACCAGAGATTGCAAACGTAATTTGAAGCGGGGGAAACAGTCAGCATGGCTTGATGGGGAGCATCCTGACCTCTAGGTGAACTGAGGCTGCCACGTAGGACAGCCAGGCAAGGAGGGGTGCGGGTACTGTTCATCTATTAGATCTTCCCCCCCTCTCCAAAGCTTGGGAAGGTTTTTGGTTGTTCACCGCCCCCCCCCCCCAGGACATGTTAAGATGGGGGTCTTTCAAAGCAGAATTTAATGGCTGGTACTCAGAAAGAGTATCTTTGATGGTACCAGCACTGGAATTCAAACATCTTTAATTAGGGTGACCATATTTGGGAAACCAAAAAAGAGGACACCTAGCGTGTGTGTGTGTGGGGGGGGAAGCAGCTTTCTGAGTCCTGCAGAAAGTACGTTATTCCCCCGCCACCTTAAAGAACCCGATTGGAGTGGAGCAATGTCTGTTCTGCTTGCGGGAGGACTTCACTGGAGAAACCCTACTTCTGTCACCATAGGGAACAGCAAACCAACCAACAGAGCCAAGATAGATGGAGATAGATAGATAGATAGATAGATAGATAGATAGATAGATATAGATGAATGGATGGATGGATAGATGGACAGATGGATGGATGGTTGGTTGGATGGAGAGATCATAGATACATAAATAGATCATATGCAGTTGGATGGATGGATAGGATAGAGCGATACATATATGTCCTTGCCATTTGTAATTATGAGCCCTCCCTGAAACTTTGGAGAATTTTACCTTCCTGAAAAGAAGAGAGGCAAAATGTCCCACCACCATCACCACCATGGGGGGATCTACACTATTGCTTTTAAAGTGCTTTAAAGCACTTTGAAAACGTTTTGAAAACTGTATATGCAGTGTGTCCTGGGCTCCAACAGTTGTCAAAACTGTTATAAAGCGCTTTAAAGCTCTTTAAAGTTGTAGTGTAGATCTCTCCCCCCCCCCCCCCTGTTTTCCTAAAGTAGAGACAATGACACATCAGTGAGTCAAGTCAGTGAGAGCTCTGTGTGCCAACGGCCGCTTGAAATTCTCCACCCTTATTTGTGGGCAGAGAATTATGGGGAGGGAGAGAGACCCTTTCATTGAAATTCTCCATGGGAAGGAGAAATTCAGCTTCTCTCTTTCCCCATCCGAGGCGTCATGTCTTGTTTAAGCTGCAAGTAGCTGTGGTAGAAACCTGGGGGTCATTTTGTGACCTCCACGATGCACAGGTCCTAATGTCATCCCAGGGCATTGTGGGAGGAAAATGGTGTCTGCCACACACACACACACACACACACACACACACACACAAAAGGTGGAAAATTTTGTGAACCGCCCAGAGAGCTCCGGCTATTGGGCGGTATAGAAATGTAATAAATAAATAAATAAATAAATAAATAAATAAATAAATAAATAAAATATTGAGAGCATACCCTGTAAAGTTCCCCTTTTTTAATGGGGAGGGCGAAAAAAAGAGAGGAAAACTCCAGAAATGTTGTCAGAAAAAATGCCTTCTGAGGAATTTTGGCTTGGCGGAAAGTAAATATACCCTGGTAAATGGGGATCGCTGAAGCGTAGGGACTTGCTCTTGTACTGAATTTCTGAACCTGCCTAGAGGACAAGCACATTCTGGTGAGTGAATTGTCTGTTTTCCAAAGGGTTTTAAATATGCTTCCTTTTTCAAAGAAGCCCAGATGTGAAGCTGCCAGGCTCAGGCAAGCTAAAATATTCCCTCCTTCAGACATGGGGCAAGCAGGCGGCAAAAGCGGTTACAACCTCCAGCCAGAATTTATCAGACATGGACACCGTTGGCTTTCGCTAGGAATTAGAGTCAAAGAAGGATGTTTTTCCTGCAAATGCAGAGTCTGGAGACATCGCCCGGCGCGGAGCGAGGAAGATGGAAAATATGGTCTTATTACCCTTCCTCTTTTCAGTGCTCAAGGCTTGTCACTTCTCTTGCTGTAACTGGTTTTCCTTTTAAGGCAGGCATTTGCTGACTCAGCCCTTTGGGGGGGGGTGAACGGGGTGGTGGTGGTGGCAGGGAACCCTTCCTCCCCCACCCTTGCTGGGTTGTAAATAAAACGAATCGAGAGCAGCATCAGCAGGCAGCATGGAGCGAGCGGCTATAAAACTTGGACCGCACAGGGTCGCGTCAAGACGCAAAGGAAAAATATCCCTATTGCTGATTGAGTGCCAAAAAAAGGCTGTGTGTGTGCGCACGTGCGTGCTAGAGAAGAATTAGCTTGCTTTTTCGGTATATCCGATTTTGGGCTGCATTAATAGAATTATTGCTTTCAAATGGCCTGAGGTACTGATTCCCCTCTGTTCGGTACTGGTTAGGCATCATCTTGAGTATTACGTCCAGTTCTGGGCACCACACTTCAAGAAGGATGGTTGTGCGCTACCTCCAGCATCCGAGGCAATAAGCCTGTGTGCATCATAGAATCATAGAATCTTAGAATAGCAGAGTTGGAAGGGGCCTACAAGGCCATCGAGTCCAACCCCCTGCTCAATGCAGGAATCCACCCTAAAGCATCCCTGACAGATGGTTGTCCAGCTGCCTCTTGAAGGCCTCTAGTGTGGGAGAGCCCACAACCTCCCTAGGTAGCTGATTCCATTGTCGCACTGCTCTAACAGTCAGGAAGTTTTTCCTGATGTCCAGCCGGAATCTGGCTTCCTTTAACTTGAGCCCGTTATTCCGTGTCGTGCACTCTGGGAGGATCGAGAAGAGATCCTGGCCCTCCTCTGTGGGACAACCTTTTAAGTATTTGAAGAGTGCTATCATGTCTCCCTTCAATCAGTTGCAAGAGGATATGGGGGGGAGGGTGCTGTTGCAACATGTCCTGCTTTGTTGGTCCCCAGCTGACGGCTGGTTGGCCTCTGTGTGAACAGAGTGCTGGACTAGATGGACCCTTGGTCTGATCCAACATCAGGGCTCTTCTGATGTTCTTATGTTCTTAAGGATGCAGACAAGCTGGAGGGGGTTCAGAGGAGGGCGATGAGGATGATCAGAGGTCTGGACTGGAAATGAAGCCCTATGAAGAGAGACTTGAAGAACAGGGCATGTTTAGCCATGAGAAGAGAAGACTGAGGGGAGTCATGACAGCACTCTTCAAGGACTTAGAACCATAGAATAACAGAGCTGGAAGGGGCCTCTAAGGCCATTGAGTCCAACCCCCTGCTCAATGCAGGAATCCACCTTAATGTATCCCTGACCGATGGCTGTCCAGCTGCCTCTTGAAGGCCTCTAGTGTGGGAGAGCCCACAACCTCCCTAGGTATTTGGCTCCATTGTTTTACTGCTCTAACAGTCAGAAAGGTTTTCCTGATGTCCAGCCGGAATATGGATTCCTGTAACTTGAGCCCATGATTCCATGTCCTGTACTCTGGGATGATTGTGAAGAGACTTGAAAGGTTGTCAAACAGAGGAGGGCCAGGACCTCTTCTCGATGATTCCATAGTGCAGGACACGGAATAACGGGCTCAAGTTACTGGAAGCCAGATTCCGGCTGGACATGTTAGAGCCATACGACAATGGAACCAGTGACCTAGGGAGGTGGTGGGCTGTCCCACCCTAGGGGCCTTCAAGAGGCAGCTGGACAACCATCTGTCAGGGATGCTTTGATGTGGAGTCCTGTATTGAGCAGGGGGTCGGACTCGATGGCCTTGTAGTAGTGAATAGGCAGGCAGTGCAGTTTGCTCAGCAAAGTTGCATGCTGAAAAGGGGCAGATCCCAACAACAGTTGAGCTGCTGCATTCTGCACTAGATCCAGGTTCTTGAACAGCCTTAAGGGCAGTCCCACATAGAGCACATTGTAGTAATCCAGCCTTGAGGTTACGAATGCCTGTACCACTGTGGCCAAGCTCTCCCCGTCCAATGAGACCATGTCTTTCCCTTTCTTCCACCGCCCAACCAGTGGGGAGACATGGTGAGGATCACTGGGGAGGGCTGTCACTACTGGAGGGTTCTGAGGCAAAGACCAGCTCTGGGTTCTCCCCTTTTCCCCTGGGTGCGAGCCAGGTCCTGGGCGATCGGCCGAGGGATGGAGGCGCATGTCTGGGTGTTGAGCGAGGTTCAACATTCTTCAGTGTGTTTTAAACAAAGTAAACTGTCATGGTCCATTTGCTAACAGCTTTTGGAAACTGTAGCCAAACAGGTTATTGCAGGAATAAATTGCTGCAATGTTCAATGGCTGCAGAAGAGCCTCTGGGTATGTCCTAATAGGACTAGACAAATTCATGGAGGATTGAGCCATTGGCAGCTATATGGGGCAGCCCAGCCTGAAATCTTTCTTCAGCATTTGGGGCAATAGCTTGAAATACAGTTGCTAAGGTAGGAGATCTCTCTCTCTCTCTCTCTCTCTCTCTCTCTTCCTCCCTTCCTCTCTCTCTCTCTCCCTCTCTCCCTCTCCCTCCCTCCCTCCCCCTCTCTCTCCTCCCTCCCTCTCTCTCTCTCTCCCTCTCTCTCTTCCTCCCTCCCTCCTTTCTCCCTCTCTCCCTCTCTCTCTCTCTCTCCCTCCCTCCCTGTCTCTCTCTCTCTCCCTCCCTCCCTCCCTCTCTCCCTCCCTCCCTCCCTCTCTCTCTCCCTCCCTCCCTCCCTCCCTCTCTCTCTCTCTCTCTCTCTCCCTCTCTCTCTCCCTCCCTCCCTCCCTCCCTCCCTCCCTCCCTCCCTCCCTCTCTCTCTCTCTCTCTCTCTCTCTCTCTCTCTCTCTCTCTCTCTCTCTCCTTTCATCTCTCTCAGTGTTTTTCTTCTGCTTGCCTTGGAGCAGCTTAGGATCAATCAGTCAAACAAGATAGTTCCAGCCTGCAGGCTTACCCTCTAAAAAGTCACGACACAAGAAAAAAACAGATGGGGAGGGAAGAGGAAAAACAAATAAGTAGATTTTCAGAAGGGCTGTGTTGTGACTAGGCCTGTTCTCCTTAGGCTGGGGGAAGTAGTTTCCTGCGATCAATCAGAATCGGATTCTGTAGCTGAAGAGACAGCACCAGAAATGTACCCGCCTACACAGGAAGTGGGGGAGGTGATTCTCACGGGCTGTTCACCAGCTGGGGATGAACCTTCGCCAGACCTTATCTCTGAAAACGTTCACAACACACAGTCTGTGGGAAATGAGAATTCTTCCGAGGGGGAGGGCAGTTCAGGGCTGGCTGATCCCAGAGTCCGCCGCAGACTCAAACGGGCGGAGCTAAAAAAAGGCGAGAGAAGGTCTCGCCAAAGCCTTCTTCAGAACCAGCCTCCTTGAAGCTAAAGCATTCTGGGGAAAGGCTTTCCCTTTGTCTTGAAGGGACAATTGTCTCGGGATGATGGTGTGTGTGTGTGTGTGTGTGTGTGTGTGTGTGTGTGTGTGTGTAAAAGTTCACTGCTCTGGGAAAGTTTGTTGGAGTACAAGTGTGCTGCCCGTCTCTGAGGGCCTTGGACTGAGGGCCTTGGCTGAGTAAAATGGGAAGAGCGTGGAACGGAGTGAGTTGAGAGCAAAGCATCAGTTGAAGAGAGGCGATGAGCTGGAGAAGAGGGAGGAAGAAGAGGAGGCAGAAGGAGAGTGAGTTGAAGGAGGAGAAATGGGGTGGGGGAAGGAGAGAGAAACCAGCAGCGTGGTGGACAAGGAGGCAGTCTGCAGTTTAATGAAGAGTGCACTCCAGACACACACACACAGAGAAGTAACTATAGGACCAAGGAACAGGGAGAAGCAACTGCTATTGGTCCAGTAAAACTAACACTGCTCTTCACAGAGGGCTGTGGGTTGAAAGGGGAGTTGGATATATTTGATCCATAGCTGTGTTATTTGTTTTCTTCATTCGATTATTCTCTAAACCTTCTTAAGTAAAGTAAATTTTGTTAAATTTACATACCTTTTCTTCTGTCGCCAACCAGGGAACGGCCTGCCTGCCGGAGGAGATTCGTCAACTTAACTCTCTCTCTCTGAGTTTAAGACAGCTATAAAGACTAGCCTCGTCTGGCAGGCCTACCCAGATGAACATTAAACCAAGAATTCTAAGATGACTTGATGGTTATTTTGATACTGTATTGGTTTTATATGCTCTTTTAATTAATGTGATGCATTTGATTTAGATTGTATTGTTGTATTAATGTTGTTCCCCGCCTCAATTGTGCTGCTCTAATGTCCTGACGGTAAGAGCAGTATGACAATGGAACCCGTGACCTAGGGAGGTGGTCGGCTCTTAAAAGGCGGTCACACAGAGGAAGGCCAGGATCTCTTCTCGATCCTCCCAGAGTGCAGGACACAGAATAACGGGCTGAAGTTAAAGGAAGTCAGATTCCGGCTGGACATCAGGAAAAACTTCCTGGCTGTTAGAGCAGTACGACAATGGAATCAGTTACCTAGGGAGGTTGTGCGCTCTCCCACACTAGAGGCCTTCGAGAGGCATCTGGAAAACCACCTGTCAGGGATGCTTTAGGGTGGATTCTTGCATTGAGCAGGAGGTTGGACTCGATGGCCTTGTAGGCCCCTTCCAACTCTACCATTCTATGATTCTGTGAGTGTTGTGAAGAAGGTCTTCAGGACTCAGTCTGGCCTCAAATTAAACCCTGTTGACATCTTTCTCTGAAGCCATCCTATTTCTTTTCATCGCTCTCCTCGTTATCAGCGGCGCTTTTGTGACGCCCCTCAGAACATGTCACGGCGAAGACACCTCTGAGATCACTTCGGCTTTCGTGACACTCTTTGCTTTCCTCCCTCCACATGAGTAATGATCTAAGGCACCGTCTCGAGAGGCGAAGAAAAGAATGAGAAAACAGCAGCCCCGTTATCGGCGCTGCTGTGCCCATAATCCGAGAATGATAACCATCTCAGGCCTACACACATACACACACACCCGCACGGCTTCTGTTCTTATCACTTAATTGGATAAAGAAATGGAGAGAGATGTGCTCTTTTGTTAATAATTTCATAAACGCCGCTATCTTCTGTGGACCATCAAAACAGAAAATGTGTCCAATTGCATCCTTTACGATAAACCGGTGGGTTTATGGCATTTAAATGCTCTTGTTTCCTCCTGTCCTCTGGGAATTCCTGCAGGGTCCTTGCCTTTTATTCTGCCTGCAGGCATGGTGGGTGGGGGGGTGGAGACCAACATTATATTTTTATTTTTTCCACAGCCATTTGTTTTTGGAGATGTCGTGCTTGAACCTGCATCCTTCTCCCTGATGAGGTGGTGGTCTTCTCTGCTACTTTGGGTTTCTAATTAAGAGGCCCTCTAGATATTTTCACAGGAGAGACAGGCAAATGGTCTCATTTTCCCAAAATGTGGTCTTCAAACAAACTCAGTTATTCTTCTCCTGACTCCAGAGTGTGGATGTATTTTGGAGTTTGGGTTCAGCACCTTGGATAGCTCCTTTAGAGTACTGGCTGGTTCTGACTGAAACCCAGAATACCTTGCATTACAACAGATTGCAATAGTGGTGTAGTGGAATCAGAACTTGCAGGAACTCAATACTGGATGATGATGATGATGATGATGAAGAGGAGGAGGAGGAGAAGGAGGAGGAGGAGGAGGATTGCTGCTATCATCAGCCACCCCCTCAAAATTCCATATTCCCAATGAGCTCAGCTGCAGTCCTCATAAAGCTTCTTCAGATGAACATCTTATCGCACAAGCATGTCTGACCATGGATCTTCGTGGGTCATTTGGATGACACGGTGATCCTCCTACGTGTCTCCCACTCTTTTTCCCAGGTTGTCACACAGAGGAGGGCCAGGATCTCTTCTCAATCCTCCCAGAGTGCAGGACACGGAATCATAGGCTCAAGTGACAGGAAGCCAGATTCCGGCTGGACATCAGGAAAAACTTCCTGACTGTTAGAGCAGTACAACAATGGAACCCATAATTCTTATTATTATTATTTATTTATATAGCACCATCAGTGTACATGGTGCTGTACAGATAACACAGTAAATAGCAAGACCCTGCCGCATAGGCTTACAATCTAATAAGTTGTAGTAAACAATAAAGAGGGAAGGAGAATGCAAACAGGCACAGGGAAGTGTAAACAGGCACCGGGTAGGGTGAAGCTAACAGTATAGAGTCAGAACAAACTCAATATTTGAAGGCTATAGGGAAAAGAAAAGTTTTTAGCTGAGTTTTAAAAGCAGTGATTGAGTTTGTAGTTCTCAAGTGTTCTGGAAGAGCGTTCCAGGCATAAGGGGAACGCTCTTCCAGAACACTTGAGAACTACAAACTCAATCACTGCTTTTAAAACTCAGCTAAAAACTATGGAGGTGGTGGGCTCTCCCACACGAGAGGCCTTCAAGAGGCAGCTGGACAACCACCTGTCAGGGATGCTTTAAGGTGGATTCCTGCACTGAGCAGGGTGTTGGACTTGATGGCCTTATAGGCCCCTTCCAGTTCTACTATTCTATGATTCTACTTAGCAGGGCATGTTTAGCAAAGCATGCATCTGTCTGCATGCACTTGCAAGGAAATCCTGCACCTTAGGTTCTGCAAGGTGTATAGTCCCTCACCTGAAAAGGATCTACCTTTGTGTACATAATTACCCAGGTCTTGCAAAGGCCTGCTTTCATGGATGGCAATGTTGTGTTGGATCATTCGGGGGGCGGGGGAGATGAAACTGCACAATTTACTATCAAGAACCAGAATTTTAGGTAGTGATGGTGGTGGAAATTATCAACTGCGTTCCAGGGCATTTACATGGAGCAAAGCCTCATTAAAATCAGCGGGGCTTGTTTCAGAATAAACCTGCCCAGAGATGTGATGTTCATGTCCCAAAGAGACTATGGCCTTAGCTAGACCTAAGGTTTATCCCGGGATCGTCCCGGGGTCATCCCTATTCATGTAAATGACACACAGGCAGGGACGATCCTGGGATAAACCTTAGGTCTAGCTAAGGCCAAAGTGTGTAAGAAAAGCATATCTTGTAGGTGGCGGCCACTTGCAAATTTTGGAAGAAAGTGCTTGTCCAATGACCTTCCAAGATAGAAGCTATATTTTGCTCAGTTTCGTCCCTTCCATAAGTTCAGTGGATTTTGTCCAAGTGTAAATCTCCGTTGGCATATCCAATGGCCCTTGACCTTCAGGTAAGTCTCATCCCAGATAAGAGCCAGCTGAGGTCTAAGTTATTAATTGGAAATCCAATTTTTGGAGGGTGGCCAGTGACAGAGAGAGAGAGAGAGAGAACAGGGAGTTAGCTCTGGAGCTGCTAGCTAGGTTTCTCATCTACTTGGAAGTAATCACTATTGATTTTGACAACACTTCCTTTTGACTCAATGAGCTGCCTGAGACCGTGCCAGACAATTGCCCCATTGAGCTCATATTGTCTTCTTCAGCTGGCAGTAGTTTGCTGGGGTTCTCAGTTCTTTCCCATCATCTGCTACCTGGTCAGGGTCAAAACTCTAGACCAGGGTGGACCATACCCAAAGCTGTAGGGATGTGCGTGTGGCCCTCAGCCTCATTTCATGGGGCCCATGAACTAATTTCAGAAGACTGTTGGCAAGGGTGAACTTTCCTTCCCTGGCAGCCTGCTGTGTGGGGAGAAGGAAGAAAGAGGAAAGGGGGTGTCAGGAAAAGAGAGAGGGGGTGTTAGAAGGAGAGTGAGATAAAGGGGGTGCCAGAAAGTGTGTGTGTGTGTGTGAGAGAGAGAGAGAGAGAGAGAAGGGGGTGTCAGAAAGAGAGACAGATAAAGGGGTCTGAGAAAGAGAGAGAAAGACAGGGAAAAGGAAGGGGTGTCAAGAAGAGAGAGAGAAAAACAAGGGGGTGACAGAAATAAAGTGAGAAAGAAGGGGTATCAGAAAGAGAGAGAGCGCAATGAAAAAGGGGTGTCAGGAAGAGAGAAAATGACGGTGGTGTTGGAGAAAGGGAAGGTGGGTCAGAAAGAAAGAAGGAAAGAAAGTCTCCACCCACTTTAGGCTCAAACCCTGCCCACTACTGGCTTTGATCTCACTCAATATGGTATGCACCTCTGGGCAGATAATCCCAAAAGGAATATGGCCCTTGATTAAAAGAAGAAGAAGAAGAAGAAGAAGAAGAAGAAGAAGAAGAAGAAGAAGAAGAAGAAGAAGAAGAAGAAGAAGAAGAAGAAGAAGATTGCTCACTCCTGCTGTTGACCCCACAATCCTGGTTCCCTGGTTCATATCCCCATCTCTCCAATCACCCATTGCCTGCCCAGTGCTGTCGTGACAACAGTGCACAGGCCGCCCATAAGATTTTACCCCTGTTCCTCCATGCCTCCTTTGTCCCTCCACTGCATCCTTGCCAAACTGCCACACCTCTTCTCCCCTTCCCTCACAGAAGTTGGACTGCAAACCTTCCATCGGCTTTGGTCCCCTGGTGGTCACTGACATTCCGCACCGTCTCCCAGCCCTATCTAATTGCTGCCTGTGGCTTTGCGGCCTCAAGCACAGTATAGTTTAGAACACAAATGCAAGCCGCTTTTGCATTTATCTCCCGGCCTAGCAAGATTTGAGTAGTGCTGGATTGCAAACTCCCTTTTGGGGTGTTTCCCCCCCACCGCCTCTTTTAAATGATGAGCCTAAAAAAGTACATCAGCTTTGGAGGAAACCCACTTCAAAATGCAACCCATCCTCTCCCCTCCTTTTGTAATAATTGGGTTCCGTGTCATCATAAATTACATTCAAAAGGTTGTAACCGCCGGGGTAGCTATAAATACAAGCCACGCATATTGATCAAGGGCTGTCTGCAAATAATGAAAGGAAGGAGCGTATCTCTCTATCTCTCTCGACAAAAAGAGAAAGGGACAGAGGGAACTAATCTAATAAAAGGGATTCCTAGCCGGCATCCCAGATGGGCCCTTAAAAAAACGCCGCGATCATTTCTGAAGGCCCGGAATGAGGGCGCGGGGAATTGAATTAGCCGGGCCTTCCCTGATCACTCTGAAGAGCTGAAGGACGGCGTATCGATTTCCATGTTTGGCAAAAATTAAAAGCCGCCCCCCCCCTTTTTGTTAGTTAAAATGCTGCTTAAGCAATTTTCGTAATGTACTGTCGGAGGCCCGGTTTCCAGAGCTGTTCAGCAAGGAGGACCAGGGCTGGAACGGGGGGGGGGGGGAGGGGAGAGACGGACAAATCTCTCTTTGACAAGAGCCATCGGTGGAAGAGAAGATTTAGTATAATTGCCTGGCTTTCAAGGTAATTGATGGCACCATAAAAATAGCTCAGAAATCCGCCAGCTCGGCTCACCTCGGCGGAATTTATTAAAGGTGTAATCATTAAATATGTAAATAGTTGATTTATAACCAACAACACGGGTAGTTAATTGATTTTGTCTTTTTTAAAACACACACACACACACACAAAAATACAGCAGCAACAACTTGTGGATTTATGACATGGAATCAGAGGAAGGCTCAAACCAAAGGGATACTCTAATGGTCCAGTGGGATTTGAATTCAAGAGTCAATTTTATTATTTATTTCTTTATTGCATTTATATACCACCCCATAGCCGAAGCTCTCTGGGCAGTTTACAAAGATTAAAACACTGAACGTTAAAAACGGATATCCAAAATTTAAAACCATAAAAAAGCATAAAAACAGATTGCATACAATATCCATTTAAAACAACTCTTGTGGGTCAGTTTAAAAGCTCAATATATGCTGTTAAATGCCTGGGAGAAGAGAAAAGTCTTGACCTGACAGCAAAAAGATAACGCTGCTGGCACCAGGCCGACCTCATTGTGGAGAGCATTGCATAATTGGGAGGCCACCACTGAAAAGGCCCTGTCCCTTGTTGCCGTATTCCAAGTTTCAAATAACGGTCAGATCTGGATATAAGAACATTTATTTATTTATTTATTTTATTACATTCATATCCCATACTTTTTCCCCTCTAAGGAACCCAAGGCGGCGTACATAATCCTCTTCATCTCCATTTTATCCTCACAACAACAACCTTGTGAGGTAGGCTGGGCTGAGAGACTGTGGCCTTTGCTAGACCTACCAGTCGTTCCGGGATGGACGAGGGGTGATCTCGCATTGTAAATAACACGAGATCCTGCCTTCGTCTTGACGTCAGGCGAGGCGACTGACGTATAGGGACGTCGCGCCCGCCATTTTTTTTTCATTTAAAGGGGAGGACACGCACAAATGTGTGCAAAGGTAACTGGTTTTTTTATTATTATTATTATTATTATTATTATTATTATTATTATTATTATTATTATTATTTATATAGCACCATCAATGTACATGGTGCTGTACAGAGTAAAACAATAAATAGCAAGACCCTGCCGCCACTCTCCCATCTGCAATCCCCCCATCCGCGATCCCCCCATCTGCGATGTCCCCCCCTGCTCTGTCCCGATCTCCGCCCCCTGCCCTGATGGACACAGCTTCTCCCGGCTCCTCACGAGTAATCACTGAAGCCGGGAGAAGCCGCAGAACAGCCCACAAGCTTGCAGTCTCGGGCTCAGCCCGAGACCACAGGAAATACTGGGCCCAAAGTGGAGCCCATTATCCCGAGGCAAGGGAGGGCTCACCCTCCCTGATTCCGGGATCCCCTGGGCGTCATCTGTACCCAGGATAAAGCCTGGTCTAGCAAAGGCCTGTGACTGGCCCAAAGTCATCCAGTGAGTTTACATAGACGAGTGGGGACTAGAACCTGGATCTCCCGACTTCCAGTTCGACACTCCAGCCACTACACCACAGTGTCTCCAAAGATAAAAGGGTACGAGAAAGAGATTGCCCAAAGCAGTAGAGGCTGGTGTCTCCAATCCCGGTGGGACCATAAAGCCACTCCGGGTGGATTCCTGCATTGAGCAGGGGGGTTGGACTCGATGGCTTTGTAGGCCCCTTCCAATTCTATGATTCTATGATTCAATCAGAACCAGCCAGAACTCTAAAGGAGCCGTCTAAGGTGCTGGACCCAATCCCCAAAACACACACTATTGATCATGTGATGGTTTTTACAAGTTACGAATAATTTCAACAATTATTAGAAACTTATTTGTTTACCGTGGCTTTTCCCAACCATTAACTTGTCTAAATGTTCTTTTATTGTGATGCATTGTATTACAATGTGCTGTCAACTGATTTGGGATTTTTAAAAAGGGAAGTGGTATATAAATATTCCAAAACAAACCAACCAACCATCACTGACCACTAGCCTTTTGTAAACCACCCAGAGAGCTTCGGCTATGGGGCGGTATAATAATAATAATAATAATAATAATAATAATAATAATAATAATAATAATAATAGCCTAAGTCATTTAGGGCTCTCTTCTCAAAGGTGAGAGGGCCTTCCCAGTGGTGGCACACCAGTTATGCAATTCCTTTCTTTGGATTATTGTTACCTACTGTCAGGGTTCTACCTATGACCTCGACCCCCTGAGCCTTAAGGATCTCTGTCTCCTTAAAACTTCTACCTTCCTTCCTTTCCCTTTCCCTTCCCAGTAATGGGGGATTTAGGCTGTAGACGAGAGTTGAGTGTCACTCCAGACACTTGGCTTAATAGAACAGTTTACTAGTAAATTAAAACAAGCAACTTACAATTAAAAGCATTTAGTTAGTAGAGCTGAGTGATACAAACGGCATTCAAAGAAAATGAAAGTTGCAAAAATGCAAGATGCTTCACCCTAACTGCGATTAGACTTCTCCAGGCTGTTTCTTCCTGCTCCTTCTGCATGCTGTGGCCGTCTTCCCTCCACTTTTATCTGGCTTTCTCACTCTTTTATCCCCTCTTCCTCCCCAAACAGAAAGTACCGTGTTGAAGAAAAATGAATCGTAACTCAGGAATTGTAACTTAACTGGGAAATGAAACTACTCTTCTCACAGAAACCTCCTTCCAACAGAAAAATCCTAGGCCTCTAGGCCTGACCGTATTATTTTGCCTGTGAAGGCCTCAAAGCTTCACACCTACCCTGAGACCTATTAATACAGGGTGGGTTAGAAATATTTTAATAAATACTGCAAAATCTAGAGGAGGGTGAATACGAAAGGATAACAGTGTTTTGCTTCACATATTGATTCAAGCAGTCGTCCTGAAAACGGCAACAAAATTAATCTAACCGGATGAAAAAACAACAGCAGAGATTTTCCTCTTTGGTAGAGCCATTAGTGTTATTCTTAATAAATTCTAAGCTTCTTACCTAACAGCATTTTTTATGATTTAAAAAAACCCGTAAGCACAGGCTAATTTGTCAATCTCGGGGAACTACTTTTCTCTAGCCATAGAAGGTCTAAAAGTTTCCTGAATCTATCACAGCACTCGGAAATCTGCCCATAAACTCAATACGGCAAAGCAACGGTTCTTGTACCTCATCCAGAGATGTCTAAAATCTGCTGAATTGCCACATCTGTGCTTCCACTGAGAGGTGGGAGAAATATAAAGGCACATTAGATATTGTGAGGTCATGAATCACAGAGTGGCCAAACTTTGCTGTCATCTTTGTCTACTCTAATCTTATTTACGAAACCATCTCCCGCTCCCTCCTTGCAAAACACACGCCAAGGCCTTCTACTCAGAACTGCTCTAACTCTAAAGATTCAAGGCTTCAAAGGCATTGACAAACTCATCCCCCATTAACTTTCCTAAACCTTTGACACCCCCCCTGCAAAACAGCAAACAACAAAACCTCTACTGGAATGAAGACAACCTAAGCGGTATTTGAGGGCAACAGTCGGAATGATATTACTTCATAGAATCATAGAATAGCAGAGTTGGAAGGGGCCTACAAGGCCATTGAGTCCACCCCCCCCTGCTCAATGCAGGAATCCACCCTAAAGCATCCCTGACAGATGGTGTACTTGCTGCAAGTACACCAGCATCTCCAAGGAGCATAAAAATATATGGAGGCCATCTGGAACATAAGGAGAACCGTGCTGGATCAGACCAAGGGTCCATCTAGTCAAGCACTCTGTTCACGCAGTCGCCAACCAGTCAACAAGGCACTCACAAGCAGGACATGGTGCAACAGCACCCTCTCACCCATGATCCCCAGAAACTGGTGTATACAGTCTTACTGCCTCAGATATTGGAGGTAGCACATAGCCATCAGGACTAGTAGCCATGGATGGCCTTCTCCTCCAGGATTTTTATCCAACCCGCCTTTTAAAGCCATCCAAATTGGTGGCCATCAACACACATTGTGGAAGTGAATTCCATAACTTAACTCCGTACTGTGTGAAGAAGCCCTTCTTTTGATCTGCCCTGAATCTCCCACCCATCAGCTTCATGGGATGGATGACCCCGGATTCTAGTATTATGGGAGAGGGACAAAAATGTCTCCCTCTCCACATTCTCCACCCCAGGCATCATTTTGTACACCTCTATCACATCTCCCCTTACCCTCTTTTTTCCAAGCTACACAATCCCAGATGTCGTAACCTTCCCTCATAGGGGAGATGCTCCAGCCCCTGAATCATTTTAGTTACCCTTTTCTGCACTTTTTCCAGCTCTATAATATCCTTTTTAGGTGTGCTGACGAGAACTGTACATGGTATTCTAAGTGTGGTCACACTACAGATTTAAGGCAGTGTGATACAGGCCATTTTATTCTCAATTCCTTTCCTTATAATGCCTAACATGGAGTTTGTCTTCTTTACAGTGGACACACACTGGGTGGACATTTTCATCGAGCTGTCCACCACAACCCCAAGATCTCTTCCTTGGTCAGTTATAGGGTGACCATATGAAAAGAAGGACCGGGCTCCTGAATCTTTAATAGTTGTATTGAAAAGGAAATTTCAGCAGGCGTCATTTGTATATATGGGGAACCTGGTGAAATTTCCTCTTCAGCACAACCGTTAAAGCTGCCCTCTTTTAAATCTGGTCACTCTAGTATAGCTTCTGCGGCTTTAACGGCTGCGATGAAGAGGGAATTTCACCAGGTTCTCCATATATACAAATGACACGTGCTGAAATTCCCTTTTCTATGCAACTGTAAAAGATACAGGAGCCCTGTCCTCCTTTTCGTATGGTCACCTTAGTCAGTTACTTCTAGCTCAGGTCCCATGAGGTTATACTTGAATCTGGGATTTTCCTCCCCCATGTGGCTTACCAGCTTTTACTGCCGGTGTCTAAGCATCAGGGGAGGAAAGGGGGTTTCAGCCTTTTAAAATGGGGGGAAAGGCACAGAAGGTGAGAAACCACCAAATTGGAGAAAGGGGCATGGCTACAGTGAGGAGGTGGCAGCCATAGAGAGAAACCCCGAGGCCCAAATTGGAAGCCAGGGCCTGAGGTCTCCAACCTCTACATCTCTTTCTCTCTCTCTCTCTCTCTCTCTCTCTCTCTCTCTCTCTCTCTCTCTCTCTCTCTCTCTCTCTGTGTGTGTGTGTGTGTCTTCTGCAACCTGCCACTGTTCCTTTGGGATTCTTCTCCTACTCACCCTCTTTCTCTCTCTTCTCCATCCCTCCCTCTGCCTCTCTGCTGTATTGTCTCCCGCAGACATTTCGGAAGCTGCTTTAAATCAAACAAATGGGCCATTCTGTGTAAAATATTCCCTCCTTTCCATACTTGAACCTGTCCCTAAGCCGGTCTCTCGGAAACTTTTCCAGCTGCAAAGGCAGAATGAGGTCTTGCCCCTTGGCTGCTCTCCCTGTTTACCATACTGCCAACACCACATAAGGAATGTTCATCAACATTTCCAGGCAGGTGGAGGTAGGGGGCACGTGTACGGAAACCCACATCCTCTACAGAACTGTTTGGGGCTCAGCTTCCACACCATTAGACAGTTATGTGAAAAGCCGAGCAGGGGAAGATTAGAAAGGATTTTCCAAAATGCACAGACATCTTAGGTGATGTCTACCACAATTCATTTCACTCCAAAAATGTGCTAGGAGATGAACAGCAGGGGTGGGCAGAAAAGGTATTATTGATTATATTTATTTGTAACCCGCCTTTTACCCAATGCTGGGCCTCAAGGCAGCATTACAAAATTCAAAACATATACATTTAAAACCTATGAATAGAAATATCTTCAGGCATCTTGGCCGTGCTCATTGGGGCGTCTGGGAAAAGAAGTTCAACGTATCTGGAGAGCAACATTATTTATTCCGTATAATCCATTTCTTAGTCATCTTTCATGATCCTCCTTCTCCCGAAAGCACTTAGAGCATCCGGGTTTCAGTCAGACCCCTGTCTGAACTCTAAAGGAGCTCTCCAGGGTGCTGAGGCTGGTGGCTATCTGGATAAGATTGCACAACTCAGACAGCTCCTTTAGAGTCCTGACTGAAACCTGGAGCGGATTCACCGCCCACTGACATTCGAGGCACCAGCCTCCACCTCCACAAACATATTCATAAAATCATACCGAACATACATGACTTTAAATAAAATCAGTTTCGATCAAATGCATCTAATGACAGAAAAGGCATTGCAAGTGAACACCAGGGAGAAGAGAATGGATTTTGATAACGCTCTTCAGGCCACCAACCCTTTTGCCCCCAATGGTTAGTGAGCATGTTTAAACTGTGGTTATGCAGCCACCAGGGTTAAGAATGGTTCACATGGCATGCTAAGTCATGGTTCACACCTGAAGCACCAGGATGGGGCAGCAGCAGCAGCAGGAGGACCGAAGGAGAAGAGGAAGAGGAAGAGGAAGAGGAAGAAGAAGAAGAAGAAGAAGAAGAAGAAGAAGAAGAAGAAGAAGAAGAAGAAAGACCTGTGGATTCTGCACTCAGGAGAAGAAGGAGGAGGAGGAGAAGAGAAGTGACCTACAAATTCTGCATTTGGGGGGAGGAGGAGGAGGAGGAGGAGGAGGAGGAGGAGGAGGAGGAGAAGAAGAAGAAGAAGAAGAAGAAGAAGAAGAAGAAGAAGAAGAAGAAGAAGAAGAAGAAGAAGAAGAAGAAGAAGAAGAAGAAGAAGAAGAAGAAGAAAGACCTGTGGATTCTGCACTCAGGAGAAGAAGGAGGAGGAGGAGAAGAGGTGACCTACAAATTCTGCACTTTGGGGAAGGAGGAGGAGGAGGAGGAGGAGGAGGAGGAGGAGAAGAAGAAGAAGAAGAAGAAGAAGAAGAAGAAGAAGAAGAAGAAGAAGAAGAAGAAGAAGAAGAAGAAGAAGAAGAAGAAGAAGAAGAAGAAGAAAGACCTGTGGATTCTGCACTCAGGAGAAGAAGGAGGAGGAGAAGAGAAGTGACCTACAAATTCTGCACTTGGGGGGGAGGAGGAGGAGGAGGAGGAGGAGGAAGGAAGGAAGGAAAGAAAGAAAGAAAGAAAGAAAGAAAGAAAGAAAGAAAGAAAGAAAGAAAGAAAGAAAGTCCGGTGGATTCTGCACTCAGGAGAAAAGGAGGAGAAGAAGAGAAGTGACCTACAAATTCTGCACTTGGGAGGAGGAGGAGGAGGAGGAGGAGGAGGAGGAGGAGGAGGAGAAAAGAAGAAGTTTGTCTTGAGTATATTTATCTGCATGAGTCTTTGTTAGTGGTGCGTGTGTTTTCAGTGAAAGTAGCATTAATTTCCAGGAAGCGAAAACACACTTTTGATTTACAGCTGAGTCCCCCCGAACAACACGCACAATTTGAAACTTTTCTCCGCCTCCTCTGAGGCCGTCAAGGCAGCAGCTGTTGGTCGCGTTCCGTTTCGCAAGTGCGCCGTCTCCATGGAGACCACCAAATCTGTCCCCTGGTTTCCAGTTACTGTTGCGCAGTTCACAAGTGCCCAAGGAGCCCATTCTAATCCCTGTGGTAATGAAAGGACAGAAGCCCGTGTGTCACTTGACCATGCTCTTCAGAATAGATGCTGCTGGTTTTATCTTTCAACTTTATGGAAAGGAGTCATTTCCTTTTCCTGCCCTTTTCCTGTTGTCTTCCCGATGTTTTGGACTACAGCTCCCATATGCCCCAGCAAGCATGGCTAATTGTAGGGGGTGATGGGAGTTTTCGTCCAGAATAACTGGAGGGCGCCAGGTGGCCAATGCTTGGCCTAGGCTATCAAAACATAAAGCAATAAAAAATGAAGCAGTAAGATCAATACAAAACCTGTAACTCGAAAAAATGGGATCCCAATAAAATACAGCAACAAAAATGCAATGTAAAACATTTCAAAGCAGAGACCAAAACAGCAATAATGTAAGAATCACACACACACACACACACACACACTGCTAAAAAGTAGGGGTGTGCACGGACCCCCCGCTCGCCCCGCGGGCCGATCCGAAAAAGGGAGATTCCAGCTGGACATCAGGAAAAACTTCCCCACTGTTAGAGTAGTACAACAATGGAACCAGTTACCTAGGGAGGTTGTGGCCTCTCCCACACTTGAGGCCTTCAAGAGGCAGTTGGACAACCACCTGTCAGGGATGCTTTAGGGTGGATTCCTGCACTGAGTGGGGGGTTGGACTTGATGGCCTTATAGGCCCCTTCCAACTCTACTATTCTATGATTCTATGAGGTTGTTCCATAATTCAGGGGCCACCACAGAGAAGGCCCTCTCCCTTGTTGCCATCCTACGAGCTTCCCTCAGAGTAGGCACCTGGAGGAGGACCTTAGATGTTGAGCACAGTGTACGGGTAGGTTCATGTCGGGAGAGACATTCCATCAAGTATTGTAGTCCTGAGCCATGTAAGGCTTTATAGGTTAAAACCAGCGCCTTGAAGTGGGCTCGGAAACATACAGGCAGCCAACGCAAGCGGGCCAAAGTCAGGCTTATATGTTTGAACCTTCCTGCTCCCGTTATCAATCTGGCTGCTGCATTTTGCACAAACTGCAGTTTACAAACCACCTTCAAAGGCAGCCCCAGGTAGAGCTCATTGCAGTAATCTAACGTGGAGATTACCAGAGCGTAGACAACTGAAGCTAGGTTATCCCTGTCCTGATCGGGGCGTAGCTGGGCCACCAAACGGAGTTGGTAGAAGGCCCTCCGTGCCACCAAGGCCACCTTGGCCTCAAGGGGCAGAGATGGTTCTAGGAGAATCCCCAAGCTACGAACCTGCTCCTTCAGGGGGAGTGCAACCCCATCCAGAACCAGTTGAACACCCTCCATCCTGTCATCAGAACCAATAGCATCTCAGTCTTGTCTCTGGTAAATTAGGGAAGTTGAAAGGTCTGTGTTTTGTTGGAGAACATCTCAGGTATCTTCCTCCAACACAATTCTCCTCCATCCCAATCCTTTCCCCTGGCAGCTCAAGGGATTGTAGCAAAGACCACGCAGGGACGATTCGTGGTTCACCGCCGTGGTGCATGCAGGGCCCCGAATCAAAGCCCTGCCTTGGACCTGACGAAGTGTGACACTCAACACGGCAGGAGCAGAGGCAGCGCAGGGCGGGGAGGCAGTTGGGAGATGAGACGAAAACCGCCGGTGCCTGAAATAAATAAACACACTGCTCTCCTCTGAATGAAGGAGTTTTAGGATTTAATCTGACAGACGCGGAGACGCTTCATTTGAGACGGAATGGCAGAGGCCTGGTGATTGGCAAGCGTCTGGAATAATGGCTCTCGGCTTTGTCATAACATCACAAGCACATCCACGGAGCGGCCAGGCCTGGGCTCTGAGCACACGCTCCGGATCTGTTTGCTTGTTGGGAAAAGCTAAGGAAGAATGGAGCTCGGGGTGGGCGGATCAGAGGGCTTGAGGGAGATTTACATGGCCCTTTGCTCATTTTTGGACTCCTGCGGGTCTTGTAGAGCCTTGAATGTAATGGGGTCGTCTCTTGGAGGCAGGTCCAACATCAAAGCATTTCTGAGGGCCCCACACTGCAGCTGGAGTCCACTGAGAAGATCCCCCCACCCAGAGTTGCTCCTCCTGTTTACCATTGCGACCTGCAAACCCTGCCTCTTGCTCCAGCTTGAACAACAGCGGTGGTGCCACAGCAGAAAAGGCCCTCTTCTTAGTAGCCACCCACCTCACTTCCTGTGCTGGGGGCTCCTGGGAAAACACATGATGTTGGTTGGGCCACTTAAGGGTTGGAAGGTGATTTGGGGCTACACAACCCATGGCCACTGCCCATGATGGCTGGGGTTGATGAGATGTAGAGTCCAACACCTCTGGAAGGCTCCTGGCTTGCTGCCCCTGTTCATGGGGAATTAAATATTCTTTGGTTCTGGACTGGCCCCACCCGTCCAGGTTAGGCGTTGGGTAGGGTGACCATATTTTGGAAACCAAAAAGGAGGACAACATGGTCACCCCCAAGGGGGCGTCTCCAGTACCAAGGGGGCGTGCCCACCCAAACATAGCCTTGGTCACATGTCTGATTTTACAGCACACATTTAAGACAAATCTGCTCTACATAACATCTTAATGTTAAAATCACTGAAATAAAGAACAAGTGAGAGATTCAATGTATCTGAAATTAACTACACTCACTCCTACTTTTGTAGGTTTTGCTGTACTTTGAAGCTTTTGCTATACTCTGTGTGTTACATTCTCCCCTTCCCTCAAATATCTTTTCTGACTGTATCTTCACTCATTGCAAGCTGCTGTTGTTGTTAACAGAGTTTGCTACTGGCCCCAGATCTGTTTCAAATTTGGTATGGCTAAAGCTCTACCTAAAAGCTATCATGGTGCCAACTTTCAGCTCTTTATCTTTAAAAATGGCAGTTTAAAAAATAAAAATTTTAAAACCTCATTTTTTAAAAAAATTCTAAAAAATCAATGGATGAACGAATCTATTTCAAATTTGGTGTGGCTAAAGCTCTACCTAAATCCTATCATGGTACAAAGTTTCATCTCTTTAACTTTAAAAATGACGATTTTAAAAATAATAATTTTAAAACCTCAATTTTAAAAAAATTCCTAAAAAATCAATGGATGAACGGATCTGTTTTAAGTTTGGTATGATTAAAGCCCTTCCTAAGAGCTACCATTGTGCCAAGTTTCATGCCTTTATCTTAAAAAAATGACAGAGTTATAAGCATTTTTGTTAATTTCCATTAGAGCTGCTCTCTGAAAAAAAAATCCGGATTTCCCCTCCTCCTCCCGGATTTGCCATTAAAAACCCAGACAAATCCCTGGTTTGTTGCCCCTGTTCCAGGGGAATTAAATATTCTTTGGTTCTGGACTGGCCCCACCCGTCCAGGTTAGGCATTGGGCCCTTCGAGACAGGAAGTAGTAAAGGGAGCTTCCTTTTTGGCCCAGGAGGTGAGGTCTTTGTGGCAAAGGGGGGCACATGAAAGAGAGACAGGAAGGCCAGAGAGAGAGAAGAAAGGAAGGGGAGGGAGGGCGACAGGACGAAAACAAAAAGAGAGATGTCACAGTTCTAAAACGAGAGTTAGCTTTTCACACTCCAAAGGCAAATGTCAAGTTTTGAATTGGAAAACATCCCCTTGAAAATGTGAGCGCTGAAATGGGACAATTCTAAATGTTTGCAAATATATTCGTTTCGGCTCTGTGAAGTAACAAAGAAACCGGGCCGCGTAGCACCATTCTGCTCGGCTTTTGGAAGAGAGGCTGGCTGTGAGGCAGAGCGAACAGCTGTGGGGGGAAAAAAGTCTCTTTCTTTTTCTTTTTAAACATGTGCAATTATCAAGCAAATTCGGCAACTGCTTGGCTCCTTTGGTGGATTGTTAACGTTTCGCGACGCGCCGGGCCATTGTGGTGCAGCTCATGGAAAATGGCCCTGCTCATTTACCAGTTAATCTCATAATAGCTTATCTCACACCAGTCGAATAGGAGGCAGCCCAGGGCTTGGGCACGTGGACAACAAAAGCAAAATCCAGCAGAGAGGGATGGCCAGAGAGATAGCGGCTCGGGCAGCCGACCAACACACCGGTTCGTCTGGAAACAGCCAGCCTCCATGCAGAGTTTCCAAAAGAGCCCAGAACAGCCTGAGCAGAAATGAATGGGTGCGTTTCAGGCCATCAACATTTCTGATTGGTTCTCGCGTCCCCCAGCAAAGGAAAGCTGGGGCAACCTTTGTGATGAAACCATTATGAAGGCAGATCTGGAATGACTCCGAGAAGGATCTTGGAATTGTTGTAGATCATAAGGTCTACAACAATCAGGGGTCTGGAAACAAAGCCCTATGAAGAGAGACTGAAAGAACTGGGCAGGTTTAGCCTGTAGAAGAGAAGATGGAGGGGAGACATGAGAGCACTCTTCAAATACTTAAAAGGTTGTCACACAGAGGAGGGCCAGGATCTCTTCTCGATCCTCCCAGAGTGCAGGACACGGAATAAGGGACTCAAGTTAAAGGAAGCCAGATTCTGGCTGGACATCAGGAAAAACTTCCTGACTGTTAGAGCAGTGCGACAATGGAATCAGTTACCTAGGGAGGTGGTGGGCTCTCCCACACTAGAGGCCTTCAAGAGGCAGCTGGACAAGCATCTGTCAGGGATGCTTTAGGGTGGATTCCTGCATTGAGCAGGGGGTTGGACTGGATGGCCTTGTAGGCCCCTTCCAACTCTGCTATTCTATGATTCTATGATTCTATGAAGAGGGAATTTCACCATGTGCTGCAGCCACACAAAAGACACCTGCTGAAATTCCCTTTTTGATGCAACTGTTAAACTGTTTGTGTGGTCCTGTAGGGAGGGTGACCATATGGAAAGGAGGACAGGGCTCTTGTATCTTTAACAGTTGCATAGAAAAGGGAAAGTCAGCAGGTGTCAGTTTTATGCATGCAGCACCTGGTGAAATACGCTGTTCATCTCAACAGTTAAAGCTATGGGAGCCCTGCCCTCTTGATTGGATACAGGAGCCCTGACCTCCTTTCCATATGGTCACTCTACCCTAGTACCAATGCTGTTCTATGATTCTATGATTCTATGATTCTATGATAAGAACATCAGAAGTGCCCTGCTGGATCATACCAAGGGTCCATCTATTATTATTATTATTATTATTATTATTATTATTATTATTATTATTATTATTATTATCTGCTCCTGAATCTGTCTAGGTGTGTAATGGTGTATAAATGTTGTAAAATAATAAAAAAGAATATTATTATTTAAGTCAAGGTGTTTGTATTCTTGTAAATCTGGGGGGGGGGGAATGGTCCCAAGTTCTGCCCCTCCATCCCTGTATAGGGCTTGGGAAATAAACCATCTGAAACTCTGGAGATGCATCTCAGTCAGTATCAGCAATTCTGAGGTATATAAGAAGAGCCATTCTGCATGTAGCTCTCTAACTATATCTTTTAGAACACAGGAACATCAGAAGAGCCCTGCTGGATGAGACCAAGGGTCCATCTATTTGAAAGACCGTATTCTCCCTTAGGAGCCTGCCCGTGCTTTGAGATCTTCTGAAGAAGCCCTTCTTTCAGTCCCACCATCTTCACAGGCACGCCTGGTGGGAACATGAGAGAGGGCCTTCTCGGTGGCTGCTCCGGTGCTCTGGAACTCTCTTCCCGGGGAAGCTAGAGTCGCTCCCTCCTTGATGGGCTTTCTGAAGCAGGCTAAAACTTCTTTGTTCCAGCAGGCCTTTGGAGAGTAATTTGGTCCTCCATCTATGCTAATGTCTTATAATCTTGTTGTGTATTTAAAACTTTTTTTTTTTAACATTTCTTTTCTTAGGTTTTACAATGTATGTTTTAAACTTTGTAAGACCGCCTTGAGGCCCAGTATTGGGCAAAAGGCAGGAGGATAATAATAATAATAATAATAATAATAATAATAATAATAATAATAATAATTCCAGCATTCTGTTTCCACCTTGGCCAACCAGCTGCTGACCAGGAACCCACAACGGAGCCCTCCCACCCATGTTCCCCAGCAACTGGGTAAATAGGCTAGCACATAACCATCAGGACTAGTAGCCCTCCATCAATAGCCTTCTCCTCCAAGGACCGATGGCATCTTCCTACTGAAACCAGACTTTTATCCAGAACCACGGGGACTTGAATACTAGTTCATTTTTAATGCTCAGTAGTACAGCTGATGCAGAAGGGGCCAGCATTTCTTCACGGGGGGTGAGATGACCCATCAGCTTCCTCTGTAAAGAACAATAGACAACAATTAAGGATTCCTCCTTCGAAAAGGTTGGGTTTGATTTTTGAAGATTTGAACTGTCCCGCAGCATTCCGCCCCACTGGGCTGGTTGGTGACTGTTCCCCAACCTCTCAAAGAAAACACTTAAAATACACCTGGCTATGGCTTGGTCTACGTCTTCCCTCCTTCTTTTTAATAGAAGGCTGCTAATGAATTTCCTACTAGTTGCACGACCTCTCCCTGGTAGGACTCTGTTGTCGCACAAAATGTGCCATTTCGCTGAGCTAGGAACAGCTTTTCCCACTGCTGGAAACATGAAAACACCATCTCTTCACAAAAGAGACACCAGATGGGGACTTAATAGCCACAGAGTCTTATTTTCCATTGCCTGGAGTTCGTTCTCTCTCTCTCTCTCTCTCTCTCTCGCTCTCTCTCTCTCTCTCTCTCTGTGAGAGAGAGAAAATACAGTGCAGTTTTCGCTACTAAATTTCATCAGAAAATTTGTAAACAATTTGGAAGCTCCTGCTCCAATAAAATGTCTGAGGGATTTGACGGGGAGCGAGAAAGGTTTAAGAACGTTGCATGAGGACCATGCCACTGGATCAGAGCTGGATTTAACTCCAGTTCTGCATTGTGTATCTGGCCAGATGCACACAAAGAATTTACTTATTTATTTAAAAGATTTATAAGCCTCGTAGGTGTGTGCAAGGGGTGTGCCCAGGCACACCCTAATGTCTTGAGCAATAAGTGCCAAATTAAGGGGGCATTGAGTAGGATGCCCCTGAGCCTCGTGTGGCACAGAGCGGTAAAGCAGCAGTTCCTGCAGCCGAAACTCTCCCCACGGCCTGAGTTCGATCCCTGCATCACGGCCGGGGAAGGCAACGGCAAACCACCCCGCTATAAGGCCTGCCAAGAAAACGTCAGCGAGAGAGGTTCCTTTCCTTTTTCCTGAGTAGGGTCCAGAGGGGGATCCAGACGCAATGGGAATGGTTCTTTGGCTGCTCTCCAGTGGCTCTGCCTTCCCACAAAAGTAGTGAAAAGGAATCTCTCTACCGGGATCCGCCCCCCTCAGCCACTAGGCTGGAGCTTATGATACTTACGACTGAGTATTCAATAAATGTTCACCTTTTAAAAAGAAATAATTCCCTGGGTGCACACCCTAATCTAACGTGCAGCACACGCCTACGATAAGCTTACTGTCAGGGAAACCCTTCCAAGGTGGCATGCAACAGAACTTTAAAAACAACTCAAGACGTACTAAAAAGATGAAAGGGGGGGGGAATGGAAGAACCAAATTGAAAGTTAAACCCAAATAGTGCTCCTTAAGCAGCATTTCCAGTAGAATCTCGATTCAATTATAGGCCCGGGTGAACAGGCAAGACTTAAGGGCCCACTTGAAGGCTGTAATAACAACAATTCCAAGATCCTTCTCATTTGTAGTATTGCTGAGCCAAGTATCCCCCATCTTGTAACTGTGACTTTGGTTTCTATTTCCTAGATGTAGAACTTGGCATTTATCCCTATTAAATTTCATTCTGTTGTTTTCAGCCCAGCGCTCCAGCCTGGAAATGGGCTGCAGAAGGAGAGAAAGCGAGAAAAGGGGGGGGGGCAAATTCACCTTTGCCCCCCTCCTGGGCTGCTCCCCAGATGCCTGCTGGCCACCTGACCCTGTTCTCCAGACATGTATGCGAGAGGGAAAAAATGCACCAAATAGCATAGACACAAAAGAGGCAAGCTCAGGTGCTCAGGAAATGGTATATATAAAAATATTTTTTAAAAAAAGAAATTATCCAGAAGTGCTCAACGTTTTGGACTTGACGTCCTTCGTCAGGAGCTATAAAATTTTTAAAATAAACAGGTTAAAACAGAGAAACCAGGGGATTGTTAGAAGAAAGTGTCAGCAGAGTTTCTTCTAACAAAAAAATTGTCTCCTGTAATCATCTAGAAGAAACTCTGCAGACACTCTTTTCTAACAACCCCCTGAGGAAGTCCTTTGAATAAAGGACAGGCCAAAATGCATCTGGCTTTGTGAAAATAAACATTTTGCATCCTGAAAACCGGCTTCTCCCCTTTTTCTGACCTTTTACATAAATCACAATTTTGCGCAAATGTCATTCGTAAATAGAGCCGTTTATGCAAAAATACAGGAGTAAAGGGTCCGTTTACGCCGGTAATTTTGCTTAAATGGCCCTATTTATAGCTGCCATTTGCACAAAATGGCATGTTAAATAAATACCCAGTTCACTTGTGGAGAGCCTCGTGTGGCGCAGAGCGGTAAAGCAGCAGTTTCTGCAGCTGAAACTCTCCCCACGGCCTGAGTTTGATCCCAGCGGAAGCTGGTTTCAGTCAGCCGGCTCGGGTCGACTCAGCCTTCCATCCTCCCGAGGTCGGTAAAATGAGTACCCAGTTAGCTGGGGGAAAGGGAATAACGGCCGGGGAAGGCAACGGCAAACCACCCCGCTATAAGGCCTGCCAAGAAAACGTCAGCGAAAGCTGGCGTCCCTCCAAGAGTCAGTAATGACTCAGTGCTTGCACGAGAGGTTCCTTTCCTTTCCTTTTTCACTTGTGGAATTCACTACCACATGATAAGTTAGGTGCCTTTTATAAAGTATTAGGCAAATGGGTAGGATGAGAGAGTCTATCAATGGCTCTTAGTTGCGATTTCTGAATGGAACCTCCATGTACAAAAGCAGTCTAACTCCAATTACTAGATGCCAGGGAAGAAGCAAAGGGAGAAGAGCGTTTCTGTGGTTCAGCACCATGTACATTGATGGTGCTATATAAATAAATAATAATAATAATGTGGCACTTTCATTGGTTTACTATTATGTTTATATCCTACCCTTTCCCCTCTCGCAAGGAACCCAAGATGGGCTTACATGGCCCTCTTCCTCTCCATGTTATCCTTACAACAGGCCTCATGTTCACCTGATTTGGGACAAGGCATGGACTTGCATGCAGCAGTTTCAAAGCAGAAGCATAGTAGCGCTGTTGTGCAGGCACCCACGGGACGAGGTTGCCAATTGCATCCAGGGAAAAACAAGCCACGCCGGAACAAAGTTTCTTATTATGGCATCTTAAATTATGACCATTTTCCAGCACGACTGAAATCGACCTGACAGGGGCAAGCATCTCCTTATTGTGTGTTTGCACCATCCAGTCTCGAAAGATCACACCCGCGGTTAGAGCTTTCTCTTTGAGTCGGGGCAAGTGTCCTTCTGCCATAAACGTGCAATTGTGTCTCTGACCGAGCTGTCAGGACCTGTGTTCCTGATCACCATAAAAAGGCTCTGAAGGATGAGACGTAAGCCGCGGTGTCTCGGTACAAGTTCTCTCTGTGCGAATAATAATAATAATAATAATAATAATAATAATAATAATAATAATAATATATTTGTTACCCGCCTCTCCCTCTGGATCGCGGTGGGGTACAACACAAATGCAAATGCCATAAAATACATATGATCAATTAAAACATTTAAAACTACTACATTATTAAAAGCAGCACAGTATTAAAAGGCTTCTTAAAGTTTCGAGATGGAGGAGATCTGGAAAGTGGGGCAGATGGGAATCCCATAGAAAAGAGGCCAAGGGGGAAGATGTGGCCTGGATAGAAAGGTGGACGGCATCAGCTGGGCCCGGGATCCAAAACTGAACCTGAGCCATAGGCGTGCACGAGGGGAGTGCCGGATGAGCCCAGGCACACCCTAATGTCTCAAGCAATAAGCGCTGAATTGAGGGCAGCATTGAGTAGGGATCTAGGGGGAGATTCAGACACATCAGGAATTGTCCTCTGACTGTCTTCCAGCTGCTGCACTGCCACCGCCCCCTGACAGTGTCCCGTTGCTCCTGGCAGCAGGAGTGAAAAGGAATCGCTCTGCCAGGAGCCATGCTTTAAAGAGGCCAGGAGGAGGGGCCTGAAGCCTAACATCACCTCGTAAGCCCCTCCTCCAGCCAGTGTAAACACAAAGCCCGACCAATGCTGGGCCTTAAGGAGCATCTCATTTCACCCCCCTCACATGCAATGCCCCTCCTGTGTTCAGGAAAGCCAAACGCAGAGTAGGAGCTTATTCAGCCCAAGGGTCTCCTGTGCGTAATCACCCTGCAGTTCCCTCTTTTGGCCAGATCTGGGTGGTGGCAGGCTGAAGCTCAGCCTGCTATAACTCAGGACAACAGTTCGAGTCCCACCATTCGTGGATAATCAGACCCTGACGATCCAGTCCAGTGGATGACTACGGTGGCCATATGAAAAGGAGGACAGGGCCCTACATCCCAGCATGATAGCACTCTTCAAATACTTAAAAGGTTCTCCCACAGAGGAGGGCCAGGATCTCTTCTCGATCCTCCCAGAGTGCAGGACACGGAATAACGGGCTCAAGTTAAAGGAAGCCAGATTCCGGCTGGACACCAGGAAAAACTTCCTGACTGTTAGAGCAGTGCGACAATGGAACCAGTGACCTAGGGAGGTTGTGGGCTCTCCCACACTAGAGGCAGATGGACAACCATCTGTCAGGGATGCTTTAGGGTGGATTCCTGCATTGAGCAGGGGGTTGGACTCGATGGCCTTGTAGGCCCCTTCCAACTCTGCTATTCTATGATTCTATGGGGATATGAACCAGGGAACCAGGATTGTGCAGTCAACAGCAGGGGTGGGCAATCTTCTTCTTCTTCTTCTTCTTCTTCTTCTTCTTCTTCTTCTTCTTCTTCTTCTTCTTCTTCTTCTTCTTCTTCTTCTTCTCCTTCTCCTTCTTCTCCAATCTTCTTCTTCTTCTTCTCCAAGACTCCATGGCCTTGTAGGCCCCTTCCAACTCTGCTATTCTATGATTCTATGATTCTATGAAACTCTTCCTCTCAAAGGCAAATGGAAATGGGCAAATTGCTGGTACCTCATTTTGGGGCCTGAACCTGCCGTCCCCGGCCTCTGATCACCCAGTTTGGATGAGACAAAGTCATTTGGGAGGGGGGATTGCTGAAAAGCCAATTATTAACCACCACCACCCAAAAACAAATAAAGAATCACCAAGCCGCTGCATCATTTTAACTCTGGACCCTTTTCTGTTTGGTGCGTTTATTTGTCTTTCCCTGACAAAATCACAGCCTCGGAAATCGCAGCTAACCCTTAATAAGTGAGCAAAATTCTCTCCGTCCACCTCCCCCATTCCCTCTCTCTCTTCCCCCCCGGCTGCTGTTATCTCGGCATGGAACTGGGAATTGGAGGCACGATTGACCCAGTAATTGTCTAAATCAGTGCAGCTCTAATTTAGTGGAATATGGTTTGAGCTGCTAAAACGCAGCTCCAACTGAGAAGGAGATGGAGCTAGCGCCGGGGTTTCCGGAGGCTGGGAACATTTGCTTAAATGGCGTCGTCTGGCTGGAAGGCAGTGGAAGGACCAGGGCGGACCGCAGGGAGCGCTTAACCCTTGGAGGCAGAAATTGGGTCACAGAAGAGTCGAAGCTTCCAGCGACAATGGCGGGAGGGGAAAGTTAACTTTCAGCAAGGAGGGAGGAGGAGCCGCTGCCAAAGAAGCTTGAGGCCGGAGTGGATGATGCTATGAAAGGCATCTCTTATTTTGGGCATTTCTGCGAGACATCAGAGGATTATCTCGGTGGATCAGGTTGTCGGACATAGAATCACAGAATCATAGAATAGCAGAGTTGGAAGGGGCCTACAAGGCCATCCAGTCCAACCCCCTGCTCAATGCAGGAATCCACCCTAAAGCATCCCTGACAGAGGGTTGTCCAGCTGCCTCTTGAAGGCCTGTAGTGTGAGAAAGCCCACAACCTCCCTAGGTAACTGGTTCCACTGTTGTACTGCTCTAACAGTCAGGAAGTTTTTCCTGATCATAGAATCATAGAATAGCAGAGTTGGAAGGGGCCTACAAGCCCATCGAGTCCAACCCCCTGCTCAATGCAGGAATCCACCCTAAAGCATCCCTGACAGACGCTTGTCCAGCTGCCTCTTGAAGGCCTCTAGTGTGAGAGAGCCCACAACCTCCCTAGGTAACTGATTCCATTGTCGTACTGCTCTAACCATCAGGAAGTTTTTCCTGATGTCCAGCTGGAATCTGGCTTCCTTTAACTTGAGCCCGTTAACTTGAACCACTGCTACTGCTTTCTCTGGAGGTGGCAAGCCAACAGTTGTGCCATTGCTACTGGTAATGGTGAGTCCCCCACTTCCCAGTCAGAGAAAATGTTGGCGATATGTCGTGAAATTGCCCCCCCCCCCTCTTATCTGTCCACAAATACGGCAGAGAACTTTGAATGGCCATTTCAGCCTAGCTGCCCCTGGGAAATCTTCAAGCGTCCTCATCTTCAGTTTGAACATCTGACAGCTTCACAGAATTCACCTCCTCCTGTTGCCCCCCTTCCCTTTTTCTACTCCCCCTCCCCCCCATGCCTGTGCTCTCCAGGGAGGCAATCAAGTCTTCACCTAAACATTATTTCAAAGGCAAAGCATCAAAATATGTTAATGGACAGATCTGCAATTATGCTTTTAAAGAGAGAGAGAGAGAGAGAGAGAGAGAGAGAGAGAGAGAATACAAGCATGGGATCACTCATATTGGATTCAACTGCTGTTTGGAGTTCGAATGCATCAGCTTTCTAGCTACTCAGGAGTCTTCATCAGGTAGAATGGAAAGGTGATTATCTAGGGTGACCCTATGAAAAGAAGGACTGGGCTCCTGTATCTTTAACGGTTGCATAGAACAGGGAATTTCAGCAGGTGTCATTTGTATATATGGAGAACCTCTTGAAATTCCTTCTTCATCACCACAGTTAAAGGTGCAGGAGCTATACTGGAGTGACCAGATTTAAAAGAGGGCAGGGCACCTGCAGCTTTAACTGTAGTGATGAAGAGGGAATTTCACCAGGTTCCCCATATGTAATGACACCTGCTGAAATTCCCTGTTCTATGCAACTGTTAAAGATACAGGAGCCCTGTCCTCCTTTTCATAGGGTCACCCTAGATAATCACTGGTTATAGAAAGAGTTTCAAACACATACAAGGGTGGCCATATGGAAAGGAGGACAGGACTCCTGTATCTTTAACAGTTGCTTTGAAAAGAGAATTTCAACAGGTGTCATTTCCATGTGTGCAGCACTGGGTGAAATTCCCACTTCGTCCCAATAGTTAAAGCTGCAGGAGCCCTGCCCTCTTTTGTATTTTGTCACTCTAGCTAAAGAGGGCAGGGCTCCTGCAGCTTTCACTGTGCTGCATGCATACCACTGAAATCACCTTTCCTATACAACTGTTAAGGATACAGGAGCCCGGTCCTCGTTTTCATATGGTCACCCTAACACGTACTCTATATCTATATCACCTATTGATCTATCTGTGAAATACATTTGCCTAAACAAAAATGATTGAATCACTTCCATCAGCCCCTGGATTTTCAAATGTATTTTCCAATTGAAAAGATAAGTTGGTATAAAGCAGCGATGCAAAATGCCAGCCCCGGGGGACAATTCCAGCCCTCCCCAAATAGCCACACCCCTTCTCCTGGCTCCTCCCCCTTTCTTGGCTTTTGTGCATATTCCCCCCCGCCCTGCTTCAGTTCTAAATGGTTTTAATGTCTCTCCTTACAACTAGCCCTTATTAGTTCTAAAGGCTTCAAGCTAAAATATCCTGGTATTTTGGGCCACACCTTTGGCTCCACCCACCACTTGATTGTGGCCTCCGTGAGCTTCTTCAAAATGGAATCTGGCCCTTGGACACATACTACTGGTCCAAAGAATACTTTTCCAATCATATTTGGAAATACATAATTGGAACACATGCAGGCACTTGATACTTGATATTAGGTGTGGAAAGGCTTCTGACCTTGGTTCATTGAATGGATGGGTTTAAATAGCAGTCTTAGGAGTGTTGGAAAGTCTGGTGTGACGTACAACAGAGTTACCTTATACAGAGAAAGTGTGGCAACACAGCCTTCAGTATTGGAGGCAATAAGCACAGGATAGAGCCACTTTGAGAGAAGTTAACATTAACTTCCTTTATTGGTGTGTTTATACACTTCTGCACAACCATCCTTCGGCTATTTGAACACTGTGTCTCCTATGAATTGTTCCCTAGGCTAAAAATACCCTATCCGTTCCTCATAGGACTTGGGCCTTAGCTAGACCTAAGCTTTATCCCGGGATCATCCCCGTTCATGTAAAAGTCACATAGGGGATCCCAGGAGCAGGCAGGGACGACCCTGGGATGATCCCGGGATAAACCTTAGGTCTAGTTAAGGCCTTGGTTTCTAGACTCCACTCAATGTTCTAGATGTCCTCTGCTGGATATGCTCCAGAACTCTGTGAAGAGCATTCCGGGATCAGAAGCAGTAAACCTATATAGAGTCATAGAATAGCAGAGTTGGAAGGGGCCTACAAGGCCATCGAGTCCAACCCCCGCTCAGTGCAGGAATCCACCTTAAAGCATCCATGACAGATGGTTGTCCAGCTAATAGTTCTATTAGCTATAAAGTATTATTTATTTGTTTGTTTATTTATTTATTTAAAATATTTATATCCCGCCCTATATCAATAAGATCTCAGGGCGGCGTACAGGGATTATTCATCCAAGATTTATGTATACCAATATTTCCAAATAGTATCCATTTGCATGATTTATAGAGGTCACAAAATTCAGTTACCTTGGTGGAAAAAAACTTGTTCGAGATTTAGCATAAAAGATATATATATATATATATAGTCCCATCTATAAGCTTACTCTGTTTCGTGCTGCTTGGCATGAACTGGGCCATAATGTAGTCAAAGAACTTGTTGAGCTGACAGATGGTTGTCCACCTGCTTCTTGAAGGCCTCTAGTGTGGGAGAGCCCACAACCTCCCTAGGTCACTGGTTTCATTGTCGTACTGCTCTAACAGTCAGGAAGTTTTTCCTGATGTCCAGCTGGAATCTGGCTTCCTTTAACTTGAGTCCATTATTCCGTGTCCTGCACTCTGGGAGGATCGAGAAGAGATCCTGGCCCTCCTCTGTGTGACAACCTTTCAAGTATTTGAAGAGGGCTCTCATGTCTCCCCTCCATCTTCTCTTCTCCAGGCTAAACATGCCCAGTTCTTCCAGTCTCTCTTCATGGGGCTTTGTTTCCAGACTCCTGATCATCCTGGTTGCCCTCCTCTGAACACGCTCCAGCTTGTCTGCATCCTTCTTGAACTGTGGTGTACTGGTATACACACCAGTTGCTGGGGAACATGGGTGGGAGGTTGCCATTGCACCATGTCCTGCTTGTTGATCTCTGGTTGACAGCCGGTTGGCCACTGCGGGAACAGAATGCTGAACTACATGGACCCTCGGTCTGATCCAGCAGGGTCCTTCTGATGTTCTGATGTTCTCCCTGTTGGGTGGATTCTCCTGGTCCTGGTCCCTTTTTGCGTGGACAATCTTTTTAGATTATCTTCCTGCAGGGCAATTATCGATCTGTAAACTGGGATGCTTTTTGGGCAGAGGAGGGTCAAGGTTAAAAAATATATCTTTCAGTAAGGGAATAAATGAAATAAGGAAAGGAAAAAATGTCCCCCACGTTCGAAAACACTGGTGGCTCCTGACGCCTTCCTCGCTTTCCTGAGAATGCCGTGATGCAAGCATTGAACAAAGGACGTTGTTAAACAACAAAGGGCATCGCTGTTTATTCAAGGTTGCAGAGAATGCGTAACCTGCTTCTCAAGCAGCCTCCCCGTTTGCTCTGCCCCCTCCCCCAACGCCGCCGCTCTAGCCACTGCGCCACCCTTCCCCTCCTCCAATTAGCTCAGCAGAGGTCGGGCATGGAATTCAGGTCATCGGAAGGACTGCTGATTAACTCTCTTGACCCACGGCAGCTCAGCCTGTAGTTCGCATCAGAACGGGCTGTTCCTCTAAATGAGATGAATTTGTTTGGTTTCTCCCCCCCCCCCTCTTTCTTTTTGTGGGAATAAAGTCATCAGCAGGGAGAATGCCAGGGCTACCGTTGGCTGAGCGGGCGGCCTCCGTCCTGTGCCCAAACGTTTCCAATTTGTAGCCTCAGTTTTGCATTTCCCTGTCCTACAGTTTCTTCCTCTTGCTGTTGCAAAATCAAGGATGGCGGGCGGGGGAGAGGGAGGGAGGGGGGGGGACGAAGCATCTGGGAGGGATCCAGGCCAACTGAGAAGAGCAATAGATGGAGGAAAGCTGCCCATTTGTGTCACAAACGGCTTTGTCCTTTTGAGGTTTACTCAGTGGCAGCAAAGCAATGGTGTCTTTAAAACTCTCTCTCTCTCTCTCTCTCTCTCTCTCTCTCTCTCTCTCTCTCTCATATAGATGCACACAGCACATTTCATTAGGGTGCTCACCCAAGGATATATATATATATTTAAAGGCGAACACTTATTGAATCCTCCATCATAAAGGACATTATTTTTATTCATTTCTTTATTGAACGCTGTAGACATTGACGTGTTCGGCTTGCCTGACTGTGGGAGGGCCGTTGCAGGTAGGACGGAATGAGGAGATGCTCCTCAAAGCCCAGCATTGATGGGACTTCGCGGTGACCCTGGCCGGAGGAGGGGTTTCTGAACTGATATTAGCCTTCGGGGGGCCTTCCTCCTGACAAAGAGGATCCCGGCAGAGTGATTCCTTTTTGCTCCTGCCGCTGGGAGCAAAGGTGCTCTCTAAGAGTCAACTGTTCTTCGGCAGCTGGAGACCGTTCCCACCGCATCTGGATCCCCCTCTGGATCCCCACTCAATGGCCCTCTCAACTCGGCAGTTATTGCTTGAGGCTTTAGGGTGTGCCTGAGCACACCCAGCACATCCCTTGTGCATGCCCATGCTCTTCCTTCCTTCCTTCCTTCCTAGAATCATAGAATAGCAGAGTTGGAAGGGGCCTACAAGGCCATCGAGTCCAACCCCCTGCTCAATGCAGGAATCCACCTTAAAGCATCCCTGACAGATGCTTGTCCAGCAGCCTCTTGAAGGCCTCTAGTGTGGGAGAGCCCACAACCTCCCTAGGTAGCTGATTCCATTGTCGCACTGCTCTAACAGTCAGGAAGTTTTTCCTGATCATAGAATCATAGAATAGCAGAGTTGGAAGGGGCCTACAAGGCCATCGAGTCCAACCCCCTGCTCAATGCAGGAATCCACCCTAAAGCATCCCCGACAGATGGTTGTCCAGCTGCCTCTTCTGCTATACTTCTATTAATGCAGCCCAAAACAGCATTTGCCTTGCTTGCAGCCATATCGCACTGTTGGCTCATATTCAGCTTGCGATCTACAACAATTCCAAGATCTTTCTCGTTTGTAGTATTGCTGAGCCAAGTGTCCCCCATCTTGTAACTGTGCCTTTGGTTTCTATTCCCTAAATGTAGAACTTGACATTTATCCCTGTTAAATTTCATCCTGCTGTTTTCAGCCCAGCACTCCAGCCTATCAAGATCACTTTGAAATTTGTTTCTGTCTTCCAGGGTATTAGCTATCCCGCCCTTCCTTCCTCTCCTTCCCTTCTCTTCCATTCCCTTTCCATTCCACTCCCCACTCTTTCTCTCTCGTTCCCTCCCCTTCCCTCTCCTTTCCCTGTTCCTATAGATTTTCCTTTTCCTGTTCCCTTTCCCTCCCCCCTCGCTCCTTCCCTTCCCCTTTCTCTCTCTCCCCTCCCCTCCCTTCTCCTTTCCTTTCCCTGTTCCTGTAGATTTCCAAGGAGAGTCCGCCATCATCCGAGACAGTGTTCCTCATGGTAAAACAGCTCATACCATCAGGAAGTTCTTCCTAACATTTCAATGAAGAAATGTTGCAGTTCAGTCTCATGAGTCTGGGCCTTGTGCTCTGGAGCAACAGAGAAGAAATTTGCCCCATCCACGTGGCAGCCCTTCAAATATTTCAATACGGCAGCTGCATCACTGCCCTGTCACCTCTTTTCCCAGCTAAACATACTGAACTTTTCTAATCGTTCCTCATCATAGCACTAGTTCTCCAGATGCCTCGTCATTTTGGTTGACCTCCTCTGGTCATGTTTCAGCAGGGCTCATACTAGAACCACCACACACACACACATCCATAGATCTGTTTAGATTGATCATTAATTGGGAAGGGATCTGATCTTCTCAGTTATTTTCTTTGTGTCTGGGGGATTGAACACCACGGCTTTTTGATGTATTTTTGACCCTTCAGCCCCATCAGAATAACAAACATCTGACCCATGTGCTTCCACTCCACAACTAGGGCCAGTTGAGGGTGTTCCCAGCAAAGGTGAGAGCATACTTCCAAAATCCCTGGCCATGGTATAGAGGTTTTGGAAAGGTGCTTTCTGTTTGCATGGGAAGCTGTTATCAGAGCTGAGCCATCAGAGATGGCAACCAGGAGTCAAGGACCAAAGCCAGGAGTCACAACCCAGGACTGGAGCCAGAAGACAGAGTAGAGAAACACATCAAAATGTCCCAAAACCAGGATGATCAGGGGTCTGGAAACAAAGCCCTATGAAGAGAGACTGAAAGAACTGGGCATGTTTAGCCTGGAGAAGAGAAGATTGAGGGGAGACATGATACCCCTCTTCAAATACTTGAAAGGTTGTCACACACAGGAGGGCTAGGATCTCTTCTGGATCCTCCCAGAGTGCAGGACACGGAATAATGGGCTCAAGTGACAGGAAGCCAGATTCCAGCTGCACATCAGGAAATGCTTCCTGACTGTTAGAGCAGTACGACAATGGAACCAGTGACCTAGGGAGGTTGTGGGCTGTCCCACATTAGAGGCCTTCAAGAGGCAGCTGGACAAGCATCTGTCAGGAATGCTTTAGGGTGGATTCCTGCATTGAGCAGGGGGTTGGACTCGATGGCCTTTAGGCCCCTTCCAACTCTGCTATTCTATGATTCTATGAAAAGCTAGGAAGACCATTATTGTACCCAGTCCCAGAGAAACAAACAAGGCATTCTTTATAGCTCTTCTTGTAAAGGAAAGGCCAATGGCTAGCCATTTTGAAATCGCGTGACGGCCAAGAAGGCGCTGTGACCCACAGTTCTGGTAGCTCACCTCGCCACTAGCCAGGTCTGATTTCAATATGCACACCCTTGAAGATCGTCGAATGCATCCCGTGATTTCTATGCACTTCTCAGTCTTTTGCTTCTTCTGTTTGCTTGGCTGCTTGGGAAAAAGAAAGGGGGGAAAAAGGGGGGGGGGAGAAGCAGTTCCTAACCATGAGAAAAAGTACAGAGAAAGAGGGGGCTATTATATCGTGGGTTGGCCAGAAATAGAAATGGGGGGTCATGAATTAAATATGCAGCAATCTCTCTTGTTTCATCTCTAAAGAGAAGTTCGTCTCAGGGTAATTTTCTGTCTTGATCGTCGATGGATGAGAGAGAGAGAGAGAGAGAGAGAGAGAGAGAGAGAGAGAGAGAGAGAGAGTCGGCATGTGTGAGAGAAGAGAAGAAGAACAAAAAGTGTCCGAGCTAGTGAGCTAGTCCTGCTGTGAATACATATAGAACTTACCTTCAAAAGCACATTAGCAGAAGTGAACTCTTCAGCTTCGGGGATATACTGTAGTAACTAATTCCGGGCGCCACATTCTAAGAAGGCTATTGATGAACTGGAGGGGGTCCAAAGGCGTTCAGCCAAGATGGTGGAAGGCCTGGAGACCAGAGGGCTGTCTACATGGCAGCGAGATGGTGGCAGAAGTAGGGTGACCAACTGTCAGGATTTCCCCGGATTTGTCCTGGTTTTTGTTCTTTCCATGGTGTCAGGGGGGATTTTCTATCATTTTCAATAATGTCCTGGAACGACACACCTTCCTCTTTAAGGCTGCCATTAGCATGGCAGGAGGGAATGACATGCTTTCTTGAGGCACATCATTCCCCCACCCCGAGCTCCAATTGAGGTCTTAAAGGGGAAAGTGGGTCATTCGTGGACATTATAGAAAAGGCCCCAATTGGAGTGGATGGTGGTAGTGCAGAATGAAATCCTTTCCCCTCCTCCACTCCAATCGGGTTCTTTAAGGTGGCGGGGGAATAACGTACTTTCTGCAGGACTCAGAAAGCTGCTTCCCCACACACACACTAGGTGTCCTCTTTTTTGGTTTCCCAAATATGGTCACCCTAGGCAGAAGGATGGCGGCAGCCAGTCCCTATGCACAGCGAAAGTATGGGGTTTCAAGCAGATAGGTCTTCGCCTCGCTTCGCCCAGAAAAGTCAGGGTAAGTCCCCGAATTTTAAAATGCAGAGCTTCACTGGAAAGCCCTGCGAGTTTCAAGGTGGCTGCTGCATCATATCATCATAGAATCAAAGGGTTGGAAGGGGTCTATAAGGCCATAGACAACCCACTGCTCAGTGCAGGAATCCACCCTAAAGCATCCCTGTCAGATGGTTGTCCAGCTGCCTCTTGAAGGCCTCTAGGGTGGGAGAGCCCACCACCTCCCTAGGTCACTGGTTTCATGGTCGTACTGCTCTAACAGTCAGGAAGTTTTTCCTGATGTCCATCTAGAATCTGGCATCCTGTAACTGCATCCCATGATTCCGTGTCCTGCAGTCTGGGAGGATCGAGAAGAGACCCCTGATGTAGCGCCTCCCCCAGGTCCTATGAAGAACAGTTGAAAGAGCTTGGCTGAGGTTTCACAGTTTGGGCCACAGTAATTTCTGATAGAATGGAAGACAGTGTAAGGGAGGATAAAAGCCAAACCATCTCCAAAACCTTCTGATCCTAGCCTCAGGTAACTGAGGAGAATCGGTCCAGATCAATTTGACCCAGCAGTTTCTGCAGCTGAAACTCTCCCCACGGCCTGAGTTCAATCCCTGCGGAAGCTGGTTTGAGGCAGCCGGCTCGGGTCGACTCAGCCTTCCATCCTTCCGAGGTCGGTAAAATGAGTACCCAGTTAGTTGGGGGAAAGGTAATCACGGCCGGGGAAGGCAACGGCAAACCACCCCGCTATAAGGCCTGCCAAGAAAATGTCAGCGAAAGCTGGCGTCCCTCCAAGAGTCAGTAATGACTCAGTGCTTGCACGAGAGGTTCCTTTCCTTTCCCTTTCATTTCACCACTGCAAGGGTATGTTGTATCCCATTTCCACATGGGATTCTGAATTTCTTTTTAGTCTTCATGGAAATTTGTATGCATTTTCAGATGCGTGTTTTGTGAACATTTAAAAGAACATTATTCTTTTAAAAGTGCACATTTTTGTTTGCACTTTTTGAAATATGTGCATTGTTAGAAAGTCAGTTCCCCATCAAATCAAGCATTTTTGTAAGTATTTTTCCCGAATACAAAACTTTTTTTTATTTTTATTACTCACTGTTTCAAATGCTCATGTTTGTCTGTACAGTTTTTAAACTGTGCACATTTTTGAACATCCTCCTCCCCCACCGGACCTGCTCTGAAAATCTTGGGAAAGTATGGATCTTGACAGCTGTGTTCCAGTTTGTGTTTAGGCCTGCCAATTACAATTTTGGTCAGAAAAAAGGAAGAGACAAATTCTCAGGATGCAAAAGATGTTTTATTTCAAAGCCTGACGTGTTTCGGCCTGAATTCTTTCAAAGGCCATCCTCAGGGGAGCATACCACAATTTCTTTTTAAAGCTTTTATTAAATTACATTTACGGGGCAACACATAACATTAAAATATCTTGGGTATTGCGTCCAGTTCAGGGCTCCACAATTCAAGAAGGATGCAGACAAGCTGGAGCGTGTTCAGAGGAGGGCAACCAGGATGATCAGGGGTCTGGAAACAAAGCCCTATGAAGAGAGACTGAAAGAACTGGGCAGGTTTAGCCTGCAGAAGAGAAGGTGGAAGGGAGACATGAGAGCACTCTTCAAATACTTAAAAGGTTGTCACACAGAGGAGGGCCAGGATCTCTTCTCGATCCTCCCAGAGTGCAGGACACGGAATAACGGGCTCAAGTTACAGGAAGCCAGATTTCAGCTGGACATCAGGAAAAACTTCCTGACTGTTAGAGCAGTACAACAATGGAACCAGGCGGTGGGCTCTTCCACACTAGAGTCCTTCAAGAGACAGCTGGACGGCCATCTGTCAGGGATGCTTTAACGTGGATTCCTGACTTGAGCAGGGGGTTGGACTCGATGGCCTTAGAGGCCCCTTCCAGCCTCTACTAATCCATGATTCTATATTTTAAGGTTAATTAGGCCAATTGCCACAGGGTCCTATGCCCTTACATGAATCTTAAAACTTTTAATACTGCATAAAGGCACTAGGAACTGTGCACATGTGTAATGACAAAAGGCATGTAAAAACATTTCCAACAAAAGTATGATACACCCTAATTAATTTGCCTAACTAACCTTAAAATATAAACATATTTTAATGTTAGGTGTTGTCCCATAAATGTAATTTAATAAAATCTTTTAAAAAAACATTAAAAAAAAACATAGCCCCTTCAGGAAGGCCTTCCAAAGAATTCAGGCCGAAATGCGTCGGGCTTTGAAATAAAACATCTTTTGCATCCTGAGAATTTGGCCTTAGCTAGACCTAAGGTATATCCCAGGATTGTCCCGGGGTCATCCCTGTTCATGTAAATGACACACAGGATATCCCGGGAGCAGGCAGGGACGACCCCGGGATGATCCCGGGATAAACCTTAGGTCTAGCTAAGGCCTCAGTCTCTCCTTTTTTTCTGACCTGACCTGGAAGCTCTCCTCTCCTTTTGGTTTTCTTATTACAAATTTGGTCAGTTCAGACTGATATGGGAACTGAACACATTTCTGACCTATCTCTAATGGAGAGATCCAATCTTTCTATTGCTGGCTATCATTCCATACCATGTGGCAACAGCTGAGTTTGCCAGGTCTGAGGCCTTAGGTTATATTCTCAGGATGACAAGTTGAAGTCCATTGCCAGCAACTCTTCTGGCATACCTGTGAACTTCATGTCTTCTTATACCTTTCTGAACACAGGGTTCCCAGATCCCATGACCCCCAGCCACCATAGCCAGTGGTCAGGGATGATGGGGATTGTAGTCCAACAACTTCTGGGATCACAGAATCATAGAATAGTAGAGTTGGAAGAGGCCTATAAGGTCATTGGGTCCAACTGACCCTTGCTTGCCTCCATTGCACATGTCACATCATGCACATGCAGCATGAATAAGTTTTTTTTATTATTAAAAAAAAGCATTGCACAGGACTAGTGGATTTTTGGGGTCTCTTCATTGCTAAATTTATCAGCGGATATGCAGAACTTGAGTCACCAGTGTGAGATAGCCACTAGAAGGGCTAACACAGTTCTGGGCTGCATCAGAAGGAGCCTTGTATCAAAGACATACAAAGTCCTTATTCCTCTTTACTGGGCACTAGTGAGACCACAACTGGAGTATTATGTATGATTCTGGGCACCACATTTGCAGAAGGACAGACAGGTTAGAACACATTCATAGAATCATAGAATCATAGAATAGCAGAGTTGGAAGGGGCCTACAAGGCCATCGAGTCCAACCCCCTGCTCAATGCAGGAATCCATCCTAAAGCAGCCCTGACAGATGCTTGTCCAGCTGCCTCTTGAAGGCCTCTAGTATGGGAGAGGCCACCATCTCACCAGGCAACTGATTCCATTGAGGGCAACAAAGATGATACATTGACTTGAGGACAGGCCCTATGAGGACAGGCTGAAGGAACTTGGGATGTTCAGTCTGGAGGAGAGAAGATTGAGGGGAGACTTGTTAGCAGTCTTCAGGTACATCTTCCACAGAGAAGATGGTCAAGAACTATTTTCCATGGCCACAGAAATTAGGACCCGAGAGAATGGGTAGAAGTGACAGCTACCTAGATTTCAATTAAATAGAAGGAAAAGCTTCCTGATGGAAAGTTCTGAACAACAATGGCACGGTCTACCTGCGGAGGCTGTGGGTTCTCCATCTCCGGAAGTTTTTAAGAAGAGGCTGGGCAGCCTTCTCTCAGGGATGGTTGAACTGGTTTTCCTGCACATGGCAGAGGGTTGGACTAGGTGATCCTTGTGGTCCCTTCCACCACCACAACTCTATGATTCTATGACATGGAAGTGGGAGATGTGGCTTAAAGGAGTAACTCGTTTGGAAAAGGTTTTCAGTTTTCTTCAGGCGCTGAACATTTTCTGTACATTTTCTGGAGGGAAAATGGAATGTTTTCTCCCAAGACTGAACTGCTCCTTGACCTTTTTCGTAGCCTTCTCAACTCCATCTCCTCCCCTTCATTGCTGGGCCTGTGCTTGCAGGCCTGATCCCTGTCTCAAGATTTTCAAAAGTGGTCATGGTGAGGCAACACCACCGGGCCCCACTTAATGACCTCACTGGGGCCCAATCTCTCGCATCTGATGCTTGGAGACACTGCAAACATGGGACTGCTGCGAAAGCGAAGCCGCCGCCCAGGATCCGAAGAGCCTCTTGAACCCCCACACCCCTTCCTGCTGCCTCTTTTGCAAACGACGGAGACTTTGACAGCCTGGAGTCAGCCAGGGGAGCAAGACAGTTTGTTGCGGGGAGCAATTAGGGGAGCGATCGCCCCCTTTTTCCTTCCTCCTGCCGTCACAGCTGCTCTGGTGACAGGTTAAAAGCTGCTCGCTGCCTCCTTTTACCGTGAGCTTTTGGCAGCTCCGCTAAGTGAAGGCCTCAGCTGACAACCAAAGGTGAGCACTTTTTTTATTTTCCTTTCTCCGGGAAGAGCCGGAAAACCAATTAACCTGCAGAAAGGGACCAAGGGATGACAACAGAGCTGGGAGGGGAGGGGAGAGGCAGAAGCATACAGTGGTGAAAGAATAATCCAGAAATACTCAGCTGGTGGAGCACAAACTTTCAGTAACAGCCCTGCTCTAATGGGAGTAGCCAAATTTTCTGGGATTATTATTTTTTCCTGGCAGGCTTTCAGTAGGCACAATGGCGGGGTGGGGGGGGGGGGAGGGGGGGAAAGAGATTTGCTTTTTGCACATTCCAATGAAACACTGACCAGGAAAACAGCTTCTAGGCTACTCTGAATCGGGAGGCAGTTATCCGCCTGCTTCTGCACAACCCAAATTATTTAACTGTTTTTCTAAAAGTACTTTATTGAAAGACCGTGGACCCACTTTTCCAGGGATGCAGCCCATCTCACGGGGCAGCTGAGAAGGAGCGGCGAAGCACTTAAAAAGATAACAATGACCACGATGCCGTCCAGTGAAAATCATTCAGTTGCAGCCGGAAGCAACTAGAAATCACACCTATCAAACACACACACACACACACGCAGATGCACACACAATTAAAAGGTATTAAAAAGACAGGATCAGCAGACATTCTTTTCTCAGTCTGAAAGCTTGAAATTCCTCTCCTAAAACCAACCCATGACAGGGCATTCTACGATCAGTGAAACCCCTTTAAAACATTTTCAACCCAGCAGCACTGTAAAACCTTCAAGAGGAAATAATCTGAAGCAAATGAGTTTAAACACACACACACACACACACACCCTGTGTTGATAGGGTCATCCATGCATCCATTTGGGCATAGGAATTATTATTATTATTATTATTATTATTATTATTATTATTATTATTAATCTCTTTCTCACTCATGATGGTTTTTCTAGACGCGGAAAAAGAAGGAAAACCCCGTGAGGGAGTGAAAAACAAGCCAAGGAGCGGGAGGCAGAACCAAGGATAACTTCTGCAAAATATTATTTGTCAAAAAGTTTAATGAAAGTGCCAAGTCAGACGGACATGACGGGCATTGCCAAGTCATGCTGTCTTTTACAGATTCAGCAATTTCCTGAATCTAAGCATGTTTTAAGTCTGACGGCTTTCTGGATGTTGGTGTGGATGTATTTTGGTAGGCCCAGTTTCTGAAGGTTTTCTGTATAGTTTTTTGATGGGATGCTGGTGACTGATGTGACTAACGGAATAATTGTGACCTTTTCCTGTTGCCATAGTTCTTTGAGTTCCATGGCCAGTTGTGTATGTTTTCCCTCTTTTCCTCTTCCTTTTCAACAACATTTTTTGTCATCTGGTATTGCTATGTCGATGAGGTAGGTGTGTTTTTCTTTTTTGTCTATGACCGTTATGTCTGGTCGCTTACAAGGTATTGTTTTGTCAGTATGAATTGTTCTGTCCCAGTATATTTTATGAGCTTCATATTATTATTTTTATTATTACTATTATTATTATTTATTGCATTTATATACCACCAATTTTCCTCCAAGGAACCCAAGGCAGAGTACATAATCTTCCTCCTTTCCATTTTATCCTCACAACAACAACCCTGTGAGGTAGACTGGGCTGTCTGCGACCAGCCCAAAGCCACCCAGTGGGTTTCCATGGCCGAGTGGGGACAAGAGCTGGATCTCTCGACTCCCAGTCCAACATTTTAGCCACTACACCACACTGAATTCTGTTGGGTAAGAATTTTGTTGCATTTTTATTTTTGTTAAGATCATAATGAAATTAGAATTTGGGAGAAAGAAAGACAGATGGCTCCATCCAGACAGGTCCTATCCACTCTGGGAATGGTTACGCTGGGTTTATTTTTTGATAAGGACATACTAAAATCTTCAAATTTCTTCATTAAAGGGATGGAAAGAACTTGAGATTTATGTATGTTTGAATGGTATGTCACAGAAATCAAAACTGACATAGCAGCCCATCTCTACTTGGGAGGGAGTTCCGGAAATGTGAAGCCACCCCTCAAAAGGCACTGTTTCATGTGCGTGCCAACCTAATTGACCTCCCTGGTGAGCATATGAGCACAACCCATGGGGTTGAGGAGGGGAAAGTATGCTAACCAATGGAAGCAACAGGAAGTTGTGGCAAACTACATATAAAACTCTGAGTCAGGAAGAAACAGAATAGGATCCCTAAAGCATCCATTTTGAAACATGACCAGTCATTTCAATCTGCAGAATTCAGGGAGAAATGTGGATTTCTGAAGCCTTCACTAGAATCATAGAATAGCAGAGTTGGAAGGGGCCTACAAGGCCATCGAGTCCAACCCCCTGCTCAATGCAGGAATCCACCCTAAAGCATCCCTGACAGATGCTTGTCCAGCTGCCTCTTGAAGGCCTCTAGTGTGGGAGAGCCCACAACCTCCCTAGGTAATTGATTCCGTTGTCGTACTGCTCTAACAGTCAGGAAGTTTTTCCTGATGTCCAGCCGGAATCTGGCTTCCTTTAACTTGAGCCCGTTATTCCTTGTCCTGCACTCTGGGAGGATCGAGAAGAGATCCTGGCCCTCCTCTGTGTGACAACCTTTCAAGTATTTGAAGAGTGCTCTCATGTCTCCCCTCCATCTTCTCTTCTCCAGGCTAAACATGCCCAGTTCTTTCAGTCTCTCTTCATAGGGCTTTGTTTCCAGACCCTGATCATCATGGTTACCCTCCTCTGAACTAGTTTAATTGGAGCTGCTTACCACCAACCCAAATCGTCCTCGAGGCACTTGGGAACTGATTCGCTTCACCTCGGTGTGCCTCAGGCCGACCTGGTATAGCCTCGTGTTATTGTGAATCAGCCTGCCTCATTTCAAGGTAGCACACAGCCCTACCCAGTACCTGAAGCAGGAACCCGAAGGCTGGTTTGGTTAGAGGAGGAGGAGACTTCCCTGCAACTCCGAAGCTTGAATCTAGTCCGTTCCTCTTTCAGTTGCCTCACTTGGTCCCACCACTTGGTCCTGCACAGCTGCTGAAAAATGAGACTCCGTCAGCTTCTCCACTGCATACAGCAAATTGCTCCCCATCTCCCTCGCTGCACCAGAAGCCTGCTCCACACCTGGTTGGCGTGATCTCTTCTCTGTTTGCCTTGGCCTACATATCTTTTGCGTCTGATTTATTAGGGAGGTTGTGCCAGTTGCCAACGCTCCGGAACCGAAACACCCATCAAAGGTTTAAGAGCCTAAACGGGTGTTAATTAGCTCAGCGGGGAAGCCAGAGTTTCAAATGAGGTTTATCTCGGAAACTACTATTAAGTTTGACAATGCAAAGAGATAAATTTCTGGGACTTTAATTCAAGCCTCGCCTAATCAGACAGATTAGGGCTGTTATCCTGTGGCTTATATGTAAATAACCGTCAGCTCGGAGGCTTTGATTTTGTATGGAATAAACATCTTCTTCTGAGACGCTAATTGGGGATAGAGATGGATAGTCTAGATGGTCTTTTAGTCTCTTGAAGATTGTTCTCTGGAGATGAAATTGGCACTCTTTGGGGGAGAGGTCGCTGATATAGGCTCGGGTGCCTTTCTGCTCATCGTAATTGTATATACATGGATCCTTTATCATAGTTAAACTATGGAATTCTCTACCACAAGATGTAGCAATGGCTACCAATTTGGGTGGCTTAAAAAGGGGGGTGCATAAATTCCTGCAGGAGAAGGCTATCCATGGCTACTAGCCCTGATGGCTATGTGCTATCCCCAGTATTCGAGGCAATAAGCCTATGTGCACCAGTTGCTGGGGAACATGGGTGGGAGGGTGCTGTTGCACCCGTGTCCTGCTTGTGGGTCCCTGGCCATCAGCTGGTTGGCCATTGTGTGAACAGAGTGCTGGACTAGATGGACCCTTGGTCTGATCCAGCATCAGGGCTCTTCTGATGTTCTGATGTTCTTATTGTATTTCTGCAACCTCTTTTTCCAGGCTGTGTTTTGGGGGAACTGTGGGGTTGTTTGGAAGCTTGCCAGCTTTCTTGAATGTCTAACGTTCTGTGCATCCAACTGGAGAAGAAGTCTGTACCTGGAGGGGTGCTAGTTCCAGTTTGAGGGCCTTTGGGTCAGGCATCTTCCATGGGTGAGTTTACCCCAAGGAGTCCACCTTCTTACTGCCATTGCCACCAGTTGCTATTGCTCCCCATCCTTTTTCTCCTGCCGCTTGCTTGCTTGTTGGACGGAGAGCAGATGAGAAAGTAGGCCATAGCACCTGGTCAACACTACCAGTGTCTGGCCAGAGCGAGAGGCAGAAGAACAAGCAGGTTGCCAGGGGAAGAGGAAGAGCAATTCCAGAGGTCTCTTCTCAGTTCCCCAATCATGCCTACCCTTGATGCCAGCTTAGGCTTGGAGTCCAACCTGGACAAAGTAGGGGATGACGAGATCCAGTGGACAAGTTGCACTGGAGAAAGAGCTCTTGCAAACCAACCTGTCATGCCGCTGCTAGAGGGATCCTCAGAGGAGGAAGCAGAGCCCCCAGAAACCAGAGAGACACCACATCAAGCACTGGCACCAGACCAGGACAAGCCTGGGCCTTCAGAGAAGATGGCTCCTGGTCCTTCCCTGCAGGGGACTCTGACTCTGGAGCAGAGGCTGAGCAACCCCCTGACCCCCAGGAGTAGGGTGACCATATGAAAAGGAGGACAGGGCTCCTGTATCTTTAACAGTTGCATAGAAAAGGGAATTTCAGTAGGTGTCATTTGTATATATGGAGAACCTGGTGAAATTCCCCTCTTCATCACAACAGTTAAAGGTGCAGGAGCTATACTAGAGTGTCCAGATTTAAAAGAGGGCAGGACACCTGCAGCTTTAACTGTTGTGATGAAGAGGAAATTTCTCCAGGTTCCCCATATATACAAATGACATGTGCTGAAATTCCCTTTTCAATACAACTGTTAAAGATACAGGAGCCCTGTCCTCCTTTTCATATGGTCACCCTACCCAGGAGCATCGGTGTCTCAAGCAATATCCCAGTAGGCCTCCTGTAATAAGGAGTGCTTGGTTGCAAAGGCAGTCTCCTCAGAAGAAAGCAACTCCTCTTGAGTAGGACTCTGGCCAGAGAGCTCTGATGGACTGCAGCTGAACATGGGTGGGGCTCAGCAGCCTCTGTGAATACAAGCCAGCAGTGAATTGTTGCTGGAAACAACATCTCACCAGCTTCTCCTGACCCTGCCTTGTTCTTGAACCCCCTGTGCTATGACCTTGGACTCCTGCTTGATGCTGCTATTGGATTATGTATGTATAATTGGACTGCCTAACTGTAGGGTGACCATGTGAAAAGGAGGACAGGGCTCCTGTAACTTTAACAGTTGTATTGAAAAGGAAATTTCAACAGGTGTCGTTTGTATATATGGGGAATCTGGGGAAATTTCCTCTTATTTATTTATTTTATTACATTTATATACCGCCCCACAGCCGAAACTCTCTGGGCGGTTTACAACATTAAAAATAGTAAACATTAAAAGTATACATTTTTTAAAACAACAACAACATAAAAACAGTATCCATTTAAAAACAACAATTCTGGGGTCCATTAAAAACAAACTTAACGTTGTTAAATGCTGTTAAATGCCTGGGAGGAGAGAAAAGTCTTGACCTGGCGCCGAAAAGATAACAACGTTGGCGCCAGGCGAGCCTCATCAGGGAGATCATTCCACAGTCGGGGGGGCCACCACTGAAAAGGCCCTGTCCCTTGTTGCCATCCTCCGAGCTTCCCTCGGAGTAGGCACTCGGAGAAGGACCTTAGATGTTGAGCGCAGTGTACAGGGAGGTTCATGTCGGGAGAGGCGTTCCATCAGGTATTGTGGTCTTCATCCCACCAATTAAAGCTGCAGGAGCCCTGCCCTCTTTTAAATCTGGTCACTCTAGTATAGCTCCTGCGCTTTAATTGTTGTGATGAAGAGGGAATTTCACCAGGTTCCCCATATATACCAAGGACACCTGCTGAAATTCCCTTTTCTATGCAACCGTTAAAGATACAGGAGCCCTGTCCTCCTTTTCATATGGTCACCCTAGTTAAAGATACAGGAGCCCTATCCTCCTTTTCATATGGTCACCCTACACCTGCAGCTTTAACTGTTGTGATGAAGAGGGCATTTCACCAGGTTCCCCATATATACAAATGACACCTGCTGAAATTCCCTTTTCTATGCAACCGTTAAAGATACAGGAGCCCGGTCCTCCTTTCCATAGGGTCACCCTACCTAACTGCGCTTTGATCCTTTGCCCGTTTGACCACTCCTGCTTTGCCTGACTCTGTAGTTTGGACTGATTGCCTGTGCCTGTTATCTGGATCCCTTCTACATTTGCCTGAACTTCCTTGAACTGAAAACTGCTGGAATATTGGTCTGGGTTATTACTTGGCCTTGTGCTCAGCCCTGTAACTAAGGCCGTTGCTAGATGAGGGTTTAGCCCGGTGCGAGGCCCGGGCTCCCTGCTGTGTGTGCAGATGACGCACAGGGGACCCCGGGGTCAGCCGGGACTAAACCCTCCCTTGACCCAGGATAACCAGATCCACTTGAGGCCCGATTTTTCTGCAGCCCCGAGCTGAGCCTGGGGCTGCAGAAGGTCTAACTGGTTCCATGGCTTTTCCTGGCTACATGGCTTACTCACGAGTAGCTGGGAAAAGCCACGCACTGGGCACAGCGCTCCATAGGAGTGCTGTGACCATTGGGCCAGGGGTGGTGGTAAAATCACGGGGGGGGGGGAGAGATAGGGGCCGGGGGGGAAAGAGCGGACCCGACAGGAGAGATGGGGGGGAAGAAGAACAGGGCCAGGGCAAGGAGATCGGGGGCGGGGGGGTCGAAGGGGGCATCGGACATGGCAAGTGGGGGATGGGCGGGCGAGTGAGCGGGGGCGGACATGGTGAGTGGGGGGTGGACAAGGCGAGCGGGGGCGGATGGGGTGAGCGAGGGGGCGGGGGGCATCAGATATTGTGGGGGGAATCGGGGGCAGGGGGAGCGGGGAACCGTTTATTTTATTTTATTTTTTTAAAAATAAGACTTACCTTTTCGTTGGTGCGCTTCTGCCCTCATGGCCCCTTTAAGGTTAAAAAAAAAATGGCTGACGCAACGGGGCTTTCCCTTACCCCGTCACGAGTTACGTCTAGCTAGGGGCGACGGCCCGCGCTAGCTGCAGCACGGCCTCGCCCCTACTCCCCATCGGATCATCAGGTAGGTCTAGCAAGGCCTTAAGCCTGCTACAGCAAAAAACTGAGTCCCCAGAATCATGACTAGCCCTGAGTCAAAACTCAAGGCCATTGGATCACAGGTCTTTGATGCATGAGGCCCTGTGGAACATAGGGATGTGGGAGGCTGCCTTGAGCTGAGTTAAATCCTTGGTCCACCTATCCCAGTATTGTCGACACTGTCTGGCAACAGGTTCTAGGGATGGGTGAACTCCCCTGGTCCTGTTCATACTCTGCTGGCCAGACATCCACCAGTTGCCCGACCCTGATGTGCATGCGAGGTGAGCCACCAGCTGGTCAGCAGGTGCCCAATGAGAGCTGGTGTCTTTTTTCTTTTCATCGCAGGCTTCAAATGAACATCCCAAATGAATGAACTGCTTGCTCCATACATTATTCTGGGATTGCTGATGCAGAGGGGGAAATTTGGCACGGCTGCGGCCGCGATTTCTCCTTCATGGCCTCACCCCTGCCTTAGATATGATTTTGGTCTGTCCGTGCGTGCGCACAGGCAAAAAAAAATAAAAATATGCCCTGCTCTTAAAGGATTAAACCTGGAAGCAGCCGGGAGTGGGGAGGAATAGACTTGAGAGAGGAGAGTTGAAAATGGATCAGAAAGGAGTATGAAATAGTATTGTGATGTGCTGCTATTAGGAAATGCTTTGGTGTTAACGGAAAGCGGCATGTAGATAAAGAGGTTTCTCAGCCTGCACTGAAGCGCAGCCCTTTGGCGATGCTTTCGGCTGATAGGGTGACGACGCGCGCGATGGAACCTTATTTCCTTTGCCCGGCCTGGGGATTTGTATCTGTCCAAGTGTAAACGGCTGTACGGATTTTGCTAAGCGCCGTATTGATCCCGAATGCTTAAAACATGGCGGATGACTTTGTAATAGAGTGCGCAGAGAGGTGGAAATTGCCCTTTCGTAAAGCACAGCCGTTGCTGGTTAAGGGCGTCCTTCTATGGCGGAGGTGTTGGCAAGGAGTAGAGTATTGGGCTTGAGTCCAGCGCTAGGATGTACGAATCGGTCTCCTTTTGCTTCCTTCAGAGTTGTTTTTCCGTGACGCATAAGAACATCAGAAGTGCCCTGCTGGATCAGACCAAGGGTCCGTCTAGTCCAGCACTCTGTTCGCACAGTGGCCGACCAGCTGTTGACCAGGGATGAACAAGCAGGACATGGTGCAACAGCACCCTCCCACCCATGTTCCCCAGCAACTGGTGCACACAGGCTTACTGCCTCGGATGCTGGAGATAAAATATAGCCATCAGGGCTAGTAGCCATGGATAGCCTTTGCCTCCAGGAATGTATCTAACCCCCCTTTTAAAGCCATCCAAAATGGGTGGCCATCACTACATCTGAGCTCCATAATTTAACTATGTGCTGTGTGAAGAAGTCCTTATCATAGAATCATAGAATAGCAGAGTTGGAAGGAGCCTACAAGGCCATCGAGTCAGGACAAATTTTTATTTGTCCTGGATCATCCACCACTTAGCTTCATGGGATGACCCCAGGTTCTAGTATTATGAGAGAGGGAGAAAAATGTCTCCCTCTCCACCTTCTCCACGCCAGGCATCATTTTGGACACCTCTATCATGTCTCCCCTTAGCCTCCTCTTTTCCAAGCTAAACAATCCCAGTTGTAACTTTCCCTCCTAGGGGAGATGTTCCAGCCCCTTCATCATTTAAGCTGCCCTGTTCTGCACTTTTTCTAGCTCTATAATATCCTTTTTTTAGATGTGGTGACCAGAACTGTACGCAGCATTCTAAGTGTGGTCGCACCACAGATTTGTATAAGGGCAGGATGAGCTTCCGCCATTGCAGAACTCTAAGGTATTAAAACGAATCCGCTTCCAGCCCAAGTGTCAATCCGTAACTTCAGGTCTGCCTCTTTATTTCTGGTTGGGGTCACTGTCATTGCATTTTTTAGCTTCATTTTATGGGACTGATTGACTTCGGGGTTCTCTTCATCTCCCCCCCCCCCAAAAAAAAAGTCCCAGAGCAGCTTACATATAATACATTTTTAAAAAGGACCATCCCTGCCTCCAGTTTTATAATCTAAAAGAAATTAAGGAAAGAAGACACAAGAGTAAGAAGACTTAGAGAGGAAAGAGGGGGAAAACACGAATCCAGGCATCCATTGTTCAAGATAATAACAGGTCCTTATCAAGACCAGATGGACGTTCAAGGACAAGAGCAGCCAGCTGGGCTTGTAGCTGAGGGGATAACGTGGCCCAGTTTCCTATTTCTTTCTTGGATGCAGCCTGCTGATAACACTCCTGTGGAGGTGGTGCCATTTTGGCTACATAATGATTGGCCCTCACACCTAAACATCAGGGATAGAAGGACAGGTTTCTCTTTCAGGAACTCGACATGTGGAGCATCCTCCACCTCTCTCACAAAGGGCATCTTCTTCTTCCTTTGCTAATCCTTGTAGTTCGTTTGTTTATTTAGAGTGTGAATCTATTCAATCTACCCCGGGTATTAGGGGTGTGCTCGGCTCCGATTCGGATCCCCGGATCCGAAGTGGAGCAGGCCGATTCGGACCTCCGAAGCCCAGTTCTGGAGTGGATCGGGGGAGGTCCGGATCGGCCCGAAGTGGTTCTCAAGGGTCTGAAGCGGTTTGGATTGTTCCGAAGCTTCAGAGCCAGGTAAGGGGGGGAGGAGGGCTTACCTGGCTCCGTTGTCTGTATGCAATCCATGGGGCAGCTTCAACTGCTGCCCCGGCCTATTTCTGGCCTTAGGCCTGGGCGGCAGTTGAAGCTGCCCCATGGACCGCGATGGACGACGGAGCCAGGTAAGTGGGGGAGGGGGGCTTATTCACCCCCCTTTTGTCCCCCCCTTCAACACTTACCTGCATCCGCCAGTAAGTGGGGAAGGGGGCAAAATGGGGGCTGAATGTCGATCCGGACCTCTGGATCCGGTTCCAGAGTGGATTGGATCCGGATCGGGATCCGAAGTGGTTTGGGGAGGGGTGCACAGCCTGACTGGATACTACTTGATGAAGCCTCCTGCTCTGCATTTTAGCTAGACAGGTATTTTCTAGTGAAGGCTTCGGGGATGAATCATAGAATCGTAGAATAGCAGAGTTGGAAGGGGCCTACAAGGCCATCGAGTCCAACCCCCTGCTCCATGCAGGGATCCACCCTAAAGCATCCCTGACAGAAGGTTGTCCATCTGCCTCTAGTGTGGGAGAGCCCACAACCTCCCTAGGTCACTGGTTCCATTATCGTACTGCTCTAACACTCAGGAAGTTTTTCCTGATGTCCAGCTGGAATCTGGCTTCCTTTAACTTGAGCCCGTTATTCTACGTCCTGCACTCTGGGAGGATCAAGAAGAGATCCTGGCCCTCCTCTGTGTGACAACCTTTTAAGTATTTGAAGAGTGCTCTCATGTCTCCCCTCCATCTTCTCTTCTCCAGGCTAAACCTGCCCAGTTCTTTCAGTCTCTCTTCAGACCCCTGATCCTCCTGGTCGCCCTCCTCTGAACACGCTCCAGCTTGTCTGCGTCCTTCTTGAATTGTGGAGCCCAGAACTGGACGCAATACTCTAGATGAGAGGGAAGGAGGCCAGGAACAGCTGGGGACAGCTTGCCTTGCCAAATCCGCTGTCTCTTCTCCTTCCTACTCGCCCACCAGCACACCTCTCACACCTTTCAATAACCCCCCTTTGGAATCTTGTAGAGGCAGACGATGCGGTTCTCTCCACACCAGCTGCGAGGGGGCGGGGGAGGGGACTCGGACTCCTGGGTCCAAGATCAGAGCGCTTTCTATGACCTCAAATCCAGGAATCTGAAAAATCCTATATGCCCCAGAAGCTGTCAAGGGACCAAACAACGGCTCTCTTAGTTATGGATTTATTGTATTTCTATACTGCCCAGTAGCTGAAGTTGTCAGTAAGCCTATGCGGCAGGGTCTTGCTATTTACTGTTTTACTCTGTACAGCACCATGTACATTGATGGTGCTATATAAATAAATAAATTAATAATAATAATAATAATAATAATAATAATAATAATAATATGTAGAGGGCATCCAGCTGTGGTTCAAGATGCAGCTATTTCTCACCAGCTTAGGTCATCCAGATGCCAATCCCTGGATCCCCACACGTACACCGTTTACACCTGTAATTTTGTGCAAATGGCCCTTTTACGGCCGCCGTTTATGCAAATGGCCTTTTACAACAAGACTGAGATGCCATTTTTATGGGAAACGGTGGCTCAGAGGGGGAGCAGGAGGCCAGACGCCGCTCGCCAGGTAACTGCAGACTTCCTGGTGGCTCACCACATGTAGCAAGCAGAATCTGACAATCAATGGGGTTCAATTGAGCGGCTCCCGGCCTCCCATTTTTCATAAAAATGCCGGCTCAGCCTTTCTCGTGAAGGGCCGTTTCCGTAAATGGCCGGGCTGTGATAAGTTTGCCCATCCCTGGTTTACAACAATATATAATTCTGGTGCCATCCTTGGTGAGGCGGCTTGTGGGTGAGGCCAATGGCTATTCAAGGTTTCCCTGGAGCTGCTCCAGGCCTTTCTCTCCCGAGGTGAGAATGCACCCTGAGGAAACCAGCCCAGCCTCCCTTTCAGAAAAGCCTCGGTTATTTCTTCATCTTTGTTAAAGAGAGAAGGCGACGAAAAAATATGTCCCCAGCTGCTGTGGAGCTTGTTATAACAAAGAGAGTGTTTAAACCTGCCAGGCCTTCTACTGGAGGCCCGTTTCACCTCGGAAAACTTTGCACATTGACGGCGTTTGTGTGCTGAATCCAGCACGACAAATTCTCTATTTAGGCAGCGGCATTGTGTCGGCCGGAGAGAAGCAAGGTCTGAAGGGAAGGACCCTTTTTGGTCTTCCTCTCTTCCCGTCCTCCATTTATCTTATCACTTTGTCCAAGGGAAAGTTTTTAAGAGAGAAAGAGAGAGAGAGAGAGAGAGAGAGAGAGAGAGAGAGAGAGAGAGAGAGAGAGAGAGAGAGATGAGGGAAGGAGGGAGAATTCACAGACGGTGACATTTCCAATGTGACTTTTTGGGTTTCTGAATAAACCCAGAGCAAACAGAGTTTGGAGTCTGTGCTTCTAATCTTGTAATAATAATAAGAACATGAGAATATCAGAGGAGCCACACGGCATCAGATGAGGGGGCATCTAGTCCAGCACAAAGTGACCTGCCAGCTGTCAATCAGGGACCCACGAACCGGCACGAGTACAGCCTCACCCTCCCACCCATGTTCCCCAGCAACGGGTGCACATAGGCTTATTGCCTCTGATGGTGGAGGTAGCACACAGCCATCACGACAAGTAGCTGTTGGTAGCCTTCTCCTGCAGGAAGTCATTCAAATTGGGGGCCATCACTACATCCTGTGGTAGTGAGTTCCATAGCTTATCTATGCACTGTTAAAAACAACAGCACCCCTGTCTGTGTATGTATGCAAATCTCACTGACATTGGAAAGAAACACACGCACGCACACACACACACACACACACACTCCTGGACCTTCCCCTACATGCTCATAAAGAATGAAAACCGAGATTAGAATCAAGTTAAACAGACTCAACTTTCATTTATTTATTTATTTATTTATTTATTTATTTCAGAGAATTTTTATTTTGCTTTTTCACTGGATAATAACAACAGCAACCATCCCAAAGCAGTTAAAAAAATGAAATAATGAAGAAGAAGAAATAGAATACGATGTTAATATTAAAAGGATCTGTAAAAGGCCAACACGTAGGCCCCCGCGTAACAACCCTTCAGTGCGGACTTCAGGTTAGAGCTGGGAGGCTGGCCCTCCTGTGTGTGTGTGTGGGGGGGGTGTCCACCATGGTACTGAGTGCGGGATCCATCCACTGCTAGCACATGGGACAGGTGTGCTGAGGAGGCCCGACGCCGTGTCCCCAGGTTCTGAGACTCTGCATTACCCAGATGGAGGCAGAGATTTAGATGTGTCACAGGTCACTCCACCATTGGGCATCCCTTGGCATCCCCTTCTATACCACCCCAGTGCAAGGATGTAGCTCTCCCATCGTCTGTCTGAGGATGACTCCCCTGCCGCTCCTCCTTTCCCTCAGCTACGCTGCATAAACAGCTGGTGGCCCTTTAAGAACTGCCATCAGCATCCAGCAGGGGTGGAGCATATGAAAGACCAGACTCCACTAGCTTTCTTAAGGCCTCAGTTGACCCCAGTTCTTTGCTGGGACAACAACTCCTCATGCATGAAGACTCCAGGTTGCAGTTTCTGCAGTGTGCTCTCCAAGGTCCTGATGCCTTTTGTGACCTCCCTGTTAAGAGTTGGGTCTCCTAGGTCTTCCACCTAGCCAGGAGAACACCTTGGAAGTCTCTTCTTGCTTTGTTCGCTTGTAAAATATTGTAAGCTGCCTTTTAAGCTAATTCCTCCTGAGACAGCAAGCAACAAAACATGGAATCAAACAATAACGATGCCAAAAGCAAAGACCAAATTAAAACCAACCATTAAAACCAGAGAGTCCATCCACAAAACGGCCTCAGCAACTCTACGTATAGGCCAAGGTGAACAGGTAGACTTTATCGAACAAAATTGAAAGCAATCCTTTTAACTGTATGAAAATTATTATTATTATTTTATTATTATTATTATTATTATTTTCTAAAAATAAAAGTAAAATAGTAATGCAGGTGGCATTCTATGATTTTTAAAATTATATATTTTCACAAGCCACTTTGAGATTGATTTATTTTTAAAATAAACCAAACAAGGGTGTAAATTTAAAATCCATAAAATCAGGGGAGGGCTTGTTTTACAGATATAGCAGCAAAAGAATACTTTTGGTGAGCATGAGAGATAGAAATCATACAATCATAGAATCATAGAATAGCAGAATTGGAAGGGACCTACAAGTCCATCGAGTCCAACTCCATGCTCAATGCAGGAATCCACCCTAAAGCATCCCTGACAGATGGTTGTCCAGCTGCCTCTTGAAGGCCTCTAGTGTGGGAGAGCCCACAACCTCCCTAGGTCACTGGTTCCATTGTTGTACTGCTCTAACAGTCAGGAAGTTTTTCCTGATGTCCAGCTGGAATCTGGCTTCCTGTAACTTGAGCCCGTTATTCCGTGTCCTGCACTCTGGGAGGATCGAGAAGAGATCCTGGCCCTCCTCTTTGTAAGAACCTTTTAAATATTTGAAGAGTGCTCTCATGTCTCCCCTCAATCTTCTCTTCTCCAGGCTAAACAGGCCCCGTTCTTTCAGTCTCTCTTCATAGGGCTTTGTTTCCAGACCCCTGATCATCCTGGTTGCCCTCCTTTGAACACGCTGCAGCTTGTCTGTGTCCTTTTTGAATCGTGGAGCCCAGAACTGGATGCAATACTCTAGATGAGGCCTAACCAGGGCCGAATAGAGAGGAACCAGGACCTCACGTGATTTGGAAGCTATACTTCTATTAATGCAGCCCAAAATAGCATTTGCCTTTCTTGCAGCCCTATCGCACTGTTGGGTCATATTCAGCTTGTTATCTACACCAATTCCAAGATCCTTCTCGTTTGTAGTATTGCTGAGCCAAGTATCCCCCATCCCCCTCAGTATACCACAATAACGTAATAAGAGCCCTGATGCTGGATCAGACCAGAGGTCCATCTAGTCCTGCACTCTGCTCACACCGTGGCCAAACAGCTGTTGGCCAGGGACCAATAAAGCAGGATATGGTCCACAGCACCTTCCCACCCATGTTCCCCAGCAACTGCTTTATATAGGCTGCCTCTGATACTGGAGGTAGCACCCAACCATCAGAGCTAGTAGCCCTTGAGAGCCTTCTCCTCCAGGAATTTATCCAACTCCCTTTTAAAGCCATCCAAATTGGTGGCCATCACTACATCTCATGGTAGTGAATTCCATTCCCTTAACAGTATATATCAGGAATATGCTCAACGCAGAATTAACGCAGGGGTTCCCATTTCCCTCAACTTCTTCTCCCTTTCTCCGAAGTTCTCCCATGTAATATCCCTCCCTCCCGCTGCATTATCTCCTTGGTAACTAGCCAGACTCACTTCAGTCCCTCACCTCTCCTAGCCTGCTACACCCACACATAGGGCTTCCTGCCCTGTGCATAAAAATAGACATTTAGTTTCGAAGAGGAGCAAAAATAAATAAATAAATAAATAAACACCTCCCTCCGCACGGCACGCTTATCTTTACAACTGCTCCTGCAGCTTCTCTGTTGGCTGACACTTATTAACCCACTGTCGGGCTCATTATCTCTGCGAATAAAATAAATATATATATAAATGAGTTAGCCTCGCGCGATCAGACAAGCTTATTCTGGGACTTGGGGAGGCTGATAGAGTTTTGACGGCAAACGGCAGAGCCGGAGTGAGGTCTATCGTTGTGAACCCTCTCTCCTCCAAAATACCTCCTTTCACGGACCTCTCTTAAAAGAATATTTTTTTAAAAAAGAAACATGGAACCTGGAGTTTTCCAATGGGAATTCTAAGGAGTAATTGAGTTGATTATTTTATTTTGAGTTTGGGCCTGCTTGCCAGTGTCTCAGAGCAGGTAGATAATTGCAATCTTCCTTTGATAAATAAACTAAGCGCATCATCACATGTGGGAAAATCGTGTTTTCTTACCACCGCTTCTCCGCCCATGTGTTTGTCCCTCATTACTTCCTCTTTTGAAAGGAAGTGTGCACTAAGTTTCGTGGGCTCTCTTTTCAGCTTTACAGAAGGCAAAGGTACATTAATGGCAGCCGTCATTAGCCCATGGTGGGAAAATCATTACACCACTACACTTCATTACACCCTTTTTCTTTCTTTTTTTAGCAGAATCTGGTATGAACGGGCAAGGCAAACACTTTCTGGTCTATTCTGAATAGGGTCGTAGTTATCCACTGGACTATGCACAACCCAAACGATTTAACTTTTTTTAAAAAAAGAAATTTATTTATTTATTTATTTATTTATTTATTACATTTTTATACCGCCCAATAGCCGAAGCTCTCTGGGCGGTTCACAAAAATTTAAACCGCAATAAAACAACCAAAAGGTTAAAAGCACAATGACAGAATACAGTATCAAAAGCACAACCAGGATAAAAACCACGCAGCAAAATTGATATAAGATTAAAATACAGAGTTAAAACAGTAAAATTTAAATTTAGGTTAAAATTAAGTGTTAAAATACTGAGAGAATAAAAAGGTCTTCAGCTGGTGACGAAAGGAGTACAGTGTAGGTGCCAGGTGGACCTCTCTGGGGAGCTCATTCCACAGCCGGGGTGCCACAGCGGAGAAGGCCCTCCTACTAGTAGCCACCTGCCTCACTTCCTTTGGCAGGAGCTCACGGAGAAGGGCCCCTGTAGATGATCTTAAGGTCCAGGCAGGTACATATGGGAGGAGGCGTTCCTTCAAATAACCTGGCCCCAAACCATTTAGGGCTTTAAATGTCAATACCAGCACTTTGAATCGGGCCCGGACCTGGACTGGCAGCCAATGAAGTTGTAAAAGGACTGGCGTAATGTGATCTCGCTGGCCAGTCCCTGTTAGTAAACAGGCTGCCCTGTTTTGTACCAGCTGAAGCTTCCAGACCGTTTTCAAAGGCAGCCCCACGTATAACGCATACTTTATTTAAAGACTTCTGAACCCACCCTTTGGGGCATGCTACCCATCTATTGGGGCAGCTTACACAGAATTTTAAAGCACATACAAATATAACAATTGCCATTATGCCATCAAGTTAAAACCATTCAGTTTTTTCAGCAGCAGCGAAAAAAAACAACCTTTCAATCGCACACGAAGGCACACACACACACACAATTGCAAGCTATTAAAAAAACAGAGATGGCACATAAAAAAGAACAACATGACAGCTATTCCAGGAAAGCAAAAAAACATCAGCAACGATCTCAGTGGGCCGAAATGATTCCACAAGCCAAATGTTGAAGAAAGAAAAAAAGCCATGTGCAAAGTGATGAAAAATTTTCGGTGAATAGGCAAAGCAGTTCTCCTTAGGCAGGGAGTTCCACAGATCTGGGGTGGCTACTAGGGTGACCATATTTGGGAAACCAAAAAAGAGGACACCTAGTGTGTGTGTGGGGAAGCAGCTTTCTGAGTCCTGCAGAAAGTACGTTATTCCCCCGCCACCTTAAAGAACCCGATTGGAGTGGAGGAGGGGGAAGGATTTCATTCTGCACCACCACCATCCACTCCAATTGGGGCCTTTTCTATAATGTCCATGAATGACCCACTTTCCCCTTTAAGACCTCAATTGGAGCTCGGGGTGGGGGAATGATGTGCCTCAAGAACGCATGTCATTCCCTCCTGCCATGCTAATGGCAGCCTTAAAGGGGAAGGTGTGTCATTCCAGGACATTATTGAAAATGATAGAAAATCCCCCCTGACACCATGGAAAGAACAAAAACCAGGACAAATCCGGGGAAATCCTGACAGTTGGTCACCCTAGGAGGCAAACTTTCATGTCCCAGAGAAACACACTTCAGTCATGGTGGTTTTTTTAAAAAATTAATAATTATTTATTTACATAAATAGAAATGTGTGCAAATTGCAGCCGGAAATTGAATCCGTTACACAAATTGGACCAGGAATTGTCACACATTTCTATTTGCTTAAAGAAAGAAAAATACCTTCAATGTGGCCTGATCCAATGAAGACTGAGTTGGGCCAACTCACAGAGAAATGACCCGAAGTCCGGGCTGGGGGGAAGTGGATGAAAACATGGCAAACTCCACCCCAACACCCTGGATGGATTCCTCTGAGGTGTGCCAGTAGCCTGAATGGTGGCTTTATGCTTCCCTCTTTTCCCAATGCCATCTTTGGACATCATGGGGATTCAATGTTTGCGCGGGCATTGAAAATTGTGTTCGTGAGTGCAAAATTGTCATGGTCTTTGATAGGCAGCCATGTAAGTTCAACCAGTAAAGGTTTCTGGTGTCGATGGGCTTTAATTGGCATTTATAGGACACAGCCTGGGCCATTTCGTTCTGGGACATCCGGAGAACATATTCAGGGACGATGACGTGTGCAAAGATGGCAGAGAGGGGGCAGTAGAGGGCCTTGGATCCACTCCAAAACCAGTTAGCTTCTTCTCTGGGAGCAGAACAGCCCTCAATGAAGAGAGACAGCAAAGGCAAGAAAGCCATTAATTGATTCCTTGTTAATTAACCTTTTGTGAACTCCTTGAAGATATCTGAAAATGGTTTTCTTTAGAGCAAGGCTTATCGCTGAGTTTAGAGGGAAGGCTCATGTACCTAAAACCCACAAGTTCAGAAAAGGGGAAAGGCCAGACCCTATCTTTCTTGAGATAAAGTCTCTCACCTTCCACCCTGTTCTGCTTTTTTTAAAAAAAATATTTTTGCAACATTTTGCATATTGAGATTTCAATAAAAGAACAACAACATCTTGTTCTAGAAAAATATTGGCTGTGATTCCCCCACCCGATTCCAAGAATGCAATCTCTTTGATTTCTAAACGGTTTATATTGGGGATGCAGGCTTAGGTTGAACACATGCTCTTCCATTTTCATTGTCCAATGGAAGGAAAATAGGGCTTTCCATGAGTAGAGTGACCATATGAAAAGGAGGACAAGGCTCCTGTATCTTTAACAGTTGCATAGAAAAGGGGATTTCGGCAGGTGTCGTTTGCATATATGGAAATCCTGGTTAAATTCCCTCTTTATCACAACAGTTAAAGCTGCAGGAGCTATACTAGAGTGACCAGGTTTAAAAGAGGGCAGCTTTAACTGTTGTGATGAAGAGGGAATTTCACCAGGTTCTCCCACAGCCTCCCTAGGTAACTTGTTCCACCGTCGCACTGCTCTAACAGTCAGGAAGCTTTTCCTGATGTCCAACCGGAATCTGGCTTCCTTTAACTTGAGCCCGTTGTTCCGTGTCCTGCACTCTGGGAGGATCGAGAAGAGATCCTGGCCCTCCTCTGTGTGACAACCTTTTAAGTCTTTGAAGAGTGCTCTCATGTCTCCCCTCAATCTTCTCTTCTCCAGGCTAAACAAGCCCAGTTCTTTCAGTCTCTCTTCATAGGGCTTTGTTTCCAGACCCCTGATCATCCTGGTTGCCCTCCTCTGAACACGCTCCACCTTGTCTGCATCCTTCTTGAATTGTGGAGCCCAGAACTGGACGTAATACTCTAGATGAGGCCTAACCAGGGCCGAATAGAGAGGAACCAGCACCTCGCGTGATGGTTCAGGAGGGACTTAGAAGCAGGGCACTAAGGCAACGGCAGTCTCTTAATGTTTGTCTCCAGGTGTTGATTTATGAACCTATGTTGCCAAAATGTGGCCAGTGAAAAAGAAGAGGGAGGTAGCAGGATGCTTGAGGAAATGGCATGTTTCGCAAGGAACGTTTTGCGGGGAGGAGGAGGGTGTGCAAAACTGTGGGGAGGGGGGGAAATGGAATGACGTATCAGAAAGCATGGCATGGCATCCTGATGGGAAAAGCGAAAAGGAGCAATTCATGCTGTTACATTTTGTTGCAGTTTGCACTTGTACCTCGGGGGGGGCATGATCAATAGAATGTGTGCGTAGTGGGGAGCAGTTGCCTTTAACGCTCTGCTTGTAAACATCTTGGAGGCATATTGCTGGCTGCAGATGGGAACAGGATCCCTGACTAGATGGACCCTCGGTTTGATCTAGCGCCGGGGTTCTCGTCATTGTTGGTGTTGTTAGCAGCTAGGTCGTGGATCGTGCCCATCCTTTCACTGCTTCAGCGCCTAAGACAGCCCTATCAACTGAACTGGTGCCTCCTGCATATCTCCCCTGTCTCACACAGTTTGGCAATCTTTCCATTCCAACCCTACCCTGCATTTCCCGTGTTTGAAAGCGATGAAAATAACATCGCTTGATTTCCCTCCCCGGGGACTCTTTCCGATAACATTCCACATTCATCCATCAAAACCGCCTCGTCGGCTTTTCCTCCCCAAGGAGAGAGAAAGAGAGGAAGGAGAGGGAAAGGCAGAGAACGCAACAAAACAACCCAGAAGCGAAATCAAAAACACAGGCAAATACAATGTGGATTGCTGCAGGGGGCAGGGTCCAGCCACAAAACCTTTGGGGAATCAAATTCATGTGATCTGAACTCGAGGTCGAGAGAGGGACATGGACAAGGAGGTGCGGGCGTGCGAATCATCAAAACCTGGCCTCATCAGAAGAACAAGTGAAAGAATGTATGATAAAATGGGGGCAGAATATGGAACATAGTATACCAATGGCACAATGGGAAAATAAGATCAAACCAGTCCATACTCCAGGAAATAAAGCCAGACGGCTCACTTGAGGGAATGGTATTAAAGGCAAAACTGAAGTACTTTGGCCACATAATGAGAAGACAGGACACCCTGGAGAAGAGGGAAAGTGGAAGGCAAAAGGAAGAGGGGCCGACCAAGGGCAAGATGGATGGAGGATATTCTGGAGGTGACGGACTTGACCTTGGGGGAGCTAGGGGTGGCCACGGCCGACAGAAAGCTCTGGCGTGGGCTGGTCCATGAAGTCACGAAGAGTCGGAAGCGACTGAACGAATAAACAACAACAACCAGTCTTAAAGAATTTTTTTACCAAATGATGTATAGGTGGGCATATGCCACGAGCAAAATTGGCCAAAATGTATAAAGGGGCATCAAGACTGTGCTGGAAATGCGAAGAGCAGGAAGGGACATTCCACCATGCATGGTGGACCTGCAAAAAAAGCAAAGGCTTTCTGGATACAAATTCATTCTGTAATCCAAAAAATCCAAAAAATTAATATCCAATTGAAACCGGAATACTTTCTTTTGGGATTTATGGATGAGCAGATGAAAAAGAACCACGGGACTATAGTCTTATATATGACGACAGCTGCAAGACTGCTATATCCACAAAGATGCAAGGGCAAAATAGTGCCTACAACAGAGGAATGGCTACTGAAGATGTTTGAGCTAGCGAAGATGGCGAAACTCACGGCAATAATGAGAGAAAAATCGACTGTAAGATTTATAATGGAATGGGAAAGGAAGGAAAGGGAAAGGAACCTCTCGTGCAAGCACTGAGTCATTACTGACTCTTGGAGGGACGCCAGCTTTCGCTGACGTTTTCTTGGCAGGCCTTATAGCGGGGTGGTTCGCCGTTGCCTTCCCCGGCCGTTATTCCCTTTCCCCCAGCTAACTGGGTACTCATTTTACCGACCTCGGGAGGATGGAAGGCTGAGTCGACCCGAGCCGGCTGCCTGAAACCAGCTTCCGCTGGGATCGAACTCAGGCCGTGGGGAGAGTTTCAGCTGCAGAAACTGCTGCTTTACCGCTCTGCGCCACACGAGGCTCATAATGGAATGGGAACCTTTTGTAAATTTTATGAAGGGAGAAGAAAAAAGTGATTTGTATATCTGTGGATTCAACCAATAGTGTAGGAAAGGTTGAGAGAGAAATTAGAGATTTGGATTTGACAGTGATAAAGAAAAATAATAATAATAATAATAACGACAACATTGTTATATATTTTTGCTGAGGAGAATATTGGAAGAATATTGGAAATTTTATTTGCGGATTGGGTGCGAAGAGTATTGGGGGGTCCGTGCACATCCCTACTAGAGGTATCATGCTATCATGTCTCCCCTCAGCCTTCTCTTCTCCAGGCTAAACATGCCCAGTTCTTTCAGTCTCTCTTCCTAGGGCTTTGTTTCCAGACCCCTGATCATCCTGGTTGCCCTCCTCTGAACCTCCTCCATCTTGTCTGCATCCTTCTTGAATTGTGGAGCCCAGAACTGGACGCAATACTCAAGATGAAGCCTAACCAGGGCTGAATAGAGAGGAACCAGTACCTCACGTGATTTGGAAGCTATACTTCTATTAATGCAGCCCAAAATAGCATTTGCTTTTTTTGCAGCCACATCACACTGTTGGCTCATATTTAGCTAGTGATCTACAACAATTCCAAGATCCTTCAGTAGGTCTTTTCTAATCCTCTTCGATCCGGCCTTTATGTGGATTACGTTTAAAATTTCTCATGTCAGTAGATGTGAACCAGCTAGTTTTGTGCATTGAACACGTTGCTGAATGTATATGATACTGAACTGGAAAATAAACTGGAACACTGACTCTGAACTGTGGGTTGGATCCAAAACCTTCCTTCTATGAGAGGCAGGGAGCTTTTTTGAGAGAAACAGGTCCATTCATGGAAGATCTCTTCCTGATTTTTAGGGATCCTCCTTCCAACCACAGCTGATCCCTTTCAGCAGGGACCCCTGCTCTCGGTGTAACATTTTCAGGGGGATATAGAGGCTGCCGTGGGAAAGAGTAGCTGATCCAGCGAAAATCTGGATCCAGCCCCACACAAACACACGCACCATATTGTGTATAAAAGGAGCCAGGAAAGAAGAAATAGAAAAAGTAGAAGGGAAAATGCTTGATTTAATTTGTATTAAAAGGATCTACCAAGGCGTTTTTCCCAAGTGTAGTTCTTGTTATGTGGTTGTTCGTGGGGGTTTTTTTTAACGTTTCTTCTGAGCTTGTTGTGTGCCAGATCTGAAGTTGGCACTTGCCCATTTGTCCTGCAGTGAGATACATAATCATCACAGTTTTTAAAAATTCAAACATTCCACTAGGGAGGTAATAAAGCAATTTTTCATTTTAGCTGCTTTTGTCCCCCGCCCACTATTCGTTCAGCGAGTTTTAAACCTCACCTTTTCACTCAAAAGGATGGACTTGGCAGCTGACAATAATAACAAATAAATAAGCTTAAACAACTGTTGTTGATTTTTTTTAAAAAAAAATATCACACGCAACCTGATAGAAAATTGAGTCAATAGAGCTGGCTGATGAAACAGCAAATAAAACAGAGGAATTCAAACAGTAGGCAAGAATAATACACTGAGATTATTGTACCTTAGAAACCTAGGCAAAAAAAATGGTTTTCACCTGGCACATACAAATTATTAGAATGAGCGTGCACTGGGAGGAAATGACATCACCGGGTTGCCACCATTGAAAAGATCTCATCTTCCTGGTTTAGGAATTTGAAAGAAATCCACAATGGATTTAGGGATGGGCGACCCCTCCCACACTCACCGAGTCCAGTGGGCACACGGGGCAAATTTAGGGCGGATTCCTGCATTGAGCAGGGGGTTGGATTAGATGGCCTTGTAGGCCCCTTCCAACTCTGCTATTCTATGATTCTATGATTCCTTTCCTACCCACAAGTGCCGTTTTGTGCAATATGGTGGCCATAAACAGGCTATTTATGCAAAATTGCAGGCAATAATTATAATAAATTTATTTATTTATTTATTTATTACCTGCTTCTTCCTCTGGATTGAGGCGGCGAACAACGTCAAATACAAAAATACTATAAAATACATAAAACTGATTAAAAACCAATAAAATGAATACATGATTAAAGTAACAGCCAGGCATCTTAAAATTCGACTGGTTAGGCCTGCCAGAAGAGATCAGCTTTTATCTCCTCAGAAAAGACGTCTTCGAAGGAAGTCCGGCTCTGCACTAGGAATGACTTCATCATCCACATGTCCCGGACTAAAATAAGGATTGGCCTGCAGTGGTCCTTTCCGACTCTCACTTCTCCAGGTTTCTCAGTTAAAAAAGAAGACGCATCTGTTAGGAGGGATATATTTAGAAATGCAACCTTTCAGATCAAATACGTTCAAAGATTTGTTTTTAAATGCTTATTCAAATATGGATATAGATGGATTCTTATTATTATTATTATTATTAATAATAATAATAATAATAATAATAATAACAATTCTTACCTGCCTCTCCCTCTGGATCAAGGCGGGGAACAACATGAAATACAAATACCATAAAATACATAAAACTGATTAAAACATATAAATAATACAATATTAAAATAACAGTTAAATATCTTAAAATTCAACTGGATAGGTCTGCCGGAAGAGATCAGTCTTTATGGCTTTCTTAAATTCCAGAAGACTGTTGAGTTGTTGAATCTCCTCCGGCAGGCCATGCCACAGTCTGGGAGCAGCAGAAGAGAAGGTCCTCTGCATAACGATTGTCAGCCTAGCTTTGGCTGACTGGAGTAAATTCTTCCCAGAGGACTTGAGTGTGCAAGGCGGATTGTATGGGAGAAGGCGATAGCCTGGACCCAAACCATGTACAGCTTTAAAGGTAATAACCAGCACTTTATAGTTCACCTGGAAACTAATTGGCAGCCCGTGAAGTGTAAGGAAAGCTGAGCAAAGGAAGATAGATGCTTTTGAACTGTGGTGTTGGAGGAAAATGCTGAGAGTGCCTTGGACTGCAAGAAGATCAAACCAGTCCATACTCCAGGAAATAAAGCCAGACTGCTCACTTGAGGGAATGGTATTAAAGGCAAAACTGAAGTGCTTTGGCCACATCATGAGAAGACAGGAGACCCTGGAGAAGAGGCTGATGCTAGGGAAAGTGGAAGGCAAAAGGAAGAGGGGCCGACCAAGGGCAAGACGGATGGATGATATTCTAGAGGTGACAGATTTGACCTTGGGGGAGCTAGGGGTGGCGACGGCCGACAGAAAGCTCTGGCGTGGGCTGGTCCATGAAGTCACGAAGAGTCGGAAGCGACTGAACGAATAAACAACAAAATATGGTCACTCCTATATGTACTGGCGACCAGCCTGGCTGCCATATTTTGAACTATTGAAGTTTCCAGACTAGGCACAAAGGAAGCCCTATGTAGAGCGCATTGCAAAAGTTGAGCCTTGAAGTTACCAGCATGTGCACTGATCTAATTAGGCAATTTGCGGCTGCAATTTTCCATGAATGGCCCTGTTTACAGCTGCCATTTGTGCAAAATGGAGATTTATGGAAATGGCTTACCGATGGTTTCCCGCAAAACGGCAGCTTGTGGGTAAGCAGGGACCCCCAAGCTTTCCCAATTTAGCATGTGGCCAGTCGGGCGAGTGTGGGGGTCTACGGACTGGCATCCGGGGGTCTAAGCTGGAGCGGAGTTTGGATTTCTATGAATCCAACCTGTGGATTCCACACAGCAGCCTGGCTTTTTCGGAGTCTCGCTCCCCCATACCACTCCCAAGAAGCGATGAAGTGGAGGATGAAATTGACAACTTCTTCGACAAGGATGGAATATGGCTCTGTTGGGAGAAAAGATGAAACTGACAAACATATTTACAACAGGAATAGGCCTCTGCAAGGCTTCATAGCACACGGGTGGTCTTGCGTAAATGGGCACATGTGCAAACGCCCCAATAAGCAAAACGTCCCCCCCAAAATTATGACCCCCGTTTGTGCAAATTTAAAGACCTGACGGGGGAAATCCCATTTGTGTGAATTTCCACTGCCATCGGGGGGGGGGGGGTAGGAACTGAAATCTTGCAACCGGGGGGGGGGATCTACACAGCGCCGTGAAGGCGCTTGCGTGCACCTCGAAAGTCATTGTGAAAATCCTGCCTCGGACTACGCTGGGAAGAGCGCCTCTAGTCCGTCCGTCAGGCTGGCCCCGCCCCATCCCGGCCGTGGGCTTTATAATAGGAAATCCTTCCTCCCAATGGCCCGGGCTGAAGCATTTAACCTGTTGCTGCTGGAGGGGGCGGCCTCTCCCTCAGGTTCATCCCCACAGAGCTACGGGGCCCCGGGTGAGTGCAACCTCCTTGCTGCCTCGGCGTTTCTGTGGGCGGCGGGAGGGGGAAAAGGATGCTCATCTGCCCCCTCCAGCAGCAACAGGTTAAATACTTCAGCCCGGGCCATTGGGAGGAAGGATTTCCTATTATAAAGCCCACGGCCGGGATGGGGCAGGGCCAGCCTGACGAACGGACTAGAGGCGCCCTTCCCAGCGTAGTCCGAGGCGGGATTTTCACAATGACTTTCGAGGCGCACTGGAGGCGCACGCAAGCACCTTCACGGCGCTGTGTAGATCCCCTCCCGATCACATCGAAGCCAGCGGGGGGGGGGAATGGAATGACATCTGCCAGACCAAACCAGTAAAATCTATCAAAATGTCACTCCCAAATGGAATCCTCATACTTCCCTCAGCAGAGGTAGACTACACCTTCCATCAGTGCTATCCAGCATAGTCAATAGTGGGGGATGATGCTATCCGAGAACATGTGGAAGGCCTTGAGTTAAGAACAAAAGAAGAGCCCTGCAGGATCAGACCAAGGGTCTATCCAGTCCAGCACTCTATTCACACAGTGGCCAAACAGCTGTCGACCAGGGACCAACAAAGCAGGACTTGGTGCAACAGCACCCTTGCACCCATGTTCCCCAGCAACTGGTGCACGCAGGCTTACTGCCTCAGATACTGGAGGTAGCACACAACCATCAGAGCTTGTAGCCATTGCTGGCCTTCTCCTCCAGGAATTTATCCAACCCCCCTTTTGAAGTCATCCAAACTGGTGGCCATCACTACATCTTGTGGTCGTAAATTCCATCATTTAACTATGCGATGTGCGAAGAAGTTGATGTAGAGAACTCAGATCCCCTGCAAAGTAAATGTTGACAGCATGGTTTCTCGCCACACTGCGGCCTCTGCCCCATCTCGTCTAAAAATAACACAATAAGAGGTGTGTTTTCTTTCCCTCCCCCTCGACAGACAAGATAATTGGTATGGAAGAGAATTCAAATTTATGCAAACACCTGAGAAGACGGGGCATTTCTACGTTGCATACAGATGAATGGGACAGGGGGGAGGGAGAGAGAAAAGTTTGCAGAGAAAAGGGCCTCTATCGAATCAGACGCTTTGCCCCATGATGGTGATGTACAAGAATGCCCCTGCAGAGTATCTCTCCCCCCCTCCCCAATTTCAATTCGCAAGTTGATCGGGACGACGCCGACGACTTGCAATTCTTCAAAGACCTCCACCCAAACAAAGGATTGAGTGTGGATGTTCAGCTTTTCCATTCCTGTTCACTGCAATTGTTTTCCTTGTCTCCAGCTGCTTGGCAACATTGTGTGTGTGTGTGCGTGCGTGTGTGTGTGTGTTTCTCTCTCCCTTCAATTGCAGCTTATTCTTTTTCCTAGAATATTCCCATCAGCTGGAACGGGGGCGGCAACGTGGCCTTAGCAAACGCCTTCTCCCATTCCTGCAAAGTGCCCTGCTGTTACACGCTTTTTTTTTTTTCTCATTGAATTTTTTATTTTCACTTTTTAAAAATGAGTGGATGGCAATGCTTCGCAGCCTCCTCCTATCTTAAGAACATAAGACCATCAGAAGAGCCCTAAGGCTGGATCAGACCAAGGGTCCATCTAGTCCAGCACTCTGTTCACACAGTGGCCGACCAGCTGCCGGCCTGGGACCCACGAGCAGGACATGGTGCGACAGCACCCTCCCACCCATGTTCCCCAGCAACTCATGTATAAAGGCTTACTACTAGAAGTAGCACATAGCCATCAGGACAAATAGCCAGTCATTGAGAGCCTTCTCCTCTGGGAATTTCTCTAATCCCCTTTCAAAGCCATCCAAATTGGTGGCCGTCGCTATGGCCTAATCTATGCCAGGCAACATTGCACTACAAAAGCAGTATGAAAGCGGCATATAAAAAGCAGGAGCCACACCAAGCAGGATATGGCGGTATGAAAGCAGGAAATGGCATGTGTCAATGGGCCCCAGTAGTTGTCAGTGCACTTCAATACCGCTATAAAGCAGTCGTGTGGCTCCTGCCTTTTATATACCGCTTTCATAGTGCAATATCCTGCTTGGGGTAGATTAGGATAGTGATAGTGAATTCCATACATTAACTATGCGTAGCGTGAAGAAGTCCTTTATCTGCCCTGAATCTCCCACCCATCAGCTTCATTGGATGACCCCATTGGGTTCGGGTATTATAGGAGAGGGAGAAAAATGTCTCCCTATCCACCTTCTCCAGACGATGTATCATTTTGTACACCTCTATCATGTCTCCCCATAGCCTCCTTTTCTCCAAGCTAAACAGTCCCAGAGGGAATCTACACGTCGTTGTGAGGGCGCTTACATGCGCCCCCAGTGCGCTCCCACAACGACTGCGTAGACCAAGAAAGAAGAGACGGAGGAAGAGGCGGAGGAGGCGGCGGCTGGGGAACCGGCTGCGTCCTTGCCGCCGCCGCCTCCCCGCCGGTCTCCTGCTGCCGGGGTAAGAGCCACCGGGGTCGGAGAGCTCGGCTTCTGCTTCTGACGAGCTTTCCAACCTGGGTGGCTCTTAGCCCGGCAGCAGGAGGCCGGCGGGGAGGTGGCGGCGGCAAGGACACAGCCGGTTCCCCACCCGCCGCCTCCTCCGCCTCTTCCTCCGCCTCTTCTTTCTTGGTCTACGCAGTCGTTGTGGGGGCGCACTGGGGGCGCATGTAAGCGCCCTCACAACGACGTGTAGATCCCATCCCGGTTGATGTAACCTTCCCTCATAGGGGAGATGCGCCAGCCCCTTCATCATTTGAGCTGCCCTTTTCTGCCCTTTTTCCAGCTCTAGAATATCCTTTTCTAGGTGTGGTGACCAGAATTGTACACAGTATTCTAAGTGTGGTCGCACCATCGATTTGTACAAGGGCAGGATGATACTGGCAGTTTTAATCCTATCTATCTAATCTATCTATCTCAAACAGAAAAACAAAATAAATCTGGTTTCTTACGGGTTTAGTGATCGCGTGAAAAGTATGTCCTAGAGTGAAATGGCGGCGGTGATGGATAGATTCTGCTGATGAAAACAAAGGCCATAGCTAGACCTAAGGTTTATCCCTGGATCATCCAGGGGTCAAACCTGTTCATCTAGGTGCCACACAGGGGATCCAGGGCTCAGGCAGGGGCGAACCCTGGATGATCCCAGGATAAACCTTAGGTCTAGCTGTGGCCAACGTTAAGGTTTATACAACATACGAAATTTAATGCAAATAAATCAATCAAAATTAACAATATTGTCTCATAAGAACGCTTGTTTTTAACGGACCCCGGAATTGTTGTTTTTAAACGGATACTGTTGTTTTTATACTGTTGTTTTTACGTTTCTGATGGTTTTTTTCAATTTTGTATACTCTTTTAACGTTTACCATTTTTAACTGTTGTAAACCGCCCAGAGAGCTTCGGCTGTGGGGCGGTATATAAATGAAATAAATAAATAAATAAATAAATAAACTTATATTCGTAAATTAACACCTAACGATTTGATAAAAAGTGCTCTTTTTCTTATTTCCAAATGTGTTTTGACCAAAAGGTCCTCTTCGGTGACCCAAAGTCTAACATATAAAACATACAAAAAACACCCCACCTTCATTAGTGTCTTAGAAGGAGGCGGGGGGGTGGGGGGGAGAGGGAGAGAGACGATCGCTCCCATCAAATTAAACGTTTCACAAAATTTTTCTGCTGTCAAAACAAAGCAGGATGACTGGGGGGGGGGGGCTGGGAGAGAGAAAGAACGCCGAGAGCGTGTGTAACCAACTGTTACCATCATGTGTCAGAAAGAGCAAGCAAAAGACGGACCAGGAAGAGAGGGTAATTTCTCCTCTCTTCGTCATATCCCTGTTTGAAAGTTCCCTCTTTCATTTCTTCCCAATGGCCTGCTCCCTTTTTCTCGCCTTCACTTGTCCTTTGACGTTCACAGAGGCACGAAGTTGCAGCTGGTGCAAAATGCTGCAGCTGGGCTGCTGATCAGAACCTCACATAAACCTCACCGGGCTTAAAAGAATTGCACTGGCTGCCTATACGCTTCCGGTCAGAACTCAAGGTGTTGGCAATGACGTTGAAAGCTCTAAGCAGCTTGGTATCTTGATTCTTGAGGGAGCGCCTCTCCCTGAGATTTGAGATCCGTTGGAGGGGCCCACCTCTGCATCCCTCCAACGCGAGACATACATTATGGTGGGATGTGGGAGAGGGCCTTCTCTGTGGCGGCCCCCCGGTTGTGGAATGCCCTCCCCCTGGGGGCCCGACGTTGGCTGCGTTACGGGGCCAAGTTAAGCCATGGCTTTTTATCAAAGCCTTCGAGGGCTAGATTTGCTTAAAAGCGGCACACAGTTTTAATTGGCTTTATTGCTTTTAAATTTTTCTACTGGTTTTGACTTGTAAATGGTTTCATACTTTTAAAACTGTGAGCATTATTTATTGTTTGATAGTGTTTGAATTGATTTTTCCTGAGATCCCACTGATATAGGGTGGGATACAAATGTTTTTTTATAAAAAAAATTAAATGAAGGAAGGAAGGAAGGAAGGAAGGAAGGAAGGAAGGAAGGAGGGAAGGGGGAGAGAGAGAGAGAAAGAGAGAAAGATCTTAAGATTCCATCTGGCCTGACTTTTTAAATCTTTTTTATTTTTATATTTAAAGGCTTATTCCAGACACAGTGCAAATGAGGCAAAACTAATGTCCTGGTGCTTTCTAGATTAAGCACAAATGCTTTATGGAAATGTGTGTGTGTGTGTGTGTGTGTCAAATACTCATCTTTGGATGACTTACTGTTATGCTGTAGGCTTCAAATATTTTTCAGTGTAATGTGTACATTGATTAGGGGTGGGAGAAAGCATGGTGCGGTCAGCCTTTTTCAGCGAAACCATCTAATTCGCACATCCCGAGCCAAAATGTGGCATAAAATGTGTAAATTTGGTCCTTTTTAACCCTTTTAGCACCAGATTAACGAAAAGCACTTATGTTTCCATCTGAATATTGCAGTGCCATTCTTGGCTCCAAAACTGTGTCCCGAATGTTAGTGGGGAAGTCAATTCAAAACCCCATCTCTTGGGACCAATTGTACACATGCACAAAGTTTGCCATATTAAGGTAAACTGCATCGAGAAATGTGTAGAAGAGAGAAAATTGCATACAGGAGTTCATATACTGGGGGAAATCGCCTGCAGAAATAACGCGTACATTATGGACAATGTGTATGAAAATAAATGTGAGTTTTAACATCTGGCTGGAGATTGAATGAGGTGGAAATGGGATGGAATGCGCTCAGCGCATGGGAAAAGGTCCATCTAACCCAACATTCTGTTTACACAGAGGCGAACCAGCTGCCAACCAAGAATCCCCAAGCAGGTCATGAATCATAGAATCATAGAATCATAGAATAGCAGAGCTGGAAGGGGCCTACAAGGCCATCGAGTCCAACCCCCTGCTCAATGCAGGAATCCACCCTAAAGCATCCCCGACAGATGCTTGTCCAGCTGCCTCTTGAAGGCCTCTAGTGTGGGAGAGCCCACAACCTCCCTAGGTAACTGATTCCATTGTCACACTGCTCTAACAGTCAGGAAGTTTTTCCTGATGTCCAGCTGGAATCTGGCTTCCTTTAACTTGAGTCCATTATTCCGTGTCCTGCGCTCTGGGAGGATTGAGAAGAGATCCTGGCCCTCCTCTGTGTGGAACAGTACCCTCCCGCCCATGTTCCCCAGCTACTGATGTACATAGGCGTACTGCCTCTGATCCTGGAGGGAGCATAGAGCCATCAAGACTAGTAGGACTAGCATGGCTGTTCCTCTAAAAAAATAGGAAAGACTTCAGTCGTCGTGATTCTCAGTAAAGGGCTGGCTTTAAATAGGAAACTCCCTTAGACCTGCTTGGTTTATTTGTCTGTCTAGGCCAGTATTGCCTACGCTGACTGGCAGCATCTCTCTTCATGTTCCTTTTTGCATCAGCTGCTGCCTGCTCCCTTTGCCTAGAGATGCTATGGGGTGAACATGGGGTGAACTTCTGCGTGCAAAACAGATGCTCTACCAATGGCCTTGCTCAGGCTCAGAACAGTGACTCCAAGTTAGGGTGACCACATGGAAAGGAGGACAGGGCTCCTGTATCTTTCACAGTTGCATAGAAAAGGGAATTTCGGCAAGTGCCATTTCTATGCATGCAGCACTGGGTGAAATTCCCTCTTCATCACAACAGTTAAAGCTACAGGAGCACTGTCTTCCTTTCCGTAGGGTCACCCTATCCTAGTCCCACTGGAACACCAGGGGTGGGTTCCTCCAAGGACAAGAAATCCTTTCTTCTTACACATTGTAAAAGCCATCCTTTGTGGCTGTAAGAGTGATTCATGCATCTCCTTTTAATTCAGAAACAAAGTGTGACTCAGCGACCTGATGTGTAGCAAATGCCGGTCTAATTCAGGTAGGCTTTTATGCATTGTTTCCACCAGAGGGCTATGAGAGAAGGGTTTAGAAATCCTCAAAATAAGTTGTTGAATCTCAGAGAAGTGTGTGGGGCCTGCAACAAAATATGGCAGCATGGATTGTCCGGCTGATGGATTTCAGCTAGACTAGGGTGACCATATTTTGGAAACCAAAAAGGAGGACAATATGGTCGGCCCCAAGGGGGGGTGTCTAGCACCAAGGGGGCATGCCCACCTGAACATAGCCTTGGTCGCATGTCTGATTTTACAGCACAAATCTGTTCTACAAAATAATTTTAAAACCTCAATTTTTAAAAAAAGTCCTAAAAAATCAATGGATGAATGGATCTGTTTCAAATTTGGTATGGCTAAAGCTCTACCTAAAAGCTACCATGGTGCAAAGTTTCATCTCTTTATCTTTAAAAATGATGGTTTTAAAAATAATAATTTTAAAACCTCAGTTATTAAAAAATTCCTAAAAAACCAATGAATGAACAGATCTGTTTCAAATTTGGTATGGCTAAAGCCCTTCCTAAGAGCTAAGTTTCATGTCTTTATCTTTAAAAATGACAGAGTTATAAGCATTTTTGTTAATTCCCATTAGAGCTGCTCTTTGGAGAAAAAAATCCGGATTTCCCCTCCCCCTCCCGGATTTGCCATCAAAAAACCTGGGCAAATCCGGGCAAATCCAGTCATATGGTCACCCTAGGCGAGACATGCTCTCTTCCTGGCAACCCCAGTCCACTTTTTCTCCTTCCTGGTTTTCCATTTCTCCCTTTTCAACAGCTAGTCAACATTCTCAGTTCCTCTCCTTTAGGGATTCTCTCTCTCTCTCTCTCTCTCTCTCTCTCTCTCTCTCTCTCTCTCTCGTTTTTATTTTCCTTCTACAAAACTTGAGATTCTCCCAAGCCTGCTAATAACTCCCACTTGTGGCCATTTTGGTAGGGATGTTGGAGGACACCGTCCGGGTGCTGCAGTTCACCATGGATAGGCAAACTCATCTTTGTCTGTTCCACGCGCCACTCTCCGGACTGCTGGCATCCACCCACCCGTTTGCTGTGTTCACGAGATACCAGATAGTCCATGGGTGCCCAGCAAGAGGCACAAAGTGTCCCACTGCTCCAGTATCCCCCATTTTGCATAAAAATGGTGGCTATGCCTTTTACATACGCCACCATTTTGCTCAAAATGGCGGCTGTAAATGGGGCCATTGCTGCAAAATTACAGGTGTAAATGGTCTAAAGAGGCCATTTACGCCTGTAATATGGCCACCATTTGCACAAAATGGCAATTTACGGGAAAGGTCTAGCTGCCATTTTCATGAAAGATGGCAGCTTGCGGGAGTCCCGATCACTTCCCACCAGCCCTTCCTCACAAGGAGAGCACAATGGGAGGTAGGCAGGGGAAAACTGAATTTACTTGACTCTTGGCCTGATTAATTCAGCAAGCTCAGGGATTCATAAACCAGAGTCCAGGGGCTGAGCCAGTGATCGCTCACAGAGCTTTACCCCTACACTGAATTCATCCGACATCCCTATTTCCAGCATCTCAGTCCCTTGGACTCGGCCTCACTTTCCTGTGAGATTTTATCAGATTTCCAGGGGGGGGGGTTCCTTATCAATAGAAAGTTTTGTGAATTCTGGATAATTTGTGCAAAACCTGGACATGATTTGTAGGGATGTGCTCCGCTTCTCCTCGGACCGGAGAAGCAGGAGCGGATCGGGGGGCTTCGACTCCCCTTAAGGCAGAAGCGAAGAGGATCGGGAGAGCCGTGGAGCGTTGCGGATCGGATCGAGGTGAAGGTGGATCCTTCGCCTCGATCCGGAGCTCCGCAAAAAAGGTAAAGGGGGTTTACCTGGCCCTGCCGCCGCCACTGCTGCCCGTGCGGCAACAGCAGCAGAGCCAGGTAAGGGGGCAAGGGGGAGGGGGTCTTACCTGCATCCGTCCGCGGTCCCGCGGCTGCTTCAGCTGAGCCCGAGGACTCAAACAGGAAGACTAGGCCGCAACTAGTCGCAACTAGTTACTCTAAAAGTGGCCAGGTTTTGTGCGGCTGCCATAAGCCGATGGAAATTGATGTTGAAGAATTTTATTGTACCTTAGACTTAGGCTGAGACTGCCGTGTTTTTTGTACTTTATGCATTTATTTTATTGTATGTTGGGTTTTTTAATATTATTGTGATGATATTTTCTACTGTGCTGGTCTACGACCGAAATAAACAAACTCAACTCAATTGATGAGGTGCATTCTCAGATTTCGGGAGAAGCCTACTGGCTAGACTCATGAATGCAAGCAAGTCAGGTGGGCAGCAGGGATCCATCGGGCCCCAAATGGGTGGGATTTTCAAAGAACAGAGATCGCTACATTTTGGCTGCATAAGGATTGGCATTCAGAGAATTGTGTTTGCGGTTAGTAAATAATAATAATAATAATAATAATAATAATAATAATGATGATGATGATGATGATGATGATGACAAGACAATACCTTGCAATCAACCAGACATGAGTTACAGACAAAAAAGAAAAGCACATTTACCTCTTTGACAGAGCAATACCTAATGACAAAAATGTTGTAGGAAAGGAAGAGGAAAAGAGGACATGGAAGTTAAAGAACTGTGGCAGCAGGAAAAAGTTACAATTATTCTATTAGTCACATCAGTCACTGGCATCACATCCAAACATTTTACAAAAAAACTTCAGAAACTAGGCCTACCAAAATACTTCCACACCACCGTCCAGAAAGTAATCATGCTTAAGACAACTTCAAGTGTCAGGAAATTCCTGAATCAGTAAAAGACAGCATGACTTGGCAAAACCCATCATGTTCATCTAAAAAACCCCACCACGAGTGAGGAAGGAGAGATAATAATAATAATAATAATAATAATAATAATAATAATAATAATAATAATATTTTTATAAAACCTAGATGTTCTTTAAATGGCAAAGGTAGGGAGTGTATTCCTCCCTTTACTCTGCAAATGCCCCCCCCCAAAACCCAGGTCCATCACGACAACCGTGTTTTCCATCAATCTCATCAGTGAGTCTGAAAAGTAAACATTCAAATTACAATATAACTCTTGACTTCTGTTAATTAAAAGGCATTTTTGGTGTGTTTGTGCCGGCGTGATGAGCCGCTTGATTAAAACGAGATCATCCATTCAGAATGAGCATTTTGGAGGGGGGGTGGGAGAGGGGGGGGAAATTGCTTTTGTTGCACCGATTACTCTATTTTAAAACTCCTGGCTGTTATCATGCTAATAAAAAGCTGTCACTTCCCCGTCATGTCATTTAGAGCACCAGCTACTTTGCATAGTTGTGTGACTGTGTTTTATTCCAGTAATTGCAAACGGGTTCGTCGTCTGCATAAAGGCCCTGTCTAACATCTCTCTTTTCACACTGTGAAATGTGATGAGTGCAAGATCCGTCTGGGGAAAATTCGATCGTCTTCTCGAACTTAGGGCGCGGCCAAAACAAATTACCTAATTATCTCATGAGGAGATCTTCACTCCTCTGGTCCCACCAGACTCACTCATGCAGAGATCTTCTCGAACCTAGGGCTCAGCCAAAACAAATGACCCCATTTCCTCACGAGGAGACCTTTGCTCCTCTGGTCCCACCAGACTCACTCATCCAGAGGTCTTCTCGAACTTAGGGCGCAGCCAAAACAAATAACCGCATTTCCTCACGAGGAGACCTTTGCTCCTCTGGTCCCACCAGACTCACTCATGCAGAGGTCTTCTCGAACCTAGGGCTCAGCCAAAACAAATGACCCCATTTCCTCACGAGGAGACCTTTGCTCCTCTGGTCCCACCAGACTCACTCATCCAGAGGTCTTCTCGAACCTAGGGCTCAGCCAAAACAAATGACCCCATTTCCTCACGAGGAGACCTTTGCTCCTCTGGTCCCACCAGACTCACTCATCCAGAGGTCTTCTCGAACCTAGGGCTCAGCCAAAACAAATGACCGCATTTCCTCACGAGGAGACCTTTGCTCCTCTGGTCCCACCAGACTCACTCATCCAGAGGTCTTCTCGAACCTAGGGCTCAGCCAAAACAAATGACCCCATTTCCTCACGAGGAGATCTTCGCTCCTCTGGTCCCACCAGACTCACTCATGCAGAGATCTTCTCGAACCTAGGGCTCAGCCAAAACAAATGACCCCATTTCCTCACGAGGAGACCTTTGCTCCTCTGGTCCCATCTGCCCCAATCCTTTAGAGATCTCCTACTCTTAGAAATTACCACCCTTTCTATCTTTATGCAACTGAGGCTGGGAACAGTCGAGCGCCTAGGGATGCCACAGAAATCTAGGAAGGCGGTGAAGGGCATGAGCCACAGGCACCCTGTGAGCGGCAAGTGAGCACCCGCTCCCTCACTGAGCAGCCATTTTGCAGAAAACGGCAGCCCGTATTATTATTTTTTTAACATAAAGGGGCTTTTTACTCAAATGGCAAATGCAAATAAGCCCATTTACACAACATTACAAGCATAAATGGTCTATTTAGACTATTGACACCTGTAATGTTGTGTAAAATGCCCCTTTACAAAAAAAAGAACAAGATGCCATTTTCTGCAAACAGTGCCAGGTGATTGGTTGGAGTCTAGCGAGTGACATGCAAGAGGCGGACCCCGGTAACTTTGACCATCTCTACTGGCGATGGGTAAGCATTCTGTTTAGCTTTTTTAAAAACAAAAAAGAACTTAACAAAAAGTTGAGTTCATATCAGCGGGGGGGAATGCTCTTGCATTTGAGCCCCAGCGTCTTCAGCAATCAGAACAAGTGGGGTGTGCATGGACCCCCCGATCCTCTTCGCGCCCAATCTGCAAATTGTGGATCGGGCCCGCTCGGCCCCGCCTCGATCTGCCTAGGGGCCGCTCCTCTCTGTTGCGGAGCTCCAGCTCTGAATCGGAGCTCTGCAGTGGCGGGGAGTGTCGCCAGGTAAGGCCCCCCTCCCTCCTCCCCCTTACCTGTGTCTGTCCCGGCCCATCCCAGCTTCACTAGAGCCCGTGGCTCAACCAGGAACTGTAGGCCCCGATTGCGGCCTACACTTCCTGGTTGAGCTCTAGTGAAGCTGGGATGGGCCGGGACGAATGCAGGTAAGAACCCCCTCCCGCTTGCCCCCTTACCTGGCTCTGCTGCTGTCGCTGCATGGGCGGCGGTGGCGGCAGGGCCAGGAAAAAAACCCTCCCTCCTTTCCCTTACCTGCATCCATCCGCGGTCCTGCGGCTGCTTCAACTGAGCCCGAGGACTCAACCAGGAAGACTAGGCCGCCTTGTCTTCCTGTTTGAGTCCTCAGGCTCCGTTGAAGTAGCCGCGGGACCGCCGACGGATGCAGGTAAGACCCCCCTCCCCCTTACCTGGCTCTGCCGCTGTTACCGCATGGGCAGCAGAAACAGCGGCAGGGCCAAGCAAACCCCCCTTACCTTTTTTGCGGAGCTCCGGATCAAGGCGAAGGATCCGCCTTCACCTCGATCCGCTCCACAACGCTCCGCGGCTCCCCCGATCCTCTTCGCCTCCGCCTTAAGGGGAAGCGAAGTCCCCCAATCCGCTCCTGCTTCTCCGGTCCGAGGAGAAGTGGAGCACACCCCTAAGAACAAGATTCTGTCTTTCGACATTCCCAGATAGAGGATGGCTCCCCTTACGTAGGGTTTCTGGGCAAGGGCCAGGATCATCCCACATATACAAAGGCAGCAAGTGTGGGGGAATAGCCTAGAAATGCAAAAGCTGCAGCTGTAAAACGCCACCCCAAAAAGGAGCACGGGGTGGTGGATGAAGTCTGTTCAAAAGGCAGCTGTGGGACCATTTTGCCCGAATAAAACAAGGCAGGAAATAAAGCAAATAATGAAACCAATTAAAACCAAGGGTTTAATTAACAGGTAGTTAGAGCGAGGAAAATGGGGATAGTAACTCGTGAGCAACCGGGCCAGCTCAGTGGAAGTTTTCAGGGCTGCTTTGCTTTGCTCATTTGTTCTAGTTCCTCTGTTCGCTTGGGCTGGGAAGGGCGGGGGAAGGAGGGGCCTAGTTTGCTGCATCAACTGCTGTGATGCTTGGGAATTCTCTCCCACATCTTGATTCTGACCAGTGGCTTGAAATTCTCTGCTGCCACTCTAAGGTTCCATTCCTCCCCGCTTTTCCCCCCTAATGCATCCCAATCTTTTCTGTTTCAGGTCGGTTATCCCCAGGGATGTACGGATGGCATACAATCCGTTCTGTTTGTCTTTCATGGATCATCAGGCTCCTTTCATTCCATCATCGACCCATCAACAGACCTGGATTTTTTGTTTCAGGATTCACGCAAATTCACATCGGCCCAAATCCGCCCGTGCGAAAATGTGCAGATTCCCCCCAATTCTGCAAATTGCCACCCCATGTTTGTTGTCAAGCTTTTATGCCCATTTGGGGGCAGGTTTAATTTTTGCATATTTTTCTATGACGAAATTTGCACAAAATTCCAAAAGGTTAGAAAACCGGTCCACAAGTCCACAAAATCCACCCAACAGGAAAAAGCCAGCTGTGGAATCCACAGATTGGATCCCTAAAAACCCAAATTCATTTCATTCTCTTGCAGGTTTCTCCACCATCCCTGGCTGTCCCCCAGCTGTGCCTAGAGCCTATGTTGAGCATTGAGCAGGGGGGTGGACTCGATGGCCTTGTAGGCCCCTTCCAACTCTGCTATTCTATGATTCTATGTCTCCACCCAACACAACACTGGTATTTGCTATGGATTCCAGGGATACGTTGTGTTGAGGCTCGGCTGCAAAGCCAGCCATCATCATCATCATCATCATCATAATTATAATAATAATAATAATATATTTATTTGTTACCCACCTCTCCCTCTGGATCGAGGCACCATTTGCTGCACCACCATATATATATAGGCCATAGCAAGACCTTGCAGTTGCATTCTGGACCAACTCCAGCTTCCAAATAGTCTTCAAGGGTTCCCCACAGTGCATAGCCAGGTACAGAGACAGTTAGAGTGATGGATTATTTTTATTTATTTAATTATTATTGCATTTATATCCTGCCTTTTTTCCTCCAAGGAACCCAAGGTGGTGTACTTAATCCTCTCCATTTTATCCTCACAACAACAACCCTGTGAGGTAGGTTGGGCTGAGAGACTGTGACTGGCCCAAAGTTACCCAGTGGATTTCCATGGCTGAGGGGGGACTAGAACCCGGATCTCCCGACTCCCAGTCCAACACTTTAGCCGCTACACCCAAATCTCTACTCAGCCATCAAGCTCACTGGGTGACCTTGAGCCAGTTACTTTCTTTTAGCCTCAGCTACCTCACAGGGTTGTTGTGAGGATTATGCTGGGAGAACCTTTCTGGGCAGTGAAGTATTTTCACACACTGGACTTGCTCACTGGATCCTTCTAGAGAGGAAGTACTCCACAGGGCTTCCTGTTTGGCCTGTGAGACACCCATCTTCCTTACTTGGTCTCTTGGCTTAGATTCCTAGACATGACTTCTGGACCCTGGCTCCCTCTGATAGCTAACTACTAGGGCTGTGCACTGCCTTGAGCCGAAGACCCGAGTCTGAGTCCAGATGGGGCTATTTGGCCTTCCTGAGCCTGAACAAAAGGTGGTACTGGGTCAGCCTGAGGCACCCTATGGCGAGAGCAAAATGGTTCCAAATGCCTCAGGCTGATTCGGGGTGGGTGGACCACTCCTCTCGCCAGCCCACCTGAGAAAGCCACTGTGAGGCCGACTGTGAGTCCATTGGCTCACTGGACACATCCCTCCTCTCCCCAGTCACCAGTCACCCCCACCCCCACCTGAACCCACTGCCACCACCAGGACTTACCTTTGCCATTCTTCCTCCTCCCTTAGAGACGTAATTTGAAGGTAAGATGGGTGCTTGCTTTTTTCATAGATCTATGGTCTCAAACTAGGGGGAAAGTCCCAGCAGCAGCAGCTCCAGGTACAGAGCAGGGAGTGAGAGAGGGAGGGAGGGAAGCAGGGATTTCAGTGGATTCCCAGTCAGCCTTGCACCCAACTTTCTTGGGTGCCTGCCGCGTGGGAGCACGATGGGCATCCAGGAACCCACAAAGGCTGACCCACCGGGGTGGGGGTGGGGGAACCTTGCTTCGGCTTCAGTTCGAAAGCGAAGTGGCCGAGTCCCAAAGTACCCCAAACCCAAACAGACGCTGATTTGAAGCAGAGGGGCTGTGCACAGCCCTGCTACTGACAGCTTATCCTTGACCGTTTTCCTGCTGTAGCTAGCAGCCCTAGCAGTGCAGAAGATTCGTGGCAGACAAGCACAGGGCTCCTCCTTGAAGCTACACCAGGGCCCGACGGCCAGGAAGTCCTTCTGTCTCCTTCTCTGCTTGGCTCACCACCTGTTCCCGAAGACGGCATTTCCACATCTCTGTATAACAAGGGCTTCTCATCTGCTAACTGTTGCTTTGCCTCTGTTTACCCTCCTGCAACACACGTCCCTCTCTCTTTTCTTGTCATTGTTTATAAATCTGCAGTATTTGTGACAAAAGAGAATTTGTGTTTGCAGATTTATTTTTATCTTAGGAATGATTTTTTAAAAAAAGAAGATATGAAGAAAGACCATGGGGGGGGGGGGGGGAAACGCATTCCTCCAAAGTAGCCCTCGCATGCATGAAATAAGAGTATTGTTCGGCACGCACTCAAGTGGGCGTAGAAGCATAAAAATATCCATCTTGCGTGGCTTCACACCAAGGCATTTGACAGAAATGCGGTGGGTTGTTTCGTCCGACTTGCGACAAATAAAAACAACCACAGAGGGGTTGAAATGTGCGTGGTAGAAGACCTACACGCCTCAGGCGAGGTGGAGGCACACGCATCCTCCTGAGGATGGAGGGTGAGAGACTGTGTTTGGGAGTGGGCTTTGAGGAGGGCGTATTATGGGATGTAACGGACAAAGCAAATGGAGCTGAAGGCAAACGTCCCACGTTTGCAAGATCTATTCAGGCTTATCTCTGAAGGCCTTCAATGTGGACACATGACACGGGACAATCATTATATAGAAAACATCCCAGCCTGTTTTTTCCCCCCTCAGATAACAGCGGTTTCTTTCTCCACTCTCTTTTCCAAGTCAAATAGTTCCGCTCTGAATGATGGATCTCTCCTGGTGCTGTCGATTCGGCCCTGTTCCTGCCTCAGGCAAAATGTCAAGGTGGGTTTGGAACATCCCCAGGCGGCTGAAATGCCTGAAGTATGTGGAGGGAAGAAAGGGAATTTTCAACTGGATTTTTTTTAAAAAAAAACAACCCGTTTTCCCCCCATTTTTTTGTTTTTTCCCCGAAAAATTGAAAAAAAAATGAAGAAAAAACGGATTACGGGATGTTTTAGTTTAGCATGATGAATTAAATGTTTAAGAGAAGGTGTTCCGATATTTACTTCTCCAAATGATTTCTAAAAACTGTACGGTATCAGATTATTACAATTTCTGTGCGCCAAGGAAAAGCAAGTCCTAGGTTGCAAACTGAGACCACAACGCTCAAACGCAAGAGCAAGATGCATTTCTGCCTCTAGGGGGCAGCACTGCCATGGAAGCAGAGACTGAAACTAATAGTGATTAAAACAAAATAAATAAAAATCCCCGCCCCTGCTCCCCCCTACCCGCAATGTCCCTGGAGTGCCCCTGGCCTGGCTCCTTCCCTCTGCTGAGCCCCACTACTTGTGGGAAAGAGGGAGGAAGCCGGGACGGGCGGCCACAGTGCCCACGTTCCACGGGATCATCCCGGGACCACAGGTAAAACCAGGATAACTGACATCTCAGTTATGACAGGGAAATGGAGGGGTCGTCCCTGCTGCTCCAGGGATCCCCTGTGCATCATTTGGATGCACAGGGACGATCCAGTGGGGAAAGACAAGTGTAGAAAGGGCCTGAGTTAAAGAGGGAGAAAGGGCTCTGAGTATTTCTCCTGGAGAGCATCTAATGCCCCCACTTCCTATAATCTACCCCAATCAGGATATTGCAGTATGAATGTGGTATGGAAGCGGTATACAAAAGGCAGGAGCCACACAGAGCAGGGTCTAGCACTATGAAAGCGGGATATGGTGTGTGTCAATGGGCCCCAACAGTTATCAATGCACTTCAATACCACTATGAAGCAGTCGTGCGGCTTCTGCCTTTTATATCCCATTTTCATAGTGCAATATCCTGATTGGGGTAGATTTGGCCTAAGTCTGACACTCCCATTCTAGAATTGCTTCTCCGAAAACTAAGTCACTGGAAGCTTTAAACTAAAATATGCTGGTGTGGTTTCTTTGTTGTTGTGTTTTGGTATTTTGGGCTCCACCCACTTTGCCTTTTGAATTTGGCATTTGGACTGAAAGAGATTCAATATCCCTAGTATACAGTACACACGTAGCGCAAATACATACAAGCGTACATGCTCGTACCTCTGATACGTGCCTCATCTAGAGTATTGTTTCCAGTTCTGGGCTCCACAATTCAAGAAGGATGCAGACAAGCTGGAACGTGTTCAGAAGAGGGCAACCAGGATGATCAGGGGTCTAGAAACAAAGCCCTATGAAGAGAGACTGAAAGAACTGGGCCTGTTTAGCCTGGAGAAGAGAAGATTGAGGGGAGACGTGATAGCACTCTTCAAATACTTAAAAGGTTGTCACACAGAGGAGGGCCAGGATCTCTTCTCAATCCTCCCAGAGTGCAGGACACGGAATAATGGACTCAAGTTAAAGGAAGCCAGATTCCGGCTGGACATCAGGAAAAACTTCCTGACTGTTAGAGCAGTGCGACGGTGGAATCAGTTACCTAGGGAGGTTGTGGGCTCTCCCACACTAGAGGCCTTCAAGAGGCAGCTGGACAAGCATCTGTCAGGGATGCTTTAGGGTGGATTCCTACATTAAGCAGGGGGTTGGACTCGATGGCCTTGTAGGCCCCTTCCAACTCTGCTATTCTATGATTCTATGATTCTATATTTTGCTAGGCAGATTTCAATTCTCTTCCTGCACCCCCGGCCCCGAATCCGTTAAAAGCTGACCTCGTCATGTCTCCGAAGCTGAAATGATTCCCATGACAGCGCGAGTCAGGAGACAGGTGACGCGGGATCTCCATTCATGTTTGCGGAGTGAGGACTGGGGGAAGGAAACCCTGCTTCTACCTAGAGTAAGGCCCTCCTGTGGTTTTGTCATGGCAACAGATTCCGAATGAGGGACCTCCCGTGGGCCACTTCTAGCCACAAAACCTGTTTCATTCAAGGCAAACTGGGGATGAGAGGACTCAATGGCCCTGAGCCGTGAGGTTGATTGTTGCTGACAGGGATGGGTGCCCGGAAGGGACAAAATGGAAGTCAGTCCTCTGAGGCTTAGATTTAATCAGAGCATGGGGTTGCCCACTGATTTGGAAGCTCTGGGCCTGCATCAGCGGTTGTAACTGTAAAAAGAGCTTGCTCAGAGTGTATTTACTCCAAAGAGATGTATGGATTTTCGTTCCATTTGCATTTCATGGATCGCCAAGTGATGTTGGTTTCATCCTCTGCTCATTGATGCAATCAGATTCCCCCCCCCCCCCGTTTCCCAAATTTGTGCAAATTCACGCCTACGCAAATTTGCACTTGCGCAAATGCGCAAATCCCCTTCATGGGCATTTTCATGCTTTAGGCTATGGGGGAAATGTACATTTTTATGGATTTTTCTATGACTAAATTTGCGTACAATTCCGGAAAGTTAAAAAAAAAAAGACTCCGCAAGTCTGAGGAATTAGTGGGATTTGGGAAAAGCTGTTCCACTGCAGAATCCATGGGTCAGGTTTGCAGAAATCTGAACTCATTTGATTCCTTTGTGGATTTCTCCAGTACACCCACTTTCAACCCACATCTAGACTGAAGGATTGGGAGGGCAGCAAGTATGGAGTTCATACAAAAAGTAAAAGATGGGCACTTCAAGATGCAGGTAAATGACAGTTACGGTTGTAAAATATCTTCTCGTAATGCTTAAAGCTTCAGATATTGGGCAGTACAGAAGTGCAATCACTCAATCAATCAATCAATCAATTAAGGGGTGGGCAACATGGAGTCCCCAGCCTTTTTTGTGTGTGTGTATCCCACCACCCTGAGAGTTGTGGCCACTGAATTAATAATGGATTTTGGCAGTATAAGAGTGCCCCAAAAATCTGCATTTTTTTGTCCTTATCTGGACAGAGATAGACTAGCTACAGTTATCCATGCTCTGATAACCACATGTTTGGATTATTGCAGTGCTTTATACATGGGGCGCCTCCCCTGTGGTTGGTTCCATGACCAACTGTTCTAGGGCACGGTCGTTTAGAGCATCGAGAAATTTAACGTTGTCATGACTGGAATATGCATTTTCTGGTCAATGTAAGTGAAGTCACCCATTATGACAACACTTCCGCGTTTGGAGGCTTCCCTGATTTTGTTTTCCATCTCAAGGTCATCCTGAGCATTCTGGACTGGGGGACAATAAGATATTTAGAATCATAGAATAGCAGAGTTGGAAGGGGCCTACAAGGCCATCGAGTCCAACCCCCTGCTCGATGCAGGAATCCACCCTAAAGCATCCCCGACAGATGCTTGTCCAGCTGCCTCTAGAAGGCCTCTAGTGTGGGAGAGCCCACAACCTCCCTAGGTAACTGATTCCATTGTCGCACTGCTCTAACAGCCAGGAAGTTTTTCCTGATGTCCAGCTAGAATCTGGCTTCCTTTAACTTGAGCCCGTTATTCTGAGTCCTGCACTCTGGGAGGATCGAGAAGAGATCCTGGCCCTCCTCTGTGTGACAACCTTTTATTTATTTATTTATTTATTTATTTATTTATTTATTACATTTTTATACCGCCCAATAGCCGAAGCTCTCTGGGCGGTTCACAAAAATTAAAACCATCATAAAACATTTTAAGTATTTGAAGAGTGCTCTCATGTCTCCCCTCAATCTTCTCTTCTCCAGGCTAAACATGCCCAGTTCTTTCAGTCTCTCTTCATAGGGCTTTGTTTCCAGACCCCTGATCATCCTGGTCGCCCTCCTCTGAACACGCTCCAGCTTGTCTGCGTCCTTCTTGAATTGTGGAGCCCAGAACTGGATGCAATACTCTAGTACATTGGGACCTGTCTTGTCACCCAGAGTGCTTCTGTGGAAGAATCTGACCCATTTAGCTGTTCAGCTGCCCAACACAACTTACTATTCAGTTCCCCCTAATATTTAGTAGGGATGTGCTCCGCTCCGATTAGGAGCGTAGAAGCAGTAGCGGATTGGCCTGCTCCGCCTTACCCAGAGGCGGAGTAGGAGCGGACCGCGGACCCCCTAGAAGCAAGGCGAAGAGAAGCGACCATTTTTCGGAGCTCCGAGTTCAGGCGGAGCGCTCCGGTCGCCATCTTGAAAACATTTCGCCATAGGATTGCATTGCGGCAAATAATCGCGCATAACTACGTTGTTTTTGAAGCTATCGTTCTGGAAATTCTTGTGCACAGAGAGTCGTGGATGGGGGTCATTTTGAGACCACTCTCACCTCTCTGCGTGCTGTGGTTCACGTGCAATATTTTTTTAAAAATCGGGGCAACCGCGGGGCTCAAACTGCGTTTCGGCTTTTCGCCCATAGGATTGCATTGAGGGAAAGAATCGGGGATAACTGGGGGGGGGTTTAAGCTATCGTTCTGAAAATTCTTGTGCACAGAGAGTCGTGGATGGGGGTCATTTTGAGACCACTCTCAACTTTCTGCGTGCTGTGGTTCACGTGCAATATTTTTTTAAAAATAGGGTCAACCGCGGGGCTCCGTTTCGGCTTTTCGCCCATAGGATTGCATTGAGGGAAAGAATCGGGGATAACTGGGGGGGGGTTTAAGCTATCGTTCTGAAAATTCTTGTGCACAGAGAGTCGTGGATGGGGGTCATTTTGAGACCACTCTCAACTTTCTGCGTGCTGTGGTTCACGTGCAATATTTTTTTAAAAATAGGGTCAACCGCGGGGCTCCGTTTCGGCTTTTCGCCCATAGGATTGCATTGAGGGAAAGAATCGGGGATAACTGGGGGGGGGTTTAAGCTATCGTTCTGAAAATTCTTGTGCACAGAGAGTCGTGGATGGGGGTCATTTTGAGACCACTCTCAACTTTCTGCGTGCTGTGGTTCACGTGCAATATTTTTTTAAAAATCGGGGTTTGGGTTTTTTTTATTTTTTTATTTTTATTTTTTTGGAAGCGATGACAGGCACATTCAACTCCCAATCCTGATGAGAATTGATCTCCTCAGAAAGCATCCTCCTCCAATCCCAGCGTTGGAGGGGGGACTAAGGCAGACCCACCCTGAGAACTTTCTGTTTTGTGTCTCTTTGTGGGTTGGCGTTCGTGGAGGGAACACTTAGTTAGTTAGTGCTCCTGCTTTGGACTTTGGAGATAGATTAGGATAGGTTTAGTTTGGCGTGTGTGTGTGTTTGTTTGCTTCTTTCTGACTTGTAGCTTAGTTTGCCCTGTGTTTTCCCCTTACTTTGATTTAATATAAACTTTATTTTTGAATTTTGGAGTGTGTGGTTGGGTTGGTTGGGTTGGTTGCCCCCCCCCCTTCCCTGTATTAAAGCCTGACTGTTCTGCTTTTGTGAAAGCTTTCTTTTGAAAGCATACACACAGTTTTTGTCCCATTTCCCTACATTTATATTCTTAAACATATTTTATTATATTCTTTCACATAGTCCATTAGTATATATTCTCATACATATTATATTAGTATTCATATTTTGTTCTTCTTATAGTAGTGGTTGGTTCTTTTCCCCCCTCCCCTCTCTTAAATCCTGATTGTGTTTCCTTCTATCTTCTATATACCAAATATACCAAAAAAATTGGATTCTCTTTTTCTTCTCTGTGTAACTTCGACGGAGTGGGCTGCTTTTGTCAAGTTCAACAGGCAGCCACAGATTGAGCATTTTGGGGAAAGCATACGCACACCATTTCCCTATTCTTAAACATATTATTATTATATTCTTTGACATAGTCTTAGTAGTCTATTAGTACATTCTCATACATATTATAGTAGTGGTTGGTTCTTTTCCCCCCTCCCCTCTCTTAAATCCTGATTGTGTTTCCTTCTATCTTCTATATACCAAATATACCAAAAAAATTGGATTCTCTTTTTCTTCTCTGTGTAACTTCGACGGAGTGGGCTGCTTTTGTCAAGTTCAACAGGCAGCCACAGATTGAGCATTTTGGGGAAAGCATACGCACACCATTTCCCTATTCTTAAACATATTATATTATATTCTTTGACATAGTCTTAGTAGTCTATTAGTATACATTCTCATACATATTAGTAGTAGTAGTATTCATATTTTGTTCTTGTTATAGTAGTGGTTGTCCCATTTCTTGTCCCATTTCCCTACATTTATTAGTAATATTCTTAAACATATTATTATATTCTTGTAGATATTCTTAGTAGTAGATATATATATATATATTAGTATATTCTCATACATTAGTAGTAGTATATTTTATTGTTCTTGTCCCATTTCCCTACATTTAAACATATTATATCTTCTTATACATATTCTTAGTAGTACCTTATACATAGTATTAGTAGTATTAATATTTTGTTAGTCATCATGAAAAGAGGAAGCAGGCGTGCTGAAAGCAGCAAGGCTCAGTCTGCCAGCAGTAAGCAGGCTTCCTCTCCTCCTGTGAAACTCAAACGGGCAACTCCTTGGCTGACTGCTCCAAAACAGAAGCAGGACAAGCAGCAGGCAGAGCCACTCTCTTCTGCAACTTGTGCCCGGCGTTCTCTTTTTGAGGGTGGGAATGGGAAAAGTGCCCGTTTGCAAGAGGCACGTGGCAGCAGTGCCATTAGAGGAGGAGGAGTATCCCCAACTCCTTCATTCTCCTTTCAGCCCACGAGCCCGATGATGGACCTAGACGAGGTCCTCAGCACAGTGGAGGGGGGGGAGGAGGAGGAGGAGGCGGTGGGCCTCCAGGATGTGGGGGCTGAGGAGGAGCAGCAGCAGGCCGAGGCTCTCTCCCCAGTCTCATCCCACACCCCTGTTTCTGTGGCAACACCAGAGAGCTCAGGCGGGCAATTGGTGGTGTCACCACGGAAACGAAAGACAAGCATCGTGTGGGACCACTTTGAGTTGGGAGCGGATCCCCGCTTTGCTGTCTGTCGCCACTGCAAACTCAGCCTAAGCAGGGGTTCATCGACAGGGCATTATGGAACCAGCAGCATGAAGATGCATCTTAAGAGGCAGCACCAGTCGGTCTTGCTGGGGAAAGAGGCGGGCAAGGCGACTGGTTCCAGGGGAAAGCCGAAGGCGGTGGCTGCTGCTGCTGCTGCTGCTGCTGCTGCTGCTGGCACTTCCAGTCTCAGCTCTCCATCTCCCATCCCCACAAGGGTTAGGCAGGCAACCCTGCCGGAAATGGGGTGGGGGAAGTATGGAACCACAAGATGGCGTTTTCCAACGCCCTCCCAGATCACCACGTCAATCGGTGAGATGGTGGCGTTGGACGACCAGCCATTCAGCCTCGTCGACAACGCAGGCTTCAAGAGGCTGATGGCGCTTGTGGTGCCATACTACAAGCTGCCGTGTCGCACCACCCTGAGCAGGCGGGTGGTGCCTTCCCTGTACCGTTCCTGCAGGGAGTTAGTGCTGGGTCGTCTGTGCCAGGCAGAGGCACGGATGGTGCACTTCACCTCGGACATTTGGTCCAGCGAGGGCGGAGTGCACGCTTACCTGTCCCTGACGGCACACTGGTGGGCAGCCGTGGGGCAGGAAGGATCCAGCACTACAGGGACTGGCAAGGAGGGCTACTGCTGGGCCCTCCTCCACACGCAAGTGATGGACCAGTCCCACACGGCAGGGGAGATTACGGAGGCCATGAACCGCATGGTGGATGGGTGGCTAGCTGGGCAGAAGGTCACCCGCGGTTACATGGTCACGGACGGGGGAGCCAACATGGTGAAGGCGGTGCGCGACGGCGGATTCGAGGGCGTCCGCTGCATCGCGCACGTCTTGAACCTGGTGGTGAGGGATGGCCTTGGGATGGGCAGCAGCAAGCCCAACCTCGGTCCCCTGTCCGGGATCCGTAACCTCCTGGAGAGCTGCAGAAAGGTGGCAGGCCATTTCCACCACAGCGTCAAGGGCAGTCGCTTGCTGCGGGAGAAGCAGGAGGAGTTGAATCTCCCGCAGCACAGGCTAGTGCAGGATGTGGTGACACGCTGGAACTCCACCTACCTGATGCTGGAGCGGATGGTGGAGCAACAGCGTGCCATCCACGACTTGTTCAGGGTCAGGGACATGGGCGTCCACCACCTGGGCAAGCAGCAGTGGGACGCCATGTCCCAGCTGGTGGCGGTCCTCAAGCCGTTCCTGAACGCCACCGAGACCCTGAGCAAAAGCTCTGCCCTCCTCAGCCAGGTGATCCCTGTATGCAGGCATCTCCAGAAACAGATGGGCGACTTTCTGGAGTACAGGGATCCCGTCACCGGCAGGCGCTTCGAGCCCGAGGTCCGCGAAGCGGTGACTAGGCTGAGGGACGGCCTGACGCGGAGGCTGGAGCCCATCCAAACCGACAGGGTCCACATGTTGGCAGCCATGTGCGACCCTCGTGTGAAGGATGGGCTTTGTGGGCCAAATAGCAGGCAGCACTGGGTGGAAACGCTGGTGGGCGAAGTGCGGGCGGCATGGGCCAAGAGGGTGGGGCAGAGTGAGGCAGAGGAGCAGGCCACCCCTCCCCGCAGCAGCACCAGCAGCACCAGCAGCAGCCTCACCTGCATCCCTCCCAGCAGCAGCACAGGCGAGGGGTATTGGGAAGAGGCTCTGCACACCGTGTTTGGGCAGAGACCCTCCCCAGCCACCAGCCAGGATGACGCTGCAACCACCGTGCAGCGTTACCTGTCAGAGCCCATCGAGGACTCCTCCATGGACCCCCTGGCCTACTGGTCATCCCGTTTTCAGATTTGGCCGGACCTGGCGCGGGTGGCCATGGATCGACTCAGCTGCCCACCCACCAGTGTTCCAAGCGAGAGGGTGTTCTCTATGGCGGGCGACATAGTGACCCCTCACCGCTCTCGCTTGGAGCCGGACTTGGTGGAGCAGCTGGTCTTTCTGAAGGGCAATCTCCCCCTGCTGGGATACCCCACCCTCAAGCCCTCGTGGGAGTGACAGGCAGGCTCCCTTTAATTCCACCCCTCCTTGGGTTGGCAGGCACACTACAGTTCAGGCAGGCTGGTTTTTTCTCTGTAGGCACTAGGCAGAGTTTGTCACCGTGCGTGTGTGTGACTGACTGTGAGGGCAAAGCACCGCACTTGAGTTCATTTCATTTCTGTGGCGTCCGGTACAGCTTAGTCAACTCATCCGGATAGTTTTCCACCCAGTTCCAAAAGACTCCATTTATTTATTTATTTATTTATTTATTTATTTAATTACATTTATATACCGCCCCACAGCCAAAGCTCTCTGGGCGGTTTACAACCGTTTGTCCATGATTGACTGCACGTTTAGGTGAGGTGCAAGCAGGGGGCAAGGCAATGCCTGGCACCACCACCACCACTAGCCAGGCTGCCTCTCTCCAGCAGTCCACGGGTCGCCCTTTGGAGTGCCCTGGGAGTGGAAGACGTACTCCCTGATCCAGAAGTATGGTTTTTTGAGAAGCAAACAGGCGAGTCCTCGCCTTTGAGAAGCAACCTTTCACTTGAACTCATGGAAGTCATTGACTTCAGCACAGCCACTACATAGAGGCTGTGGACCTCTGGGTGACTCCATCAGTGTGCTGATTTTGAGAAGCAACCTTTCACTGAAACTCATTCACTTCCCCAATTGAGGGTGAGGGAGGTTACACTCCAGCAGTCCACGGGTCGCCCTTTAGATAGCTCTGGGATCAAATGGAGTCCTTGATCTGTGTGCTGATTTTGAGAAGCAACCTTTCACTGAAACTCATTCACTTCCCCAATTGCGGCTGGTACTCCAACAGTCCACCGAACGCCCATAGCACAGCCACTTAGTGCATAGGGACAGTTTAAGTTTCCTCCTGAGAAGTGAGCACTCACTTCAACTCATGACAGCCATTGACTTCACCACAGCCACTACTGCGGATGCTGTGGTCCTCCAGGATGTGGGGATAAGTAGCAGTCGCTGGTCGAGCTTCTCTCCCCAGTCTCATATGGAGCAATTTTGAGCTCTCACTTCGACTTCAAGTTCAGACACTTGAGCACAGCCCCTACGGTGGAGGCACAGCTGGCCGTGCCTCTCTCCCCAACCACTGACTGCACAGGGACAGTTTAAGTTTCCTCCTGAGAAGTGAGCACTCACTTCAACTCATGACAGCCATTGACTTCACCACAGCCACTACTGCGGATGCTGTGGTCCTCCAGGATGTGGGGATAAGTAGCAGTCGCTGGTCGAGCTTCTCTCCCCAGTCTCATATGGAGCAATTTTGAGCTCTCACTTCGACTTCAAGTTCAGACACTTGAGCACAGCCCCTACGGTGGAGGCACAGCTGGCCGTGCCTCTCTCCCCAACCACTGACTGCACAGGGACAGTTTAAGTTTCCTCCTGAGAAGTGAGCACTCACTTCAACTCATGACAGCCATTGACTTCACCACAGCCACTACTGCGGATGCTGTGGTCCTCCAGGATGTGGGGATAAGTAGCAGTCGCTGGTCGAGCTTCTCTCCCCAGTCTCATATGGAGCAATTTTGAGCTCTCACTTCGACTTCAAGTTCAGACACTTGAGCACAGCCCCTACGGTGGAGGCACAGCTGGCCGTGCCTCTCTCCCCAACCACTGACTGCACAGGGACAGTTTAAGTTTCCTCCTGAGAAGTGAGCACTCACTTCAACTCATGACAGCCATTGACTTCACCACAGCCACTACTGTGGATGCTGTGGTCCTCCAGGATGTGGGGATAAGTAGCAGTCGCTGGTCGAGCTTCTCTCCCCGGTCTCGTCCCACCCCTCTTCCGCTGTAACCCTGTCTTTGAGAAGCAAGCTGTCACTTCAACTCATGGACTTCCCCTATGTGCGGGTGGTACTCCAGTAGTCGACCGATCGCCCATAGCACAGCCACTTAGTGCGTAGGGACAGTTTAAGTTTCCTCCTGAGAAGCAAGCTGTCACTTCAACTCATGGACTTCCCCTATGTGCGGGTGGTACTCCAGGTGTCCACCGATCGCCCATACCACAGCCACTTTGTGTGTACGGACAGTTTAATTTTCCTGAGAAGTGAGCACTCACTTCAACTCATGGACTTCCCCAATTGCGGCTGGTACTCCAACAGTCCACCGAACGCCCATATCACAGCCACTTAGTGCATAGGGACAGTTTAAGTTTCCTCCTGAGAAGTGAGCTTTCACTTCGACTCATGACAGCCATTGACTTCACCACAGCCACTTCTCGGTGGATGCTTTGTTCCACCAGGATGTGGGTGAGGAGGATTAGTTGCAGCAGCTGGCCGAGCGTCTCTCCCCAGTCTCGCAATTCAAGTTATCTGAGAAGTGAGCTTTCACTTCGACTCATGGACTTCCCCTATGTGTGGGAGGTACTCCAGCAGTCGACCGATCGCCCATAGAACAGCCACTTAGTGTGTACGGACAGTTTAATTTTCCTGAGAAGTGAGCACTCACTTCAACTCATGAAACTCATGAAAGCCATAGACTTCCGATGCAACCTCTCTCTCCTCAGTCTCATCCTCTTCCTCTTCCCCTTCTGCTGTAACCCGTCTTTGAGAAGCAAGCTTTCACTTAAACTCATCATTCACTTCCCCAACTGAGGGAGGTAAAGTCCAGCAGTCCACGGGTCGCCCTTTGGAGTGCCCTGGGAGTGGAAGACGTACTCCCTGATCCCGAAGTATGGTTTTGAGAAGTAAGCTGTCACTTGAACTCATGAGCCTCTGTGCAAAAGCTGTCCTTGTGTGTGTGGTTGTGAGTGTTACTGCAGCTGCCTGTCTCGCTGCGAAAATGAAACAGGCAAGTCCTCGCCTTTGAGAAGCAACCTTTCACTTAAACTCATGGAAGTCATTGACTTCAGCACAGCCACTACGTAGAGGCTGTGGACCTCTGGGTGACCCGATCAGTGTGCTGATTTTGAGAAGCAACCTTTCACTGAAACTCATTCACTTCCCCAATTGCGGCTGGTACTCCAGTAGTCCACCGAACTCCCATAGCACAGCCACTTAGTGCATAGGGACAGTTTAAGTTTCCTCCTGAGAAGTGAGCACTCACTTCAACTCATGACAGCCATTGACTTCACCACAGCCACTTCTCGGTGGATGCTTTGTTCCACCAGGATGTGGGTGAGGATTAGTAGCAGAAGCTGGTCGAGCTTCTCTCCCCAGTCTCATATGGAGCAATTTTGAGCTCTCACTTCGACTCCAAGTTCAGACACTTGAGCACAGCCCCTACGGTGGAGGCACAGCTGGCCGTGCCTCTCTCCCCAACCACTGACTGCACAGGGACAGTTTAAGTTTCCTCCTGAGAAGTGAGCACTCACTTCGACTCATGACAGCCGTTGACTTCACCACAGCCACTTTGTGTGGGATGCTGTGGTCCTCCAGGATGTGGGGATTAGTAGTAGCCACTGGTCGAGCTTCTCTCCCCGGTCTCGTCCCACCCCTCTTCCGCTGTAACCCTATCTTTGAGAAGCAAGCTGTCACTTCAACTCATGGACTTCCCCTATGTGCGGGTGGTACTCCAGGTGTCCACCGATCGCCCATAGAACAGCCACTTAGTGTGTACGGACAGTTTAATTTTCCTGAGAAGTGAGCACTCACTTCAACTCATGACAGCCATTGACTTCACCACAGCCACTACTGCGGATGCTGTGGTCCTCCAGGATGTGGGTGAGGATTAGTCGCAGCAGCTGGTCGAGCTCCTCTCCCTGGTCTCGTCCCACCCCTCTTCCGCTGTAACGCCCTCTTTGAGAAGCAAGCTGTCACTGAAACTCATGAAAGCCATAGACTTCCGAAGCAACCTTTCACTTCAACTCATTGACTTCCCCTTTGAGAAAAAGCTAAGCTCCAGTAATGCACCGTTTTTCCGTGGGACAGCTCTCTTTCGAGAAGCTGCACTGCATATGCAGCAGTGCCATGGCTTTGAGAAGCCGAGACCCATCCCAGCCACCGGGAACCGGAGGAAAACTCCAGCAGTCCACGGGTCACCCTTTAGATAGCTCGGGGATCAAATGGAGTCCTTGATCTGTGTGCTGATTTTGAGAAGCAACCTTTCACTGAAACTCATTCACTTCCCCAATTGTGGCTGGTACTCCAACAGTCCACCGAACTCCCATAGCACAGCCACTTAGTGCATACTAGGGACAGTTTAAGTTTCCTCCTGAGAAGTCAGCACTCACTTCGACTCATGACAGCCATTGACTTCACCACAGCCACTTTGTGTGGGATGCTGTGGTCCTCCAGGATGTGGGGATTAGTAGTAGTCACTGGTCGAGCTTGTCTCCCCGGTCTCGTCCCACCCCTCTTCCGCTGTAACCCTGTCTTTGAGAAGCAAGCTGTCACTTCAACTCATGGACTTCCCCTCAGAGAAAAAGCTAAGCTCCAGCAGTCCACCGATCTCCCGTAGCACAGCCACTACATTTCCTGAGAAGTGAGCTCTCACTTCAACTCGTCTTGTAGTGCGCCCGCCGAGTTGAGCACAGCCACTACAGTGGAGGCGCCTGCCCGCCTGCCTGGGAGCCATCCTTGTGAGGTAGCTGGATCTGCTGGGACTGACTCCCCCACAGATCTATGGCTTACTTGTGCAAGGTACCAGCTTTTCTGGGCCCGCCAACCCATGCCTGCCTGCCTGTCTGCCCGCCTCCCCCGGGGTGCTGCTGTGGTGGGGCATCTGCCAGGACTGACTCCTCGCCTGCTCTGCCCGCCTGGTGCCTGGGAGATGGGCTTTGCGGTTCGTGGCCAGCACCCTCCGGCACGCTTGCTCCCAGTCGTCCTCCTCTGTGCCCCTCAAGGCGTAACTGCTGGCTTAGAAAGAAACAACCAGCCATCTTTGCCTCACTTTGCGCCCACTTATGGGTTGGTTTGCTATGCGTTAGTGCTCAAGCCATCCTTGCGGCACTACAATGCATGCTGCCTGCCTGCTTTCCCTCCCTTCTCCCCTTCCCGCCTTGCAGCGATGGTGTATGTGTCTTGCTTTGACTAAGGGGAGAAGTCCTTCCTGCGCTCACTTAGACTTTATCAAATTCAATAATCCCTTTTTCAAATGTGCCAGAAGATTTAGGGTTATCTCGTGGCATGTTGGGATTGCCTTGGAACTGGCCCCATTGAGCTGTCTGCAATTGCAACTTTAAATCCCTGACATACTGGAGTGTTCAAATTTCAAAAGTTCCCCTAACATCAGGGGATGATGGGATTGCCTTGAAACTTGGTGTCCATGGGGACACATGGGTAAGCTGTCATGGGACCAAAGGATAGGTTTCTAACGTGCAAATTGACGTAGTTGTAGAATGGGACTTGATTTGGGGTGAGTTAAAAAGTTTAAGCCGCGCCAAAAATCAGGGGATGATGGGATTTGCTTGCAACTTGGCGTGCATGTGGACACATGGATAAGCTGCCCTGGTGCCGAGTTTGAGGTTTCTAACATGCAAATTGACGGAGCTATCCCAAGGGGTGTGAATGGGGTGCCCGATTTTCATAAATTCCCCAAAAATCAGGGGATGATGGGATTGCCTTGAAACTTGGCGTGCATGTGGACACGTGGATAAGCTATCATGGTGCTGAGTTTGAGGTTTCTAACGTGCAAATTGACGTAGTTGTAGAATGGGACAATTTGGGGTGAGTTAAGCCATGCCAAAAATCAGGGGATGATGGGATTTGCTTGCAACTTGGCGTGCATGTGGACACATGGATAAGCTGCCCTGGTGCCGAGTTTGAGGTTTCTAACATGCAAATTGACGGAGCTATCCCAAGGGGTGTGAATGGGGTGCCCGATTTTCATAAATTCCCCAAAAATCAGGGGATGATGGGATTGCCTTGAAACTTGGCGTGCATGTGGACACGTGGATAAGCTATCATGGTGCTGAGTTTGAGGTTTCTAACGTGCAAATTGACGGAGCTATCTAAAGGGGTGTGAATTAGGGTTATGGGAGGTGCGTTAGAGGGTAGAGCCGCGCCAAAAATCAGGGGATGATGGGATTTGCTTGCAACTTGGCGTGCATGTGGACACATGGATAAGCTGCCCTGGTGCCGAGTTTGAGGTTTCTAACATGCAAATTGACGGAGCTATCCCAAGGGGTGTGAATGGGGTGCCCGATTTTCAAAAATTCGCCAAAAATCAGGGGATGATGGGATTGCCTTGAAACTTGGCGTGTGTGTGTATACGCCCATGAGGTGTCATGGTGCCAAACGTGAGGTTTCTAACTTCAACGGAAAAAAAGTTGTTTACTTTTTTAGCTTTCAATGCAAGCCTATGGGGGGGCAAAAACGGAGCTCCGGATCCGATCCGGAGCTCCGAGCGGAGCGGAGCGGAAGTGGGCGGAGCGGGGGCGGGGCGGAGCGACCCGCTCCGAAAAATGGCGGATCTGCAAGTGAAGCGGAGCGGGGGGTCCGTGCACACCCCTAATATTTAGTCATGACTGGGAGCAAAAGTGCCTCACCTATTTCCTGTTGCTAGAGGGTGGCATCCTGCCTTTCTCATGACCCTTGTCTTAATCCCATCACTGGGGCGTCACAGGCCATGGAGGAAGACTTGGATGGCCACTGTGTGAACAGAAAGCTGGACTAGATGGACCCGTGGTCTGATCCAGCAGGGCTCTTCTTACGTTCTGATGTTCTTAGATGTGGTTTGGAGTGCTGACCCTGTGGGTTACCCTTTGGGACCTTCCTTCGAGTCTTCCCACCCAGAGGATCTAACTTTAATCTCATCCATTGACATAGAGGATGTGTTAGCCCACACAGCGATCTCTTCAGCTTTGCATAAGCTTTTTTTTAAAAAAATAATCATCATCAGACTTTTAAGGCCTCAGATGGCCTCTTCTCCTTGCTGTGTTAACATCTCCATATGCTGTCCAACGTGGGAAGAAGCTCCAGCTAGTTGAGACTCACTGGGAGCTCTCCACGGTCCTGATCTGGTTTCCTGACCTTGTTAAGCTCTCTGCTTATGTTTTATCTCAGCCACTTCAGTTGAAAAAGGCTCCCAGAGCAGCATACAAAGATTATCAACTGGGCAGCCTCTTACCTCAGACTTACAATGTAGAAGTCATGACATAAAAGGAAAAAGGATTGACGAGGGGGAAGATGAAAGCAAACGGGGGTGCGAGTTTTTAGCTACCAGATATGACTTTGCCTGCTGAGACTCTTCTGGGTGTAGAAAGTAGGGATAACAGGAACCCATCTCTGTGTGTGTGTGTGTGAGGGGTAGGGGGAGAATTAGAGCTCACTGAGATTCAGTCAGTTCCTTCCCTCCCTTCAACTGTGGCTCCACATCAAGTCAGGACAGATTGTGTATTTTCTCGGTTTTTTAATCAAATTTTTGTAACTAGAAATGCATGAAAATTGCAGCTGCAATTGAGGCAATTTGTACAAATTTCAACTGCAATTTGCATGAATTACACAAATTTGCACAGATTTCTTGATGATGGAACACTCCCCCCCCCCCAAGTGGAAAGCAACTGCTGTGACTCAGGATGCATGTGTTCATGTGAAATGTAATTTGTTCCCCGTTTTAGGTGTACCTGCCTTTGGACTATCACAGGCAGTGCACCAAACAGAATGAACCCTATCCTCCAAATGGGTTCAGCACCCTGGATTGATCCTTTAGAGTCCCAGCTGCTTCTGACTGAAATGCAAAATGGATTCACAGCCCTACTGAAATTGAAGTCATAGAACAGTAGAGTTGGAAGGGGCCTATAAGGCCATCAAGTCCAACCCCCTGCTCAAGGCAGGAATACACCTTAAAGCATCCCTGAGAGATGGCCGTCCAGATGCTTCTTGAAGGCCTCTAGTGTGGCAGAGCCCACCACCTCCCTAGGTCATGGGTTCCATCGTCATACTACTCTAATAGTCAGGAAGTTTTTCCTGATGTCCAGCCAGAATCTGGCTTCCTGTCACTTGAGCCCATTATTCCGTGTCCTGCGCTTTGAGAGGATCAAGAAGAGATCCTGGCCCTCCTCTGTGTGACAACCTTTCAAGTATTGGAAGAGTGCTCTCATGTCTCCCCTCCATCTTCTCTTCTCCAGGCTAAACATGCCCAGTTCGTTCAGTCTCTCCTCATAGGGCTTTGTCACCCGCCGCCACTGTCCAAAGGGAGATTCAATATTTGCCCACACACTTTTACAGGATGTGAATAGGCCTGCAAGTGGTAGAGGCAAAGGCCTCTGTGCTGAAGCTTTCTAAATTGAGGTTCCAGGTATGAATCAGGGACTTCTGTCTACAACGCAGGTGCTGCACCATGGAACTATGGTCCTTGCTCAAAATGACACCATGGCATCATGGGGGGAAATGGGCTATGCGCATTGGCATCAGTTAGGAATGGCAGCAGCCTCATGCACCACTGGCCATATCCCCGCTGGCCTGCCAGCCATGTTCTAATCAGACCATTTACACCTGCAGTGTTGCATCAAAGTTGCTGTTCACGGCTGCCATTTTGCTCAAAGTCACTATTGGCATCAATAGTTTACCCGAGATTTTCTACAAAATGGTGGCTCACAGGGCAGTGGGACTTCTGGAACTTGCCTGACACAACATGTACCAAGTCAGGTAAGTTTGGGGGCCCACGGACTGGCATCCGTCGGGCCGAGCAGGTGGTTATCCACAGGACTCCACCACCCCCTGGAATTTTATGACATCCCTGAAATCAGTACACAACCAACATAGCCTATGCCCGCTTAATGCAGGCACCATTGTCAGGCCTTTGATCCGACAACTTTGAGCATCTATTTTCCGGAGCATATTTCGCTTGGGTCGGTGGTTCAGTGCTTTCTAGGATGATCCCATCGCTGAAGGCCCTCGGAGATCCGCCAACTTTTGCCTCCTGAAGAGCACAGCTGCTTTTTGCAGTGTCCGAGAGTCGGTGGAGAGGATGATGTGCATTTTCTGCATGACCAAGCGCCCGTCCTTATGGTCTCACCGCCGGCGAGAACAGACGTGTCCTGGCATATCTCTTCCAAGGCTGTGGAAGGACTTGTGAGCAGGAACTATGGCCTGGAGTAACTCTCTCACCCTGGGTTATGGTATCTCTTTTTCCCTCCCCCAGCCCACCCCCCTACCTAAATTTGCACATCGGGCATCTATTCTTCTCTTCATCATGAGTTGCCAAAAGGGATGTCAGAGAAATCTGAAATGGAACCAAATGAGTTTGGATTTTTATGAATACGATCAGCGGATTCCACAATGGACTTGTTTTTTTCCCCCGTTGGGAGGAGTCCAGACTTGCAGACCATTTTCATAACTTTGGGGAATTTTGCACAGATTATCTCATTAAAAAATACATAAAAATGAAAGGCGAGAGGTGTCAGAGAGAGAGGAATCAGAGATTCCTCCAATAGCAATCATGGCAGCATAACTAGGAAGTATTGCATGCCTGTCTTCCCTCCTCCTCCTCCTCCCCACTCCTGCCCTCTCCATCCTCCACCTCCATTTTTCATCCTTCCCATAGCCACTGTCCTTCTGTTACCCACCCCAATGACTGTTATGGAGGGAGTCCTTCCTCAAAGCAAACAAAGCATTCAGGATTAGGTGACCCTGGAGATTGTCTGTGCTATGTCAACACAGGCAATATGCAAGGCCACCTCACCAAGAATGCCTTGCTCACCTTGAGGAAGGACCCCTTGACACAAGGCATTTGGGCCAGATAAGTCCTCCAGAGAGCTACTCTGACGTTTGTTACACCAGGGAAGCACCCAACGTTCCTGAGAGTCAAAGTGGATCTGCATCACTGCTTCCACCACCTTCTGGAGGTCATTTATCACTCCCCCGAAAATGGCCACCTAAGATGGTGTCCTAGTGTGCCCCCTGCATCAACCCCAGCAGCTCCAGCAAACTCAAGGAACCTGCCTTTCCGGCAAGTCCACCGTTCCACTGGAGGACTCCACACTGGTTGCCTTCACTCCTGGCCTGATACCAGAGAGAGTGAGCCAGGAAGGAACACCAGGGCTGCTGGCAAAGTTCTTGGCTCGCCACACAAATCTACATGGTTTTGGAGACTCACCTCCATCCGGTCCTTGTGGATGCTTGCCGAGACTCTTCTGCCGCTTGCCTCCCGGAACCGCTCGCCAACTCCAGCAAGTGGGTCCAGCAAGCTGTCCGTCCCCAATCTGCGTCAATGGAGCGGCGTTGGGTGTCCAGCAGGTGACCGTCAAGCGGGGGATGAGGCAGAGGCGGGTGAGTGCATCCATCCCTAGAAGATGGGTGCTGCAACACTTATTGCTCCAATGGCAGTGCTCCTGAGGCTAACACTAGTGGCACCTTCAGATGTGCGCCCTCGAATGATCACAGAGATGTTGAAGGCCTGGTGCCAAGTCCTTTATTAATTTATTTTTATTCATTATTGCATTTGTATCCTGCCTTTTTTCTTCCAAGAAACCCAAGGCGGCGTACATAATCCTCCTCCTCTCCGTTTTATCCTCACAACAACCCTGTGAGGTAAGTTGAGCTGAGAGTCTGTGATTGGCCCAAAGCCACCCAGTGGGTTTCCATGGCCGAGAGGGGACTAGAACCCGGATCTCCTGACTCCCAGGCCAAGTAGCCGCCACGGCTCGGAGTGCCTTTTACCATCTTCGGTTGGTTCGCCAACTACGGCCTCTCCTGGACAGGGATAGCTTGACCACGGTGGTACAGGCATTGGTAACCTCAAGGCTGGATTACTGCAATGTGCTTTGTGTGGGGCTGCCCTTGAAGCTGCTCCGGAAGCTGGAGCTAGTGCAGAATGCTGCAGCTCGGCTGTTGTCTGGAGCTGCCCCTTTCCAGCATGGAACTCCTCTGCGGAGGGAACTGCACTGGCTGTCTATTCGCTACCGGCCCAGGTTTAAGGTTCTTGTACTTGTGTACAAAGCCCTAAACCACTTGGGACCAGGATACCTGAGAGAGCGCCTTCTCCCCTACCAACCTGCCCGGTCACTGAGGTCATCCGAGGGCCTGCTCCTGGTGGGTCCACCTAGATCCATCCTCCGATTGGAATCCACCAGGGGAAGAGCCTTCAGCGTGGTGGCCCCCCTCCTGTGGAATTCCCTGCCTCTGGAGGTCAGGCAGGCTCCGACCTTGTACTCCTTTCGGCGCCTCCTGAAAACATCTTTATTCCAAGAAGCCTTTCCTTAATATGCAGCCTTGAATCTCTGTGTTGTTGTTTTTTGCTTCTTTTTAAATTTTGTTTTAACTGTTTTATTCTGTTTTTGTTTTCATTTTACCTTGTACACCGCTCCGAAATTTTTCAATGGGGAGCGGTATATAAATATTCTAAATAAATAAAATAAATAAACACTCTAGCCACTACGCCACAATGACTCCTTTAGGGGTTCCTAAGGTAATAAAAGGAACTTGAACTCGGGCTGCCTGGTTCTTCTCTCAGCCCCAACAGCTCCCTCATTTTCCCGGTGGCAGCCAGGCCAGCTAACACAAATAGTGTCTTCCTAAACCATGACGCTTAAACCTGATGAATCATTCATAGAGCATGGCGGTGGAGGGACAGGGCGGGGGAGAAGGTCTGAATTGAAAACAGGCCGGCGCTTCTGTCTGCATATGTCCGCATGAAATATTCAGTAAAGCGCAGAGGCCTGGCGTGTGTCGGGACTCAGTGGGGCCATGCCCTGCACGCTGCAAATTCAGAAAGTGACATAGTTCGCCAGAGGAAAAAAGGAGGCAGCAGATGCGACGGGCAACAGGCCCTATAAGAAGAGCCCTGCTGGATCAGACCGAGGGTCCATCTACTCCAGCACTCTGTTCACACAGTGGCCAACCAGCCATCGACCAGCGATGAACAAGCAAGACATGGTGCAACAGCACCCTCCCACCCATGTTCCCCAGCAACTGGGGCGCACAGGCTTATTGCCTCGAATACTGGAGATAGCACACAACCATCAGGGCTAGTAGCCGTTGATCGCCTTCTCCTCCAGGAATCGATCCAACCCCCTTTTAAAGCCATCCAAATTGGTGGCCATCACTCCATCCTGTGGTAGTGAGTTCCATAATTTATCAGAACATAGCAGGTCAGCTGTTTGGCGGCAAAGGTACAACCCTACCCCAACACTCACACTTAGGGCTATTTCAATCCAGTGATGATGCATGCCCGAAAACTGCCGCTCATGCACGCTGAGTTAATGGGGGATGAGCTGGGGGTACCTAAGAAGCAGAGCGAGCAAACCAAGACATGCAAGCAGTGCAAATCTCACCCCTCCCTCATTATTGGGGGACACTCGGGTGAGGGAAGCTAATTTTATACTTTCAGCCTCAGCCTGGCCACATTGGTAATATTGGGGTGTAATAATTTGGATCGGTCTATTTCTGGTGCATGTCAGTTTTGAATGTGCTCAAGTAAGATTCTCGTCCATCCCATTTCCTGCCATTTCATCAATCGTCATCATGGCTATCAAATTCAACCTCATCAAACAACCTATACCACACTATACTTACTCGTCCGAAACAATCTTGGAAAGTGCAGATCATAAAAGAACAATTCATACGGACAATACCTTGCAACCGACCAGACATAACTGTTATAGACCAAAAAGAAAAAGCACACCTACCTCATTGACATAGCAATATCTAATGACAAAAATGCCTAGAAAAGATAGAGGAAAAGAGAGTGAAATATAAACCACTGGCCATGGAAGTTAAAGAACTATGGCAACAGGAAAAGGAACACGATTATTCCATTACTCACATCCATTATTCCACTAGTCCATTAGCCTACTTTACAGGGCTGTTGTAAAGATGACTAAAATAGCATCTTGAAGTGCTCCAAGTACAGTTGTGAATATTTTTCTTATGAGAGCCGTCGTCTTGGCAGCAGAACACAAAATCCTTGCCATATTTTCTTTTTTGTTGTTATTATAGTTGATATGACTTAGGGTTCAGCTTGTTTTGTTTTTATCTTGCAAGCCACTCTGAGAATGTTTTGTTATATGGTGGCCAACGCATGCTGTCAATAAAATGAATGAACATGATTGTTCTCAAGGAAGCCAAGGTGCTGTACAAATCCTTGTCTCCATTTTTATCCTTGCGACAACAACCCTGTGAGGTAGGTAGGGCTGAAAGTCTGTGGCTGGCCCAAAGTCCCCCAGTGAGCTTCCATGGCTGAGTGGGGACTCGAACCCGGATCTCCTGACTCCCAGTCCAACGCTCTAACCACTACAGCACACCGGTCCAAGAAGGTATATTTGGATGCCCTTTGATACAACAACATTATAAGGTAGGCTTAGCTGAGCAATACTAGATGGGGGAATTCACCCAGTGAACTTCGTGGCTGGCTGAGGATTTGAACCAAGAGCTCACCTGTCCTAGTTCGGTTGTCTAACAGTGCAAATCAAAGCCAGGGATGTGAGAGGCATCTGGTTGGAGTTCAAGGCTCAGCGATTTCTTGCAGGTACAGACCCCGGATTGGAGTCCATCTAACCCCCATGCTTGCCAGACCGCAAAATGGCATCTCGGTCTTTCCCGTAATGAGCCATTTTGCATGAACGGCAGCCATAAAGAGGCCCATTTCTGCGCAATCGCAGGCATAAATGGCCATCTCTCTTCCTCTCTCTTTCTCCCCCTTCCCCCACACTGGCTGCTGAGGGAGGGACGGATCTCTTTGGCCAAAGGTCTGAACCGATGGCTTGCAGGCGGCTTTTGAAATTTGACAAAGGGTGTCATGACATTAGGCGGAGAAACACAGGTGGCTCTCCCCTGCCCTGCAACATCTGGGTCCTTGGCTCTCATCTGTCCAACATGTGGCCAATGCAGTCCCAAGTGAACACCTCCCAAAGCCCGTCCTAGGAGGCTTCGGGAATGCCACCAAAACAACAGGACACCCAACAAACATCTCCCAGCGTTGCATTTTCATCGCAGTCCGGAGGACGGGAACAACACCCCAGGTTCCCTTTTTTTTTAGGCAGGGGGGGTGGCTCTGTGGGTGTTTCCAGCATGGGCAGGCCAAAGAGCTGCCTTCGGCCAGCCTGCTGACTCCCGTTCTGTAAACTGCCCTCGGCTGCCGTGCAAATTTATGGTTTTGTTTATCGTCAACCCCGGACATCTGGGTTTTAATCTTCTCAGCTGAACGGAGCCGAAAAGGGCACTCTGTGATAACAGCATCGACACTCAACTGTCATGGACAACAAAGCGGCCAGATGGACGGCACCGAGGGAGGGGGGGAAGAAATCAATGTTGGGAGCGTGGAAAAGAAGGGGTACGACCAGGTGACACATTTCACGGCTCAGCGTCCAGCTGCGGCGTCCAGAGGCAAAGGGTGACTGGTTCGGATTAAACCTGACGGTGGGGGAGGCGTGGTGGCAACCAGAGGGCAGGTGCGGCCGTGGCTTAATAAAACCCGCCGTGGGAGACTCCATCACCACAGCTTTGCATCCAACCCGGCCACCGCACTGGATTCAACGCGTTCCTGTTGTGCCGTTATTTATTTGCCTAACACGGCTGAACGGCGCTGCCCAAGAGCAGACGATCTCAACGCCAGCTGCTCCGCGTCGTCACCTGCCTTCGAGCCACTTTTAAAAGAGTGTCAGCTAAATCACGGCTCCGTCAGGCGATGCTTTATTTAACAGAAACGGCTCCCCCCCCCTTCCCCTGTCTTTTCCACTGGTGCCCCAAGGAATGGCCCTCGCATCCATTCGCTGGGCAAGCGACGACGGCAACCCAAAAAATCAACATGCCGTCTAGTTTGGGGCTTCAAATCTCCATCAGCGCCGCTGTTCCGGAACCCCTGCCAAGGATGGGGTCTAATGCAGCCAGTTGCTAGAAGAACTGGCCACCCCCATCCATGACGGCTGCATCCCAGTTAAAATCACTGGTTTTTGCTGCCGTTTCGGGGTGGAGGAGGAAATGAAGGAAAAGAAACCCCGGAAATGTATTACATCACAAAAATGCAACCGAAAACAAGAAACAAATCCCTATCCTTCCGTAGTAATGAAAGAAGAGAGAGCTACCCGAATTTCGCCCTTTCAAAGCGCTCTGTGAACGGAAACTAGGATAGCGTCGAAATTTGCACTTCTGCAAATTTTGCCATAGAGTTTTGTTTTTTCAATGCAGGTATTCAGGGAAAGAATGTTCAAAAATGTATTCCGTTTGGGACACTGGGCAGCGTCCAATGATGTCATTCCGCAAAGTCAAATAGGCCATTGAATCTTTCAAGATCCATTTCTGTTACGGTTGCACGACTGGCTGTCCAACCCATTACGCAATGCGCTGTGGATTTAACGAAATCCGTACCTCCGTCATTGTAGCTGTGTTCAGAAGACACCTTAAACCATGGCTTTAACCATGGTGGTTAAGCCAGAAAGCCAGGCTGTGTTCAGAAGACACCTTAAACCATGGCTTTAACCATGGTGGTTAAGCCAGAAAGCCAGGCTGTGTTCAGAAGACACCTTAAACCATGGTTTTAACCACAGTGAATAAGGCTTTTTGCTTTATTCACCATGGCTGAAGCCATGGTTTAAGGTGTCTTCTGAATGGGGGCCATTGACATCATTCATAAGAGGTATTCAGTTTTCTCCACCACAAAAATAAAGTGGGGGGGAACACTCCCCTGTTTCATTTTAGCTGACCTTTGGACACCCGTGTGACATCACCAGTCCCCGCTTTATGACATCACCAAGCTCCACCTTCACAGTTTCACAATTGCCCCAAATGGTGCAATTCATCTGGATGGATCTCGCCACCCACTTTTGGGTCGCAACCCACCGGCTCTTAGGGCTTGAGATGGCGGAGAACTGTCAACACTATGAGGAACCTTTCAGGTGCCGCTAAGTGATAGAAAAACTCTTCTGGATTGCTTGACAGTCACTTGTTGCTGGGGCGGAAGTCACCCGGATCGGGTCCCTCTAGGGCTCCCAGCCCACCGTGGCCTGAATACCTGGCAGCCACGTTCCTCGCCGGGCGCTTTGCTCCACCTGCCCCTCGGAAGCGAGCGAGCGACTCCGCATGACCCGGTTGTTGCTGAATCTGAGAGATAAGTGAATTTCTCAACCCCAGGGACGTGCCGGCGCAGCGAGGAGATTAAAAGCCCAATCAGCGTGTTTAACTACTCTTTTTAATCATTTCCTGTGATCACAGAGGACCCCTCCTCTCTCTCTTTCTCTCTCTGCTCCCTCCATCCCCAGCCTCTCTGCGTCCGTTCCCTCTCGTGCTCCTTTGATATATGATTATTGATCGCGTTTGATTTAGGGCACGTCTCTGCCATTCATTTGGACGCCGTCGGCTTGCCAGGAGAGCGATGGGTGGTCCCCTCGGCTCCTCCAGGTAGGAGGCTAAGAGCTCCTTCCGAGGGTTCACATCTCTCTTTGAGAGCAACACCAGCTGTCATCTCTCAAAGCCTGGAAAAAGCTCCGCGTGGATCCTTTTCATTGTTTAGCCGACTGTCATAAGGAGCTGGGGGGGGGGATTTCTATTTAATTCTTTAAAACGGTGTAGCCCGCTTCGTAGCAACAAGGAAAAAGGCTGAAGGAAGCCACCTTTCTTATGTCTATCAGCAATTAAAGTAGGGTGTCCATACGAAAAGGAGGACAGGGCTCCTGTATCGTTAACAGTTGCGTAGAAAAGGGAATTTCAGCAGGTGTCATTTGTACATACAGAGAAGCTGGTGAAATTCCCTCTTCATCACAACAGTTAAAGCTGCAGGAGCCCTGCCTTCTTTTGTATCTGGTCAAGAGGGCAGCTTTAACTGTTGTGAGGATCATGTTCAGAGGAGGGCAACCAGGATGATCAGGGGTCTGGAAGCAAAGCCCTATGAAGAGAGACTGAAAGAACTGGGCATGTTTAGCCGGGAGAAGAGAAGATTGAGGGGAGACATGAGAGCACTCTTCAAAGACTTAAAAGGTTGTCACACAGAGGAGGGCCAGGATCTCTTCTCAATCCTCCCAGAGTGCAGGACACGGAATAATGGGCTCAAGTTAAAGGAAGCCAGATTCCAGCTGGATATCAGGAAAAACTTCCTGACTGTTAGAGCAGTGCGACAATGGAACCAGTTACCTAGGGAGGTGGTGGGCTCTCCCACACTAGAGGCCTTCAAGAGGCAGCTGGACAAGCATCTGTCGGGGATGCTTTAGGGTGGATTCCTGCATTGAGCAGGGGGTTGGACTCCATGGCCTTGTAGGCCCCTTCCAACTCTGCTATTCTATGATTCTATGATTCTATGAAGAGGGATTTTCACCATGTGCTGCAGCCACACAAAAGACACCTGCTGAAATTCCCTTTTCGATGCAACTGTTAAACTGTTTGTGTGGTCCTGTAGGGAGGGTGACCATATGGAAAGGAGGACAGGGCTCTTGTATCTTTAACAGTTGCATAGAAAAGGGAAAGTCAGCAGGTGTCAGTTTTATGCATGCAGCACCTGGTGAAATACGCTGTTCATCTCAACAGTTAAAGCTATGGGAGCCCTGCCCTCTTGATTGGATACAGGAGCCCTGACCTCCTTTCCATATGGTCACTCTACCCTAGTCCCAATGGAACACCAGGAGTGGGTTCCCCCAAGGGTGAGAAATCCGCTGTCTCCACTGAAGTGAACAGAACACGCTTAGAGGGGAAGGATTCAGTTCAAACCACATGGTCACATCTCTCCATCTGTGTAGGGTGACCCTATGGAAAGGAGGACAGGGCTCCTGCATCTTTCACAGTTGCGTAGAAAAGGGAATTTCATCCAGTGTCCTTTGCCTGCAGGCAGCACCTGGTGAAATTCCCTCTTCATCACAACAGTTAAAGCTGCAGGAGCCCTGCCTGATGTGACCAGATACAAAAGAGGGCAAGCTTATAAATGACACCTGCTGAAATTCCCTTTTCTATTCAACTGTTAGAGATGTAGGAGCCCTGACCTCCTTTCCATAGGGTCACCCGAATTAAAGAAAAAGAGATCCCTTAATATTCGGGGGATGCCACCACTGCTTGGCAGATGCCATTTAATTTTCCCAGAATTAAACTGGGACGACCCCTCCATTTGCCTGGGATAATCCTTCGGTGTAGAAAGGGCCTCTCTCTCTCTCTCTCTCTCTCTCTCTCTCTCTCTCTCTCTCTCTCTCTCTCTTATTCAAAGCCATCCTTGAATAAGAGGGGAGACATGATCACACTCTTTAAATGCTTGAAAGGTTATCACACAGAGGAGGGTCACGCTCTCTTCTCAGTGAGCAGGGCGTTGGACTCAATGGCCTTATAGGCCCCTTCCAACTCTACTATTCTGATTCTATGATCATCCCAGAGTGCAGGACACGGACTAATGAGAGGTTACAGGAAGCCAAATTCCCGCTGGACATCAGGAAAAACTTCCTGGAGGTTAGAGCAGTACGACAATGGAACCAATGACCTAGGGAGTTGGTGGGCTCTCCCACACTAGAGGCCTTCAAGAGACAGCTGGACAACCATCTGTCAGGGATGCTTTAACGTGGATTCCTGCATTGGACTCGATGGCCTTATAGGCCCTTTTCAACTCTACTATTCTATGATTTTATGATTCTACACTCTCATTTGCATTCTTTCCAAATGCACAGATTTTTTCCCTGCAATTTTTGATCAGAGGAATCCATGGTAGATGTGCCGTGAGTGCCTGAAAGGTGGGTCGAGTCCAATGGACTCTATCCTGCTCATCCTCTGGATGTCACTCACCAAGCCGTGGGGGCAGTCTGATGCCGCAGAAATGCCCAAGCACGGGTGCCATTTTGTGCAACATTAAAAATATGGGATTTATGGAGCCACCATCTTGTGTAGAAATGGCAGCTGGCATTGAGGAGCAGGCAGCTATGGGGCACTCCTGGACCACTCCCCCAACCCTCTAGGGGCTCACACAGCCAGGCAAGAAGAGGCGGACAGCAGTGGTGACCAGGTGAATCTGTCACAGAATCATAGAATAGCAGAGTTGGAAGGGGCCTACAAGGCCATCGAGTCCAACCCCCTGCTCAATGCAGGAATCCACCCTAAAGCATCCCCGACAGATGCTTGTCCAGCTGCCTCTTGAAAGCCTCTAGTGTGGGAGAGCCCACAACCTCCCTAGGTAACTGATTCCATTGTCGCACTGCTCTAACAGTCAAGAAGTTTTTCCTGATGTCCAGCTGGAATCTGACTTCCTGTAACTTGAGCCCATTATTCTGTGTCCTGCACTCTGGGAGGATCGAGAAGAGATCCTGGCCCTCCTCTGTGTGACAACCTTTTAAGTATTTGAAGAGTGCTATCATGTCTCCTCAATCTTCTCTTCTCCAGGCTAAACATGCCCAGTTCTTTCAGTCTCTCTTCATAGGGCTTTGTTTCCAGACCCCTGTCAGTCCATCCCTACCCTAGAAGAGTGAAAACTGAAGACAGTTGCCATCTGGTTTGCACATTCCTTCAGGAATTTGTAAATTAGGTCAATTTATCAGAACCAAACTAATTTCTCCTCCATCCCTACTGGTTCCTTGCTTTGCTTAAGCGAGTACTTGGGTCGCGTCTCATGCCAAGCTGTATCGCTTGGAAGTGAATTGAATGTACATGGAAAGGAGATAACAGGATAAGATTTTTATTTATTTATTTATTTTGCTCCATCTCGGCAAGAACTCAGCCTCCAAATGACTGCCTCCTATCAGATTGGGGATCTCGGGAGGTGAATAGCCAAGACTTTAGTACAGAAGAGGCTAAAGCCTAGGGGTTTTTATCTCAATCAGATTAGGGAAAGGGGGAAAAAAAAGAAAAATAAGAGAACAGCTTAGAAAAAATAATGAAGATGACACGCGTGCCAGACCACAGAATATCTTTCAGCCGAGCCTGGAGAGTTTGTCTAATCTAGTTGCTAAGATAGGGTGACCATATTTTGGAAACCAAAAAGGAGGACAACATGGTCGCCCCCAAAGGGGCGTGTCCAGTACCAAGGGGGCGTGCCCACCCGAACATAGCCTTGGTCACATGTCTGATTTTACAGCACACATTTAAGACCAATCTGTTCTACATAACATCTTAATGTTAAAATCACTGAAATAAAGAACAAGTGAGAGGTTCAATGTATCTGAAATTAACTTCACCCACTCCTACTTTTGTAGGTTTTGCTGTACTTTGAAGCACAATGGTAGCTCTTAGGTAGAGCTTTAGTCATACCAAATTTGAAGTAGATCCGTTCATCTATTGATTTTTTAGGATTTTTTTAAAAAATGAGGTTTTAAAATTATTATTTTTTAAACAGTCAATTTTAAAGATAAAGAGCTGAAAGTTGGCACCATGATAGCTTTTAGGTAGAGCTTTAGCCATACCAAATTTGAAACAGATCTGGGGCCAGTAGCAAACCCTGTTAACAACAACAGCAGCTTGCAATGAGTGAAGATACAGTCACAAAAGATATTTGAGGGAAGGGGAGAATGTATCACACAGAACATAGCAAAAGCTTCAAAGTACAGCAAAACCTACAAAAGTGGGAGTGGGTGAAGTTAATTTCAGATGCATAAAATCAGATATGTGACCAAGGCTATGTTCAGGTGGGCACGCCCCCTTGGTACTGGACACGCCCCTTTGGGGGCGACCATGTTGTCCTCCTTTTTGGTTTCCAAAATATGGTCACCCTAGCAGTATATAAAAAGCAGGAGCCACACTATGGCTTTATAGCGGTATTGAAGTGCTTTGAAAACTGTTGGGGTCCATAAGATACATACCGTACACTGCTTTCATACCGCTTTCATAGTGCTATATCCTGCTTGGTGTGGCTCCTGCCTTTTATATACTGCTTTCATACCACATTCATAGGGCCTTGCTAGACCAATCTTTAAATCCTGGTGTGTGGAGGGGCCAGCCCACACTAGAAGTAGCGCGGGCTGTCACTCCTTCTCCCAACTGGCCCCTATATCTCCCCCCTCCCATGATTTCCCCCCCTGGCCCCGATCTCCCTCCCAGCCCAATGGGCACAGTGCAGCTCCTCCTGGCTACTCACGAGTAAGCCACATATCCAGGAAAAGCCGCGGAACCGGCTAGACCTTCTGCAGCCCTAGGCTCAGAAATACCGGGCCACAACCGGTGTCGGTTATCCCGGGCCAAGGAAGGATTTAGCCCAGGCTGACCCCGGGATCCCCTGTGCATCATCCCCGGGCTAAACCATCATCTAGCAATGGCCATAGTGCAATATCCTCCTTGGTGAAGGTTAGTCCATTGTTTCCAGCAGCTAGGAAGCTCTAGCTGAAAGCTTTCAGAGCTTCCAAAGTCCCACCCTCGGTTCAGCTGCAGTTCATCACAGCCCCTCTGGCAAAAGTCCTACTCATGAAAAGAGCCTTCCTCACAAGAAAGCCTGTAATCTTGAGGAGCCCTCCTTCGCAGCCCATTACTCCTTCCCACGATGCATGTATTTTGTATGCATCTTTGACTAAGATGCATATTTTGTGCAAGCAATTTCCCTAATACCCTGCACATTTTAATCATTAGTTTGACTGGTACATGCATTTTTCTATGGCATATGCCAGGCAAAATTCAGAAGTGATTTGAAGGGTAACTAATGTTCTCTTTCCTTAGTGTTTCAAAAGCGCAATATTAGGTAAATTCGTATTAAAACTGAACAAATTTCTCCTGATCCCTGTATGACAGCCCTTCTGGGATTTGAAAAGTGTGATCACGTCTCCCGGTTCTGTGTTAGCATTCAGAATACAGCACGCAAAAAGTAGCATAGAGCCATGAGAAATGGGTACATGGGATTTGGTAATGTTGGCTTGACGTGAATAGAGGTGCTTGAGTTACTTGATCTGTGCAAACATTTTTGACAGTTGTTTTCTTCTAGCTAAGAACTGCAGTGGAGAAGCACAGACACCAGTGGATCAGTAACTCCTGATCTGCCCATTTAAAGGTGAAGATCAGGTGGTTTCCTGGTGGAATTCACAAAGGCCTTCAAGAACTCCAGGTAGACCAGTTTCTTATTGTTTTCTGAGTGGTTTGACTCCGGTTCCGCAATCCAACGAGGCTCTTTAAGGCTTCGTTCTTTTGCAAAAGAAGGAAAGGGGGAGAGAGAGAAATCAATGAAGAGAAAGCTGCATTCTTGGTGATAAGGAATGCAGAGTGAAGTTTTCCCCGTGGCGGAGTATGTTGTACGAAGATGTAATGAGGTGTGGGGGGAGAATGTTTGTTTGTTTAATGTGGATAAGAGAACATAACACATGGAGAAAGACTTATTTCTCTGCTCACAAATAAATATCGCTTCAACCAAAGCTGAGGATTAATTACATCCCGTCGAGAGCGGGAATTGAACGTAAAGAGGAAGAGGGTTATTTTGGCTCTGCACACACACACACACACACACACACACACACACTTTGGATACTTCACAAACGTGGGAGAATAAAGGAAGATGCAGTGGCACAGCTGTGGCTACTTTGCACAGGTTGGAAAAATCCGTGCAGTTCTCCGAGGGCAAAAGAAATGCGGAGACCGTCGGGGCTAGTAGCCAGTGCTATCCTTTGCCTCCAGGAATTTATCCAAGCCCCTTTTAAAGCCATCCAAATTGGTGGCCATCACCACCAGATTTCTCCAGACCCAGTCCTGCACTCTAATTCAGTGGAGCCTGGTGGCTTCTATTTCATAGAATCATAGAATAGCAGAGTTGGAAGGGGCCTCTAAGGCCATCGAGTCCAACCCCCTGCTCAATGCAGGAATCCACCCTAAAGTATCCCTGACAGATGGCTGTCCAGCTGCCTCTTGAAGGCCTCTACGGTGGGAGAGCCCTCAACGTCCCTAGGTCACTGGTTCCATTGTCATACTGCTCTAACCATCAGGACGTTTTTCCTGCTGTTCAGCCAGAATCTGGCTTCCTGTCACTTGAGCCCATTATTCCATGTCCTGCATTCTGAGATGATCAAGAAGAGAATTCAGTGGGGTGACGAATCAAGCGAGTTATAATCCTTGCCTTAAAGATAGCAAGTTTCCAGTCCTTGGTGTTCTTTTCCAAGTCCATCAGGAGATGGTGGGATTTGAAGCTGGGACCTTCTGTATGCAAAACAGGGCTGGTGTCAACGATCAGCATGCAAAGGGCCCGCCCTCTAGCAGGACCCACGTTCGAGAGTTCCCTACTTGCAGTTGTTCCTCTTCACCATCTGGAACCTGCTTGTCCACCTGCCTCTTATTCTGGCCCAGACAATGGTGGTGGTAAGAAGGCTCATAGAATCATAGAATCATAGAATAGCAGAGTTGGAAGGGGCCTACAAGGCCATCTAGTCCAACCCCCTGCTCAATGCTCCTGTCGCTCCTGTAAGAAGGCCTTAGAATAGAAGGGAAAAAACCTCCCAAATCCTGGAAACCCTCGATCACTAGTGATGTTGGAAAAATCCATTTGGCGCGCAGGGCAAGGTTCTGCAATTTGTGCGAAATGTGGTGAAATTTGCATAAGCTGGGCAAATTTGGCTGTAATTTGCTCAAATTGCTCTTACATTTGTGCAGAGCCCTGAACCTCCATGGGGAAGGAGGAGCACAAAAAAATTTCCCGGCATTTGGGGAACATCAGCTTGGCTCGCAGATGCAGAGTGAGTCATACACAGCTGGGAACTCTGTCAAGCCAAAAAGAACTGGATTTTCCCAATGGTTGGTGGTCCAATGGGTCCTTTCAGAGATGGGGCAGTTCAATACCTCCCCAAAGGCTAGATTTTACCCCTGGGCTGGAGCTTTTGTACCCCTGACTTACACAATGCTGGCCACACGGGGTCTGGCAAGCAAAAATGATGGTTTCTGGAAGGGTGGAGAGTTATGGGGTTGCCCCCTCCCCATAAGTCTGCCCATGCAGAGAGATGACATGCTTGGGGGTTCTCCTAGAACCATCTCTGTCACTTGAGGCCCAGGTGGCCTTGGTGGCATGGAGTGCCTTTTACCAACTTCAGTTGGTGGCCCAGCTATGCCCCTATCTGGGCAGGGAGAACCTAGCCTCAGTTGTCCATGCTGTGGTAACCTCCAAATTAGATTACTGCTCTACGTGGGGCTGCCTTCGAAGATGGTTCAGAACCTGCATCTTGTGCAAAACGCAGCGGCCAGATTGATAACCAGAACCAGAAGTTTCCAACATATATGAAAGACTCTGGCCCTCTTGCATTGGCTGTCTATACACTTCTGAGCCCGATTCGAGGTGCTGCTTTTAACCTATAAAGCCCTACATGGCCTGGGACCACAATACCTGATGGAATGCTTCTCTCAACATGAACCTCCCCATGCACTATGCTCAACATCTAAGGACCTCCTCCGGGTGCCTACTCCAAGGGAAGCTCGGAGGATGGCAACTAGGGAGAGGGCCTTTTCAGTGGCGGCCCCCCAATTATGGAATGATCTCCCCGATGAGGCCTGCCTCTCCCAGGCATTTATTTTATTTTATTTGCTACATTTATATACTGCCCCATAGCTGAAGCTCTCTGGGCGGTTTACCAAAGTTTAACAGCATATGTTGTGGTTTAATTGACTGCACAGTTAGCTTTGGTGTTTAAAATTGTTTTAAATGTTAGCGATTTGATGGTTTAAAATTTTGTATATTGATTTTTAATGTTCAGTCCTTTAATCTTTGTAAACTGCCCAGAGAGCAGTTTACAATTATTATTATTATTAGGGGCGGTATGATAATAATAATAATAATAATAATAATAATAATAATAATAATGCCACCTATGCGTCAGAATCCTGGATGCCCTTCTGGTTCATCACCAAGGGATCCGTCCCAGTGTCCCTTTGAAGAGGGCATCAAAGGCCTTCTTCTCGCATCAGCCATCTGAGCTTTTTAAGCTTCCGTGTGGTGGGTATGTGCATTTTTGAAAACACACACCCCAAACTGTGTCATCTCCTGCTGTTCATACTGCAATTTGATGATTTCACGACCGAATGGAATTGCTGCCGTTAACGGCATCGGCGTGGTTTAGCTCTTAATTAATCTCAGCCGCTGTGAGGAAGGCTTGGTCGAAACATGGGATGTAAACAGAATAACAACAATAATAATAATTTTAGAATGGCTCTCCTGCATAACACAGTCATGTGTCCACGGAATGAACGCAGTCCCCGTCCGTTGCGTGGATTTGAACGGGAAGATTTCCGTTCCAGCCGACTTCCCCACTGAGATCAGCTGCTTGGGAATGTTGAGACCATGGTGACAGCTTGTCAGGATGTCTCTGGGGGGCAGGGAGGTTGAAGTGGAGGGGGTCTGTTATGAGGTTGAATAGCAAGAAAAATGCCAACCCCATCTGTTCCCCAAGCGCATTGTTTCCACGCAAAGTTTCGGGCCAAGTAGCACTTGGCTTGGCTTGGCTGTGAACAGATGATGTTGACTTCTCAGACCACTGGTTCCATCCAGCCAGTCCTGTCTACTAAAAATGGCACTAAGTCTCCAAGGCATCAAGGGTCTCCATGACCCCTTGAGCTGGGATCAATCTTGGGACATGTTGTATGCCGAAGCATCTTAACGATGGACGCATCCACCCATGTCTGCTTTCTCATCGATCCAGCCTTAAGTTTATTTTTCACCATTTCTATATCAGTTACCATTTTTTTTAAAAAAAAAAGCTCCATGAACTATGGATGTTGGAGAAATCTGGAATGGAATCAAATGAGTTCAGATTTATATGAATCCGACCTGTGGATTGAAAAATGCACGCATTTCTGATTTCAACTAGAGGAGAAAATGTGTACATGACGAAAGTATGTGCATGGACGCAGTATGAGATTTTGTATTTATTTACTTATTTATTTATTGCATATTACAGGAGAACTGTGGCGCTCACATTGACAAATGTGTTATTTTCCAGGTAAATAGCAACTTCGCTTGGATTAAGTTTGTGAACCGCCCAGAGAGCTTCGGCTATTGGGCGGTATAAAAATGTAATAAATAAATAAATAAATAAATAAGTTCGCCCATCACTGCTTCAAGATGCATTTACAGCTGCACTGTAAATTTTGGAGAAGTATGCAATCCGAAAGAAAATAGCATTGCAATCTCCATGTTAGTCCTGGAATTAGGACAGCTTGATTAAAAATGTAGGCCAACAGCAATTCTCCAACATCCGTGGCCTGCCCTGAGTTCAAATCAGACTGGGCAAATTCGCAGAAAGCCAGCCAAATAAACGATGCATTATATAAATGTCATAGGATCACTAAATCAGATGAAGCGATCACATTTGATTTATGAAGGAAAATATGGGCTCAGCATCAGCAAAAGATGGGTTATGGATGCTTTGGATTATCGTTCAATCATGATGGTTTTCTTTCCTAGAATGGAGTGGAGTATTATCAAAGAGGTCTTGGCCGGCTAGTAGGAATGTTTGAGAAATGTGTTCCAGTTCATTTTTGACAATACTTTAGCTCATTTCCACCTCTCTGAACTGAATACAGACTTGAAAGCAATCTGTGATTGCACTCCATCCATTGCAAGCCAGGAATGCGATACGCACCACAGAAATGCATTTGGGAAATGCTTACTTTTTTATTTAAATTTATTTAAATGTGCTTGGAAAAAATGTGCGGCATTGAAAAAAGAATGTGCACAGGCCCACTTGGATCAATGGAGGGAAAATGTGCATGGTTCAAAAATGCACACAGTTGGTGTGAAATTTTAATTGTGGGGGGGGGGGAAATGTGTGCAGAAAAAAAGTCCCGAATTTTTACGTGTAACAAAAAAAGTAAAACAAAGGTCACAATCTGAAACTTACATGAGTGGGAATGAGCGTCAAGGTGGAAACTGGATAACCTTGACAAGTTCACGTTTTGCTGGTTCACACATCCCTGGTATCCCCAATAGGCGGCGCTCCATGCTGCAACAGTTTGTGGCAGATGCTACACGTGATTATCTCAGTCTTCTGAACTTCCAAAGCGTGGCATTGATTCCCAGAAATCTGGCTCGTCTTCGCCTTTCCCATTTGGTTGTTTTCTCTTTTCATTTGCCGCTGTCGTTGCTATTGCAACGCAAGGGGTGTTTTGTGAGAGCTGGGGAGGGGTTGATGCATTCTCGCCAGGGTTTTGCAATATCTAATTAATTGCTAATTAGCATCTGCAAACAACGGCTTGTGATCCTCGGGCAGGAGGGGGGTGCGAATTGCAGCCAGTGTCGCTGGTGATGGGGTGAGAGATGACAAAGAGAGCCCGTAACATCTGGCCTAGCTGTGTGCTGCCGTGGCCTCCTGCTATTGACTCAATCTCATCAGAACCTGGGGATCAGATTCCTGAGCAGAAGAAGTCTTTCATTTCCAGAAAAAACAACGGTACATCAGCATGTTGAGGTCCTCTCCCACTGATATGTGTGCGGAGTTGCGGAGCTGCGGAGATAAAGCATGGCACCTGTCCAGCAGGTCTTAATTGTCAAACTTTGGCCTCTTTTGCCTTCCCATCCCATGCTAACGTCCCCCCGCTCTCAAAACAGCTACAGGTCTGCCGACCTTGAGAACACAGCTCAAAGGCATCTTAGGTGATCATCAGTGGCCAGCGGATCTGCCCTGCATTTCAGCCAAAACCGGTCGGAACTCTACACGAGATATCTAAGGTGCTGAGCCCATTTTGGAGAGAGGATTCAACACTTTAGATAACCCCTTTAGAGTTTTGATTGGTTCTCAATGAAACCCAGAGGTCATAGAATAGTAGAGTGGGAAGGGTCCTATAAAGGCGATCTAGTCCGACCCCCTGGTCAATGCAGGAATCCACCCTAAAGCATACCTGACAGGTGGTTGTCCCACTGCCTCTTGAAGGCCTCTAGAGTGGGGGAGCCCACCACCTCCCTAGGTCATGGGTTCCATTGTCGTACTGCTCTAACAGTCAGGAAGTTTTTCCTGATGTCCAGCTGGAATCTGGCTTCCTGTAACGTGAGCCCATTATTCCGTGTCCTGCACTCTGGGATGGTTGAGAAGAGATCCTGGCCCTCCTCTGTGTAAGAACCTTTCAAGTATTTGAAGAGTGCTATCGTGTCTCCCCTCCATCTTCTCTTCTCCAGGCTAAACATGCCCAGTTCTTTCAGTCTCTCTTCATAGGACTTTGTTTCCAGACCCCTGATCATCCTGGTTGCCCTCCTCTGAACACGCTCCAGCTTGTCTGCGTCCTTCTTGAATTGTGGAGCCCAGAACTGGATGAAATACTCTAGATGAGGCCTAACCAGGGCTAAATAGAGGGGAACCAGTACCTTGCGCAATTTGGAAGCTATACTTCTATTAATGCAGCCCAAAATAGCATTTGCTTTTTTTGCAGCCACATCACACTGTTGGCTCCTATTCAGCTTGTGATCTACAACAATGCCAAGATCCTTCTCGCTTGTAATATTGCTGAGCCAAGTATCCCCCATCTTGTAACTGTGCCTTTGGTTTCTATTTCCTAGGTGTAGAACTCGGCATGTTTGCCTATTAAATTTCATTCTGTTGTTTTCAGCCCCCACTGCAAACAGGCATTCACCCCCCCACACCCCCCCACAGAAATCAGAGTGATAATACATTCATGGACATTGTATTTTATTTTTGTACACAACTTTCCTTTGGGCTGAAAACAGCATTGTTGCATACACCGATGCAACATGCATTCACTTAGAATCATAGAATCATAGAATAGCAGAGTTGGAAGGGGCCTACAAGGCCATCTAGTCCAACCCCCTGCTCAATGCAGGAATCCACCCTAAAGCATCCCTGACAGATGGTTGCCCAGCTGCCTCTTGAAGGCCTCTCAGGTGGGAGAGCCCACAACCTCCCTAGGTAACTGATTCCATTGTCGCACTGCTCTAACAGGCAGGAAGTTTTTCCTGATGTCCAGCCGGAATCTGGCTTCCTTTAACTTGAGCCCGTTATTCCATGTCCTGCACTCTGGGAGGATCGAGAAGAGATCCTGGCCCTCCTCTGTGTGACAACCTTTTAAGTATTTGAAGAGTGCTCTCATGTCTCCCCTCAATCTTCTGTTCTCCAGGCTAAACATGCCCAGTTCTTTCAGTCTTTCATTTTTGTGAACCGCCCAGAGAGCTCCGGCTATTGGGCGGTATAGAAATGTAATAAATAAAATAAATAAATAAAATAAATAAATAAATAAGAACTGGGCATGTTCATTCTCTCTCTCTCTCTCTCTCTCTCTGCCATGCTGCATGAGCAGGGAGAATAAGGAAGAACCGAAGACTGTTTAAAAAACAGCCCAATAATTTTTTTAAAAAACAAGGAGGAACTAATTATTAAAACAACAAGAAGCAAAGACATTAAAACAACATAAAACAACGGGCCATTGATTTAAAAAAGGTACCTTGAGTTTCATATGCTTGAATTAAAGAAATGAAGCCCGGAAGACAAGGTGTCTGGTGCGAGTATTATCAATATATACTCACGGTGTAGTATTAATGCTCCCTTTCACTTGCATAGCTTTTCAATTTTGCCCACCCACCCCATGTGGCGGACTAATTCAGGCTGGCTTTTGATACCCACGACACTTATGGACAAGGGATAATCTGGAGGAGGGGAAGAAAAATGCTTTGTGAATCAACAGTGGTGGCGCTCTCGTAAAATGGAAAAACCGCAAGGTGGGCCGGCCTCTTCTCCGCGCAACTCCTTTGCACATTTGCAGAGCTCACCAGGGTTGGAACAGGCCGGGCCTGGCACCGTCAGCAGCCAAGTTTCTGCTCACAGACCAGTGGCTCCAATTCCTTATCCCCTCCGTGCACATGGTAGTCCCGGATTAGTCTCAGCTCAGTGTCTTGCTACTTTCGCCTCGGCGTCCCTGGGGGGTTGGCAAACCAGCGGGGGAATGCGGGAAAGGCTCAGCGCCGGCCTGGCAGGCAACCAAGTTGGCCTCCGAATTTTGGCACGGTGGCGCGTATCGCACCGAGAAGAAACAAAGCAAAGGGAGAAAAGGCATCTGGGAGACGTGGTTTAGAAACGTCGGATGCTGCGTAATGCCAGGCTAGCCTGTTTCTCCAACCATCCCAGTATGTGTCCGACTCAGTGGGTGGGCGGACATTAGGGATTGATTTTAGGGTTGGTTTTTGTTCGTTCGTTTTGGTGGTGGCTGTTTTCACTAGAACCCAATTATTCTAGCGAGCTTCTCTGGATAAAGGGGTGGGCAGGTCTTGGGATGTATGGATTTCGTACGATGTGCCCCGCCTGCATTTTGTGGATTTTCAGGTACCTTTCATTCTGCCATCCGCTCGTTGGCGGAATTTCCCCCAACTGGCCGGACTGGCCGGTGAGATCACATTTTTGTGAACCGCCCAGAGAGCTCCGGCTATTGGGCGGTATAGAAATGTAATAAATAAATAAATTACGCCAGTCCTTTTACAACTTCATTGGCTGCCAGTCCAGGTCCGGGCCCGATTCAAAGTGCTGGTATTGACATTCAAAGCCCTGAACGGTTTGGGGCCAGGTTATTTGAAGGAACGCCTCCTCCCATATGTACCTGCCCGGACCTTAAGATCATCTACAGGGGCCCTTCTCCGTGAGCCCCTACCAAAGGAAGTGAGGCAAGTGGCTACTAGGAGCAGGGCTTTCTCCGCTGTGGCACCCTGGCTGTGGAATGAGCTTCCCAAAGAGGTCCGCCTAGCGCCTACACTGTACTCCTTTCGTCGCCAGCTGAAGACCTTTATATTCTCCCAGTATTTTAACACTTAATTTTAACTTAAATTTAAATTTTACTGTTTTAACTCTGTATTTTAATTTCATATCAATTTTGCTGCGTGGTTTTTATCCTGGTTGTGCTTTTTATCCTGTATTTTGTATTTTTGCTTTTAACCTGTTGGTTGTTTTATGATGGTTTTAATTTTTGTGAACCGCCCAGTGAGCTTCGGCTATTGGGCGGTATAAAAATGTAATAAATACATAGTTGCACAAATTTGCTCTTGAAAAATGTGCAAATTCTTCCCCACCAAAATATGCAGATGCAAATCAAGTCATAGAAGCCACAGAACCCCACTGAGTTAAAGAAAGAAAAAAGAAAGAACTGGATTTCCCTAATTTGTGACAATCCCCCCTCCCAAAGTGGGAAAAAATGGTCTGCAAGTCTAAGAAATCCATGTGATCTGGAAAAAGCTGGTGCACTGAAGAATATGCAGGTTGGATTGCTAGAAATCTGAACTCATTTGAGTCTATTTATTTATTTATTTATTTATTTATTACATTTCTATTGCAGGTTTCTCTGACATTCCTAATTCATTTGGGTCAGGGAGGTCTTTCGGACAATAACGTAAGTTTAGGAACACTTTCGGGGGGTAAATGAGCTCCCATTCACACGTGCGTTTGGGGTTGTGCACAGAGCAAGTCTGGATGATTTCCAAATGGAAATTAAATTCTTACACATCTCTAGGAAGAAGAATTAACATTTTCTCTCTCTTCTCCTATTCATCAATTATGGGGGTTAAGAGGGGAGGGGGGAAAGGCCATAACATTTTCCATCCTACCCGGTTAAAAAAATTGTATTTTCTGCATCCCATGCTACAGGAACCACATCTGTAAAATTAGAAGGATCGGTGTGAACGTGTCACTTGTGGGAATCCACCCAGAATATTGCAAAATCCTAGTTGGTCTGATGGATTTCTTACCAGCCTTCTGTTGATTGTAAATCTCTCACCTGAACTCTGTTGATTTAAAGGGCGGGGTGTATTTCTGCCTGACACCCATCATTCATGGACAGGGCTGTGTGGATAATACCTGGTTTGTTATTGTCTTTCCCCTAAAATTGTGTGACATCCCTGTGCCGTGTACATTATGCACATTGTGCATGGTTATTCTTTATTCCGCCATGTTGACTTAATGTGCATACTTCTGATTTTGCAAATCGTGGGTGCAGAGAGCAAGAAAGCACCAGCCGGACCCAAGACCCCTAACTAGGGATGACAGTCGCTGGGAAATCCATGTTGTAGTTTTTACTCCACAGCGTTTATGATTCGATTTGCATTTGCAAGATGAGTTCTGAGCTTTTTCCCAAACTCGGGGAACTTTATTTGTTCGTTTTCCCCACAGGTCCAGCATGTTCCGTGCATTTCTAAGCAATTTGAGCAAATTGCGGTCAACGTGCGCGAAGTCGGACGTTATTTGCACAAACTCCTCACCAATTTGTGCAAATGGCAGAATGTGCGGGGAAAAACGCACGAACTTTAAACTCACCCAAGAACTCTCAATTGCATCTCGAAGCTTATTCCAAATGGAGGGCCTTGCTAGACCAGCCGGATAATACAGCCGCGAGTTGGGGCGATGGCGCGCTGCAACTAGCACGCGCTGTCGCCCTTTTCAACAAGTAAGACGCGACAGGGCAAGGGGAAGCCCCATCGCGTCTGCCATTTTCTTCAAACCTTAAAGGGCCATGTGCGCAGGAGCCCACCGCCAGACAAGGTAAGTTTTTTAAAAAATAAAAATAGGGTCCCCTGCTCAACCTGCCCCTGATTTCCCCCCCAAAATGCCTGATGCCCCCCTGCCAGCTCCCTCACCCGTCCTCCCCCTTCCCTGATGCCCTGTCCCGCGTCCTTCTTTTCCCCCATCCCCCTTCCCCGATGCCCAATGCCCCGGCTTATTTCCCCCCCATCCACCTTCACCGATGCCCTGTCCCCCGTCCTTCTTTCCCCATCCCCCTTCCTCAATGCCCTATCCCCCATCCCTCTGTCCCACCAGCCCCCTTCCCCGATGCCCTGTCCCCCGTCCTTCTGTCCCCCCATCCCCCTTCCCCCCGGGGAAGGGGGATGGGGGGAAGAAGGATGGGGGACAGGGCAGTCTCAGGCCGGGGCTGCGGAAAAGCCGGGCTATAAGCGAATTCGCTTATCCCAGCTTAAGGGAGGCATTAGCCCGACCTGACCCCAGAATCCCATGCATCATCTGGATGCAGAGGAGGGAGACCGGGCCTCACACTGCTCTAACGCCTGGTCTAGGAATGGCCGGAGTCTGTTCACATTTTGAACATTGGAGGGGGGATGACACCCAAATCTTTGCATATTTTCATGCACAACGTAAGAAGTGTCCTGATGCTGGATCAGACCAAGGGTCCATCTAGTCCAGCACTCTGGTCGCACAGTGGCCAAGCAGCCATCGGACAGGGATGAACAAGCAGGACATGGTGCAACAGCACCCTCCCGCCCATGTTCCCCAGCAACTGGTGCTTGCAAGGGTACTGCCTCGCATTCTGGAAGTAGCACACAAGCATCAGGGCTAGTAGGAATTTATCCAACCCCCTTTTAAAGCCATCCAAATAGGTGGCCATCACTACATCCTGTGATAGCGAGTTTCATAATTTAACTATGCGCTGTGTGAAGAAGTCCTTCCATGAGAGCACTCTTCAAATACCTAAAAGGTTGTCCCACAGAGGAGGGCCAGGATCTCTTCTCGATCCTCCCAGAGTGCAGGACACGGAATGACGGGCTCAAGTTAAAGGAAGCCAGATTCCAGCTGGACATCAGGAAAAACTTCCTGGCTGTTAGAGCAGTACGACAATGGAACCAGTGACCTAGGGAGGTTGTGGGCTCTCCCACACTAGAGGCCTTCAAGAGGCAACTGGACAACCATCTGTCAGGGATGCTTTAGGGTGGATTCCTGCATTGAGCAGGGGGTTGGACTCGATGGCCTTGTAGGCCCCTTCCAACTCTACTATTCTATGATTCTATGATTCTATTTGTCTTGAACCTCCCACCCATCAGCTTCATGGGATGACTCCAGGTTCTAGTATTTTGAGAGCGGGAGAAAAATGTCTCCCTTTCCACCTTCTCCAGACCATGCATAATTTTGTACACCTCTGCCATGTCTCCCCTTAGCCTCCTTTTCCCCCCAAGTTTCCGAAGGTATGCATCAATTGTGTGCGTGTTTGAAAAGGATGCAGTCTTCTCCCATTAATTAACGCACACTTGTGCACAAGGCCAGGTCAGAAATGTACGGACTTTGACCCCAGTTCGTATTGTAAGCATGGTATAATGAGGGAGGGAAGGAAGCGAAAGATGAGACGTGTGGGAAAGAATGCCATGTTTTCATACCCTTTAAAAAACATTTCCCCCAATTTCCCTTCTCCCAGGAGACTCTTGAGCGAATGTTGAGGAAAACCTACCCCTTTCTCCATGTAAGCATATCTTTGCAATCATCAGGGCTAGAAACTTGATTCCCCCCCCCTTAAATTGAAGCTCAGTGTCATGGCCCGTACCCCCATTCTACAGCTTTCCTGCCCTCTGCTTATGGATCTGAAAAAGAGCTTGAATAAAGGTCTGCTTTGGGATTCCTGTCCAACATTAATGACAGACACATCACCACAGAAGAAGCTTTAATGGTGGCGGTGGATCCCCTATGCCTATACGTTCAGTCCAATGTGTGCCGAGCCGCAGAGACAGGAAGGAGCTGTCGCATGATGGAGGCGACTTTCGTTCTCCAAAAATGCGCTCCCATGAAATTTATAATTGGTGAAGAGGCCTGCCAGGAAATGGATATTTAAGGGGCGTGGGAGGGAATCCGTCTTTGCCAACAGCAATTTCCAGCATGGAGAATGGGAGAGATCCCCACAGCTGGATAGAATGCCAAGACAGGCTAAAGGAGAGCCCATGATTGAAGGACAACTTGGGAGATCATGGAAGGGAATGTTCCGTCTTCGTCGCTTGGACAATCCACCATGTCGATTTCACCCACTACAGTGGAGGCTGGTGGCTCATATTTTGGTGGCACCATAAACACCTTCTGGGTTTCAGTCAAAACCATCCAGAACTCTAAAAGGAGATATCCAAGGCGCTGAGCTTATTTTCGGGATAGGGTTCAGCTCCTTGGACACCCCCTTTGGAGTTCTGGATGGTTCTGACTGAAGCCCAGAATGGATTCATGGACCCACCAAAATTGGAGCCACCAACCTCCACTAACACCAGGAGTGAAATAGACAGAAGCAAGTAAAGGGAACATTAGGACCTGCTCCTGTTGGACTGTTCCCCCTTCCCATCCTAGGACATTAGAAGGGAAGCTGGACCATACTTCATTTTTTCCTCATCCTTCCTCATCCCTTTTTCCTTGTGTGACGTGTCTTTTTTGGAATGTTAGCCTGCTAGCTGGGATTGTTGTTTTCTGTTTTGTTTTGTTTTGCTGGGAGCCATTTTTGATGGAGGACAAGGATAGATAAATAAATAAATGTCTGGATCCAGTGTGACTCAAACCTGTTTACAATGCAACTGTCAATGGCCTGAGGAGCAACAAGAGATTGGCAGGTAAAGATGTAGCAACGTAAAGAGTTGTGGAGGAGAGGACACCATTGCTTAGGGTGGGAGAGGGGCACCTGCTTTGCATGCAGAAAGTCCCAGGTTCAAATCCCCAGGTAAAAGGACCAGGTCCCAGGTGACAGGAAAAGAAAGTCCTCTGCCTAGATGCTAGGAAGGAGCCAGGTTTGGACTAGATGAATACATAGCAAAGGAAGCTAAGCTGGTACACAAAGCCCCAGCCGTAGCCAAACTTGGGGTTTCATCTACAGAACGTTGGGAACGTGAGTTCATCAAGTAAAGTCTTTCAATAAAACACTAAATACTACCAACGAGAAGGATCTTGCAATTGTTGTAGATCGCAAGCTGAATAGGAGCCAACAGTGCGATATGGCTGCAAGAAAGGCAAATGCTATTTTGGGCTGCATTCATAGAAGTAGAGCTTCCAAATCACGTGAGGTCCTGGTTCCTCTCTATTCGGCCCTGGTTAGGCCTCATCTAGAGTATTGCGTCCAGTTCTGGGCTCCACAATTCAAGAAGGACGCAGACAAGCTGGAGCGTGTTCAGAGAAGGGCAGCGAGGATGATCAGGGGTCTGGAAACAAAGCCCTATGAAGAGAGACTGAAAGAACTGGGCATGTTTAGCCTGGAGAAGAGAAGATGGAGGGGAGACATGAGAGCACTCTTCAAATACTTGAAAGGTTGTCACACAGAGGAGGGCCAGGATCTCTTCTCGATCCTCCCAGAGTGCAGGACATGGAATAACGGGCTCAAGTTAAAGGAAGCCAGATTCCGGCTGGACATCTGGAAAAACAACCGGACTGTTAGAGCAGTGCGACAAGGGAATCAGTTACCTAGGAAGGTTGTGGGCTCTCCCACACTAGAGGCCTTCAAGAGGCAGCTGGACAACCCTCTGTCGGGGATGCTTTAATGTGGATTCCTGCATTGAGCAGGGGGTTGGACTCGATGGCCTTGTAGGACCCTTCCAACTCTGCTATTCTTTGATTCTATGATTCATAGCAAAGGAAGCTAAACTGGTACACAAAGCCCCAGCCATAGCCAAACTTGGGATTTCATCTACAGAACGTCGGGAACGTGAGTTCATTAAGCAAAGTCTTTCAATAAAACATTAAACATCTTTCAAACTTTCTACATCCCACCTCTATAAGATCCCCGAACTCTCAGCCTGATCAACTGGGATTTTCTGGGATTTTCCTCCATCTCCAGTGGAGGAAAGGGAGCAGGGAGCACATGCCAGGATATAGAGATTATGAGAATTTCGTTTGACTCTGGAAATCCTTCAAAAATGCCCTGTCCGGAACCCCGATGATGGATAGGAGTAAACGTGCTCCAAAAACGTTGGCGAATTCCGAAACTGGCATTTGCATTCGCAAAATGTTCGCTTTTGAAAACACACCACTTTACAAAGCGACTCACCTGAAATCGTGGTGCTGAGGGAGGTGTCAGTGGGCACCCCGTCGGAGACCCTGGGTCTAAAACCTCGTGGTGAGAGGGGCATGCTGAAAACAGGTGGAGATGTTTCATAGGTGAGTGGAGGTTGGGTGAGTGAGGGCATGAGGTCACAAAGGCTTCTGGGTAAATATTGCCCATCAGCTTTTGAGGAAAGCCCAGGAGCTCTTAGGAGGAGATCAACCAACACCACAACATCCAAGGGTGAAGTCCCCCTTCCTCAAGACTTGTAACCAGTAACACTTTGGTTTCATGGTTGTTCTAGGAGCTACCAAGTTGATGCTCCAGTGGTCCAGAAATCCCGTTGAAGCCCTTTAGACAACGCCATCCTTGATCTAGGATGCATGTTGCTCTACCCTTTCCTTCCCAGGTGGTTATGGTGACCCTTCTCCTCCATATCCCGCCCTCCAAAGCCTTCATCCGTGCGGTCTACAACCACAACGGCATCAGCCAAGATTTTGAGGCCTTGCCGTCTCATTTTGGGCCCACGCTCCACCGCGAAGTTCTCCTGGGTTATGTCGTGGAAGTCAAGCCAGCCAATGCCTGCCAACCCATCGCAGCTCCTGCACCCTCCAACAGCTCCTCTGTTGCCTTCGTTGCTCTCATCCAGAGGGACAACTGCCCCTTCACCACCAAGGTCCTCCACGCTCAGCAAGCTGGGTATCAGGCCGCCATTGTGCACAACGTCAACTCCCAAGCCCTCGTGGCCATGCTGAGCGAAAAGGAAGCCACGAAGCACATCCACATCCCTTCGGTGTTCATTGGCGAGTCGGCTTCCACCCAGCTCAAAAGAATCTTCCATTATGACCAAACGGCTTACATCATCCTCATACCCGACTGCCATTGGCTGTCCTGCTGGGATGTCCGATACAACTGCCGGTCCCGCCCCCACAGGTCGAGGCAAGGCGTCCCAGAGCCGGCTTCTCCTTGCTTACCGACGCGGTGCCACGTCGTCAGCAACATCGATTGCCTCCTCTTCGGGCTCACGCTTGTGATCTGGATGGTGGCCTTGTATGTGCTGTGCTGCTTATAATGATGTCTCGTGTTTGGAATCAGATCTGCAGCTAAGCAAAGATTTCCCTGGCCCATTATTCAGCAAACTTGCAACATTAATAGATTGTCCACAGATGACATTTTCAGAGCATGGGGTTGATTTGTTTTCGTCCTCTATCTCTCTCTCTCTCTCTCTCTCTAAATCTGGGTGGAGGACTTAGGGCCATTTTTCTGTCCAGAGCTGCATCCCCCTTGGAGATAACCTATGGGTCTGTATGTGGTTCAAAGCCAGTGGTGGGGAAGGACCCCCCTCCCTCCCTCCCTCCCTCTCTCTCTCTCTCTCTCTCTCTCTCTCTCTCTCTAAATCTGGGTGGAGGACTTAGGGCCATTTTTCTGTCCAGAGCTGCATCCCCCTTGGAGATAACCTATGGGTCTGTATGTGGTTCAAAGCCAGTGGTGGGGAAGGACCCCCTCCCTCCCTCCCTCCCTCCCTCCCTCCCTCTTTCTCTCTCTCTCTCTCTCTCTCTCTCTCTGTGCCACCATCTTTTTTCTCTCTCCCATTCCAGCCATCAGAACAAGGAGAGGTCACTCTTGCCACAGGACTGAACCTTTTTAAAATTGTGCATTCCTTAATGTGCGTGTTTTTAAAGCGCACATTTTAAAGCGCCCCCCCCTTTTTTTTTCTTTTTTTTTTGGAAGTGCCCTTTTTTCAACGCAAACACAACTTGGGAAAATCCGCTTCTATTTTCAGAGAGAGCACGTCCTCCCGTTCGCATTCAAGTTTCGAGTTTGGGAAGGGGCCATTTTCGAGTGATTTGCAAACTGCAAAGGAGTTCTCGTGCGTCTCCCAAAGTGCTGAGTCAAACATCGATCCGGACAGCTCAGTATCGTGCCATCCACACTAGGGTGACCATATTTGGGAAACCAAAAGAGAGGACACTTAATTTGTGTGTGTGGGGAAGCAGCTTTCTGAGTCCTTCAGAAAGTACGTTATTCCCCCACCACTTTAAAGAACCCGATTTGAGTGGAGGAGGGGAAAGGATTTCATTCTGCACCACCACCATCCACTCCAATTGGGGCCTTTTCTATAATGTCCACGAATGACCCACTTTCCCCTTTAAGACCTCAATTGGAGCTCAGGGTGGGGGAATGATGTGCCTCAAGAAAGCATGTCATTCCCTCCTGCCATGCTAATGGCAGCCTTAAAGAGGAAGGTGTGTCATTCCAGGACATTATTGAAAATTACAGAAAATCCCCCCTGACACCATGGAAAGCACAAAAACCAGGACAAATCCGGGGAAATCCTGACAGTTGGTCACCCTAATCAACACCAACCGGCAGTGGATCGCCAAGGTTTCAGGCAGGGATATTCCCTGGAAATGCTGCGGATTGGACTTTTTGGCATGGAAAACAGGTGCCCCACGACTCACCTATGGCCCTTTTCCTAAAGATGAATTAAAATATCCACCCGCGTCTTTCCGAATAAAGGTATAGTGTATAATGACTGGCAGAGACTCTCCTGGGGTTTTAGACAGAGACTCCCCCCACCAGCCCAAACTGGAGATACTGGGAACTGAACTCAGGGTCTTCCACATGCAAAACGGGCACTCTAACACTGAGCTATGGACTTTCCCATGTAAAATCCAAACTCATGGTGCTACCTGACCTCTCTGATCTCCTGCCAATGGGCTTTCCCACAGTCCTTCGCTTCAGCCCCACAGAGTGATCCTTCAGTGAGGTCCCTTTGTTGGGTGGGACTTAATTGCCCCCACCTGCCCGTGTGTGACTTTAATCCAACTTACCTCTGAACGTAAGCAGAGGCTTAAACCGCTGGGATGAAAGGAGACTTCTTGAAAGACCTCTGACGGCCGGCGCCAGGTCACGACCACGTTGTCACGGCTGTGCACCTTTCAGCCCATCACGCAGCACGGGGCCTGGTTAAGCCCTGTCGGGTGACATTCTAGCTTTTCTGTTGTTAGCTCTGGCGGCTGACCTTGCCAAAACTTAAGTAGAAGAGTGCAGTGAAGGGCAGAAAACTGACCCACACATCACTTTCTCATTGGAGTTTAGTGAACTTGTAGCCGTACCCTTCTGCGGTTTTTCCTTTTGAACGTCACCTGCTGCTGTTGATGAGCACTCCTCCTTTTCCTCCTCCTCCTCCTCCTCCTCCTCCTCCTCCTCCTCCTCCTCCCATGGGTCTCTTGTTTTCCAGGCCACCACCCCTATCATCTGCAGACAGGACATATTCCGCTTTGTAACATACATTTCCTCCCCAGCCAAGCTGGAGCACGCGCACCTTGGCGGTGCTGGGTGGTGGATCCATTTCCAAAGCAAAGGATGTCTATCAAAGCCAAGTCAGAAGAGACAGGTGGGGCAAACAGCTGCCTGAGCCTCTTTCAACGGCGAGAAACGGCTCCCTCTTTGTTTGACTCCATCGAGATCTGAGACAATGCAGAGGCAGATGACAGCTACTCATCTTCGTCGGAAGCCAGTTTTGTCGTCCAACCCATCAGGGATCCTGGAAGTCTTTTTCGGGGAGGGAGGGTTGTCTCAGTATGGTGTGCTCAGTATGTAGTAGCAGCCAAGGTACACAGGGATGTAGCACCAGGACTTCTTTTATTGGCAGGGATGCTGACCTCATCTGCCACCTCCTTAGACCTCCCCATTTCTTCTGCGCATAGCTGCAATCCTCAAAGGGGCTGAGGGAGGAAAGGGTTTTCCCAGCAACAAGATAATGTTGCGTGAACTACCCCCGTGGTAATGCAACACATTTCAGGGTGTCTTGGTCTCCAATGGGAAATTACTACTACTAGTAGTAGGCATGTTGCAGGAATCTGAGAGCAGAGAGGACTCCAGCGGACTCCTTGTTCAACCTCCCAGATTCCCATCTGCAGACCGCCGCCACTTCCACGCCCCTGCTCATAGAATCATAGAATCATAGCAGAGTTGGAAGGGGCCTACAAGGCCATCAAGTCCAACCCCCTGCTCAATGCAGGAATCCACCCTAAAGCATCCCTGACAGGTGGTTGTCCAGCTGCCTCTTGAAGGCCTCTAGTGTGGGAGAGACCACAACCTCCCTAGGTAACTGATTCCACCGTCGCACTGCTCTAACAGTCAGGAAGTTTTTCCTGATGTCCAGCCGGAATCTGGCTTCCTTTAACTTGAGCCCGTTATTCCGTGTCCTGCACTCTGGGAGGATCGAGAAGAGATCCTGGCCCTCCTCTGTGTGACAACCTTTTAAGTATTTGAAGAGTGCTATCATGTCTCCCCTCAATCTTCTCTTCTCCAGGCTAAACATGCCCAGTTCTTTCAGTCTCTCTTCATAGGGCTTTGTTTCTAGACCTCTGATCATCCTGGTTGCCCTCTTCTGAACACGCTCCAGCTTGTCTGCATCCTTCTTGAATTGTGGAGCCCAGAACTGGACACAATACTCTAGATGAAGCCTAACCAGTTCTGTGGTAGAGCCACCGGGTCAAGCTGCCGAGCGTAAACACCCGTAATCTTGCATATCCCCTTTAAGGTCCCTATTTGTGTAAATGGGACCCTTACAGAAAAAAACGAGCCGCCCTTTGAGTGGAAAAGTGCTGGGATTTGGGGAACGCCACACAGGGCGGGTGCAGGGCGGTCCGCCCATCCCTAGCAGCAGCCAGGCATAAAAGAAGCCCAGTCTGCATTTGATGGTGACTGATGCAACATCCTTGTTCCCGTAGAACCTGGTCTTGAGCCCCACCAATGGAAGCGGGCCATTCGTGTTGGAGCCTCTTTAGATGAACATTTCATAGCACGCTCGTGACTGGCCACTCACGGAAGTTCCCGGGACATTTTGACACCACAGTGATCCTCCTGCACATCTCCCGTTCCTTCTGCTGTTCTATTCATTACAAAAACAAGACTCCGAAAACCTGACCTACTGAGCTATAGCGATATTTGTCGCTCTTTCCTGCCTTGTGCAGGAGAAGTTGCACTATAAAATGCCCACTAGAGGGTGCTGTCCGCTAAACTAAACAGTTGCTGCTGTCTTTCCCTTTCTTCCCTGTGTGATTCAGCTCGTTCCTATTGTGGAGGAGAATCAGGAAACAGAGCGATGGTAAGGAAACACAATCCCACACCCCATCCCCATCTGAAAGAGCTCTTCTACGTTCAGTCCTCAGCTGGTGCATCTGCTGCAAATCTGTTCCTTTCGCCGAGGTGCAGCAAATTCTACTTTCATCAGCCAATGAGCCAAGATTTCCTAAGATAACCCGCCCTGAACTTCTAGCACTGAAACCCTCAACCTGAAAATGCCGTTCCTGATCAGGGCAGCGAGTCACTTCTGGTGTGGCTTGATCGCTCCTTGAAAATGTACACAATGATTTGTGTTTCTTGCTTTCTTTAAAAAAAACCAAAATCAACTCTATGTGGGCCATTGATCCGAGGCATTTTGCAGCTGCATTCAAATAAGGTTCTTTATATTCCCTGCTTTTGGGCAGAATTAGTTTCTTCTCCCCTTCACTTTTAAATGATTTCGTTTTAACCTACGCTGGCGCTAAAGTCAGATAACTTCTACGGACCGGATCGATAGTTCTCAGAACTGATAGAAAATTAGGCAGCTTTAATAAACTTCATGCATGGCTTCCTATGGTCGCCGTATATCAAGCGAGAAAACAAATATATCGACTCGCTACCCCTTAGAATAGCACTTATAAGTCACACCGGTGCAATATTCCTATCATTAAAAATGGTGATGAGAGGCAGGGAAGGCATCTCATTTCAAGATGGGAGGCAGGCGAGGGAAGGGACGCCTGGGCTTCTGACCTTGAAGGAGAAAATGCATGCCATTTGCAAAATGCAAAAGGAACCACGGAGGTCTTTCCTTGACCAATCCAGGTATCCATTAGGGGTGTGCGCTGCTCCATTTCAGTTCCCTGAATCCGAAGCGGAGCAGGCCAATCCACACCTCTGATGCCCAGTTCCGGAGCGGATCGGGGGAGGTGCGGAGCGGTTCGGAGCGGTTCGGAACGGTCCGAAGCAATTTGGACTGTTCCGAAGCTCCGGACCCAGGTAAGCAGGGAGGGGTGCTTACTTGGCACCCCCGTCCGCCACCACAGTCCGTGCAGCAACGGTGGCAGAGCTGGGTAAGTGCAGAAGGGGGAGGGGGACCTACTCGGCCCCCATTTTATCCCCCATTATTATTATTATTATTATTATTATTATTATTATTATTATTATTATTATTATTATTATTATTTATTTATTTATATAGCACCATCAATGTACATGGTGCTGTACAGAGTAAAACAGTAAATAGCAAGACCCTGCCACAGAGGCAAGTAAGTGGAGAAGGGGGCGAAATGGGGTCTGAATCTCAATCCGACCCTCCAGATCTCGCTCTGGATCCGGTTCCGGATTGGATCAGGGAAGGGTCGGATCGACCCGAAGCGGTTCGGGGTGTGTGTGCACAGCCCTAGTATCTATGGCTTTAGGCAGGTGAGGAAATCCTGGTTCCGGGGGAAGGTTCAATTCCAGATCCCCTCATCTTAGGTTCCACATTGGTGCTCTGCTGCATGTAGGGATGTCGGAGGAATCCATCAGGAGGTGGATCTCCCCGAGTGTCGGGAAACTCTCAAACACACAAACTTCATTTTGCATACCCGCAAGTTGGCCCAACTAAAACTGCAACGAGTTGGCCGACGTTAGGGTGACTTCTTCACGCCGTGCGTAGTTAAGAGTATGGAATTCGCTACCACAAGATGTGGTCAAGGCCACCAACTTGGACGGCTTGAAAAGGGGATTGGATGAATTCCTGGAGGAGAAGGCTACCCATGGCTACTGGTCCTAATGGCTATGTGGCACCTCCAGTATCAAAGGCAGTAAGCCTGGGTGCACCAGTTGCTGGGGAGCATAGGTGGGAGGGTGCTGTTGCACCACGTCCAGCTTCGTTGGTCCCTGTTCAACAACTGATTGGCCACTGTGTGATCAGAGAGTTGGACGAGAGGGACCCTCAGTCTGATCCAGCAGGACTCTTCTTACGCTCTTAGATCTGAAACTAGGTGTTATGATCATACCGTGCCATCTTCATTGGCTCCCAGTTTGTTTCTGGCTCCAGGACAAAATGGTGGCTTTAACCAAAGCTCTAGCCCAGTGGTTCCCAAACTTTTTCAGGTCACCGCCCCCTTGGTTCCACAAACTCATGGCCAGTGCCCCCTACCCTACATTATAAAACTCATTATTCAGAATAGCGGTTTTCAATGACCCACTAAGGAAGATAATCACAATAAAATTCAAAACAGTAACAATTAATTGAATATTTATTCAAAATCCGAAGCACCCGCAGCAGGCTTGCCAAGGGAGGGAGGAAAAAGAGAGTGAACGCCTCTGTTTTGCAGCCGGCATGGCGGGGCACACCAAGCAGGGTATGTCTCTTCATTAGCATTTTGGTGCTTTTGAAACATTTCAATTCACCATTAAAAGGACTCTTCTTAAACGGTGTTAATACATGTGTGGATTCTTCCCCTATATGGCTTGGGACCAAACTACCTTCTCCCATAAAAATGCCCCTGGGTTTTAAGACCTCCTGGAGAGGTGCTTCTTGGAAAAGACCACCTCGAGCGCCCCCCTGCTGCCCCTTTGCCTCTTAGCGCCCCCCTATGCAATCCCACCGCCCCCAAGGGGGCAGTACTGCCCACTTTGGGAACCACTGCTCTAGCCCTTCATGGCTTAGGGTCAGAATATCTGAAGTCCTACCCAAGCCCTGAGATTCTCATTGGAGACCCTGTTCTGAGGGCCCTCACAGGCCAAGGATTGGTGGTAGTTACTCAGGATTGGACCTTTCCAGTAGTAGCCCTTCCCTGCCTTCTCAGTTATGGAATACCCTCCCCAGAAAGGCTCACACGGCTCCTACATTGTTATCTTTCCACAGCCAGGCAAATACTTAAAAAAAAAAAATTCTCTCGGGCCTTTCGAATCCTCCGTATGTTTCTGCTGTCACGTTATTTTCTCCTTGTGACTTTTAGATCTTCTAATGCCTGTTGTTTTACCCTGAGCTGCTTTTAATTGCTTGGTTTTATTATGCCGCTCGTAATTGGATTGCTATGGATTTTTGATTTTATTTACGGATTTTTATTGTGCTTCGCCCAGAGAGTGATAAGCTATAGGGCAACTAATAAATCTTTGAAATTTATGAATAGTGGATGAAACCAAAAGCAGGTTGGACTTGGATAAGGGGGAAATCAGTGACATTTGAACATCTTGATGTTCTTTGATTTCCACCATCAAGTTGGGGTTGCCTCATTCTTCAATATGGGCCTGCCTGTCTCTGTCTGTCTGTCTGTCTCTCTCTCTCTCTCTCTGGAATAAGTGTACGTTTCATGACTAAAGCATGAAAATGCTATTTTTCCCTCTCGCCAAAATATGTCATTGTAAGGAGCACATTTTTCTAGCCAATGGGTTTTTCAGACACGACTGCAAGCTCAGGAATACATGGCGCTTCAGGGACGTGCAAATGAGCAAACCCCAACGTTTCCCCATGGAAATCTGTGCGTATTTCTGTGTGTTTTCCTCCAAACCTACCTATCCGTTGTTCACACCTTTGAAATGTATGCATTCTTCACCTCTGGATTAAAGTTTTATTTTTACGCATTCTTCCAAAGTATGCATTTCTCTGGAGACCATGAATCACACATTTCAAGCTCAGAAATGGAGGGACTTTGTCCACGGATTGTGCCCGCATCAATCTTCAGCCCAGAAAGTATGAACTGGGTAGGGGTGGGTGAAATCTCTAGGCCGCCCGAGCCTCCACTGAGCACTCGTGAGATTTCTGAAGCCCTGGCAAGTGTCCAGCAGCTGCCAAAATTGCACATTACCTCCTTGTATGCTAACAGCGGCCACAAGTGACGTGAAAGGGGGAAATGTGCAATTTCTGGAACTATTGAAGCATCCCCACCCCGCACTATTGGAGGCCTGAAAGAGCGAACCTTTACCTTTATTCCTACGGGGAGAAAGACAAGGGTGACCTTAATAAAAAACTGACAAATGGAGCACCGTACCAAGTCTCAGGAGTCCCTGCAAAAATTAAAAGAGGGATGTCATTGCATTGTTAAAATCAATTGTGTGCATCTTTGAAATGTACTCAGTCTTCTTCCATCGATGAAGCATATTTTTTTTTATCATTTTTAGTGCCCCTTTTTCTTGAGCATTTTTCAAAGGTACACATGCTGTCAAATTGCATTTGGGGGGCAGGGCCCACGAATCGCACTGCAAATCAGAAATGTATGGATTTTGACTTCAGATTATGTTCAAGTCCATGTTCAGCCTGGAAGCGGCGAACTGGCTCAATCCTGCTGAAAAATAAACTTTTGATCAAGGAAATAATATTGGCAGGGGGGAGATAAATTTCCCCTCCCCTAATTCCACATCCCAGATCCAAATTGGAAAAGATGGTGGACAGTATACATCACAGACAGTATATCCCCTGTGTAGTGTGGTTCTTATTTCACAGTATAGGGAAAGGGTGAAATAGCCAAGGCTTTAGCCCAATAGCTCAGCCATCATGTGAAATAGCAAACTGATCATCACTACTTCCTATGGTGAATGATCTGTGTGGATGACAATTTGCCTGAATGTGCCCTAACCATTTAGATGTGTATGGATGTGGAGAAAGTGGAGAGGGAGACATAACCCTTCCTTTCTCACCATAACAGAACCCAACGGGGTCGTACCCCTTAGGAAAATGTCCCCTCAACTTCTCTGTCCACAGATAGGGTGGAGAATTACAAGAGGCCACTTTGAACACAGTTCTATTTAAAATGGGATTAGAATAATAGAATCATACACTTGTTGAGTTGGAAGGGGCCTATAAAGCCATTGAATCCAACCCCCTGCTCAATGCAGGAATCCACCTTAAAGCATCCCTGACAGATGGTTGTCTAGATGCCTCTTGAAGGCCTCTACTGTGGGAGAGCCCTCAACGTCCTTAGGTCACTGGTTCCATTGTCATGCTGCTCTAACAATTAGGAAGTTTTTCCTGATGTCCAGCCGGAATCTGGCTTCCTGTAACTTGAACCCCTCCCTCCGTGTCCCGCACTCTGGGAGGATCAAGAAGAGATCCTGGCCCTCCTCTGTGTGACAACCTTTCAAGTATTTGATGACAGTGAAGAATAAAACTATCAGTGGCTACAAGTTGTGAGGGCTGCTGTGGCGTTACACCCCACAGGTCAATTCCAAATGTATGTCTGCAGTTTGTAAGTCTGTGGTTTTTAGAATGTTGGCCTGAGTGGGCAGAGTTAGAATGTCTTTGGAGAGGGGAGGAGTGATATATAAGGGAAGGACTGAGGGGATTGAAAGAACTTTTCAGGGAGACTTGTTAGGTACTCGTAGAGTCTGTAGTGCTCTCTGTGTTTATGGTACTTAAGTTCTGGGAAATTTGAGGGTCAGTGTAGTGAGTGGTGTCTTTAGAATGTAGTGTGCACGTAGTTAAGGTATATCAATCAATACTGAGAATAAAGAAAGTTCAAGAGTGATTGTGTGAGAAAAAGGAAAGCGCGTATGTGAATGGGTGACAGGATTGTATGAAAGGTTTCCAAAAGGTTTTTAAATGTTATTGGAAACAAAGCTTGTGAACTTTTAAAAATAAATTTTGATTGTTTTGTTTTTAAAACTACCACAAAAATTCCCACATGTCTGTTTGGCATTTATCATCTTAAGTTTGCACATTTAACACCCACTCTGACAATCATTCACCTCAGCAGATATAACTCACAGCGCATTATTACATATATTAAAATCCTTGTCCAAGTTAAACCCCTTTCTCCACATAGTTTGAGCCTGTGTTGTGGCATAAAAGTTGGTGACAGCGGTGGGATCCGAAGTAGACTCTGTTTATTTATAGTGACAGAAGTCAAAAAGGATTTTATTTGTGAACAGGACAGAGGGTGGTTACTGTAAAGCTCCTCTGAGGTCCTTAGCTGTGAAAGTTACATATTACCTAAGTCAGAGGTTGTGCTGATACAGTTCTCTGACGGCTACACACTACCTTCACTAGCACAGGAGTTACAAGATGACCTGATTATGGGTTTCCCATTGGGACAACTGTGGGAACAGGATGGTGGACAAGAAACGCCTCTGGTCTGATCCAGCAGAGTTCACTCCTAGGTTCTTATGAATCTTGGATGTCCTCCCAATGAGATGTCTTCCTTCCTCCTCGGGTTGAAAATGCATCTCTGTAACCCCCAGCAGAAGGCTCTAGCATCTGTGTTGGTTCATGTGAATGCAGAAAGTGAAAATCCATAAGCACCAGCAGAGAGAGAGAGAGAGAGAGAGAGAGAGAGAGAGAGAGAGAGAGAGAGAGAGAGCAGCAGCAGGCAACTCAAAAGTTGCTCAAAGAATTCACTGGCCTTCCTTCCACCCACCCTCTTTGTACGACTGCTATGCCAACAGCTGCAGCCAAGTGAGCTTTTGCCACCATGGTCAGTAAACCCTTGCAGGGTCTTGAAATGGGAGCAACAACAAAAATCAAGAGACAGAGAGTAAGCAAACAACAACAGCTGCATTAAACAGGCAGCTGGTCTCAGCTTGTTAAATCCAGAGCCAAAATCCAGTTTGGAGCATCCCACGGCTGGGGTTATTGGGAGCCAGAGTATGACCCGGAGTGGTCTGTATGATTCCTCCACCCACCTCCCCATGTATGTCTGTGGGGGTGGGGGGAACTCTTATTTTTCTTTTAAAAAAAACAATCATAATGTTGGGTTGTTACTGGAATGGGTGTACATTCTCAGACGCTAGTACTGCAGCTGTTCACATGGCCTCTAACTTGGTGACGTTGAGCCCCAAAAAGCAGTGGATGAGAGCCATTGGTGCCACGACAAGGATTATCCCTGTTCACCATTCATCCACTTGCTCAATGTGTCTCATTGGGGTGGAGGGGAACTGCCGCACCCTTAACCAGGGATGTGCAGATACAAAAAACCCAACCTCCAAAGTCCGTCTTGAAGTTCATTCCAGCTCTTGTCCATATTGGAGTGTGGTCTGTCTGTCTTTCTTTCTTCCTTTCTCTGCATAAAACTATGTGTGCCATCCCGTGCACAGTTTTCCACTTGTATTCAACCACTGGGTGCATCTTTGAAAGGTCTGCCTGCTTCTCCCATTGGAAAGTTTGTTTGTTGGGTAGGGTGACCATATTTGGGAAACCAAAAAAGAGGACACCTAGTGTGTGTGTGGGGGGGGAAAGCAGCTTTCTGAGTCCTGCAGAAAGTACATTATTCCCCCGCCACCTTAAAGAACCCGATTGGAGTGGAGGAGGGGAAAGGATTTCATTCTGCACCACCACCATCCACTCCAATTGGGGCCTTTTCTATAATGTCCACAAATGACCCACTTTCCCCTTTAAGACCTCAATTGGAGCTTGGGGTGGGGGAATGATGTGCCTCAAGAAAGCATGTCATTCCCTCCTGCCATGCTAATGGCAGCCTTAAAGAGGAAGGTGTGTCGTTCCAGGACATTATTGAAAATTATAGAAAATCCCCCCTGACACCATGGAAAGAACAAAAACCAGGACAAATCCGGGGAAATCCTGACAGTTGGTCACCCTATTGTTGGGGGATGAAGAACTTGCAGGGCACACGCCCTTGGAGTCCACCGAGTGCTGCCCAGCCGGCCCTGTCCCAGGAGACAAACGAGAAAGATCTTGGAATTGTTGCAGATCGCAAGCTGAACAGTGCGATATGGCTGCAAGAAAGGCAAATGCTGTTTTGGGCTGCATTAATAGAAGTAGAGCTTCCAAATCACGTGAGGTACTGGTTCCTCTCTATTCGGCCCTGGTTAGGCCTCATCTAGAGTATTGTGTCCAGTTCTGGGCTCCACAATTCAAGAAGGACGCAGACAAGCTGGAGCGTGTTCGGAGGAGGGCAACCAGGATGATCAGGGGTCTGGAAACAAAGCCCTATGAAGAGAGACTGAAAGAACTGGGCATGTTTAGCCTGGAGAAGAGAAGATTGAGGGGAGACATGAGAGCACTCTTCAAAGACTTAAAAGGTTGTCACACGGAGGAGGGCCAGGATCTCTTCTCGATCCTCCTAGAGTGCAGGACATGGAATAATGGGCTCAAGTTAAAGGAAGCCAGATTCCAGCTGGACATCAGGAAAAACGTCCTGACTGTTAGAGCAGTGTGACAATGGAATCAGTGACCTAGGGAGGTTGTCGGCTCTCCCACACTAGAGGCCTTCAAGAGGCAGCTGGACAACCATCTGTCAGGGATGCTTTAGGGTGGATTCCTGCATTGAGCAGGGGGTTGGACTCAATGGCCTTATAGGCCCCTTCCAACTCTGCTATTCTATGATTCTATAACCTTCTCTCCCTCCCTCCCCAATCATGGCCTTAAAGGCCTTCCTGATTCAAGAGGGCCTTTAAGGTCACAATAAGCACAGAGAGGGGAACACAATTTCCCCAAGGCCTTTAAGGCCCCCATCAGCAGGGGGGAAAGATATGGAAATTCCCCAAGGCTGGGGAAATTGTATATATTCTCCTGCTCCATTAATGGGTGTGCTCCGCTCCGTTACGGATCCCTGGATCCGAAGTGGAGCAGGCTGATCCAGACCTCCGAAGCTCGGTTCCAGAGCAGATCTGGGGAGGCCCAGATCAGCCCAAAGCAGTTCGTAAAGGTCTGAAGCGATTTGGACTGTTCCGAAGCGTTGGAGCCAGGTAAGTGGGATGGGGAGCGTGCGGCGACGGTGGCAGAGCCAGGTCATTGGGGAAGGGGGAGGGGGGCTTACCTGGCTCCGTGCGTAACCTGGCTCTGGAGCAAATCGGGGGAGGTCTAGATCGACCCAAACCGGTTCAGACCCGATCCAGAAGGCCCGGATCAGGATCCAAAGCGGTTTGGGTAGGGGGTGCACAGCCCTAACAAATAGGACTGAATGGACGGAAGAAGAATGTGTCCATTTCAATGATGTGCACAACTGATGCCTTCTTCACACAGCGCAATTCACTACCACAAGATGAAGTGATGGGCACCAATTTGGATGGCTTGAAAAAAGGGTTGCAATGATTCCTGGAGGAGAAGGCTATCCATGGCTACTAGCCCTGATGGTTTTGTGCTACCTCCAGTATCAAAGGCAGTAAGCCTGTGTGCACCAGTTGCTGGGGACCATGGGTGGGAAGGTGCTGTTGCACCATGTCCTGCTTTGATGGTCCCTGGCCGATGGCTGGTTGGCCACTGTGTGAACAGAGTCCTGGACTAAATGGACCCTGGGTCTGATCCAGCAGGGCATTTCTTACGGAGTATGACAAAATCTGGAACCAACCTAGTTTTGCAACCCTGTTAGCCCTTTTGAGTTTCTCTTTTGTTTGTCTTCAAAAAGCTTGTATTATTTTCCTTTTGTGGGTGGGGGGAATAAGGGGAGAGGGATGTTTTTTGAAAGAATGAAATAGGATAAGAAGAATACTCCTGCATTTCAGTTTCCCTCCTCTTCTTCGTATTCTAGCTAAGGTCATGTCCCAGCTTTCTCCCTCTTAGGATCTGAGGTTGCTATTGCCGTCCCCCCCCCCACTCTGCACACACCCTTCTGAGGAGCTCGCTGTGACAAATCATGTTACCCCCCACAAATGGCGATTACATAGCTGGCCTCTAAAAATGCATAGCACAGCTAAGCCGTGAACGGCGTTTCCCAGGGGTAATCTACAAAAGTACATGTTGTTATTCCTCAGGACTGTAGAACAATCAACATGGTTTCGGTAATGCAGTGAGATGGACTGAGGCTTCTGAGAAAGTGAACGCAGATGGAAAGGCTGCTTTGTGCTCACCGAATCCAGTTTGGAAATGAGAAGGGAAAAAGGAAAGGAAAAGAAAGGAACTGTGATCTGGATAGGAAAAAATGGCCGTACGCATCAGCGTTTACCAACCTGGTATCCTTGAGATGTTTCAGATTTCAAGTCCCTTATACAAGTCATGTTCCTTTACACAAATCGATGGTGCAACCACACTTCGGATACGGTGTACAGCTCTGGTCACTGCACCTAAGACATTTGACAGCTGGAAAAAGTATAGAAAAGAGCAATTAAAATGATCAAGAGCATTTAATTCCAGAGCTAAACAAGGGAATGCGCTACCATGAGATGTAGAGAAGGCCACCAATTTGGATGGTTTCAAAAGGGTGTTAGACAAATTTCTTGGGAAGAAGGTGATCATAGAATCATAGAATAGCAGAGTTGGAAAGGGCCTACAAGGCCATCGAGTCCAACCCCCTGCTCAGTGCAGGAATCCACCCTAAAGCATCCCTGACAGATGGTTGTCCAGCTGCCTCTTGAAGGCCTCTAGTGTGGGAGAGCCCACCACCTCCCTAGGTCACTGATTCCATTGTCGCACTGCTCTAACAGTCAGGAAGTTTTTCCTGATGTCCAGCTGGAATCTGGCTTCCTTTAACTTGAGCCCGTTATTCCGTGTCCTGCACTCTGGAAGGATCGAGAAGAGATCCTGGCCCTCCTCTGTGGGACAACCTTTTAAGTATTTGAAGAGTGCTCTCATGTCTCCCCTCCATCTTCTCTTCTCCAGGCTAAACCTGCCCAGTTCTTTCAGTCTCTCTTCATAGGGCTTTGTTTCCAGACCCCTGATCATCCTGGTTGCCCTCCTCTGAACACGCTCCAGCTTGTCTGCGTCCTTCTTGAATTGTGGAGCCCAGAACTGGACGCAATACTCTAGATGAGGCCTAACCAGGGCCGAATAGAGAGGAACCAGGACCTCACGTGATTTGGAAGCTATACTTCTATTAATGCAGCCCAAAATAGCATTTGCCTTTCTTGCAGCCATATCACACCGTTGGATATGTGACAGATGGCTGTCCAGCTGCCTCTTGAAGGCCTCTAGTGTGGGAGGGGATCTACACAGCGTCCTGAAGGCGCTTGCGTGCGCCTCCGGTGCGCCCCGAAACTCCTTGTGTAGATCCTGCCTACCTGGCCAGAGGAGGAGGCGGCTGGGGCGGCGGCGGCGGCAGCCCTTCTTCTTGCTGTTATCACGTTCCCCCAGCCTGCTCCGCCTCGCTTTGCCAGCCCCTTACTTCACCTAACTTCACCTCCTCCTCCCACTCGGCCATGCTGCCGATCTGGGTTTGGGGCGAGGGTCTCCTGGCCCGCCCGGCGAACTCCCCTCCCTCAGTCCCAACAGAGGCAGCTCCCAGGGAGCTGGGGTCTCGCCGCCGCCGCCGCGTGGTTTCAGGCGCTGCCAACCGCCACCGCACCGGGGGAAGTTCTCCCGGGCTGTCTGGGGCCTGGCAGATGGTGTCCTGAAGGTCGGAGCGCTCGGCAGAAGAAGCCGCCAAGCCCAGAAACTTTTTGCCCAGTCCCCGCGAGGGGCGATGCTGGGCCTCCTCCTCCTCCGCCTCCTCCTCTGCCTCTTCTGGCCAGGATAGGGGAGGATCTGCACAAGGAGTTTCAGGGCGCACTGGAGGCGCACGCAAGCGTCTTCAGGACGCTGTGTAGATCCTCCCTGGGTGAGCCCTTGACCTCCCTAGGCAATTTGTTTCATTGTCCTCCTGCTCTAACAGTCAGGAAGATTTTTTTCCTGATGTCCAGCCGGAATCTGGATTCCTGTAACTTGAGCCCATTATTAAGGTTACTGCACTCTGGGATGATCGAGAAGAGATCCTGACCTGTGTACACCAGTTGCTAGAACCATGGGTGACAGGGTGCTGTTGCACACCTGTTTCGCTTGTGGGTTTCCCATGGGCAGCTGGTTGGCTACTGTGTGAACAGAATGCTGGACTAGATGGACCCTTGGTTTGATCCAGCTGGGCTCCTCCGAAGTCCTATTAGCCACAGCTAGCAGAACAATAGTAGGGATGTGTGAGAAATTCATTTCAGTTGGGTTTTGTTCAAACCAGTTGAAGCCCATACATTTCTGTGATCTACAGAGCCCCATTTGGAATAATCCACAGGAAAACAGCCACAAATGTTCATGTATGAAGAAGAAGAAGAAGAAGAAGAAGAAGAAGAAGAAGAGGAGGAGGAGGAGGAGGAGGAGGAGGAGGAGGAGGAGGAGGAGGAGGAAGAAGAAGAAGAAGAAGAAGAAGAAGAAGAAGAAGAAGAAGAAGAAGAAGAAGAAGAAGAAGAAGAAGAAGAGGTGAAGATAGCAAATGGATATGGTCATGAGACAGAATGAGTTTTTTAGGAATCGGGAGACCTTTGACAAGCTTGGTTTTTGTTTGTATGCGCAGACTCAAGCTAACAGTCTAAAATGCTGGGCATTGTAGTCCAAAATATATGGCTGAAGAAGGCTGATGTTAGAGATCATAGAATAGCAGAGTTGGAAGAGGCCTACAAGGCCATCGAGTCCAACTCTGCTATTCTATGATCTCTAACATCAAAACAGTTCTCTTCCAGCCACAACCAGGATGGCTCCCAAATTCTAGAGTTCCTCTCGCATTGTCTCCTTGCTGTGCTCAGTTTGGCAATTCCCCCCCCCCTCCCCTGGGATCAAGCCATCCTCCTCCTCCTCCTCGTCGCCCCCCGCTATGTTATTAAAAAGTACATGGACAATAATCTTGTTTCTGCTAAAGCACACAGCAGCTTACATGATTTGATAATAGCTTCTAAACATACCAAATCACCTCCGACCGGAGAAACCGTGAGACCTCTATTATCCGCCCCTCTCTAATTTTGTCTCTTTCGGCCATTCCTTAATCTCTTTCCATGATTACACGGGGCTTAAAAGGCAGGTACATCCTCTCAACAGAACGTCACCCAACATTCCTTATGACTCTTTGCTCTCTAACTCTCTTGCACCTTATGGAACGTGACCCTTAAACCAGAGCTTCCAGCTAGGGAAATTCTGCATGCAGTCCTCCACCACTGAGCTATGGGCCTTCCCCTAAAAAAGAAGTAACAGTCTAGTCCTCATCATTCTGAATAAAGGGCTTGGAGTAAATCTACATAAGAAGCTTAATGGATGTGTGTGGGTTTGTACGTCCAGAAATGTTTACCCACTTCAAGAGGAGCTACAAACTTGAAATTTGGGGCCCTGATAGGACTTCCTGTACAATATACCTCAAAAACCCAAAACCCTGAATTTTTGCAAGGCTACCTGCAGACTGCTGAAGGCATGCTGGAAAGTGTAGGTGTTTCCAAGATCTCAGGGGATCTCGCATGGCCATGGGGGTGAAGGCCCTAGATCTCCTACACATCCCAGCATGCCTTGCCCAGCGCTGCCCGCGTCCACTGAGAGCCACTTTTCTCCACTCCTTGGCGATGCTATTTCTCGAGAGAGCAGCGAGGAGCAGCATCAGCGATGAGTGGAGGGAAGTGGATAAAGATTATTCAGGGAGCTGAGCAATGCCAGGAATATCTGCTAGTTGGAATATAACTGAGTCAAACTATTAGTCCATCAAGTCCATGTATTGTGTACTCTGATTCGTACATCTGAAATGCTTTCTACTTAGTAGGTCTCAACCCCAGCCTTCATCAACCAGGCACCCTCCAGATGCATTGTACTACAATTCCCATCACCTCCATACAACACAGGCACTGGGGATGATGGGAGCTGTAGCACCAACACATCTGGAGGGTGCCTAGTTTGGAGAAGGGTGTTTGAGTGAGAAGGTTTTCCCATCGCTAAAGATGGTTCCTTTGGACAAGATTAACTCAGGAATAATCCTTCTTCTCCTGTGGGTAAAATAGCTAATTCCCAGAGGAAAGGAGGTTGCAGGTTTCCCCAAACTAAATCTAGACCTATCATCCTGCACTCCCACTTTCCCGTTCTTCCTAAACAATTCAAGAAGAGGAGATGGATAGAGAGGCTTACGATCACGTATGATAGTGATCTATCTGAAGCATGTTCGCCCTGCGTTTCAGCCAAAAAAAATCTCCCAAGATGGCAGACATGCATCCAATTCATAGAAAGAAGAACGTCCTGCCTGAAGACTTACAATCTAAAAGACATGGAACAAATAAATATGCAATAAATAATCACTTTATTATGGTCCGAGACCAGCACAACTTTAATCCAGCAACAACCATGACACCAAAAGGAAAAGGGGGTGAGGAGGGCGAAGGAAAAACTCTGTTCTCAAAGTTACATTGTAGCTCTTATACTGACCAGCTGGAATGGAAGCAGTTCAAGAGTGGAGGAGCCAAATGGAGCTGGTGTCTGAGCAGAGCCAATGGAGTGGGCCCCACTTTCCTATCTCTCCTTCTGCAGCAACCAGGTGGTTTGTTGGATTAAGAAGACCCAGAAGAAGGGAAGAGGCCTGGTTGTCTCAGCAGGGCCATTGGAGTGGCTCCCTACATTCTATTGCTTAGTACTTATGTGGTGTTTTCTTAAGTGCTCAAAGCTGGAAGACAAAGCCAGCAACAAACATGGGAGCAAAGGGCAGGGGCATGAATTTGGGTTAAACATTAGGAGAAAAGTCCGAATCGTAAGAGCTGCTGAAATGTGAAAGAGGCTGCTTCGGGAGGCAGTGGACTCTCCGTCACTGGAGGTATTTCAGCACAAGCTACTGGACGGGCATCTACCAAGGACACCGTCATTGCAAAATTCACTGCAGTGCAGCTGCTGCAACGAAAGGAACTTTAAAAAGGCAGAGAAAAGCGACAACAGCAGCAGCTGCAGCAAGGAAAGGGTTAAAATCTAAGGAAGGGGCACTTTTTCCCGCTCTTCAAAGTTTGGCTCTTCTTTCGAGTGGCAAAGTGGGACCTTTTCTCCTTAATTGCTCCTCTCTTACGCAGTTGCCTCTTGCATCTCCTCGGTGGCTTGTTGACATTTAAATAAATCAAAATCCAAACGAACAAGTGTGTGGCAGGGAGGGAAAGGAGCTGCTGGAGAAGAGGGGAGCATCCTGAAGCCACTGCAGCCAACGCCACGGGTCAGCCCAGGCGGAGCAACACGGTGCCACGTCTTTGGTCCCAGGCAGAAAGATACCCACGGAGACATCCGTGGCACTCGGTGGATTGTCAGCTATTGGACGTCGCCAAAACGTATGGATCAAAGAAGCATTGGCCGTGTTATACCTCCAGCAAACCCTCATGAATGAGACATCGTGGCATCTAATATACACAGAGGAAGGGTTTTGCTGAATAAGGCCTCCTCTGTGATCCATAGATGCTTCAGTTACGGACGCCAATTCGGTAATCCCTTGGTTAATGTGTTATAGCCTTAGATTCCTAAGAAATTGCAAAGTTGGTGTCAGGATGAGGCCCAGTGTCCCTGGTGTGGATCCCGAATTAGATTCGGAGGATGAAGAGGGGGAAGCCAGCTGAGACAGGAAGTGGGGGAGGAAATTCACCAAGACACTCCAGGAGTCAAGGAGGAACCTTCCCAGGAGCTTATCAAACAGGAGGCCCAGGCTCAGAGATCATCTTCCCCTGCCCCTTCCCCCAGAAACTCAGCCTTTGTTGGAAACGGACAGATCCCAGAGTTTGCCGCAGGGTCAAGTGGGTGGAGTTGAGAGGAGGTAGGAGGTGGTCCTCCTAGCCACATGACAGAGGTTACAACTTGAAGATCCTCCCTGAAGGAGGGGCCCAGTAAAAGCCTGTTGGGCATGGTGAGGATCCATCCATTTAGTTGATAGGCCTTGCTTTGTTAGTCTAATTAAGCTTAGAGGATATCTCCTAGCATTCACACTCTCTTCATGTGTGAAGAGGTCTACTTATTTAGGGTGACCCTATGAAAAGGAGGACAGGGCTCCTGTACCTTTAACAGTTGTATTGAAAAGGGAATTTCAGCAGGTGTCATTTGTACATATGGAGAACCTGGTGAAATTCCCTCTTCATCACAACAGTTAAAGCTACAGGAGCTATACTAGAGTGACCAGATTTAAAAGAGGGCAGCTTTAACGGTTGTGATGAAGAGGAAATTTCACCAGATTCCCCATATATACAAAGGACACCTGCTGAAATTCCCTTTTCAATACAACTGTTAAAGATACGGGAGCCCTGTCCTCCTTTTCATATGGTCACCCTAATTTATTAGATAAAGGTTGCATAGCAGACCTCTTTACTTTCTCACATCTCATTTCGAGTGCTTCGAAACACAACACTCTACCCAACAGAAGTTAAGTAAGCCCACCAGCTTTCAATTGGTGTGTGTGTGTGTATGTGTGAGTGTGAGAGTGTGAGTGAACGGGTCAACATGTTCTCTTTCCTTCCATCTCCCACTGCCACCTTCCCCACCACCACCTCTACTCACCAGCCAGGGATATAAACCAAGCACTGCATGAGTGATGTCATAAGGGCCTAGGCAGTTTCAAACTAGTAGTGGTGTGTGGGTAGGAAGTACATGAACTGTGGTGGAAAGTGTGTGTTTGTGTGTGCATATGTGGATGGCCAGGTGGACCTTCTGTGATTCGAAGTCTCTTTCCCCGCTCCTTCTGAGGAAGGAGCCACCCCCAACTCCCAGTGCCGCAAAGGTTCCCAAACCAGCTCTTCGAGATGCCCAGGTGAGACCCTGATGTTCCATCAAACTCTCCATCCCATTGTCCTGTCTGCAGAAGGCCATTTCTGCCATGCGGCTCTCGCTCCTGTCTCCTCCTTCACTGGTGGCATTCTCCTTGCTCCTCAAAGCTGCCATGGCGAAACCATTTGTCCATCTGGTCTATGCCCATAACTCCACCTGTCTCGATTTCAAAGCTGTCCCTGCTTGCTTCGGACCTCTGCTGCCCCGAATGGGTCTCACGGGTTACCTTGTTGAGGCAGTGCCCATGAACGCCTGCCTCCCAATTGAGGCCCCTCCGGCTTCCAACAGGACCCCTCCAAGTTTCATTGTACTCATCCGTCGGTACGACTGTTCCTTCGATGTCAAGATCTCCCATGCCCAACAAGCTGGGTTCCAGGCTGCCATCATACACAATGTCTACTCAGATTTGCTGGTGAGCATGGCCATCAAGGTAAAGGAGAGTCGGCAGCAGGTCCAGATCCCTTCCCTCTTTATCGGGGGGTCAGCTGCCAAGCTCTTGAAGAGGCAGATCCGTTCTGAGAAGGTCACCCAAGTCACAGTGGTGGTGCCTTGGGGTTACTACAACCCCTGCTGGGACAAGGTGGATATATCTTTTTGGGACCCTGCTCAGCATTACTTGCACTTTTGGCCTGGTTACTGCACCCAAAAACACATCGTTGTATTCATCCAAGAGTTTGGGTTTTTTATCATTCTTGGAATGGGTGTGAGTTTCTTGCTAGTTGCGGGTTGGATGAAGTGGTACCGAAGGGACAGTGACATCAACGTGAAGACCTACAAGAGAGGTGACAGATATGAGTCGTGCGTCATCTGCATGGCCGAGTTCGAAGCCGGCGAACGGCTGAAAATCCTCCCTTGTGGCCACGCCTTTCACAACACCTGTATCAACACATGGCTTCTCATTCAGCCCAGGGATGGGAAGACCTGCCCAATTTGCAAGCAGAAGGTCAACACTGCCACCTAGGGATGTGGCGAATGGGGGAGTCCTTGGACGAATGGAGCGGAGGAGGAGGAGGAGGAGGAGGATGGAGAAACCAAATGGAGAGAGAAAATCTGAAACAAGAACGTTCTCCCAAATGTCAGCTGTTGTCCCCTTGGTTTTATTGCAAGCTGGTATTTTATGGTAAGATGAGGTCAAGCTTTGAGTCGTTGATGGGTTTAGGGGCTTTTAAAAATAGTTGCCATAATAAACTGTATTCTCTTAGGAGTTCTGAGGGCTGAGAATCTGGAGGAAGTGAAAGAATGACCAGGAATGGGCAAGGCATTGAACTCGCTGAAATGCTCCAATCTTCCCTTCAAAGCTCGGCTTTCACCCGTTCTCTTTTGTGACCGGTGTGAAGTTGTCAGAAGTTGTCTAGGTCAGGTGAAATCCCATTGGCCCCTTCAGATCACCTGACCTGTTGAGTGCAGTACTGCCCTCCGGCCAACAGTAGTGATAGTGCAGCAGAGAGCAGAATCACGTCCCTTCTTTGGGCCAAATGTCCCAAAATGCAAGGTGGTCAGTCTGCCAACGTCCCCAGTTCAAGACCACTAGCAAAAGCCCAGTATCAGAGAGTTTTATCCTATTATTATTATTATTATTATTATTATTATTATTATTATTATTATTTGATTTTTTGTTGGTTATTCATTATGTAAATGCAACATACACATAAATATTTACACTATTCCTCTATTATATGGGAAAAGATAGCGGATGGAGGAAACCTAAAATAAATGTTGTTTTTTTTAAAAAAAAAAACACACACACACCATGAAGAACATGTTCAGCATATCAATTTTAATTCACAATTTTCTAATCTGATATTCCCACAGCCATCAGGGATGAGGTGAGGAACCGGGTCAGGGCTTTTTTTAAAAAAACTGACTTTTTTGCTGTGCTTCAGCTCCTGTGTTCTTAAAAAAAAATGGTGGGAGCGACATCCTCCTTCCTCCCTGGACATCGCGTGCCACATGTGAATGCAGGGGGAGGATCTCGTGATCAACATATTGTGAGATCCTCCGCCCTCCCTCCCGGATCGCCAGGAGGTGTAGACATGCCCACGGTTCTCCCTCCTTCCTCTTAGAAACCTGGTTGTCCCAGTTGATTGGCAGTAGATGCAAGACGGGTATATATATGAAAAAAAAAAACCCTTCTTCAGACGGTACAGAATTAATTTTGGGAATTAGGCTGTCACAAGATGTGGTGAACGTCACTGACTTAGATGGTTTTAAAGGGGGATTAGACACGTTGATGGAGAATGAGTCTATTCACCGTGACAGCTAAATGGCACCTTCTGTCTTCAGGGGCCGGAGATGTCTGGATAACAGTTGTTAGAACAGAGAGCTCATAACAACGGTTGGCCACTCCTGCAATGGCTGAACGGTCTCCCCAAATCCTGCCGCAGGTGGTGAAGTTGGGGGAGGGGAGGGATTTGGGCAAACGTTCTGTGGTTGGTTGACATTCTTCAGCGAAATGACCCTCTTTCTTTCTTTCAAATATAAATCATGTTCAGTACACAAAATTAATTATTACTGTTTAAAAGCAAGTCCATGGGTCGCCATTCGCTCTTTCAATATTTTTTAAATCATGTTTATTATACAACTTTAATGGTTATAATTTAAAAGCCATTGAAAAGTGCTGTGTCCACATGACTGACATTGAAGGATCTTGCTTGTGACGGCGCTCACCACACACAGACACATACTGGACTGAAGAGGCACAAATGGGGTGGCCATACAGTATGTCCTCTTTTACAGAGGGCAGTCCTCTATTTGATATACTGCAAGAGGGGTATCCTGCAGTCAGAAGGTGTCCCCTGTTTCAAGGGCTCTCCTGTCCAGGCCCAGTGAAAAGAACCATCAGAAGGCTTTTGAGGTTGCTGATGAAATAGCACCTGGACAGCCAACTGAGCAAGACACACATAAGCCTAGGCCATAGCTAGACCTAAGGTTTATCCCTGGAACTTCCAGGGGTCAAACCTGTTCATCTAGGTGACACACAGGGGATCCAGTGCTCAGGCAGGGGCGAACCCTGGATGATCCCAGGATAAACCTTCGGTCTAGCTGTGGCCCTACTGTGAGATGTATTGTCTTTCAATTTCAATTCTACTAATTATTTCTACATTTGCATCTATTCATTTAAATTACCATGTCCTCTTTCCTCCTCCTCCTCCTCCTCCTCCTCCTCCTCCTCCTCCTCCTCCTCCTCCTCTTCTTCTTCTTCTTCTTCTTCTTCTTCTTCTTCTTCTTCTTCTATTGGTCATTTGCAAGTGGCTTCTTCTCTGAGAACATCTCTGTGATGTACCTTTTCTCCCACACCCCTAGAAAAAGGAGGCCATTTGATGGGATTTTCTCCAACTAGTCTCCACGTTGTGTGGGTATGGATGTGGGTGGGTGGGTGCGATACCTTCCATTTTCTCCCCACAAGGCTGTGGAATGATGCTTGATCCAGGGCAGTGTGCAGAACACAAAATGTTGGCAAGGCTATCAATGGGGGAGGAGGAGAAAGAGGAGGAGGAGGTGGTGGTGGAGGAGGAGAAGGAGAAAGAGGAAAAGGAGGAGGGGGAGGAGGAGGAGGGAGAGGAAGAGGAGGAAGAGGACTTATGGATTCTGCACTCAGAAGAAGAAGAAGAAAGACCTATGGATTCTGCAAGAAGAGGAAGAGGAAGAGGAAGAGGAGGAGGAGGAAGAAGAAGAAGAAGAAGAAGAAGAAGAAGAAGAAGAAGAAGAAGAAGAAGAAGAAGAAGAAGAAGAAGAAGAAGAAGGACCTATGGATTCTGCAAGAAGAGGAAGAGGAAGAGGAGGAGGAAGAGGAGGAAGAAGAAGAAGAAGAAGAAGAAGAAGAAGAAGAAGAAGAAGAAGAAGAAGAAGAAGAAGAAGAAGAAGAAGAAGGACCTATGGATTCTGCACTCGGGAGAAGAAGAAGAGAGGTGACCTAAGGATTCTGCACTCAGAAGGAGAAGAAGAGAGGTGACCTACAAATTCTGTACTTGGAAGGAGGAGGAGAAGGAGGAGGAGAGGTGCTACTGCTAATTTATTTATTAAACACATTTATGAATCCCACCCTCAGTCTAACAGGTAGCCCGAGTTGTTATACAGCCAAATAATAATAATAATAATAATAATAATAATAATAATTCATTACACGCCATGAAACAAAAAAACACAGGAGTGCAACCATATAAACAACGAAATCTACAATGAAGATCAAAGTTGGGTAGCAGGATAAAACAACATCAAGCAGCATTTAAATCCTGATGGGGCAAAAGTGTCTTTAATGCCTACCTCAATGATAGTAGCAGGGGGAATCAACCTCACCTTCCCTCCAGAGGGCGTTCCACAGTTAGGGTGCTACTACCAAAAAGAATCCGCCAACCTCGGCTCTCGAGGTGGTGGGTCACATAGCAGGGCCTCCAGTGGTTATCGGCGGTTCCTCTATAGGTCAAAACCATCATAGGAAATAGGAAACTGCCTTATACTGAGTTAGACCATGGGCAAATATAATATAGAAGCTTCAAACCACAATATAAAAGTACAGAAAGAATAAAACTGAGCAGCAATGCAGAGATTTAAAACACAGGTTTAGAACAAAAGGATGGTAAAATGCTAAAATACTGGGGAAATAAAAAGACCTTCAACTGACCCCAGAAAGAGTACAATGTAGGTGCCAGGGAGCTCTCTTCAGGGAGCTTATTCAACAGCCGAGGTGCCACAGCAGAAAAGGCCCTCCTCTTGGTAGGCACACCCACCTCACTTGCTTGAGCAGTGGCTCACAGAGAAGGATCCCTGAGGATGTTCTTAGGGTCCGGGCAGCTACATATGGGAGCAGGTGACCCTTCAGATAACCTGGACCCACGCCATTGAGGGCTTTGAATGTTATTACCAACACTTTGAATCGGGCCCGGACCTGGACTGGCAGCCAGTGCAGCTGGAATGAGACTGGCATAATGTGGTCTCATTGGCCAGTCCCCGTTAACAATTTTGCTGCCTGATTTTGGACCAGCTGAAGTTTCCAGACTGTTTTCAAAGCCCAGATGGACCCAGGCTCTGATTCAGCTTCTGATGTACCTATGATAATCTTTGGCATACCTTACGTAGTGTTCCCTCCAGGACTGGTATAGGGCAGATCTCACCACCACCACCACAACTGCACATTGAAAGAAAACTGTTGCTGAAATCCCAGAGAATGATCTCTTTTGGCTTTCAGTCTGCCCAATCCCTGACTTCTCCCACATTCACCTTTAAGTTAATCTTTTGTTTCACGTTGCCTTCTTTCTCCATGTTCTGGGCAAAGACAGTTGTGGCCCACTGGCCCTTCAGTTTATATTAACGCCCCGTGTGTATTGAGCTCCCACACAAGGGGTTATTGCACTCCGGATAGTGCAAGCCACTAAGCTGTGAATGCAAGCCCTCATGGGTAATTTGGAAAAAAGTTCCAAGGTGCTATCACTCCCTACCATAGGCGTGCGCAAAGGGTGTGCCGGGTGTGCCCAGGCACACCCTAATGTCTCAAGCAATAATCTCTCTCTGCTGGGAGCCACATTTCAAGGAGGCCAGGAGGAGGGTTTATATCACCTTGTAAGATCCTCCTCCAGCCAGTGTCATCACAAACGCCCCACCAACGCTGATTCCCGCCCTCACCTGCAACGGCTCTCCTGCAGTCAGGGAATCTGAACACCGAGTAGGGCATCAATGGAACAGTGTTTAAGAAATAATTGGATAAAAATAATGAGTATTCAAGAAATATTCACCTTTAACAAATGAATTAATAAATAAAATTCCCTGGGTGCACCCCCTAATGAAATGCGCTGTGCACGCCTCTGCTCCCTGCAGCGGAACAAATCCAACACCCGCTCGGTAATGTGATAAGACAGGTCGAAGCTGGTTCAGAAGGCAGTGGGGAAAAGGGACTCAGACGTGATAAGAGAAAACCGCGGCCGACACAATCTTACAAACCCTCCAACTCAAATTTACACCTCCACGAGTTTTTTCCTCCCCCTTCCAGTCCTCGAAAGAGAGGAGCCCAGCAGCAGGTTCTCACGATGCATCTAGCGGTGTGGCTGGGCGCTAAGGACTCTGGGAAATCTCCCAGGAGAGTTCAGTTGCCTTGATGCATTTGCATGAGAAGAAAGCCCAGGGATCGCAAAAGAAAGAAGGGCGCGTCTTGAGATGGATCCTGGACTCGATCCATTTCCGTCTTTGACCTGACAGCCTGCCCTGGGGATGTGCAAGTTATTCATTTCATTTCATTTCTATACCACCCAATAGCCGAAGCTCTCTGGGCAGTTCACAAAAATTAAGTACAGCATAAAAGATAGTGTAAAAGCTTAAAACCACCATTTAAACACACACACACACACACACACACACACTACAAAAGTATAACTGGAATAAAAGCAAGCAGTGATGCAGAGATTTAAAACACAGATTTAAAATAGCAGAGTTAAAAAAGAGAAAAACTGGGATATGAAATTGTTAAAATGCTGAGAGAATAAAAAGGTCTTCACCTGGCATCTGAAAGAATACAGTTAAGTGCCAGGCGGACCTCTCTGGGGAGCTCATTCCACAGCCGGGGTGCCACAGCAGAGAAGGCCCTGCTCCTGGTAGCCACCTGCCTCACTTCCTTTGGCAGGGGCTCAGGGAGGAGGACCCCTGAGGATGTTCTTAGGGTCCAGGCAGGTACATATGGGAGGAGGCATTCCTTCAGATAGCCTGGCCCCAAACCGTTTAGGGCTGAGGGGATAGGCAGAGATAGGCAACAGCTGCCTAAGACAGAAATTGTGGAGAAAGGCATGACAATGAGGTCACAAAGGCCCCAGGGAGAAACTTTCTTGGTGACCTGGAGGAAGAGGATGGGAATCAGTGAGGAGCAGCCAGCAGGCCAGGCCTGTTGAGTCAGGAGGGGGGAGGGGAAAGAGCACCTGACCAGATCAACCCGCCATCTCTACCCACAGCTCTTCAGTCTCATGGAAACTCAAGTGGCCATCTTGAGGGTACAGCTCGTCTTCTAGGCTTTTACTCAGATCCTCTTGAAGCCAGCTCCACCCTGCTGGCCCTCGGGTAAAATCCAGCCCATGCTAAAACCTCCAGCAGCAACCACCATGAGGTGGTCTCCTCTTTCTCCACCTTTGTGCATGGCGACTGTGTTCTTCGTCCTCCAAGTCCCTGCCGCCAAAGCCTTCATCCACGCCGTTTGCAGCCACAACGCCACCACTTTCGATTTCGCGGCCCTGCCTGCGCTTTTTGGGGCCCCTCTCCCCGCAGGGGGCCTCACGGGATTCCTGATTGAGGCGACGCCCGCGGACGCCTGCCAGCCCATTGACAGCCCGCCGAACACCTCCTCCATCTTTGTGGCGCTCATCCGTCGGCACAACTGCTCCTTCGCCACCAAAGTCCTCCACGCGCAGCAGGCAGGGTTCTGTGGGGCCATTGTGCACAACGTGGACTCCCAAACCCTCGTGAACATGGTGAGCGAGGTGAGCATCCAACGGCGCGTCCACATTCCGTCCGTGTTCACCACAGACGTGGCTTCCAAGATCCTGAAGCAGTTTCATCGCTCTGGGAAGCTGTCTTCGGTGGTTCTGGTGCCGGAATATTTCCACTTCACCTGGAAGGGTTCTTCTGGGATGGCCCGGATTTCCTCCTCGTACCACATCCAGCTGCCTGGTCCCTGCTCACGGATGATGTCTCTCCGTACCTGTTGGATGATTTGCATCCCCGTGTCTACCTTGATTGCCTGTCTGCTGATTGAGAAATATCTATCGATGTGCAAAAAAAGGAAGACGCGGAGGAGAACCTGTCGTTTCCTGGAAAATGGAAGCGGGCTGGTCTGCATCTCATTTATTAGTTCCAAGTACCAAGAATGCGCCATCTGCTTGGACAGGTACATGGAACATGACAGTTTGAAGGTCCTCTCGTGTTTGCATGCCTTCCACAGCAAATGCATCGACCTCTGGCATATCTCCCAGACCAGGAGTAAGACCTGCCCTCTCTGTATGCAGAAGGTGATGGTGGTCACCCGATTGCAAGCGGTGAGGTTGTGGCAAGACGGAACGGGAAACAATTGGACTTTGTGGTCCGGCAAAGGTAAATCTGCCTCTGATGACTAGTACCCATGTTTGCTGCTCTCACAACGGCTCCCTCCCCAATTCTGACCACAGACTGAAAGAGGAGGGCCTGTAGTCCCCTCCGTTGGAAGACCAGAAGGGGAAATCAACCATGGAGGACAGAAGGACTTGGTAGCACATGAAATGTGAAGTTGCATGTTTTTAATTAGAATTATTATGGACACGCCCCTCTACCTTGGCCACCTGTAACTGCTGTAGAGCCCCATCAAACAGAAGAAACAAGACCTAAAAGCAATCCCAACGGGGAAATCAATTGTGTAGGATGTTCTCATGTTCTGCTCTGCCCTGTTCCATTTTCGTGCCAACGTAACTGGCCTTTCCAACCTACATCTGGAAAATACAGAGAAAGTGTTATATTCAACACAGATTCAGTCTGGCTTTTGCAGTTTGTCTATGGCGAAACATTTGCGAGGGCACCCCTGATGAGGGGACAAGACATGGAAGTGTGGGCTAACCATGGCCAAAAGCAGGAATCTGAGAGCAGAGTGCAGTGTGGTTCTCCCTGGACACTGCTCAGCTTCCCAGACTCTGGTCTGCAGACCGTTGCACTCGCCCGACATTTATTTATTTATTTAGAATATTTATATACCGCTCCCCATTGAAAAATTTCGGAGCGGTGTACAAGGTAAAATGAAAATAAAAGCAGAATGAAACAGTTAAAAAGAAATTTAAAAAGAAGCAAAAATCAGAAATCCAAGGCTGCATGTTAAAGAAAGGCTTCTTGGAATAAAGATGTTTTCAGGAGGCGCCGAAAGGAGTACAAGGTTGGAGCCTGTCTGACCTCCAGAGGCAGGGAGTTCCACAGAAGGGGGGCCACCACGCTGAAGGCTCTTCCCCTGGTGGATTCCAATCGGAGGATGGATCTAGGTGGAACCACCAGGAGCAGGCCCTCGGATGACCTCAGTGATAGGGTGACCATATTTGGGAAACCAAAAAAGAGGACACTTAGTGTGCGTGTGGGGAAGCAGCTTTCTGAGTCCTGCAAAAAGTACGTTATTCCCCCGCCACCTTAAAGAACCCGATTGGAGTGGAGGAGGGGAAAGGATTTCATTCTGCCCCACCACCATCCACTCCAATTGGGGCCTTTTCTATAATGTCCACGAATGACCCACTTTCCCCTTTAAGACCTCAATTGGAGCTCGGGGTGGGGGAATGATGTGCCTCAAGAACGCATGTCATTCCCTCCTGCCATGCTAATGGCAGCCTTAAAGGGGAAGGTGTGTCATTCCAGGACATTATTGAAAATGATAGAAAATCCCCCCTGACACCATGGAAAGCACAAAAACCAGGACAAATCCGGGGAAATCCTGACAGTTGGTCACCCTACTCAGTGACCGGGCAGGTTGGTAAGGGAGAAGGCGCTCTCTCAGGTATCCTTGTCCCAAGTTGTACACAAGTACAAGAACCTTCAACCTGGCCCGGTAGCGAATAGGCAGCCCGTGCAGTTCCCTCAGCAGAGGAGTTACATGCTGGAAAGGGGCAGCTTCAGACAACAGCCGACTTGGGGCGCACTGAATCAGGCAAGCATGGTGCTTCCTGCTGGTCAGCCAAGCCGCCACTTTTTGTAAAAATGGAGGCTCATTCCTTTACATAAAGGCCCATTTATGCAAATGGCAGCCATAAAAGGGCCATCTGTCCAAAATGACACGTGTAAATGGTAGGGTGACCCTATGGAAAGGAGGACAGGGCTGCTGCATCTTTAACAGTTGCATAGAAAAGGGAATGGATGAGGTGGCGCTCCCTCTGAAGGAGCAGGTACGTGGCTTGGGAGTACTTCTAGACCCATCATTGTCACTGCAGGCCCAGGTGGACTCTGTGGCACAGAGTACTTGGGGTCAACTTCGGCTGATCCGCCAGCTACAGCCTTTCCTGGACAGGGACAACCTAGCCACAGTAGTGCATGCACTGGTAACTTCCCGCTTAGACTACTGCAATGCACTCTATGTGGGGCTGCCCTTGAAGACGATGCAGAAGTTGCAGCTAGTGCAAAATGCAGCAGCTAGACTGCTGGCGGGTACATCTTACAGAGACCACATAACACCGGTCTTAAAGGAACTGCACTGGCTGCCTATACACTTCCGGGCGGAATTCAAGGTGCTGGTAATGACGTTTAAAGCCCTAAACAGCTTGGGACCTCGATACTTGAGAGAGCGCCTCTCCTTATATATGCCTGCCCAAGACCTTAGATCTGTTGGAGGAGCCCTTCTCCGCATCCCACCAGCGCAACATATACGCTATGATGGGACAAGGGAGAGGGCCTTCTCTGTGGTGGCACCCCGGCTGTGGAATGCCCTCCCCTTGGAAACCCGATTGGTGCCAACATGGATTGCATTTCGACGCCAAGTAAAAACATGGCTCTTTAACAAAGCCTTTGATGGTTGTTTTAACTGTTTTAACTGCTTTTCCTGCTTTTAAATTATATATTGTTTTAACTTGGATCATGGTTTAATTTGTTTTTAACTGTGCATATTTATTGTTTTATACTGTATGTTTTTATCTGTATGCCGCTCTGAGATCTTAGTGATATAGGGAGGGATATAAACGTTTTAAATAAATAAATAAATAAATAAATGTCAGCAGGTGTCATTTGTATGCATGCAGCACCTGGTGAAATTCCCTCTTCATCACAACAGTTAAAGATGCAGGATCCCTGCTCTCTTTTGTATCTGGTCACTCTAGGCAGGGCTCCTGCAGCTTTAACTGTTGTGATGAAGAGGGAATTTTACCAGGTGCTGCAAGCATACAAATGACACCTGCTGAAATATCCCTTTCTATGCAACTGTTAGTTGCAGGAGCCCTGTCCTCCTTTCCATGTGGTCACCCTATATTCCGTGGCTTGGGGAGACATTTGTCTCCCTAGATTTTTGAGGAGAATATATCAACATTCGCAAATGTTCTCCTTATGGAAAGAAATTGAGATTAAAAAATAATAATAATTGTATGTGACAGAAACCAAGAGTGACAACTTCATCCAGCCCTTAAAAATCTGGGTGGAAATCCCTGTGCATTTGACCATATTTTAGCTCCAAATTAGGGTAACAAAAACCCCTCTTTTTACGACAGCCTCTTCATATTAAAAAAAATATATAGGGCAGGTCTGTAAAACATGCTCCTCTCCATGCTGGGAAAAGAAATCCCTAGTGAATTTTGCTGGTACAGAAGGGTAAGAATTTTGTTTCCAGTATTTTTGTAAAGGTTTGCCCCAAACCACACAGTTCTTCATATTTGGGATGGGAAGAAATTGAGCTTTCAAAGATTCAAATGAAGGAGGAGGCATGCCGAACCAGGTGCACTACTGTGAGATGGTACAGTCCTAGCACCCTTTCCCTACCTGGCTCCTTACAGATGTTTTGGGGTTTCAACACCCATCATCCCCATCCAGCATGTGTTTTAGGCAGTGGAGACGAGTTGCTCCATTATCAGTGGAGAAGTGAATCCTCTCTGGATTTCAGTCAGAACCAGTGAGAACTCTAAAGTGGCTATCCATGGTTAAGAACATAAGAAAAGCCCTGATGTTGGATCAGACCAAAGGTCCATCTAGTCCTCCACAGTGTTCACACAATGGCCAACCAGCTGTGGACCAGGAACTCACAAGCAGCACCCTCCCACCCATGGTCCCCAGCAACTGGTGCACACGGGCTTACTGCCTCAGATACTGGAGGGAGCACATTGTAGCTCTTGATAGCCTTCTCCTCCAGGAATTGATCCAACCCCCTTTTAAAGCCATCCAAAATGGTGGCCATCACTACATCTTGTGGTAGGGAGTTCCATAGTTTAACTATGCACTGTGTGAAGAAGTCCTTCCTTTTATTTGTCCTGAATTTCTCACCAATCATCTTCATGGGATGACCCCTTTGGGGTTCTAGTATTGAGAGAGAGAGAGAGAGAGAGAGAGAGAGAGAGAGAGAGAGAGAGAGAGAGAGAGATTCTGAACTTATTTTTTCTGAAGGATCATGTCCTCCCATATGTACCTGCTGGGACCCTAAGTTCAGCGGTCCTATTCCATAATCCCCTGCCAAAGGAAGTGAGGCAGGTCGCTACCAGGAGCAGGGCCTTTTCTGCTGTGGCACCGCGGCTGCGGAATGAGCTCCCTAGAGTGGTTTGCCCCACACCTACTTGGTGCTTTTTTATGGCACCAGGGGAAGGCCTTTTTATTCTCCCAGACATTGGAGTTTTTTTAGCTCTGCTGTTTTAAATCCGTTACTGTATTTTAAATCTCTGCATTGCTGCTACGTTTTATTTCGGTTTGTATGTTTACGTTGCAGTTTGGAGCGTTTACATTTTACACTGTATTTTATGATGTTTTTTGTGGTCTCGATTGTCGCAAACCGCTCAGAGAGCTTAGGATCTTGGTCGGCATAGAAACATAATAAAATAAATAAACTAGATCTATGCTCCTGCTTTATAATGGTATTGAAGGCTAAATTTGGATGGCTTCAAAAGGGGATTGGATCAATTCCTGGAGTAGAAGGTGATCAATGGCTACTAGCCCTGATGGTTATGTGCTACCTCCAGTATCTGAGGCAGTAAATCTATGTGCACCATTTGCTGTGGAACATGGGCGGGAGGGTGCTGTTGCACCATGTCCTGCTTTGTTGGTCCCTGGTCGACAGCCGGTTGGCCACTGTGTGAACACAGTGCTGGACTAGATGCACCCTTGGTCTGACCCAGCAGGGCTCTTCTTAGTTCTTATCTCTACTACTGGTTTATTGAAGTGCACTGATAACTGTTGGGGCACAGGACACATTCCATATTCCACTTTCATGGTGATTTATCCTGCTTTTTATTCCACGTCCATAATGGTTTGACACAAGGTGTAGATCTGGCCAATCATAAATGCAGTTCTGACTGAAACCCAGAGCGGTTTCAGAGCTGAACTGACATCAGAGCCAGCAGCTGAATGATGTCATAGAATCATAGAATCATAGAATAGCAGAGTTGGAAGAGGCCTACAAGGCCATCGAATCCAACCCCCTGCTCAATGCAGGAATCCACCCTAAAGCATCCCTGACAGATGGTTGTCCAGCTGCCTCTTGAAGGCCTCCAGTGTGGGAGAGCCCACAACCTCCCTAGGTCACTGGTTCCATTGTCGTACTGTTCTAACAGGCAGGAAGTTTTTCCTGATCATAGAATCATAGAATAGTAGAGTTGGAAGGGGCCTACAAGGCCATCGAGTCCAACCCCCTGCTCAATGCAGGAATCCACCCTAAAGCATCCCTGACAGATGCTTGTCCAGCTGCCTCTTGAAGGCCTCTAGTGTGGGAGAGCCCACAACCTCCCTAGGTAACTGGTTCCATTGTCGCACTGCTCTAACAGTCAGGAAGTTTTTCCTGATGTCCAGCTGGAATCGGGCTTCCTTTAACTTCATCCAATCCTCCTGATGACATTTGGTCCCTGGTGGGTATTTCTAGGTAGATGTTCCATCCGGCAATTTCCGCCCATTAAATAAACAAACGACTTGTCCCGTTTCCTCCAGGCCTCGCTCAGCACCCTGCACTCAGGGCAGCCTGAACGAAAGGATGCTCATTAAAATGCAATTAGGGGATGCATGACGGGGAGCGCTGACATCTTGACGAGAGGTGCTGGTTGAGGATCTTGATCAAGGAACGGGGGGTGGGAGGGAGGAAACCACTCCGCGAAATGACTTCCTGACGCGTCCACTTGAAGCCAGATTATCCTTCTTCATTGAGGACCACTCCAAAAAATATATAAATCCCTCTCGACGCTCCCCTGGGAAGACCCCGGCCAATCGCGGCAGACCATCTTTCCTTCTCAGCTATCAACAAGGGCTTTGTTCTGCAGTTTTCCTGCTTGGAAAGTCTCGGGGAAAAGAAAAACAGGGGGAGGAAGCAGGTTTTCATTAGCCCCCATGGCTTTGAGTCGAAAGAGCCAGAGGACTGGAGAGGAAGAGGGGAGACTGAAGGAATTCTTAATGCGATTGCCTGCATCTCTTTTGGCTGATAGAAAAAGAACTGAGCCCTTCGTATTATATATCTATATATCTATCGACCATCACAGAACAGGAGGTTTGGGACTATTTTCGCCACCTGGACTCAACCCCCAACTTGCAGGATGACCCCCAAAATGAATGATATTCTTTTTTTTTTTACAAAAGAAAATGGCGTCCGGAGGGCTATGTAGGGCCAAAGAGTTCAGTTCCAGATTGTTTGCAAACAAGCTAGAATTGCATGTTTTGGCACCATTTCTCTAGAGACCGTTTCAATCATAGAATCATAGAATAGCAGAGTTGGAAGGGGCCTACAAGGCCATCCAGTCCAACCCCCTGCTCAATGCAGGAATCCACCCTAAAGCATCCCCGACAGATGGTTGTCCAGCTGCCTCTTGAAGGCCTCGAGTGTGGGAGAGCCCGAAACCTCCCTAGGTAACTGATTCCATTGTCGTACTGCTCTAACAGTAAGGAAGTTTTTCCTGATGTCCAGCTGGAATCTGGCTTCCTTTAACTTGAGCCCGTTATTCCGTGTCCTGCACTCTGGGAGGATCGAGAAGAGATCCTGGCCCTCCTCTGTGTGACAACCTTTCAAGTATTTGAAGAGTGCTCTCATGTCTCCCCACAATCTTCTCTTCCCCAGGCTAAACATGCCCAGTTCTTTCAGTCTCTCTTCATAGGGCTTTGTTTCCAGACCCCTGATCATCCTCTGAACACGCTCCAGCTTGTCTGCGTCCTTCTTGAATTGTGGAGCCCAGAACTGGACGCAATACTCTAGATGAGGCCTAACCAGGGCGGAATAGAGAGGAACCAGGACCTCACGTGATTAGGAAGCTACACTTCTATTAATGCAGCCCAAAATAGCATTTGCCTTTCTTGCAGCCATATCGCACTGTTGGCTCATATTCAGCTAGCGATCTACAACAATTCCAAGATCTTCCTCGTTTGTAGTATTGCAGATGGCAGACACTCTTTTATCTACCCACAATGCTCCAGGTATACTGTAATTGCAGGGCATTGTGGGAAATTTAAAAATGGCAGATGCCACAAAAAATAACCCCCCTTCCGCTTTTACCATAGCAATTAGGGAGGTTGGAGAAATCTGCAACTGATTCGTATGAGTTCAGATTTCTATGAATCGAATGTGAGGATTCTGAAGCTAAGGATGTTCCAAGAATCCTTCTCTGATGGGTGGAGATCAACAAGGGGATGCAAATCGAAATCTGGTGCAATTAGTACAACTTACAGCCGTAATTCCCTTATTTTGTGCAAATTGCAGCCCCAAATTATGCAAATGATGACAGCAGTTTGCACAAATTAAGCCAATTACGGCTGAAGCGTGTGCAAATTATGCAAACTGAAGCCCGCAGTTTGCATAAATGTCTATGGGGGGGGCGGTGCTGAACCCTGGAAAAACATCTTGGATTTCAGTTTTTTAAAAAACATGACTCGGCTCAAGGTAGGCAGGCAGCAGGAACCCGTCAAGTGCAATTTTCAAATGACAGGGGCCCCCTAACTGCATCCTCTAGCACAAGTGGAATGAAATTCTGGTTTTTGGTTTTTGGGGGGTGGGTGGGTGGGCAGAGAGGGTTGGGAATGAACCCTTTCTGAAACTGGTTGCTACAGTTGCATAAACACTGCAGGCCAAAAAAACAGGGGATTGTCTATAAGCAGGGAAAGCCCTGAGGTGGCTGTGGATCTGTGCTGCGTCAGTTATATGACGCAGATGCAGATGCCGCTTCGCAGCCAGTGGGGGGCTTTCCCATGAAGCTGTGCATTGAAAAAGTCAGGGAATTACCCCGACTTTTTCAATCGGAGTGACATCGGTACGGCAGTACCGCCTTCTGACGTCACTCTGGGGCTGATCTGGGTGTGGTCCCTGGTGGAAAGTGACCCCACACTCCTTCCTCAGTGTTGGGATTACCCGACGCAAACCAGAGAGAGAGAGAAACCATGGGGTTTCCCGAGGAAGTAGCGCCAACCCAGTGCCGTGAACACGGCTCCCTGGATGCCCTTTAAACCACGGATGAAGAAACTGGGCGCCTCCGGGTTCTGATGGGTTGCAATCCCTCTCATCTCTCCTGTTGGCCAGGGCTGATAGAATCATAGAATCATAGCATCATAGAATAGCAGAGTTGGAAGGGGCCTTCAAGGCCATTGAGTCCACCCCCCTGCTCAATGCAGGAATCCACCCAAAAGCATCCCTTACAGATGGTTGTCCAGCTGCCTCTTGAAGGCCTCTAGTGTGGGAGAGCCCACCACCTCCCTAGGTAACTGGTTCCATTGTCGTGTTGCTCTAACAGTCAGGAAGTTTTTCCTGATGGACCTTGCAGTCCAAGAACATCTGGCTAGCCATGCATTTCCCCCCTCCCATTCCCATAATTTCCCTTTTGTAGCTTGTGACTCCACATTTAATTGACAGACATCCATTTGCCGCTAAGTGAGCGATCTCTAACACACTGGGAAGGAGTTCAAAAAGCAACGCAGAAATCAATCCTCTAAAGAGGCTTTTTTAAAAAAAAATCTCCGCCCTACGAGCGCTTCGGCAAATGCATCGGACGGTTGGGTGCCTTCCTCCGTTTAATCAGCGGCACGCCGGCAGAGGCTGGTGCTGAAGGCGTGGCTTGGTGGCTGATTCCCAGAAATGTCCCTGAGGAGGAGGGGGGGAGCCACTGAGTCCTGGTGAACACTCGTGACTCCGCTTGGAAGCAGGTGAGAGATGGGTGGGACAAACAGGTTAAAATGGATGACTCTGTCAATTTTGGTCCCTGTCCATTTTTTCAACCTCCAGTTCAGTCTGCCCTGATCTTTGAGAATTTTCCCAGCCTTCAGTTCAGCTCATCCTAAACTCAGGAATTATTAGAATCATAGAATCATAGAATAGCAGAGTTGGAAGGGGCCTACAAGGCCATCGAGTCCAACCCCCTGCTCAATGCAGGAATCCACCCTAAAGCATCCCCGACAGATGCTTGTCCAGCTGCCTCTTGAAGGCCTCCAGTGTGGGAGAGCCCACCACCTCCCTAGGTAACTGGTTCCATTGTCGCACTGCTCTAACAGTCAGGAAGTTTTTCCTGATGTCCAGCTGGAATCTGGCTTCCTTTAACTTGAGCCCGTTATTCCGTGTCCTGCACTCTGGGAGGATCGAGAAGAGATCCTGGCCCTCCTCTGTGTGACAACCTTTCAAGTATTTGAAGAGTGCTCTCATGTCTCCCCTCAATCTTCTCTTCTCCAGGCTAAACCTGCCCAGTTCTTTCAAACTCTCTTCATAGGGCTTTGTTTCCAGACCCCTGATCATCCTGGTTGATCAGGGGTCTGATAAAACTGGTTATTATTATTAATAAAAACTGGTTATTATTATTATTATTATTTTAAGTTCTCATAAACATTCGTATGCATTTCTCCGAATACATGCATTTTTCTACATGAACGCCTTTGGGTGTTCAACGTCTCCTGGAGGGAGTTACACTCCCCCGAAAGGAGCTGGTTCATAGCTTGGGGGTTCTCCTAGAACCATCTCTGTCCCTTGAGGCTCAGGTGGCCTCGGTGGCATGGAGTGCCTTCTACCCGCTTCGGTTGGTGGCCCAGCTACGCCCCTATCTGGACAAGGATAACCTGGCTTCAGTTGTCTTTGCTCTGGGAATCTCCAGGTTAGATTACTGCAATGCGCTCTACATGGGGCTGCCTTTGAAGACGGTTCGGAAGCTGCAGCTTGTGCAAAATGCAGCAGCCAGATTGATATCTGGAACCAGAAGGTTTGAGCATATAAGACCGGCTCTGGCCCGCTTGCATTGGCTGCCTATATGTTTCTGAGCCCAATTCAAGGTGCTGGTTTAAGCTATAAAGGCTTACATGGCTTGGGACCACAATACCTGATGGAACGCCTCTCCCGACATGAACCTACCCATACACTGCACTCAACATCTAAGGTCCTCCTCCGGGTGCCTACTCCGAGGGAAGCTCGGAGGATAGCAACAAGGGAGAGGGCCTTTTCTGTAGTGGCCCCCCGACTGTGGAATGAGCTCCCCAATGAGGCTCGCCGGGCGCCAACATTGTTATCTCTTTGGCGCCAGGTCAAGACTTTTCTCTTCTCCCAGGCAGTTAACAACATATGCTGAGTTTTTAACTGACCCCAGACTAGTTTGTTTAAAATGTATATTGTTGTTTTTATGCTTTTGATGGTTTAGAATTTTTATATTTGTTCTTAATATGGTCAGAAGGCAAATTTGCCCAAGTCCATTTTCAGTGGCAGCCCCCTCTGTTTCAACATAAACTGTCATAGAATCATAGAATCACAGAATCATAGAATCATAGAATAGCAGAGTTGGAAGGGACCTACAAGGCCATCTAGTCCAACCCCCTGCTCAATGCAGGAATCCACCCTAAAGCATCCCTGACAGGTGGTTGTCCAGCTGCCTCTTAGAAGGCCGCTAAGCCCTGCTGAGTGTAAAGGATTTGGGCCTTCTTGAAATTTATTTATTTATTTATTTATTGCGTTTCTTTACCACCCAATAACCGAAGCTCCCTGGGCGGTTCACAAAAACTGAAACCGTTCAAAGTATAAAACGAACAGTATAAAAATATGATGTAAAATGCCATCTAAAAGCACAACTGGATAAAATCAGCCGCAGTGCCGAACTACAAATTTAAAATACAAATTTGAAACAGCAAAGTTCAAACCACGTTTCTAGACTGTTCAAATGCTAAGAGGATAAAAAGGTCTTCACCTGGCGTCTGAAAGAGTATAGTGTAGGTGCCAGGCTAGGGTGACCAACTGTCAGGATTTCCCCGGATTTGTCCTGGTTTTTGTTCTTTCCATGGTGTCAGGGGGGATTTTCTGTAATTTTCAATAATGTCCTGGAATGACACACCTTCCCCTTTAAGGCTGCCATTAGCATGGCAGGAGAGAATGACATGCTTTCTTGAGGCACGTCATTCCCCCACCCCGAGCTCCAATTGAGGTCTTAAAGGGGAAAGTGGGTCATTTGTGGACATTATAGAAAAGGCCCCAATTGGAGTGGATGGTGGTGGTGCAGAATGAAATCCTTTCCCCTCCTCCACTCCAATCGGGTTCTTTAAGGTGGCGGGGGAATAACGTACTTTCTGCAGGACTCAGAAAGCTGCTTCCCCCCACACACACTAGGTGTCCTCTTTTTTGGTTTCCCAAATATGGTCACCCTATGCCAGGAGAACCTCCTTTGGGAGCTCATTTCACAGCCGGGGTGCCACAGCAGAGAAGGCCCTGCTCCTGGTAGCCCCCTGCCTCACTTCCTTTGGCAGGGGCTCAGGGAGAAGGACCCCTGAGGATGTTCTTAGGGTCCGGGCAGGTACATATGGGAGGAGGCGTTCCTTCAGATAACCTGGCCCCAAACCGTTTAGGGCTTTAAGTGTTAATACCAGCACTTTGAATCAGGCCCAGACCTGGACTGGCCGAAATGAGAGGGGAGCAAACAAATGAACACATTGATGGCAATGTATCATATACCAAAAGATATTTTCTGCACAGTCGCATTTCTGAGCCGTTCCGGCCCATCTCCCGTGATGGATGGACCCCTCCTGCAGTGACTTTTGGTTACGTCGCATCTGATGTCAATGCCTCCACAGCAATGGCATTATTAAGGCTGAAATCCAAAGGGGCAGAGGAGAAAAGAGAGACAGAAAATTTCCCCGGGAACAGATGGCCTCCCTTTTAGTATCGCAACACACTGCCAGTTAATTAATGCTCGCTGTAATTAAACTTTACACAAATTAGCTGTCGGCTATGCTAAAGGGAGCCATTTCTCTCTCAAATGCCACCTTGAATCAATGGGTTGTGGGGGAAGGAAGACTCCCCCCCCTGAAAAATGGTGTAATTAGGGGAAGGATTTGTGGGGGGCGGTCAGAGAGCAGAGCCATAGGGCTGGGAGGATGGAGTGACAGGCACCAAGACCCCAAAGATGGGATCCCAGCCTTCCCTGTGGTGATGACAGCAAGTCAGCGGGGAGAGCAAGGAGAGGGAGGTAAATCCAATGGCCTTTCCAGGATGGACGGAGGGAGGGCCCAGCAACACTCAGCAGTGGCCCAAGGCACCCCAAAGATTTGGTACAAATCTGATCCTTCCTTGGGGCACCTCAGGCCGACCCAGAACCGAGGTGAGGCAGGCCGAATCAGCCCGCCGTGCTTCGGTTTTGGGGATTCAGCCTGAGGCAGTGCCCAGCCCTACTTTCTATTTCATCTCTCCATTGCACGTTCTGATCTGGAAAAGCCCTATGGGCAGAATTACCTTACGCTGCCCTTCCCCTGGGCTTTAATTGAAAACTTCCTGACTGTTAGAGCAGTGCAACAATGGAACCAGTGACCTAGGGAGGTTGTGGGCTCTCCCACATTAGAGGCCTTCAAGAGGCAGCTGGACAAGCATCTGTCGGGGATGCTTTAGGGTGGATTCCTGCATTGAGCAGGGGGTTGGACTCGATGGCCTTGTGGGCCCCTTCCAACTCTGCTATTCTATGATTCTACGGAGCGTGGGAAGCTGAGGATGCAACAGACGGACGGAGAGATTATAATACAATGAAAGACAGGAGTCATCTGCACACACCTTGGACATCTCCTAGAAAAGGTAAGTACAAGAATCCTGAACCCCATCTATGAGCATTTCTCTGAAATTTTCATCTCAGTTGATTTATTTCCGCCCAAAAGCAATTTTGTCTCTCAAATCAAACAACAATGATAAAAAAGCCCAATGTGGGAGGGCTTTTTTGTGCATCGTAGTGTGTATGGCTAAATAATAATAATAATAATAATAATAATAATAATAATAGTTATTATTATTATTTACATTTATGTGTAGTCCTTTTCCTTCAAGGAACCCAAGGGGGCATTCATAATCCTCCTCCTCTCCATGTTATCCTCACAACAACAACCCTGTGAGGTGGTTTGGGCTGAGAGTCTGTGACTGGCCCAAAGCCACCCAGTGGGTTTCCATGGCCGAGTGGGGACTAGAACCCAGATCTCGTGGCTCCCAGTCCTTAGCCACTACACCACACTGGTGACGATACCCTGTTTGGAAGTATGGCATGTTTTTTAAAGCAAGGCTTTGGAATGCAGAAGCGTTGAGGTGGGAGCCATGAAATGTTTTAATTCACTTTATTCCCAGATGCCTCCCTGCCGTTTTGACACTGTAAAATGTTGATCTCCTACTAGTCCTTGGATCTGAAAACACAGCGTTTTTTCCCGAGCTGGTACAAGCATTCTTGTGAAGCCATTACCTGGAAAGAAAGAACATAAAAGCGTTGCATGTAAAAAGTGGTAATGCTATTTAATCCCTATACATACACACACACACACACAAACACACACACACAGAGTAAAGTAATATCAATGGCTTTAAACAGTCTTTTCCATCCAGAATGTGTCTTATCCTTCAGAAACTAAAGCTACCTGTAGTTAAGGGAGATGTGAAACCTGTCCAAAAAAAACTGCAGCCCTGTTTTGCATTTCTAGAGTTCGTTATTACTACTATTGTTATCCAAAGATTTGATGTTTGTCTGAAATTTAAGGTGAGATGCAGGGATGGGGAAGTGGTATAGTCTTCTGAGATGATTCCATATATTTTCCCCTTTGGTACCGGCCTTTGATTCTGAGAATTGCAATTAATGTCTTGTAGTTTATGCAGATGGTGTTCCAAATGAGAGAAATGCCCCCTCCAGACTGGGGAAGGCTGGAGTTTCTATTATTATTATTATTATTATTATTATTATTCAGAATATAAATGGAGAGAAATAAACAGAAATGGTCAACCTTGAGAAGTTTAAGGGGAGACATGAGAGCACTCTTCAAAGACTTAAAAGGTTGTCACACAGAGGAGGGCCAGGATCTCTTCTCGATCCTCCCAGAGTGCAGGACACGGAATAACGGGCTCAAGTTAAAGGAAGCCAGATTCCAGCTGGACATCAGGAAAAACTTCCTGGCTGTTAGAGCAGTACGACAATGGAGCTAGTGACCTAGGGAGGTTGTGGACTCTCCCATACTAGAGGCCTTCAAGAGGCAGCTGGACAACCCTCTGTCAGGGATGCTTTAGGGTGGATTCCTGCATTGAGCAGGGGGTTGGACTCGATGGCTTTGTAGGCACCTTCCAACTCTACTATTCTATGATTCTATGATTTTTATAATTCCTCCATGACTTGTGTGATAGAAATAGAGATGTGAGCCATACTTGTTAATTCTACACTTTGGCGTATTGTGCTAACATATTCCATAGTGATAGGACAGAATTTAAAATGGATTGGGAGGGGTGCTTGGCAGAAGATAGACATCGGATTTCAAAAGTCTGCCTCCCCTGGATCCACAGGAGAAGAGCATGCTGCAAAGGGGCTGAATGATCAAGGGGCTGGAGCATTTCCCCTATGAGGGAAGGTTACGACACCTGGGATTGTTTAGATTGGGGAAAAGGAGGCTAAGGGGAGACATGATGGAGGTGTACAAAATTATGCCTGGTGTGCAGAAGGTGGAGAGGGAGACATCTTTCTCCGTCTCTCAAAATACTAGAACCCAATGGGGTCATCCCATGAAACTGATGGGTGGAAAGTTCAGGACAGATCATAGGAAGGACTTCTTCAAAGCGCAGAGTTGAACTATGGAAGTCGCTACCTTAAGATGGAGTGATGGCCACCAGCTACGATGGTTTTAAAAGGGGGTCAGATCAATTCTTGCAGGAGAAGGCTATCAAAGGATGCTAGTCCTGAGGGCTATATGTTACCTCCAGGATCAGAGGCTGCTTGTGTACACCAGTTGCTGGGGTACATGGGTGGGTGGGTGCTGATGCACTCATGTCCTGCTTGTGGGTGCCTGGTCAACAGCTGGTGGGCCGCTGTGTGAACAGAATGCTGGACTATATGAAGCCTTGGTCTGATCCATCTTCTGATATTCTTATGTCCGTATCCCTGAGATGTGTAGAGGCGCAAAAAATGTCTGGGGCGAAGCAGCCTTAAAAGGGGCAGGAGGGAGGTGGTGGGGTCTCCCACACTCGAGGCCTTCAAGAGGCACCTGGACAAGCATCCGTCGGGGATGCTTTAAGGTGGATTCCTGCATTGAGCAGGGGGTTGGACTCGATGGCCTTGTAGGCCCCTTCCAACTCTGCTATTCTATGATTCTATGATTCTATGACTTCTGAAGCCATGCTGACTTCACACAGAAGAGAAGGCCAGAGAATACTGACTGTGTACGCAAAACCTGGGGGAGGGGAGACTCAAACTGAGCAGTTGAAATCCGAAACAGGGAACACTCCATACTGCAATTTTTGGTTGCAGGTGACCCCTGTGTACATGTGACGCCTGGCTCACTCTTTGGCTTAAAGCTGACATCACCAGCAGCTATGGGTGAATGCGCTTGACTATTTTCTTCCAGATTCTTAACAAATTGCTAAATTTCGTGGGGGAGTGAGGTTGTTAAAATGTGTTTTTTCAATTAGCTCATAATAAGGCTTGAAAATTCACATAACTATGTGACTGCTCAATTTCAGTACGAGGTTGTGTGTGCGTGCATTTGTGTGATAAATGTATTATTATTTTATTTATTATTGCATTTATATCCTGCCTTTTTTCCCTCCAAGGCGGCGTACATAATCTCTCCATGTTATCCTCGCACAACAACAACCCTGTGAGGTAGCTGGGGTTGAGAGTTTGTGACTGGCCCAAAGTCACCCAGAGGGTTTCCGTCGCTGAGTGGGGACTAGAACCCAGATCTCCCAACTCCCAGTCCAACACTCTAACCACTACACCACACTGGTCAATTCAATGAATTCAAATATAACGTGCAAGGATACTGAGTAAGGATATCATTTCGTATTTGGGATTCTCCATCTCTTGTTCCTTTTCTTACCTTCTAGAATTGTTTCCATTCTACAGCCGGGGTGACACAACGGAGAAGGCCCTCTTCCACGTCATAGAATCATAGAATCATAGAATAGCAGAGTTGGAAGGGGCCTACAAGGCCATCAAGTCCAACCCCCTGCTCAAGGCAGGAATCCACCTCAAAGCATCCCTGACAGACGGCTGTCCAGCTGCCCTTAAAGGCCTCTAGGGTGGGAGAGCCCACCACCTCCCTAGGTCACTGGTTCCATTGTCGTACTGCTCTAACAGTCAGGAAGTTGTATGCCTCGTGTTGGTGGGACACGGAGGAGGGCTCCTCCAACAGATCTCAAGTCTCGGGCGGGCATATATAGGGAGAGGCGCTCCTTCAAGTATCGAGGTCCCAAGGCGTCAAGCATCATCACACAGGGGAAAATCACATTTGCTTACTGTCATTTCTCTACCCACACTTTTGTCCCTCATTACTTCCTCTTTTGAAAGGGGAGGGGGAGGGGAGGAGGAAGAGGAAGAGGAAGAAGAAGAAGAGGAGGAGGAGGAGGAAGAGGAAGAGGAAGAAGAAGAAGAAGAAGAAGAAGAAGAAGAAGAAGAAGAGGAGGAGGAGGAGGAGGGAGGAGGAAGAGGAGGAAGAGGAAGAGGGAGGAGGAAGAGAAGAAAAACGATGAGGAGGAGGAAGAGGAAGAAGAAGAAGAAGAAGAAGAAGAAGAAGAAGAAGAAGAAGAAGAGGAAGAAGAGGAGGAGGAGGAGGAGGAGGAGGAGGAAGAGGAAGAGGAAGAAGAAGAAGAGGAGGAGGAGGAGGAGGAAGAAGAAGAAGAAGAAGAAGAAGAAGAAGAAGAAGAAGAAGAGGAAGAAGAGGAGGAGGAGGAGGGAGGGAGGAGGAAAAGGGAGGAGGACGAGAAGGAAGAGGAAGAGGGAGGAGGACGAGAAGGAAGAAGAAGAATGAGGAGGAGGAGGAGGAGGAAGGAGAAGAAGAAGAAGAAGAAGAAGAAGAAGAAGAAGAAGAAGAGGAGGAGGAGGAGGAGGAGGAGGAGGAGGAGGAGGAGGAGGAGGAGGAGGAGGAGGAGGAGGAGGAGGACGAAGGAGGAGGAGGACGAGGAGGAAAGAAACCAAAAATTAAAAACCCACTATGACGCATTTGCACTACTCATTGCATCACGGTTCCTTTTGTGCTACGTTTACTGACGCGCACGCGTGTTCGTGCACATTGGTAAAACACCACCAAGAAAACATCTTGCTTTGACTGTGCCAGTGGTGCAGTCATGCCTGCCAAGCAGGTTTGTGTCTTACAGAACGTTACGGAGGGCAAATCAAAGCTAGTTCAGACTGAGGGCACTGCCTCGGCAGGAAGCGCTGCCCTCCCTCTGCACTAGCTTCGTTTCCTTTCGTCATTGTGTTGCTAAATACGGGTCGACTAAATATGGGTATGTGTAGCTCACTATGGGTATGACTATAGCTGAATCTAACCTGAGGAGAAGGTGAATTCATTCCCTCCCCTATCAAATTCGAGTTAAACTTTGATTCCCCAACAGCAACGCTTTCTGCCAGTCTTGCTTCGACCTGACAAGCGCGCCGCCCAGCACCCCCGCTCTTTCTGTTCATGCCGGGGAATGCCAGCAGCCCAACCCGCAAGGCCTGAACAAGATGTAGGATTTCCACAGGTGATCCGCTGCCAGGTCTCTGCGTGCAGCCTCCAGGAGTTTCAGGCTGCCTGCCGTGCTGGAGCGTTCAGCCTTCATAATTGCAGCGCCACTTGTTAAGAATTTAATTAGGCACTGACAGCTGTGCATCGCTGCCACCTGAGACTCCCGAAGCTGCTACAACATGTTAACTCTTGACACAGGACAGCCTATGGGGGGGGGGGGGCAGGGGAGGACAAAGAGACAGCTTTGTCGTCTCTCCATGCTGGGAGGGGAAGAGCAGAGGAAGTGGAGCCGTTGGGGACATGTGTGTCTGCCCCACATGGTGAGCCCCTGAACTGCAGGCGGCAGCTTCTGAGTTGAGGCTCTTCAGGCTCCACTCACCTAAGCTGGCCATTGGATCCTCCTGTACAGGAAGAAGTATAGCAGGGCTTCCGGTCCCAGATGTGATCTAACAAATGTGTGCATTTGTGGATGTTGTTTTCGGCCCTTAGTCTGGGTTTGTCTTCTGTCCCTGACTTGTTATTCCATCACAAGACCATACGAAGTGCCCTGCTGGATCAGACCAAGGGTCCATCTGGCCCAGTGCTCTGTTCATAGAATCATAGAATCATAGAATCATAGAATAGCAGAGTTGGAAGGGGCCTACAAGGCCATCGAGTCCAACCCCCTGCTCAATGCAGGAATCCACCCTAAAGCATCCCTATCACACAGTGGCCAACCAGCTGTTGGCCAGGGACCAACAAAGCAGGACACGGTGCAACAGCACCCTCCCACCCATGTTCCCCAGCAACTGGTGCACACAGGCTGACTGCCTCAGATACTGGAGGGAGCACATAACCATCAGAATCAGTAACCCATTGCCAGGAATTGATCCAACCCCCTTTTAAAGCCATCCAAATTGGAGGCCATCACTACATCTTGTGGCAGTGAGTTCCGTAATTTAACTACGTCCTGTGTGAAGAAGTCCTTCCTTTTACCTGTCCTGAATCTCCCACCAATCAGGTCCTTGGGATGACCCCGGGTTCTTGTATTTTGAGAGAGGGGGAAAAATGTCTCCCTCTACACATTCTCCACACCATGCCTAATTTTGTACACCAATATCATATCTCCCCTCAGCCTAATTTTTTTCCAAGCCAGCCCCTTCAGGTTCTGGATGGGATTGCACTCACCCTGAAGGAGCAGGTTCGTAGCTTGGGGGTTCTTTTAGATCCATCATTGTCACTTGAGGCTCAGGTGACCTCGGTGGCTTTTACAAACTCTGGTTGGTGGCCCAGCTACACCCCTATCTGGACAGGGATAACCTGGCTTCAGTGGTCCATGCTCTGGTAACCTCCAAGTTAGATTACTGCAATGCCCTCTACGTAGGGCTGCCTTTGAAGACGGTTCGGAAGCTGCAGCTCGTGCAAAATGCAGCGGCCAGATTGATTTCGAGAACCAGAAGGTTCGACCACGTAACACCTGCTCTGGTCCGCTTGCACTGGCTGCCTGTATGTTTCCGAGCCCAATTCAAGGTGCTGGTTTTGACCTATAAAGCCTTTCACGGCTTGGGACCACAATACCTGATGGAACGCCTCTCCTGACGTGAATATATACCCAGTCACTACGTTCAACATCTAAGGTCCTCCTCTGGGTGTCTACTCCGAGAGAAGCTCGGAGTGTGGCAATGAGGGACAGGGCCTTTTCGGTGGTGGCCCCCAGACTGTGGAACGATCTCCCTGACGAGGCTCGCCTGGCGCCAATGCTGCTATCTTTCCGGCGCCAGGTTAAGACTTTCCTCTTTGCCCAGGCATATGGTGGCACATCTTAATCACCCACATGTTTAGTTGTTGTTTTTAAATGGTTTTTAATGCTTTATGTGTGTATGTTCTGTGTTTTAGAATTTTAAATTTTGTATACTCGTTTTTATCTTAATTTTAGAATTCCTGTGAACTGCCCAGAGAGCCCTGGCTATGGGGGCGGTATATAAGTGTAATAAATAAATAAATACTTCCTTGAGGGAAATTGTGCATCTCTCCCCCCCCCACTCTGACAATGGGACCTTAAAGGACATATTCATAGGGCTTTTAAGCATTGGCAGGGGGGGATACACGATACAAGCTGAATATGAGCCAACAGTGCAATATGGCTGCAAGAAAGGCAAATGCTATTTTGGGCTGCATTAATAGAAGTATAGCTTCCAAATCCCGTGAGATAGTGGTTCCTCTCTATTCAGCCCTAGTTAGGCCTCATCTAGAGTATTGCGTCCAGTTCTGGGCTCCACAATTCAAGAAGGATGCAGACAAGCTGGAGCGTGTTCAGAGGAGGGCAACCAGGATGATCAGGGGATCTGGAAACAAAGCCCTATGAAGAGAGACTGAAAGAACTGGGCATGTTTAGCCTGGAGAAGAGAAGATTGAGGGGAGACAGGATAGCACTCTTCAAATACTTAAAAGGTTGTCCCACAGAGGAGGGCCAGGATCTCTTCTCGATCCTCCCAGAGTGCAGGACACAGAATAACGGGCTCAAGTTAAAGGAAGCCAGATTCCAGCTGGACATCAGGAAAAACTTCCTGACTGTTAGAGCAGTGCGACAATGGAATCAGTTACCTAGGGAGGTTGTGGGCTCTCCCACACTAGAGGCCTTCAAGAGGCAGCTGGACAAGCATCTGTCGGGGATGCTTTAAGGTGGATTCCTGCATTGAGCAGGGGTTGGGCTTGATGGCCTTGTAGGCCCCTTCCAACTCTGCTATTCTATGATTCTATGATTTTCCCAAGGGTGGGGAAACTGTATTTCCCCCTTCATGCTAATGGCGGCTGCCATTAACGCAGGGGGGGGGAGAGCATGTTCCTGGAAGTTTGCCATTCTGTGGGCCATCCCTATATTTGAAAAACCAATTGACGAGTGTGCCCATGCGCCACAATCTATGCGCCGCAGTCCATTCCATGACCATGTTGAGGTGTTTAAAGCACAGAGTTTAAAAATCTGACACCCCAAACCCGGCCCCACTTCCAAAGCAAAGTCCGTTTCATGCACCAGCAGGCGTCCAAGTTGTTAATCAAAGGCACTCCATGCCCTTTTGCATCCCTTACAAAAACTTTGTTTTCGCTGCTTCGTAGCTGAGGTTGACCATGGGTACTCATCGGCCGTTTAATACTTGGCCACGGGTCCAATAATTAATGTCATGCCTGACAGATCCCTTCGGTGTGGGCACGTGTGCGTGTTCCCCTCCCTGCTTCCCTTTCGCACGCCTGCCCTCTTTTTGCTGAAAACACAAAAAATAGAAGGCGGATGATTAATGTCGCCGTGCAAAGCCTTCAGGGTTGCAAGCTAGCAGCAAATCAAGTGCCGGACATGAGTCCATTTGGAAACACACCATACTTGGCTTGTGGTTTCCACCTTCTAGGCAGGGCAGTGCTTCAATTCTATACAGGGAGGACAGGTTTAAGGGAAGGAAGTCCCTGACAAAACATCTTGAAGCCAAGCCAGGGCAGTTTTTGATTCATCTCGAATCCAGCTGTCCTGATTGGTTCCAGTTTCGTAGCCCAGGGGTATGCAATCCGGCTGCTCTCCAGATGCTTTGGATTACAAATCCCACAATGTGGCTGAGATTGATTGGCACTGTAGTCCAAATCAATTGGAGGGCCCTAGGTTATCTAACCCTTAGGGAAGGAACCCCTTAGGGGTTGGACTCGATGGCCTTTTAGGCCCCTTCCAACTCTACTATTCTATGATCTATCCAATTTGGATGGGTTTAAAAGGGGGTTGGATAAATTCCTGGAGGAGGAGGCTATCAAAGGCTACTAGCCCTGATGGTTGTGTGCTACCTTTCTGTATTCGAGGCAGTAATTTATTTATTTATTTATTTAAGGATTTTTATGCCGCCATTCAGCCAAAAAAGGCTCTCACGGCGGCTTACAAAAGTATTTCTTGACAGTCCCTGCCCACAGGCTTACAATCTAAAAGACATGACACAAAAGGAAAGGGGATTGGGAGGGAGGAGGAGGAGGGGGGAAAGGAAAGCAAATTCAGGCACTACAATCTTAGTTGCAAAGTTCAGCAGTGACAGTTGGCAGCAGGAGGGAGGGGGCTCTCAGCTGGAGCTGGACCCAGGCACGGTGGAGAGGTGCCTGGCTGCTGCTTCCTCCCTCACTGGTGGCCTCTGCAGAGACAGTTGGTAGCAGGAGGGAGGGGGCTCTGAGCTGGAGCTGGACCCAGGCATGGTGGAGATGTGCCTGGCTGCTGCTTCCTCCCTTACACACAGTAAGCCTGTGTGCACCAGTTGCTGGGGAACATGGGCGGGAGGGTGCTGTTGCACCATGTCCTGCTTGTTCGTCCCTGGCCGAGGGCTGGTTGGCCGCTGTGCGAACAGAGTGCTGGACTAGATGGACCCTCAGTCTGATCCAGCATTAGGGCACGTCTTATGTTTTTATGTTGTTATCTATTTTGGTTTTGCTCCCTTTCTTATTTTTCCAACCTCAAGTACATCTCATCCCATTTCCACAACTGTTCATTCCATTTCCAAAGCCTCCATGAACATTCATATGCACATTTCTCCTAATATACCTGTTGTTCAAATCCCTCTTCTCTAATACTGACATTTTTTGTCGGCATTACTTTTTTTTAAAACAACAACACTAGAATTGCAACATTTGGGAAACTGCATACATCAAAGTATAACTGTTTTGGTTCTTGAATTGGTTCCAGAAGTAGATTCTTACTAGGCAATTCCATGACCAAAGAAATGTCACCAGGTTGTGGTATGGAAGCAGGGCTTTCTCAGTGGTGGCACCCACATTTTGGAACACTCTCCCATGTGTGGTTCAAGAGGCAGAAACCGTGGCACGTTTTAAACACCTCTTAAAAATGCACTATTTACACCAGCTTTCTCTGACCTATGAGGAACTCAAGAAGGCAGATTCCAGATGGACATCAGGAAAAACCTCCTGACTGTTAGAGCAGCACGACAATGGGACCAGTTACCTAGGGAGGTTGCGGGCTCTCCCACACTGGAGGCCTTCAAGAGGCAGCTGGACAACCATCTGTCAGGGATGCTTCAGGGTGGATTCCTGCATTGAGCAGGGGGTTGGACTCGATGGCCTTGTAGGCCCCTTCCAACTCTGCTATTCTATGATTCTATGATTCTACCTTGTCTTATTGTTATCCTGGTGTTTTCAATTATTTATTTTTATCTTGTTTTTATAGTGTTATGTTGTATTTTAAAGTGAACCATTTACAGATATTTTGGGAGAGACCACAGCTCGATGACAGATGATAGATTACATGCTTTGCATGTAGAGATGTCTCCTGATAGGAAATCCAGTTCCCTTTTGACTCGACGGACTTCTGCGGAGTGCACGACTCGATTTGCGTGTGTGAGCTGAGCTGCAGGTTCCCCCCCCCAACTCTAGGAAGTGTGTTTTGTGCGTTTGTTTTAACGTGGGCCATAATTTGTGCAAATTCCTGAGCAATTTGAAATTCAGATATCATTCGTCCAAACTTGGCTGCAATTTGCGCAAATTGCTCAGGAATTTGCGCAAATTGAGGAACCTGCGGGAAAACATGCAAAAATGTCCATGAATTGGCCCTACTCGCTACAGACTAGGATACCACTGCAGGAACCGAAATGAAATCCAAGTTGTGAAACTAGAAAAATGCGTTGGACTCTACCACCCCTCAGATGGATTTCTCTGACATCCCTGTTCGCATGTAGAAGGTCCCAGTACGGCTGGAAAAATTCCTGCCTGAAATGCCAGAGCTGGAAATTTTGCAAACAATGTTGTAATCCTCCATTATTATTATTATTATTATTATTATTATTATTATTATTATTATTATTATTACCTTATTTCTCCTCCTCCTCCTCTCCTCTGGTGCATTGCAATTTTGTCAGCAATGATCATGTAATTAACTTCTGCCTGGTGTTTTCCAGAACCCTCCCTCACCCCTTACTTCCTTCCCAATGGCTTCCGAAACATTCGCAATGGACAGGATATTGAGTGCATTTGCAAGAGATCATCGCGCATGGTTTCACTTTGATAAGTCTTAATTGTCTCCATATGGGCCCAATCGAGGTTGCATGATGTCGCTGATTTCTTCAGGAGGATGTGCCCGCGAGATCTTGGCACGCATGTGTGGAATTGCTAAGCCCTGCCATGCTGAGCCGGCAGGTATTTTAAACATTTGTATTCTGTGAAGCTGAAGCCGTGTGAGTAGACTTGTGTTTCTCCTGCAGGGTGCCAGGACCTCTTTCATCCTGGGGGCTGAATGCCTTTTCAGAAAAGATCTAAGGGTGAGCAGAGCCGAAAGGGATGGGTGGAATCCAAAGTATTTTAAAAAATCCAAACATATTGTAGCTGAATGCTCTTACTCAGCTTTAGGGGAAGTATTTCAAGCCTTTAGAATGGGGGGGGGACTGCACAAAAGCCAAGAAACTACTGCATGGGGGTGGGGCTGGGGTAAGAGGGCAGGTCTGGATTGGGATCCCAGGTGGCTCGGATTTGGCCCCGGGTCTGAGGTTCAGTTCCTCTATTCTAGAGGGCGCTGTGCAAGAAACTAATCCGGAGCAAAGAGTTGTTACAGTGAGTTGAAAGGTGCTGGCATTTCAGCACCTCAGAGAGCTCCCAAAGGCAACATATGTTATTAGCAGGGCCATTTGAGGAGATGCTTGTTGCTTGAGACATTAGGGAGTTGCTGGGCACACCTCGCACACCCCTTGCGCACACCTATGCCTGCAAAGGAATTCCACCTTCGATGGAAAAAAAGGGTGGCCACGCCTGCTGTATAGAGTTGAATGCCAATAATCATAAGAACATCAGAAGTGCCCTGCTGGATCAGACCAAGGGTCCATCTAGTCCTGCACTCTGTCCACACAGTGGCCAACCAGCCATCGGCCAGGGATGAACAAGCAGGACCTGGTGCAACAGCACCCTCCCACCCATGTTCCCCAGCAACGGGTGCACACAGTGCCTCGAATACTGGAGATAGCACACAACCATCAGGGCTAGTAGCCATTGATAGCCTTCTCCTCCTCCAGGAATTTATCCAACCCCCATTTTAAAGCCAAATTGGTGGCCATCACTACATCTTGTGGTAGTGAGTTCCATAATTTAACTCTGCGCCGTGTGAAGAAGTCCTTCCTTTTCTTTGTCCTGAATCTCCCACCAATCAGTTTCATGGGATGACCCCGTTGGGTTCTCCACATCATGCATCATTTTGTACACCTCTATCATGTCTCCCCTCAGCCTCCTTTTTTCCAAGCTAAACAATTCCAGCTGTTGTAACCTTCCCTCGTAGGGGAGATGCTCCAGCCCCTTCATCATTTGAGTTGCCCTTTTCTGCACTTCTTCCAGTTCTATAATATCCTTTTTTAGGTGCAGTGACCAGAACTGCACACAGTATTCTAAGTGTGGTCGCACCATAGATTTGTATAAAGGCAGTATGATACTAGCCATTTTATTCTCAATTCCACCCTGCATTTGATCAGATTACCCGCAAGGGAATTCCACCTTCAATAGAAAAACCCATCACCATGCCTGCTTTTCAGAGCTGAATACCAATAATCCACTGCCGCTCATCTGGGAATAGAATCATAGAATCAGAGAATCGTAGAATTGGAAGGGTCCTCTTAAGGCCATCAAGTCCAACCCCCTGCTCAATGCAGGAATCCACCTTAAAGCATCCCTGACAGAGGGCTGTCCAGCTGCCTCTTGAAGGCCTCCAGGGTGGGAGAGCTCACAAGGTCAAATGGAATTGAATATGCATCCCAAAGTGACAACCAACCGAGGTCAAAGGGGGAAATGCCGTTGGCCTGGAAGCCAGCAAGCTAAACAAAAGCAGTCGATGGCCGAATTCTAGAAGAAGCCACTTATGAGTCAAACGCAGCACACAACATCCCTGCCCTCCTCTCCCTTCCAAATGCAACTTACTCAAATGGCCTTGTGACTGCCAGGCAGGCAGTGGTGAATCCAGAATAAATATATCAGACCCTGGCTGCCCTCTGCGGCTGTTTCATCCCAAACAGGCAAAGCAATTATGCCTGTATCTAGGAGTTAATTACTCCCTCCCCTTTCCTGTGGCCGGGGCTCCTCATTTTCGGAGAGTAGCCCACCGTGCCTGGCAATTGGAGCTAGCAAATTATTGGCTTGCTAACCGCCGACCGGCAATTTCCCGTCGGATGTAAAAGCAGATTAGGGCATCAAGTGGTAATGGAGTAAGCGGCGTTGGCAGCTGAGTTATTATGGGTTTCGTGACATCAGGAGGTGGTGACTAGATTTGCTGGCATGGGGAGGTGGGGGGAAGGCTAGGTGAGGATGCTCAGGGACTGCGTCCCTGTTGTGTGTGCATGTTCTCACCCTTTACGTCCCCGGTTCAATTCCTGCCCATTCAAGCAAGGACCAGGAAAGAAACCTGCCTGGAACTTTGCAGAACATTCAAAATATTCCCAATGCTGAGCTAGAGAGACCAATGGACTCACTCAGTAAGCCCGGTTTAAACTAGGGATCTCAGAGGAGCCAGTTGGGGGGATCATAGGATCATAGAACAGTGGAGTTGGAAGGGGCCTATAAGGCCATGGAATTGGAAGGGGCCCATAAAGCCATGGAGTTGGAAGGGGCCCATAAAGCCATGGAATTGGAAGGGGCCCATGAAGCCATGGAGTTGGAAGGGGCCTATAAGGCCATGGAGTTGGAAGGGGCCCATGAAGCCATGGAGTTGGAAGGGGCCCATGAAGCCATGGAGTTGGAAGGGGCCCATAAGGCCATGGAGTTGGAAGGGGCCCATGAAGCCATGGAGTTGGAAGGGGCCCATAAAGCCATGGAGTTGGAAGGGGCCCATGAAGCCATGGAGTTGGAAGGGGCCCATAAAGCCATGGAGTTGGAAGGGGCCCATAAAGCCATGGAGTTGGAAGGGGCCCATGAAGCCATGGAGTTGGAAGGGGGCCATAAAGTCATGGAGTTGGAAGGGGCCCATAAAGCCATGGAGTTGGAAGGGGCCCATAAAGCCATGGAGTTGGAAGGGGCCCATGAAGCCAGGGAGTTGGAAGGGGCCCATAAAGCCATGGAGTTGGAAGGGGCCCATGAAGCCAGGGAGTTGGAAGGGGCCCATGAAGCCACAGTGCTGTCTGTGACCATGTTCTCTTCCAATCACAGTGTTCAGGGGAGTGGAAACACTTACTGGCTGCTGATTCTGGCCAAAGGGGCAGGGAGAGGGAGCGTGTTTCTGCTCAGACTCATAGAAGTCAATCATCCACATTTCCAGTGTGAAAGTGCTGCTAGGCCGGCTGGCATCACGAGTGAGTAAGCTTCTACATCTGAGTCAGGCACAGGCAGGCTCTTTATTTCAGTTAAACTATTATTCCTGTTAGCTGGCAGGGTTTCCAGTGCAAGGCGGGTGCTCCATCCAATAGATCTGGAGGGTACCACTTGAAGAAGGCAAGAGTAGCATGATGCAGTGGAGCAAACCATCAGCATTACTTTGCTGATGATTACTTTGCATCAGCAAAGTAAAGGACAAAAGCTCCCTCCATAACTGTGCAAGGGTGGGTTAATATC